>NC_065586.1:47805667-49005667 GCF_024542745.1 Macaca thibetana thibetana
ACCCGTCATCTACATTAGGTATTTCTCCTAATGCTATCCCTTCCCTAGCCCCCCACCCCCAACAGGCCCCAGTGTGTGATGTTCCCCTCCCTGTGTCCATGTGTTCTCTGTGTTTAACTCCCACTTATGAGTGAGAACATGTGGTGTTTGGTTTTCTGTTCTTGTGTTACATTGCTGAGAATGATGGTTTCCAGTGTAATCTATGTCCCTGCAGAGGACATGAACTCATCCTTTTTTCTGGCTACATAGTATTCCATGGTGTATATGTGCCACATTTTCTTTATCCAGGCTATCCTTGATGGGCATTTAGATTGGTTTCAAGTCTTTGCTATTGTGAACAGTGCCACAATAAACATACATATGCATGTGTCTTTATAATAGAATGATTTATAATTCTTTGGGTATATACCCAGTAATGGGATTGCTGGGTCAAATGGTATTTCTAGTTTTAGATCCTTGAGGAATCGCCACACTGTCTTCCACAATGGTTGAACTAATGTACACTCCCACCAACAGTGTAAAAACATTCCTTTTCTCCACATCCTCTCCAATACCTGTTGTTTCCTGACTTTTCAATGATCACCATTCTAACTGGCGTGAGATGATGTCTCATTGTGGTTTTGATTTGCATTTCTCTAATGATCAGTGATGATGTGCTTTTTTCATATATTTGTAGGCTGCATAAATGTCTTCTTTTGAGAAGTGGGTGTTCATATCCTTTGCCCATTTTTTGATGGGGTTGTTTGTTTTTTTCTTGTAAATGTGTTTTAATTCATTGTAGATTCTGGATATTAACCCTTTGCAGATGGATAGATTGCAAAATTTTTCTCCCATTCTGTAGGTTGCCTGTTCACTCTGATGATAGCTTCTTTTGCTGTGCAGAAGCTCTTTAGTTTATTCAGATCCTGTTTGTCAATTTTGGCTTTCGTTGCCATTGTTTTTGGTGTTTTAGACATGAAGTCTTTGCCCATGCCTATATCCTGAATGGTATTACCTAGGTTTTCTTCTAGGGTTTTTATGGTTTTAGGTCTTACGTTTAAGTCTTTAATGCATCTTGAATTAATTTTTGTGTAAGGTGTAAGGAAGGGATCCAGTTTCAGCTTTCAGCATATGACTAGCCAGTTTTCTCCACACCATTTATTAAATAGTGATTCCTTTCCCCATTGCTTTTGTTAGGTTTGTCAAAGATCAGATTGTTGTAGTTGTGTGGCATTATTTCTGAGGCCTCTATTCTGTTCCATTGGTCTATGTCTCTGTTTTGGTACCAGTAGCATGCTGTTTTGGTTACTGTAGCCTTCTAGTGTAGTTTGAAGTCAGGTAGCATGATGCCTCCACCTTTGTTCTTTTTGCTTAGGATTGTCTTGGCTATGTGGGCTCTTCTTTGGTTCCATATGAAATTTAAAGTAGTTTTTTCCAATTCAATGGTAGCTTGATGGGGATAGCATTGAATCTATAAATTACTTTGGGCAGTATGGCCATTTTCATGATATTGATTCCTTTTATCCATGAGCATGGAATGTTTTTCCATTTGTTTGTGTCCTCTCTTATTTCTTTGAGCAGTGGTTTGTAGTTCTCCTTGAAGAAATCTTTCATATCCCTTTTAAGTTGCATTCCTAGGTATTTTTTCTCTTTGTAGCAATTGTGAATGGTAGTTCACTCATGATTTGGCTCTCTGTTTTTCTGTTATTGCTGTATAGGAATGCTTGTGATTTTTAAATTTCTTTTATGGAGGGGCTTATTTATGGAGGTCCTCATTCTGCCATGTGTAAATCCTCTTCCAGTTAGATACAAGGACCCTTTAAGTAATTTCTGCATGCCCTATGTTAGATGTTGCTGCTAGAGTGAGAAATAAGATATAGGGCTTGTTTTCATCTCATAATGTAAAAAGGAGAGAGACAAGTTGCATACAAAAGCAACAAAACGCTATACACATAGAAGGCTGACCAGGGTGAAGTAATGACTCAAGGAATGTAGTGGGTACTTCTACCTTTGGGGCAAGGTGTGACCAGGAGAATCGAGGTGAACGAGTAGTCTTATACATATGGACAAGAAATAACCCCATGGATTTGGAGAGATGCTTTGGAATCAAGGTTGGGAGTGGTAAGAGTGGAGGATGGGAAGATCATCAGGGGTCTGGTGTCAGGAGGTTAGAGTTTTTTTGAAAAGCTATGAGAGCCTTAGTAGAGGTTTGAGCACAAGCCTGACTAGCTCAGATGGAAGTGAGCAAAAGTCACCCTGTCCACTGTGTGGCAGGTGCATTGGAAGGTTAAGTGAGAAAAGGGATGGGAGTCTTAGGAAAGAGGACTGGTTTCTTCACTTGCCAGAGAGGTGATGGCCAACACCTGGGAGTAAGGTAGTGGCAATGGAGAAGGGAAAGAAGGGTTGAAGTGAAGAGATAATTCAGCAGTGGAATCCTTGGGACCAGAAACCCAGTTGCATATGAAAGAAAAGGCCAGAATTTTTTTTTTTTTTTTTTTTTTTTTTTTTGTGGTTGGGAGATGTAGCTGGTTCCCATGAGGAAAGCCATGGGCCCTCTATGTTTCAACTGCCTCCAGGAACATCTCCTGGAATCTATGATACAGTTACAGCAACGGAATTAAATAAATAAATAACCTGCAGTTCAGGCATCAGCAACACAGATCATTCTTCCAGACTTCCCTGGCTGGGTTGGGCAGCTCTTCTTAGGCTCACATAGAACCTGCTTCTTATGCCTAGCAGAACACTTAGCATATTATTTTAAAATTATCTATTTGTGTGCCTCTCTTTCCCTGTAAACTGTGAGTGGTTTAAGCATAGGAACCAAGTCTCACTCAGCATTGCTTCACTAGCTTGTCCCAGAGTAGGGATTAACAATTGTGTGTTGAATTAAGGATGGATGTAGAGGGTTAGAAGGAAATGGAATCTGAAAGGGTAGTACTAAGTGGTTTCAGAAATTTTTAAATTTCTCTCCAAACCCAGTACCTCCCAAACCTGAGCATAGTGTTCAGTTGTCATAGCCCTGCTCAGTGCTTGAGACACTCAGTCTCCCTGGGGCAGGGGTGCCACCTTGATGCAAGTTGGTTTCTCTTGAGCCACCATCTTGCATTCTAGGATCCCCCGTGAGAGCTGTTAGTGTGCCTTGAGGCCATGTTGTGCTGGACACATCTGTGATGATATTTTCTTCTCTCCCTCTCCACTTATTAAGCTGACATGGCTCCAGGCAATGTTACTTCTCTGGGCATCATTTCCAAGTGGAACTTTTGGACAGTTGTAACATTTGCCAGGTGCTTGGGAGTTCTATGCAGCTGAGCTGGTGCTTTTTCTGATTTTTAGGGACTGGCAGCTTCAGGTTGTCACCTTAAGTAGAGAAGCAAGGTGGAAATTGGGAAAGAAGGCTGTAGGGGAATATCACTTCCATCCAGACACCAGATGCTAAGCAACTTTGTAGGGGAGAGCAACGAACCCGGGGATGCTGGAAAGGAATGCTGGGTAGGGAAGGAAGGAGGGGAGGAGTGGCAGACCCCTGTGGGAGCCTACCAGGGACCCTTGTACCATGAGCACAGTGAAACCTAGACCAGTGAGGAGGCCTGACCAAAGGAGAGCAAGTGGCCCAAGCCATAGACCTCAGGATCCACAGACCACCCTCTGTCCTCCCTCCCTCTGCCTTTCTTCCTTCATTCCCTTCCTCCTTCTTTCCTTCCTTTCTTCTGCTCTTCTTTCTTCCTTATTTTCTTCTTTCCTTCCTTTCTTCTGCTCTTCTTTCTTCCTTATTTTCTTCTTTCCTTCCTTCCTTCCTTCCTTCCTTCCTTCCTTCCTTCCTTCCTTCCTTCCTTCCTTCCTTCCTTCCTTCCTTTCTTCTTCCCTTTCTTCCCTCCTTCATTCTTTTCTTTCTTCTTTTCTTCCTTCCTTTTTCCCCCTTTTCCTTCCCTCCTTCCCTCTCTCTCTCTTTTCTTCCTTCCATCCTTTTTGTCCTTAGGAAGGAAGGAAGGAAAGAGGGAGGGAAGGCTGGAGGAAGCGAAAAGAAGAAGGAAGAAGGGAAGAGAGGGAGGAAGGAAAGATAGAAGGAAGGAAGAAAGAAAGGAAGAAGGGAGGGAAAGAAGCAGGGAAGGAAAAAAGGAAGGAGGGAAGGAAGGTGAGAAGGAAGGAGTGAAAGAGGGAAAAACAGATGAAAGGCAGAAAAGAAGGAAGAAGGAAAGAGGGAAGGAGGTAAGGTAAAAGGAAGGAAGGAAAGAAGGAAGGAGGAAGGGGAGGAAGGAAGGGAGGAAGGAAGAAAAGGAGAAGGGAGGGAGGACAGATGGTGATCCGTGGGTCCTGAGGTATTTGGCCACGAGCGACTTGCTTTCCTTTGCCTCAGGACCTGAGTGGCGGGAGTCCTCCTCACTGGTCTGGGCTTCACTGTGCTCATGATACCACGGTCCCTGGTGGGCTCTACAGGGGGTCTGCTCATAGCTCCCGGACTGACAGATGCGGGAGACTTGTTGGGCACAGCTAATGTGCCTGGTGGTGCCAGCTGTGAAGGGAGGCAGGGGCAGGCTCAGAGGAGAACCCAGTGCTGCATGATAATTGAGGCTTGCGTTTGGGGAGCAATTTAGTGTTTTCAAAGGACTTGCATGTACATTATCTCATTCTGTCCTCAGAGCAATACTGTGAATGTGTTATTATCACTCCGTTCTGTTCTGAGAAGAAATCTGGGCTTAGGATGTACTGCCATTCAAAAAGGCAGGGCCTACTTCTGAGGCTCATGAGACTGGCCCTGGAGCCCTTTACTGCAGGCCTGGACACTGCACAGAGAACTCCTTGCTGGCTTCCATGCAACTCCACTACTGAGCCTCTCTCTGAGTTCTCAGGGTGAAGGCCTGGGTTAATAGCAGGGTCTGCAGAAGCCCCTCCTCCCTCCTCAAGCCACCAGCAACAAGCGGGAAAGTTCTCAAAAGATCAAAAGAAATGTTTTCCCTGTGTGAGGTCAGTGCTCACAATGGTGCACCCATGGGTGGAATGCAGTGCTCCAATTCCGTGAGGCTGGTGTGGCCATGATAGAAGCGATTAAACCAGATTCAATCCATTGATTCATTCATTTGGATGTTCACCAACGTGTAGCACCAATTGTTATTGCAAGGCAGGTGAGAGATTCTTAGGGGTGGGGGCAAGGGGAGAGACACACACGTCAGTAGGGCAAAGTCCGGCCCTTGAGCCTCGGCTGGTGGAAATGTATAGTGCTCTTTCTACCTTAGCATGGCTGTGCTGTGTGGATACGTGCCCTCATGCCCACAGCAAATGCAGAGGGGAGCTCAGTGTTGAGGGCTAGAGAAAGCTTAGAAAGCTTTAGCAAAGAGAGACTCTAGACCTGGCCAGGGAAGGCCTGCTGTACTATGATATGATCACAACCTTTTCCTGACTCTTCATCCTGCAGGCAGCACCTGAATACCTCACCACCTGTCTGTGTGGGCAGAGTGATGTTAAAACTTTGCCAACTTTGCTAGTGAAAATGGAAGATAGCGCAACTACTTCAGAGGACAGTTTGTCTGTTTCTTGGAAAGCTAAGCATAAAATTACCTTAGGACTTCGCTATTCTGCTCCTAAATAGTGACCCAGAAGAGGTTGGGCATGGTGCCTCACACCTGTAATTCCAGCACTTCTGGAGGTTGAGGCAGGCGGATCACTTGAGGTCAGGAGTTTGAGACCAGCCTGGCCAACGTGGTGAAAGCCCGTCTCTACCAAAAACTACAAAAATGAGCTGGGAGTGGTGGCACGTGCCTGTAGTCTCAGCTACTTAGGAGGCTGAGGCACAAGAATTGCTTGAACTGAGAAGGTGGAGGTTGCAATGAGCTGAGATTGTGCCACTGCACTCCAGCCTGGGTGACAGAGTGAGACCCTGTCTCAAAAAAAAATTTACCCAAAAGAAATGAAAAAATATAACCACACAATGACTTGGACATGAATGTTTAGCGCAGCTTTAATCGAAATAGCAAAAAGCTGAAAATGATGCAAATGTTCATTGACAGGTGAGTAAACAAATAATGATGTTCTCAGTAATAGAAAAGTAGACAGCAATTAAAGAAAACAATCTGGTGATACACACAGTAACAAAGATGAATCTCAAAAACATTATGTTGAGCAAAAGAAGCCAGACCAGGAAAAGAGTACATTGTGTATCATTTTATGTCTATGAAACCCTGGAAAAAGTGAATCTGATCTTGAGCTATGGAAAGCAGACCAGTGGTTGCCTTGGGTGGGAGCGGGTGGGAGACTGGCTGGCAGTGCACAGGGAACTCTCCTGGATGATGGAAATATGCTCCATCAGGATCAGCGAGTGGGTGCACAGGTGGATACCCTTGCCAACTCATTGCCCTGAACACCTCCAAGCAGGTGCTGTCAAGGCACTGGAGCAACACCCTGGAGACCCTGCTGTATCTCATCTTGTTCTCTTTATTTGCCAGGTCACAGAGAGGGCCAAAGTTTCCCGGGGGAGGGTCCAGTTTGGCCAGGACAGGGCAGGAGTGTTGCTGAGAAGTGTTGCATCAGTCAGGGTTCTTCAGAGAAGCAGAATCAGTATGCATACACATAGAGAAAGAGATTCATTATAAGGAATTGACTCAGGCACTTTTGGAGGCTGACAAATCCCAAGATGTGCAGTCAGCAAACAGGAGACCCAGGAGAGCCAGCGGTGTCAGTTCCAGTCTGAAAGATGTTTCAGTTCAAGTTTGAAGGCTGGAAAAGACCAATGTCCCAGCTTAACATAGTCAGGCAGACAAAGTTCCCTCTTCCTCAGCTTCTTTTTTTTTTTTGAGATGGAGTTTCACTCTCATTGCTCAGGCTGGAGTGCAATGGCGCGATCTTGGCTCACCGCAACCTCTGGCTCTCGGGTTCAAGTGATTCTTCTGCGGCAGCCTCCCGAGTAGCTGAGATTACAGGCATGCGCCACTACGCCTGACTAATTTTGTATTTTTAGTAGAAACGGGGTTTCTCCATGTTGGTCAGGCTGGTCTTCTTTCGACCTCAGGTGATCTGCCTGCCTCAGCCTCCCAAAGTGCTGGGATTACAGGCGTGAGCCACCCCACCCGGACCCTCAGCTTCTTTATGTTTTGTTCAGGTCTTCAACTGATGGGATGAGGCCTACCCACGTTAGTGGGGGTAATCTACCTTGCTTAGTTACTGATTCAAATGCTAATCTCATCCAGAAACATCCTCACAGACACACCCAGATTAATATTCAGCCAAATGTCTGGACACCCTGTGGCCCAGTCAAATGGACACGTAAAATTAACTATCACAGGTGTCACCAAGGGGCCTTGAGGCAACAGATGGGTATAGTATTGTTTAGTGTGTTCATATGGGTTCAGTTTAGTGTGTTCATATAGGTTCAGTTTAGTGTGTTCATATGGGTTCAGTTTAGTGTGTTCATATGGGTTCAGTTTAGTGTGTTCATATGGGTTCAGTTTAGTGTGTTCATATGGGTTCAGTGTAGCAGGGTACCTGTGAATGAGGGACAGGTAGTTTGTGACTTACTCCTGGCATTCCTATCTTTGAGGAGATTATGGTGCCTTGAGAGAGACTGTCATTAGTAAAAAGTTACTCATGGAAGTAAAATTCAAACTGCAGTAATATTTACAAAGGAACATGTGGAATCCAGGAGAGGCCCAGGTTGACCTGACCCAGCAGGGGCCAGAGGGGTTTCTAGAGCTTATTGGCCCTGGGACAGTGAGGTTTGCCTTTGTTGTCTGCTTGCTGGGTTTTGCCATCATGGCCCTGACTAGCTGGCACATTTCCCGACTCCCTTAGGAGGAGTTTCACATGTTCCATTCTTGCTTTAGTTAAAAGTAGCTCAATTTGGGGAAGGTCCTTACTTGCGGCTTGTCTCACCTTGGTAGGTGACATCCAGGTTTGCAGAGGCTGCCTCTCCATGTCGTGTTTACCCTGGGGAGCCAGAACAGGCTTACAGACATCCCCAGCCTGGCTTTCCATTAACCTCTCCTCTCCCAAGCTTGGGGGAAGAGTTACCTGGGAATGGGTGGCTGCTGACCTTCAGCATGGGTGCAGGGAGAGCATGGCCTACAGAGCAGGCTTGGGGTCTTGCCGTACCAACCCAGTCTGGGATTCAGGGTGTTCTAGATGGGCTGCAACCCTACCAGGTGGGCTCAGGGTGTCAAGACACTCTTTTCTGCATTTTCGCTGGGGAGAACATTCATCCTTTCCTCCTTCCTATTGCTCTCTGATTTCATTTTGGGAGCTCCATCTTGCCCTTATGTGCAGTCTGGGGGGATTATCCCATTTACAGAAGCCAAAGGGGCCAGATATGTCTTCTTAGCTGCCTAATAAAACCAGGGGGAACACCAAGACCTAATCTGGCCACTTAAATGCTTTCTTGTGGGGTTCTAAAAATTTGAGGACCAAAGACCCGGCTGGAAAGCATTCATGGGGTGTGTGAGGCTGGAGGACCCTTTGGCCACACCATTTCTACTCTAAAGTTATTACTGTAGTTTGTTCTCCAAACCCCTGGAGCTGCCTCATATCCCAGCTTTGTTCTGTAGCTTTGGCAGTGTGATATGGTCTGGCTCTGTGTCCTCACCCAAATCTCATCTTGAATTGTAATCTGAATTGTAATCCCCACGTGTTGGGGGAGGGAATTCATGGGAGGTGATTAGATCATGGGGATGGTTCCCCCATGCAGTTCTCGTGATAGTGAGTGAGTTCTCAAGGGATCTATTAGTTTTATAAGGGGCTTTTGCCGCTTTGCTCAGCACTTCTCTCTCCTGCCGCCACGTGAAGTAGGATGTGTTTGCTTCCCCTTCCACCATGATTGTTTCCTGAGGCCTTCCCAGCCATGCGGAACTGTGAGTCAATTAAACCTCTCTCCTTTATAAATTACTCAGTCTTTGTAGCAACCTGAAAAGGAACTGATACACAGTGATTCTGTGAGTTGCCAGATTCCTTCCAACAGTTCCTCAACTTTAATTAGATCAATTTCTGTTGCTTGCGCTATAGAGCCCAGTGGTTCTTGCTGGATCCATTTCAAATTGATGCTTCCCATGCCTACCCTGTTCTGCACTCCTCAATGGGAGAAAGGGCATTTTCCATTAATCTCAATGAACCTTTTTTGATTAGAGTTTGTAAAGTGCTGGGATGTGAAGGGGCTTTCCTTGTGCTACCACTGAATGTTTGGGTAGCTTAGAATAATCAGACCACATGCATGAGCCCAAACCAGACCAAGATGATCCCTTGGGGTAAAAACTGAAGTTAATCCCCACCTGCCCCATTTGAAAAGAGAAATCCTGAGCATCTATTTTAAACTTTTTAAAGATATGGTGTTTATGTAACTCACCTCTTTGAAGTTGGATATATCCTCATAAACTTTGAAAGGAATGAGCATCAGCAGCTTATAAGTTTCCAGAGGAGAGTGCTGGGGAGGTCGGGCTAGTAGGAGCTTGCTAGAATAGGAAGGGTTGGGAAAGGGAGTTGGCACAGCCAATTAGAGAGTCAAGTGGTCAGGGTGCCCAGGTGTAAGGAACTTACACCTGGAGTGCAGGACTTGCACAGCAGGTGCAAACTGTTTGACACCATGGCTTACAGTCTGACTTGGGAAATGATTTGGGTTAAAATTAAAATAAGAATAAATATTTGGAAAACAAGATATGAGTATAACGAGTGTTGAAAGAAAGAGGCTGCCCAGGGGCTTGGGCATTGCCTGCCCTGAGTAACCACATCAGGATTATGGCCATCCACTTTGAGGGCCTGGAATCAATTTTGCCAGGGAGACTCCAGTGGGTCAAGCTCACAAGAAACTACTATGAATGTCACATCCTAATTTCCTTATCATGCTGAGAAAGAGAAAGGGCTGAGGGGAGCACAATGGCCAGCTCCCCTCTGGTGGAGGCTGAGCTGGAGAAGCCTCAGGGGTCAGAAGGGGAGGAGTCCCACTCTAGGACTGTGGGCACAGGTCAGCTGCCCTGTCCACTGTGACTATGGCAGACAGGGGCAAAGTGTGGGCTTGTAGGGAGCTCAGGAAAGGTGCTGACTGTCTGATGACTAAATGAATCGTGGAGAAGGGACAGCCTGGGGTCTCCACCTGCTCTGTCGAAAGAGACCTTTCTGACCCACTGGACCCTGTCAGTCACTAGTTGTTTCTTATCCCAGGCACAACTGGAGGCCCGGAAGCACTTTCCTTTCACCATGCCCTACATCTTTGAATAGGATAGTACCCCTAATGAGGCTGAATTCATGTTCTCAGGTCCTGCTGTTTCTGCTTTGACTACAGAGTCCCTCCTAGGTAGGGAACTGGGCAGAGGCCAGCTGGCCCCTCTACCACTGATTCCACCCATTTTACTCCCAGAGGAGGCCGTTGCATCCAGATTCTTGGCACTTCCATAAGTTGTGTCTCATGCTGGAGGCTGGCTATCCTGATGCAGGTTCTGAGGGGCCTCTTGGTGTCCCCATATGTTGTTTAATCATGGCTACAGGTTTGCCACCTTGATGAACTGATCCCGAGGACTGAGACTCTGGAGCAAGAGCAGAAAAGTTTCTTTGGCCCTGTTTCTACTGAGTGAGTAAGTTCTTCCCTGCACCGTCCAAGGGACAGGGAGATGGAGTCTTTCCTTCAGGCCCTGGAATCTCATCCTTTAGACCTGTTTCAAAGTATATACTAGAAAATGAGAAAAAATACAAGTTCAACAAGTGTCTGTAGTGGGTTTGACATTTTATATCCATGATCTCATTTAAATTTCACAACACCATGGGGAACTGAACTATGGCTCGGAGGGATTAAGTGACTTATTCTAGATCACAAGATTAGTAAATGTTTGAGTTCATACTACTTCAACACTTATTAGTGTAATTTACTGCCTTGATCTATTTTGGGGATTTAGCACAGTTCTCCCAGTTTGGAAGGACCTGGGAGGCTGTGTAGGGACAAGTATTGCCTGATTTTGCAATTTTCTGCTTATGCTAGAGTACACTGCTTATGAGGAACCACATGATACAGTACTGTTGTCGAATTTAGGGGCAACTTCCTTACATATATCAAGGGCCATCTATCTTTGGCCCTTTTATAATAATTCCTTTTATAATAAAGAAAGTATAAAGGCTTTTGTTGGTTGCCTGGACTGCTGGTAAAAGGACCATTAGTATTTCCTATATTTATGACTTAGGCTTTCATGTAGACTTAATTTCTGAAGATTTCCTATTGCTGCCAGTTACTCTCAGTCCATTAAATAGTTAGGACATAGGATAAGAGAGACAATGTTTAGAGTAACTTGGCATGCTTGCTGGATACAATAATTAGCAGTTACTGATTTATAGTGGAAGTGATGGTAAACCTTTTTCTGTTAGATTTCATATTTAATTGAACATCCTCTATTGCCATCCTCCTGTCCTGAGTGCTATCCAGTTATCTTCATTAATGGCATTTCATGGTGTTGTTTTCTGGGACCAGAGCTTCCCACTGGCTCCCCTTCTTTCCACCATTTTATACGTTTGTTAATTTCAAGGCAGTTTCAGACACTCCTGTAAATTGTTGAGCAGTGATAGACTCCCCTCCTCTCATCTGACTTGATTGTGAAGTGCCAAATTCCAAGTTCAGAAGGATTTGTTATTTGGAGATTATTTTGTCCTCTTTTGTAAATTAATTTCTTTTCCTGCTAAAACAGCCAAAGAACTGCAATGATTTTCTACCACAGAGAGGTAATGAGGCTTAGGGGAAAATGCTTAATAGGAAAACATTGTCCCACACTGAGAATTAGGAACTCAGGGTGGAGAAGAAGAAGTGAATATGAAAACCAGACAGTGTGATATTTCTGTGTGAGGGTTTCTGTGAAAATGTGCGTGAATTGTCCTGGGAAGGAGTTACGCCTGTACCTTCATGCACATCAGAGACGTACCTATACAGAGAGACCGTGAAATGGCTAAGCATTTAACCCCTCACAGGCTGAAGCGGGGGAGAGGAGTTTGCAATTGAGTGTGATGTTGGGAGGCCAGGAATATTATAGAGTCCACAATTTCTGCAATGTGGGGAAGGCTTTTTTAGTTATAGATAGTCTGGAAGTTTCTTCTCACAAAATATCCTAGTGATTACAGTTGACCTTTGAACAATGTTGAAGTTAGGGGTGCTGACTCCCTGCATAGTCAAAAATTTACATATAACTTTTGTTGTTCAGATTATTTAATCACTCAGGTATTAAGCCTAGTACCCATTCGTTATTTCTCCTGTCCTCTCCCTGCTCTACCCTCCACCCTCTAATAGGCCCCAGTGTGTGTTGTTCCCTTCTATGTGTTCTCATTATTTAGCTTCCACTTGTAAGTGGGAATATGCAGTAGTTGGTTTTCTGTTCCTGCATCAGTTTGCTAAGAATAATGGCGTCCAGCTCCATTCATGTCCTTGCAAAGGATATTATCTCATTCTTTTTTATGGCTGCATCGTATTCCATGGTGCATATGTACCACCAAGGAATACTTTTGACTTCCCCAAAATTTAACTACTAATAGGTTACTGTTGATAAGAAACCTTACTGATAATATAAAAAATTAACACATACTGTGTTTGTTATACATATTATATACTGTACTCTTACAATATATGAGTACAATATATTATATAAAAGAAAATGCTATTAATAAAATCATAAGGAAGAAAAAATATAGTTACTATTCATTCAGTGGAAGTAATCATCATAAATGTTTTTACCCTTGTTGTCTTCACATTGAGTAGCTGAGGAGGAGGAGGAAGAAGAGGGGCTGGTCTTGCTGTCTAGGGGTGGAAGAGGCAGAAGAAAATCTGAGTGTAAATGAATTCATGCAGTTTAAACCCATGTGATTCAAGGATCAACTGTGTACAGTTCTCCCAAGATAATAGCCTAGGTCATTGATTGGGCAGGGGGTGGGCGGGTCATACCAGAGAGAACCCTTGAAAGAGAGATGTACTTCAATTTGCAAGGCCCTGTTTTGTTTCTTTTTCTTTATTTTTTCTCTCTTTTCCTCTTGTGGCAGAAGGCTTTCTTTGGAGAATGAGCCAAGCCTTGAAGAAAAAAAGAAAAAAAAACACACAAACACAAAACACCTCCTTAAAAAAATGGGTTTGTTGCAGATCCCACACTTAAACCTGAAGGCATTGCAATAATATTGCAATTGATATCAAAGTGTCTGTTTCATCACAGATGAGTTGAGGAGTTTGGGAAACAATGAAGAGGATTAATAAAAGAATAATTTCTAAAACATGGCATTGCCAATTTTTTCATGTCTAGCTTTTCCTCTGGATGGATCTTAAAAAACAAAACAAAACAAACAGAGTCAGGCCATTTTTGGTTGTTCTCTGAATTGTTTTGAAGATTTAGCCTGTTCTAGGAGTTTGCTTCCTCATGCTGTTTTCAGGTTGATGTTGTAACATGTGCCCCTCTTCATTTACTGGAAATTATTAACTCCGTTCAATTGCTCTTTCGTGTCTTTATTTTTGCATTTCCTTCCTGTTTGTTTCTTAGAGGAAGCTATTCCCATGTAGGCACTGTGCTACAAGAGACAGAAGGGAGAATCAACATATGTCTTGTTTTTGAAAGGTTTGTTTGGGAAGATGGAATGTTTGGTGCTTTGGATAGTGTTCCTTAGAAGCAGGGCCTGACATGGAGATTTGTGAGCACTTTATTTATTGAGAAAGGGAGATGCTCATAAAGCAGTTAGGGAGATGGGGTGGAGGAAGGGATGGACCTACTCAGGCAAGACGTTGGCCTCACCCCCAGGAACACAGGTGATGCTACAGAGGGTCCTACGGGCTTTTGTTCTCCAGCAGCATTGGCCATGGGGTGGGAACAGGGCCCTGTGGGCACCTCTGGGCTTTGACTGTTCCAGGGAAGGTTGTGAGTGTGAGCCTTTAGCCAGCACCTGCAGGCCCTGGGGCAGGGCCAGTGAAAGGGATCCTGGGGTGTGTCTGGGTGGGCACCAGTGATGTCCGCTGCAGTTCTGTACATAAATTGCCTTAGATAAAGGTAGAAAATAAGACATGTTACTAGAAGTTTGAGATAATGTGCAATGAAACTTCATAAGGCATAGAGGGTGACTTGACCTGGGAGCATCTGGGAATATTGCATGGGAGAACCAGCATATGAGATGAACCTGGAGAGATTTGAGCTTTTTGGTCATGGGTAGGGAATTGCATTTTGGTTGTATGTGACAGAAATCCCAACTAAAGCTAGTATAAGCAGAAATACAGAAATATAACATTTGAGCACACTTAATGGGGAGGTCTGAGGGTACATGCTTAAAACTCTCTCTGAACACTGGTGCTGCTTGTCCTTTTATTTGCTCTGATTCCATCCTGTCACATTCAATTATTAATTCAACAAACATGCATGCACTGTATGCCAGACAAAAATCCCTTGCCCTCCTGGAGCCCAGAGTCTGGTTCTCCTCATGGTAGGCAGGGTGGTAACTGCCAGCCCCAGCCCAAGGAAGACAGTGACCTGATTTGGTCTTGCTTGAGATGTTTCTATCCTGTGGGCTGGTCCCTGTGAACAGGAGGATAGAAACATCCAATGACTGGGGATAGGAGTGGGATCTTGTGAGTGGTATCTAACCAGAGCCAGATGGAGTCCTTCAGGGGCCATTTCCCAGTGGAATGGGGATGCCAGACAGCCCCTAACTTCAGACATCTCCCACCCATACTCCAGGCCCAGGGTTCAAGTCAGATGATGGTGCAATATTCCTCCTGGAAGGAGACTCTTAAATGATCAGTGATGGTGTGGTCAGAGGGCAGGACATGTGGAGAGGAGTGGTGCAAATCAGGCTGGGACCTGATTTGAGAGGACTCTGAAGCTGCACCATGACTGTAGACCTTGTTCTGGAAGCCTCAGAGGATGATGGGGCGTGGTATGCCACAACGGGGTGTAGGAAGATCACTCTGGCAGGAAGTTTGTACAGGGCATAATGTTTGCTGGATTTGAGAACTGATTGAATTAGAGGACAAATCAAAGGTGACTGCAAGGATGTGCTTCTGCTTTTAAATATTTTGTTATCTCACAGGCCTCTTGAGATGTTCTCTGCCTCCACTCCTTGACAAGACCATTGATTACAGTCTGGTCAGGCTTGGATTCTCAGAGCCTCCCTCATCTGTAGCTGTATCATTTTTAAAAGTCTTAGGACATGGAGTTACATCTTGCTTTTCTTTGGGCATTTCACAGTCTCTTTGGCTAGAGTCTGGGATACATTTGTAATTACACTGAGCTGTACCCTCTCTGGCTAGCACATGTTGTTAAAATGACATGACCACTTTCTCTCAATGTTCTTGCCACTCCATTTCCGGAACCATGTCTCTTTAGCTCCAGAATAGCGGCATTTACTCCATCACTTCTAAGTTGGAAAATTGTCACTGCAGGTGCACTGCTCTGGGCTTAATGGCTCTTCAAGCAGATACTTTAGTTGAATGTAAAACTCCCATTGCTACTGTGTTTTGTCTGCTCCCTATTTCCATAAAAGGAAAAGGAAGGAATTTAAGTCCATTTAAGATCATTAATTTATAAAATTCCTCCATGCCTTGGTGCTAGGCTTTGTTACCTACCAGGTGTCTCTCTCTCTCTTTGTTATCTATCTATCTACCCATCCATTTATCATCCACTCACCCATCTATCCATCCATCTACTCACCCATCCATCCAACTACCCATCCATCCATCCATCCATCCATCCATCCATCCATCCATCCATCCATCCATCCCTATAGTCCTCTCTCTCTCTATATATATCTCTCTTTTATTTTTTTTATTTTATTTTTTTTTATCTCTCTCTTTTATCTGTCTCTCTACCTATAGACACACACACATCAGACACACAGATATCAGGGGAACAACTAGTCATTTTTGTTCATTTTCTTTTAGTCATTAGTATAAGTGCATTTAATCCCGGCAATATATGTATAAAGTAGATATTATCGCTCAGTGATTATTCACTGAGTTTCAGGGAGGTTAAATAATGTTTTCAAAAATATAGATAGTCTTTGGAGATGCCAGGATGGAAGCCTAGAGGGTTTGATGTAAAGATTGTGCTCATCAGAGCACAAACAATATGGCAGCACCATCCATAATACAAAAACCTGGAAACACTGTAAATGAAAATCAATAGGTGTTTGGATAAATAATTGAATATTTATCCATAAAATGAAATACAATGGCACTTCCCAAAAGAATGGATTAGGCCTACATACACAAAGAGTGAGAAAATGTTCATGATCTATTGTTTTATGACAAAAAGAAGCAAATTATACAATAGTATGTATAATATGATTTATTTCTGTTAAAGTTATTCTTATATATATGCATAGAAAGGGTCTGGAACAATGCCCAAAAATATGCAGTTACCAGTGGTTACTTCTGGGATATGAAATTAGGGAATAAAAAGGAATTTTCAATTAAAACTGTTTTGAAGTTTTTACAATTATTATTATTCTAATAATAGTTATTGTTGTTAAAAAAAATGTAAAAACCGATACAACACCCTGGTATGAAAGGCTATCTGCTGCCCTTCCCCTCCCACACCGCACACCTGTCAGAGTACCCTCCTGGGAGAAGCACCTCTTCTGTTCCTGTAGAAAGTGCTTCCTTTGTCCTCTCCACCCAGATTTAAGCATCATGTCCAGATGGTTTCTCTCCTCTCCAGTTTGTGTATTCTTGTGTGGGCTTAAAGTGTATTTTTCTATTCATGTTCCTGATTATAAAGTTAATACTTAATAATAAAAATGTCAATTCAGACAACAATGAAATATCATATTACCTTTCAGAATGGTCAAGATATTTTGGAAGCAGTTTACATATATTTATTTTTTCCTTAAAGCACATGTTTTTATTTAAAATTTAAAGAGATTGTATATACCTAGAAGACTTCAGAATGTCAAATAAACATCAGGGTCTTTTTTCTTGCAATTATAAGCTGGTATTAAGTTCACAGAAGAGTTAATACAAGTTGCATCAAAAACAAAACTACCACTCCAAATATAGTTTGTGTTATATGTGACCTGCTTTAAATTTCTGTGTCAATTTACAGCCCCACACTGTAAGATACAAAGTTAGTGGCTATTGCAAATACCTCTAAAAGACAGGTTCATAATGTTTTAATCTTAATACTAGGCTTACTATACAAGAATTATCTTACACATCCTTATGATTTCAATTTTTAAAAAACCAAGTGAGATGTGTGTAGGGCAGTTAATTCCTTCAGAGAAGACAACATCTTCTAAGTTGGGAAATTGTCATTCCAGGTGACAATGCAGCTTCCCAAAAGGACTACCTAATTCCTCAACTGTATCCTCAACCACTTCATCCTCATCTTCCTCTTCCTTGGTCTTGCTCTTTTTATCCTTGGCAAGTCTCTCTGTTTTTTAAAAATAAACTTTTCATTTGGAATAATTTTGAATGATTAAACAATGGACAGAGAGTTCTTATCTATCCCCTTACTCAGTTTCTCTTGATGTTGATTATCTAATCTAATCAAATTCTACATTGCCTTGATACATTGGTCAAAACTAAGACACTGACAATGGTACATTACTATTAATTAAACCCAAGACTTTATTTGAATTTCACTAGGTTTTCTACTAATGTCCCTTTTCTGCTGTCAGTTCTAGTCTAAGATACCACATTGCCTTTAGGGCAACTTCTTCTTCTCCTGTGGTAGGCTTTAACCCGGCAAAGCAATACCATTTTCAAAATTTTCCTCAGCTTGGTAGGCTTATTGTAAGGTTGCTTATCACCTGCAGTGCTATTCAACATTCTCCCAATTCTTTTGTAACATCTCCAAGATGCTCTCCTTTGATTTCTGGGGATAGACGGAACAAAATAAGAACAAGGTCGAAGGAGGCTATTGAGTGTATTGGGACTCCTGACCCTCTTTCTTTCCCCTTCAGAAGGAAATAAGGCTTTCATAGCGAGGCTTTATGCTTTTGCCACGTCTTCGGCATCCTCTCTTCTCAGCAGATTTGGTGGTCTTCTTTACTAAGCATTTTTTAGAAAATTCTGTGAAGTTGACAGAAGCATTAGGTGTTGCTTGTGTGCCTTTCTCTGGCACAGCGTCCTGCAAAGTCACGACACTCTCCATGGACATGCACTTGCGGGTCTGTGGTGACCACAATGCCCCTGGGACGATGACTGGGTTTTCTAGGGGAATCTGTAGCCATAGCTTCATTCCCAAAACTTGCTGATATGTGCTCTACATATATATCTTTAAATCATATTTTATATGAGTTATGAAAGTTATCCACGGCCATTATAACAAGAAAACCAGTTCAAAGATGTGTAAATCAGTATTCTCCCCACCCCACACCACCTCCAGTCCCAGGCTTCCTGTTCACAGCTTGGAGTGTATCCTTGCACAGCTCTGTGTGGGTAACAAGGTACCAATGCATGTGGTGGGTACTTATCTCAAGCCACAAATTCAGAAGTGGAAACAACACAGCCTTTACATCGATAGCTGAACTTAATTTTCATCTTGTACTTCCCCTTCTGTGTGGGGGCAGAGAATGCAGCCACAGCCATGCTCTGTTTCCCCTGTCCCCTTCTCCTGGAGGAGCCTCTCTGATTTGGCAGTGAGAATAATGGTGTGGGTGGACAGTGCTGGTGGGGACTGCTCTGGTTCATTGTCATCACTGTCCCACCTCTTCTGAGCCATACACTGTTTCTTCTGGACTTGCTGTCGTCTCTCTTGCTGTGTTCGCCAAGTCATCCACATTTCTGCATCATGAACCATTGGAACTTATGACTGTGTGCTTCTCATACTCACCTACTATTGTCCTGTCCACAATTCTCAGGTCACCAGGCAGCTCCACAGGCCACACTGGGGAGTGTGGGTGGGGTTCTGGGAGGCCCCTCATGTCTACCTTCCTGGATGCCTGAGAACACTGGGCTTGTTGGCATCACAGTGCCAAATGAAACTGAAGACAGTTTCTCAGAGCCGCCCAAGACTGACCTGGGGATTCCTCCCCCCGCAACTCCTAGGGCTGACCTTGACCCTGGGAGCAGGGACAGCATCCCTTTCCAAGCTCCCACTGGACTCTGTTACTCAAGTCTCTCATGTCATCTCTTTTTGCCTGAGCATTTTTCTCTCTTCATGGCATCAAAAGTATCTTCCCAAATAAATTATTTAGAGTAGTGATTTCCAAAATGGGTTACACAGCTGATTCCCTGGTGTGTCAAAGAAAAATATTAGAATTTCTCTTTCTAATCTTTAAGTAAAAAATCAAAGGAGTGAAGCTTCCTAATATTTAACACGAGTTGGCACTTGGGTCGAATGGAATAGACACTGAGCAGGGTTTGGAGCAGTGATCTTACCTGGCTGTTTATCTTCTCAGGGCATTGAGCACAACCCATTTAATCTGCCATGAGATACCATTAGCTTATTACTTTTTAAAACATAAGACCTTTCAATGGCAGACTCTTTATAGTACCTTGTAATGAAACGGGGAGAAAATTTTGAAATCTTTTGTACTACCCAGAGCTTCACCAGGGATCTTTTGGCAAAGTGCTTGAAAGGCTGGGACTTGAAGCTTAGACATTTTTCTCTCATTAAAAGACAAACTTTCAGGATTGCTGATCCTTTTTGTAATAATGAGATAATGTCAATTGAATGCTACCTGGCAGATACTCTTCTAAAAATTAACCATATTTTATCTGTCCCTTCAATGTTTTAACAATGCATAAGAAAGTAATTGCTTTTTGAAAGAAATTCTTGCTTCAAGAAAGCATTTTGGAAATGAATGGTTGGAAATATTTCCAGTATTTTTAGTTTTTGTTGCTGAGAACCATATGTGTCACTCATAAATAATAATTTAAAGCCCTTATATCTGCTTACTAGAAAACAAACCTTGGAAACAGAATTTTCTAATCTGTATGTAAAAATCTTCCACAGTGAAGCATCTCAGGATGTTTGGAAAGTGCTGAAAATGAAAACTATGAAAATGTACCATCCTAAAAACCTGGGAAACAGAATTTTCTTGCCCATGTATAAGAACCTTCCAGAGTGAAGGGTTTCAATGTGCTTTGAAATGAGTTCCTAAAAACATGAAAGTTCAGTGTGTTTGAAGTATCTGGGAAGATAGAAATGCATCAGTCAACTTTTTGACAAATTCTTTGTTTGCTAAGATTGAGGAAGCAATATCCCAAAGAACTTCTTCAGTTTGGACATATGGAACTCTGAGAGATACCTCTTTCAGCTACAACACCCATTAAAATCAAGTATTGAAATAAATGGAAACTGGAAGCAGGCTTTGAATTATTGTATTAAAAAGGGTTACACCAAGATATTTAAAAAATTAAAGCATTTTCAATTACATTGCTGCACTTAAAATTGTTTATAATGGAGCATATATGTTTTTAATTATACCAAAAAGATTTCGTACTATTAATCACATTAAATCATAACTTATTAAAATCATTTATTTCTTCTTTTGGATCTCCTTTTAGTATTATATATTCTAATATGTTTTATAATCTATAGTAATTCATGTGCATAATTTTTAAAAACCTAAATATACATATAATGGAGCACCTGCTTCAAAGGTTTTACTGATAGGTGTTCACAGTTAGGATGCTTGGCAGTCATAGTTTGGATGAGGACCTCAGCATCTGAAACTCAAAGTCATGAGTTAACCTTTATTTCTGTAGTCTGCTGGGGTACCCATTATTTCTATGTTTTTAGGAGGGTCACTGGATAAAAGAAATTAGTAAGATGAAAACACGTCAATATTATAATATTCTGCAAAAACACATATACCTATATCATCGTTTTTATTTTAGAAAAAATGGAATTGTACTGTATCCATTACATTGTAACTTGCTTTAAAAAACTCAACAGTAAATCACATTCATCTTTCCAAATTAGTAAATGTAAGTCTAATTTACTCCTTTAATATTTATCTAGTGACCTGTAATACGCACATGCTACATTTTACTAAGGATTTTCCTATTGAGAGATATACATGCTTGCCCCAGGTTTTCTCTTGCATTCTTTTCTTTCTCACTACCTCCCTCCCTTCCTTTCTTTGATGATTCCTCCTCCCCCAATACAGCCAATATGCCAATAAGTATCCTTATACTTTTTTTTTTTTTACTGCTGTAAGATAAATTTCTCGAAGTTGAGCTCTAGGGTCAAAGGCTATATGTATTTTCAGTTTCAATAGCTATTGTCACATTACTTTTCAGATATGTTAGCAGCAATTTGCACTCAGCAATGAATAGAAATATTTCTTTTCATTCTTGCTGAACTGAAATTATTATTATTCATTTTTGTTAATTTGAGGGGTTAAAAATAATACTGTGCTTAAATTTGCTGCTTGTGAGCTTCAGCACATTTTTATTTGTTTATTAGCTATTTTTGTTTGCTTTTGCTGCATAACAAATCACCCCAAACCTTAGTGGCCTAAAGCAACAACCATTTATTTTAGCTCACGATTCTGTGGGCCACCAGTTTGAGCAGGGCTCAACTGGGAAGTTCTGCTACTGGTCTTGGCTCAGCTCCCTCACAGATCTGTGGTCAGCTACTGGTCAGTTAGGTGGCCCTGTGGTTGCCAGTTGGGTGGCTGTTGGCTAGGGCTATGGAGACCAGCGGGCCATACGTGTCTCATAATCCACCAGGCTAGCCGGAGACTGTTCACAGGCTACTGTGGCAGGATTCCTCAGAGCAGCAAGATAGGACAAGCTCCAGTGCTGAGAACTTTTCAATTCTTTGCTCAAGTTATATTTGTTTATTTCCCATTGGCCAAAGAAGTCACACAGCCAATCCAGACTCTGGGCTTGGGGACGTAGACATCACTCCTGATGGGAGGGAGAATCGTGTGGCCATTGTTTGTGATCTAGCATGTTAGCCTTTTCAATTTCTTTTTCTCTGCATTGCTTTTGCAATCCTTTGCCCCATCCTCCTTTATTTTCTTGTTAATACTAAAGGAGCTCTTTATTTACTGGTATTAACCAGTTGCTTGACAGGTATAGTTGGCCCTTGAACAGTGTGAGTTTGAACTACATAGGTTGACTTTTCATGTGGGTGTGTTCTGCAGGGCCAGCTGTGATTTTAAATGTGCCTGGATTTTGGTATAGGTGGGGGTAGATTCAATCTCCAAGTATAGCAAGGTACTTTACATTGCAAATATTTTCTCTAATCTTTCATTTATCTTTTTGCTTTATGGTATTTTTCACTATATTGAAAATGATCTGGCTTAAGAAATTCTTCCTAGTTCCATGGTGAGGTAATGCTTATGTTTCTGGTATATTTTTCCCTCCCAGTGTAGATATTTTATTATTTCCATTTAGAGCTTTAATCTGTTTGGCATACAGTTTTAAAAAATATGGCATATATTTTATATATCTTTGATTTATTCCAGCATTCTTTATTAAATTTCCTTATTAAATAATCATTTTCCCTCACAGAACTCAAATGTTATTTCTGTAAAGTTCCCATATATAATTTTTTAGTAGGGGGCTATTTGGCAATATCCTTTGACATAACGATTTTTTCTCTAGGAATTTATCTTCCAGAAATAGTTGATCAAGTGAGCAAGAGATATGCACAAGAATGTTCATGGAAGCATTAAATAGTGAAAAATTGGAAGCAACTCTATTTTTGAAACAAATGATTAGATATTGAAATGGAATAATAGAATATTGTTCAACTATTGCAAAGAATTTATTAGCCCAATAACTCAAAGGCATATTGTTCAGTGGTGATAAGAATATTGTAGAAAGTATATATGATATGCTTCCACTGCCATACTGTTACTAAGCTATGTATCTTCATTTCACATAACCAAAGACATATATAGTATTTAATATTTTTGAATATGAACAGCTGCTCTTTTCTCTTCTTTCTATGCCTCACTTCCTCTCCTCTCCCAGGCTTCAGGCAACACATAGGACCACAGGACAAAAGTTAATTTCAGCTTTGGAATTTCAAAATAGACTTTTGTAATCTATAATAGAGACATTGATTTGAGAAGAAGGCTTGCATAGTCTCCATTCCAAGGCAGAGAGAAAGGACCCCTGGCATCAGGTTTATGTCTTAAACCTTGAACACGAACAAGCCTCTGCTCAGGTTGTATTTGTTCATTTCCCATTGGCCAAAGAAGTCACACAGCCAATCCAGACTCCGGGCTTGGGGAGGTAGACATCGCTCCTGATGGGAGGGAGAATCATGTGGCCATTGTTTGTGATTTATCACATTAGCCTTTTCAATTTCTTTTTCTCTGCATTGCTTTTGCAATCCTTTGCCCCATCCTCCTTTATTTTCTTGTTAATACTAAAGGAGCTATTTATTTACTGATATTAACCAGCTGCCAGGTCCATGCAAAAGAGATAAAGATTACAGTAGCTGCAGGAAGGAGAGGAAGCTGGGTGGAGAATCTGAGTGTTCTCATTTAAGTTTTGGATGGGCATCTGTGAAGGGATCTATGTCTTTGAGGCCCCCCTAGGGTGGGGAAGGAAAGTCTGGATCACAGGCCCCAGATAGTTTGGGACATAAGAGTCAGAGACCCCTCTGAACTCTGTGGAGGTGGAGACCCACACCAACATCCTCTGAACCAGGTAGAGGCAGAATTAGAAGATTAGAAATTGGCAGGGTGGGGGTGGGAGGCAGGTCTAGACAGAGAAAGCCTGTGAGTGCCCCTTCTGGGGGAGCACGGGATAGCATCTGGAAGCTTTCCATGTGTCCCCTTGAGGGGGCCTTTGAGAAACTGAGGACCCAAGTCTCTTGGACCAGAAGAGAAAGGGGTGCCCCAGTGTGTTTGGCATGGGTTGATCAGTGTATTTGAGAAACTTGGATATCTAAGAGTTCATTAGTTGGGATAGACCCTGAAGACCGAGGGCAGGGGAAAAGTACATCTAGGTTCAAGCTAGGATGGAAAGATGACCCCTCCGGTGCCCCACTGCACACTTCAACACCATGTAAGCTCCCCAGGATGAAGATGAAATTCCAGGGAGAAGTAGGAGACAGGAGGGAGTTAAAGCCACTGGGAAAACGCTTATTTGGCTGGGAGCATTCTTATTTGCCTGATCTCACTTTCCATTGCTTAAAATTACGTTTCTGCCACTAAGTGAAATGGGGCCTGGGATAGAAATAAAATTCAATCACAAAAAACTAAAGATGTCCTCTTTTGCACAGCTCCTGAATTTGTGACCTGTGAAATTCATGCCCTGTACATATATATTTAGATAGGCACAGAAAAACATCTGGAAGAATTCATAACAAGCTGTTCCCAGTGGTAACAAAGTTTAATTTCCTACACTGAACATGGATCACTTTTGCAATAAAAATGCAAATCCAGATAAATATTTCAAAGTATGTCATGTTCATTGTAGGCAATTTGGAAAATATAAAAAAGTACATTTAAAAATTAAATCATCTGAATTCCCACCATGTGGATATAACCATACTTTTATTTTCTTTCATCTATGCATATATATTGACAGCATATAGATATGCATATATTCAACATGTATATATTCTTTTTTTTTTTTTTTTTTTTTTGAGACGGAGTCTTGCTCTGCCGCCCAGGCTGGAGTGCGGTGGCCGGATCTCAGCTCACTGCAAGCTCCGCCTCCCGGGTTTACGCCATTCTCCTGCCTCAGCCTCCCAAGTAGCTGGGACTACAGGCGCCCGCCACCTCGCCCGGCTAAGTTTTTGTATTTTTAGTAGAGACAGGGTTTCACTGTGTTAGCCAGGATGGTCTCGATCTCCTGACCTCGTGATCCGCCCGCCTCGGCCTCCCAAAGTGCTGGGATTACAGGCTTGAGCCACCGCGCCCGGCCGTATATATTCTTTTTACAGAACCAGAGTTACGTGGTTTTTGTATGTCATCCTCCATTTTTTTCTTTTAATGTTGTTAATGACCATTTTCCCATGCTATTAAATGTTCTTCGAAAACACTTTAAAAGATTCAGGCTCTGTGAGGTGTAGACTACAGTTTCTAAATACAGATGAGAAAATGAGGGTCATAAAGGTTAAATAACTCACCCAAGGACACCCAGCTGGCATATAGTGCAGCTGGGATTTGAACCTAATCTGCCTGATTATGAAGACCAACCCTCCTAAGGTGGGAAGAATAATTGAATACACCTCACAGGTTGATGAAAAGCACCTGACATACGTGGGTCCTTAATACATATAATTCTTCTCCAGTCTCCCCACCCCTGATCTGGCCTTCCCCAGGCCAAATGGTTCTTATATTGGTAGTCAGTCTCGGTTTATAGCAACCCTTCTGAGGAAGCTCTTGGAGCTTGAGCGGTTGCTTTGGCACCCTGAGCCCCTGCCTCGGTCTCTTCTCCTCTCTGAGATTGTGGCTGATGCTTTCTCCAGCCAGGGTCTGGCTCTGCCTCTTTGTGTTTCCTGTGCCACTGCTCCTAGTTGTCCGCATGGGTCAACAGTGCTTTTGTCCAGGCCATCCAGAAGTTTAACAGAACCTCCACAGAAGACAAGATTTAAACAGTGCAGGCAAAGTTCTCCCTGCACCCCTTAAATTTAAAGCGATCAATTGGATGAGTTATTGTGGAGGCAGTAACTGGGGTTTTGGCTGGGAGAAGCCTAGGGTCTATGAAATTCAGATAAATCATTCCATAGATGTATATTCAGAGCTGTAAGTCACCCAGACATCGATAGAAACGGATATTTCTCCAATTTCTTTTTCAGAAGCCACATCAGTGTGTGCACCCTGGAATCTGCGTTTATTATTCATTCCGTTAGCTTTGGAGAGGGTTGCCAGCAGCTCTGGGGGTCTGTATATGGTATCACTCCTCTGAGCTCGGCTTCCTAAGAGCAGAGCTAAAGCTAAGTGAGATGGGCCCTCCTTTGAAGATTCACTACACATGGGTTAGAAACTCAGCTGCCTCTGTGGGCCAGGCAGAGAATGTAAATAAGAGCGGAGTGTTGGAAAAGACAATAGAGAGTCTTGGGGACCAGACAAACTGGAGAGGCAGGTCCCATCAAAAGGCGTTCAAATTCAATTAAGAAACTACTATGATAATTCCTCAGACAGTTTGCTACTACATCTAAGAATTGTGGCAGGCAGAACAATGCCCCCTACCCACAGCTGTCTCTCTTTTTTTTTTTTTTTTTTTTTTTTTGAGAGGGAGTCTCATTCTGTCACCCAGGCTGCAGTGCAGTGGTGCAATCTCAGCTCACTGCAACCTCCGCCTCCCAGGTTCAAACAATTATCCTGCTTCAGCCTCCCAAGTAGCCAGGATAACAGGCGCCCACCACCATGCCCAGCTAATTTTTGTATTTTTAGTACAGATGGAGTTTCACCATGTTGGCCAGGCTGGTCTCAAACTCCTGACCTCAGGTGATCCTCCTACTTTGGCCTCCCAAAGTGCTGGGATTATAGGCATGAACCACCACACTCAGCCTGTCTCTGTCTTAACTCTTGGAACCTATGAATATGTTATGTTACAGGATGAAAGAAAATTAAGGTTGAAGATGGAATTACTGTTGCTAATCAGCTGACCTTAAACAGGGAACTTATTTGGGTTATTCAGGTGGGCCCAATGGAATCACAAGTGACTATGAAAGTAGAAGAAGGAGACAAAGAGTCAGAGGAACACATGACTCCCCAAGAAAGGCCCAGAGAGATGTGTTGCTGCTGCTTGTGAAGATGGACGAAGGGGCCAAGGAATGAGAGTGGCTTCTAGAAGTTGGAAAGGGCAAAGAAATACACTCTATCCTAGAGCCTCTAGACAGGAACGCAGCCCTGCCAACACCTTGATTTTAGCTTAGTGAGACTTCTAGTGTACCAAACTTTGTAGGTTTGTGCTAAGTCACTAAACTTTGTGTGCTTAGTCACTAAACTTGTGATAATATATGGCAGCATCAATAAAGAGCTAATACGTGTTGTATCCTGTCTATGAGCTAATAAGAAAGCAATCTCTGTTGGATCAGGGGGCCCAGTAAGACCTACTTGGGTAGGGAGAGGTGGGGGCAGCATAGACTTGACCTTGACCTCCTTGTTGAACTCAGGTTGGAGGAATCAGGAGTGCCCTGGGGGCAGTCCAGGTGGGCTGGCAGAGAGGCTGTCCTACAGACCAGGCACCAGGAGGCCTGGGACTAAGCAATGACCCACCTGCCGAGGGTTGGCCTCCAGGGACAGCCATTTGACAAGGCTTGGTTTTCCAGGGGGCTACAAGTGTCAACGTCCATTTAAAAATGAATCAAACTTTGGCAGGTTTGAACAACTATGCTCAAATTTAGTTGATTAATTTGTTTTGAAGAAATTAACTTTAAAAAGCGATTTTACTTAATATATGTTCATATGACTTTTTTTGGGTTGAATATGAGAGATTGTTGTTGCTGGTATTATCAAGTCGTAATTTTTTAAAGCTTTCCAAGTCACAGGTTAAATGCCTCCCTGTGATTACCCAGCTAAGGGCTGGCCAAATTAGCTTCTGGCCTGTTTCTAATCTGTTGTTACTGGTGATGACCCATAGAGGACTGGGTTTTTAATTGGCCCTCAGAATACTGTTGATTAGAATTGGAGAGCCTTTTGCATATTTTCAGCATGTTCACTCACTATCCCTGAGGTCAAATCCTGGCTCTTTTGTATTGTGGCATTTTTATGATGTCTCCGAGGCTCACTTTTCTCATTTGTAGAATAGGAACCATGAGAGAAACTACCCCATAGGGTTGTTGTGAAAGTTACGGGAGCCAAGCCATGTAAAACTCTGAGCACTTTGCCCAGCATGTAGTAAGTGCTAAAAAAATATTGATTTATCTCATTGTTATTCTAATTTTGGAATATATAATATGAAAAATTGGAGAACATTGTATTGAAAGTCAGGGCACGAGTAGAGGGTGGACTCTGACCCCGTCCGAGCACTTAGATGCTGGTGATCCACTAGGGAGGAATGGATGTGGCTGAATTTTTCCCTCAATATTGGTCTTACTTATAGAAAATGTGTCCAAGTATTTTTCTCCTTAATTCAGGTGGATTTTCCTGGAGAACTTGCCCTAGAGAGTTGGACTCTCCCATCCAGATTCCCCCTGGCAAAATCTTTGGGATCATAATTGGAATGCAGGCATTCATACCTCTGGAAGAAACTCTGTTGGTTGATGGCTTTGTAGAATATATTAAGCTCAAAGTCTTGTCAAATTGAGACCAGATAGCTAATAAATCTGGGATGGAGAGTCTAGATGTTGATAGATCACATTGGTCTTATCTGAATGATGAATAAGTATGGGAAGAAGAAAGTTCTTGATGTGAATATCTTTCTGATATTTAGTGTCAACTTTGTGTTGAACATTAAGCTAGCCCTGGTTTTCTCAACCTCAGCAGTGTTGGAATTTTGGGCTGGGCACTTCTTTGTGGTAGGGGCTGAACTGTGCTTGTACGATATTTAGCAGCATTCCTGACCTCTACCCATTTGATGCCCTTGGCCCCCTCACCCCAAGTTATGACAACCCCAAATGTCCCCAGACATTGCCGAATGTTCCAGTGGGAGGAGGATAGTGGAGGTAAAATTGTCCCTGGCTAAAAGCTATGGGGTTAGGCATTGGAGTTACAAAAATGAATCAAACTCTGCTCCTATAATCTAGAGTCTTACAGTTTAAGAGGGGAGACCCGCAAGGGCAATGGCTATGATAATACAGTCAGGTCAACCACAAGGTGAACCCTGAGCAGAACATAAGACTGGAGATGAGACAGGGGAGGGCGGGTGATACCTTCAACACAGCTACTTGGCTGGATACAGAGAGAAATGGTCCTTTTCTGGTGAACACAGGTGGGTATTTGGAATACCAGTTTTGGTTTTCTGATGCCCACAGGGGCCAATCAAAAGGTGCTACCTTTTGCCCCTGCTGCAAAATGGGCCAAGGCTGCTCTACATTTTGACCTCCTGCATCTGTGTTTCATATGTTAGACTGGGCAGTTTTCACATCTTGTTGCAGAGGCCATCTTTGTCTTTAGCATCTTTGCTCTTCTTTAGAAGTACTAATGCTTGTCCAGGCCACCACCCAGACTAATTAAGCCAGAATTGTTGGGATGAGGGCTGGACACTGGGATTTTCTGAAGCTGCTCAGGTGAATCAGAGGTACAGGGTTGAACACCACTGGTCTCATGTAAAAGAAAACAGCCGGGTGAGGATTTGAGCAGAACAAACCAGAATATGGGCTGGTGGTGCCTCCAGAAGCTGCTCTCCAGGTCTGGGCTTGGTTCACATCAGTAAAATTGGGTAATGGCCACATCTAGGAAACAAAAGCATTATTTTGATTTATAAAATCAAATTCTATTGAGTTGAAAAACAAATGTGAATTAAAATTAACTTAATAACTGATCTTTAAATTTAGTGCAAGAAGATATTGTATTAATGTCATTTTAAAACTCTCCCTTAGCCAAATACTTTTTAATTGAACATCAAAATAATAAAAATATTGAATGTCTGCATTTTCTCTCAAGATAGAGGCAAGTAAATGAGCAAAGGGATCCTTATGCCAAAAAACATAGGCTAAAGGAGGCTCTTAACATTGCCCCCTGCTCTGAGCTTCCCAGTAGGCAAGGCAACAAACAGAACTGGATAGAATGCATGGCCCTCAATGCTTACTACAAGGAAGAATGCCAGTCCATTGGGAGTGAGGCTTCTATTTTTTATCTTTTTTTTTTTTTTTTTTTTTTTTTTTTGGTGCTTTTTTAGGAGGCATTTATCACATGAGTTTCCAGATAAGGGACATAGAACAATATAATGGGTAGTGTCTTTGCTTGCAGTTTTACAAACAATGCAAATGTGATTCATGTGGCTGCCTCTTATATCAGCTCTGGCTAGAAGCCAAAGGCATAAACAGTGTGATATTCTAGTTCGGTGTGAATTTTTCCATGGAGAGCAGAAATGATATCATCCAGGCTTAGAGCTTCCCAGGGATTTGACTTGGCAGTAGGCAGAGCTTAAAAGCCTTAGAAGAATTAAAATTTGGTGTTTCTTAGGCTGTCTCTCTGGCTAACTTCCATTTAATTTTTAAGATGTAGTTCCAGCATCATGTGTTCCAAGAAAGTTTCCCTGACTCCCTGAAGTTGAATTAGGTATCCTAATAATGTGTTCCCATAATATCCTGTGCACCCCACCTTTCCACAGAACCCCCACCCCCTTATACCTGTGTATGTGTCTGTGTTGCAGATGATGGACCCTGAAAGGTAGGCATGATATCAGTTATGTTTGTATTCCCAGCTCATACACTGGTTCTGGCACATAGTAGGTCTTCATAAATATTTATTAGGCATGCCAAACTAGAGTAATTCTTGGTATAAGGCAAGGTAGTATGCAGAGAGGTTAGAGTCTTGGTTTTGGCACCAGATTGCCAGAATAAAATTTAGGCCTTTACCACTATCTAGCTCCGTTACCTTGGACAAGTGAAAGAATTGTTCTGTGCCTCTGTGTATGCATCTGAAATACGGAGCTAACAACAGCACCTACCCCTAGAGTTGCTGAGGGGATTAAGGGAATTGACATATGAAGCATACTTAGTACAGTGCGTGGCATATAGAAATTGCTATGCAATTGGCTATGATGACTGGTGTTTTTGATGTCCCCATGGCTCTTTTGCCAGGGTGAATGTACAGGGGGCTAAGCTGTGGTCCTGGCTGGGCCTGGCACACAAATACTTGTTACTCACTCGAAAGTAGCTCCCGTATGCCAGCTCTCAGGCATGTGGAGGGCCAGGCTGACGCTCTGCGTGCATACTGGCCCTCCAGGCTGCCTCTGTCCGGAGGCTGGGCAACCTTATCCATCCTTCTCAGAGCTCCCTGTCTAGCCACACTGGGGTGGGTTTTGGGAGGATATTTGTAGTCTCTAGGTCAGAACTCCATCTCTGAGGCTTTCTACCTTCTTCAGGTGACCTCTCACCCTGCCTTGGTTTCCCGTAGGAGGCAATTGAGGGGTCTTTGGCCACGAGTAGACTTGGGATCCTCTTCTGGCTCAGCCTCTTATTTTCTGTGTGATCTTGGATGAGTAATGAAACATCTCCAGCATCAGCTGTCTCATCTTTAATAATTGAGATGATAGTAACCCTGATGAAATGGCTACTGTAAGGATTCAGGTTAGTAATCTGTATAGAGCTGTTAGCCGGGACCCGTCATGATCAGCATGTAATCAATATGAGATGCTTTTGCTCTTGATGGTGAAACTGGCTTCTACGAAGTCTATACCTGGTCTTTTTCTCCATGACATGAGCTTTCTTTAGAATGTATCTTTGTTAAAATAACCAGAAAAGCTCTGGAGGCCTTAAAGTACTGAGGTGGCTTTATCCCAACCAAAGCCTACAGGACTTATAGGTAGGGATCAGTGCTCACTAACCTGCTCCTGAAGATGCTGGAGGTCCCTACTCACCTTCTCCCTCCTGGAGCTGCCTGGCACTCAGGCCATGCCTGGCAGTGGTCCCAGCCAGCGTGACTGGCATCCTGTCTGCTTGTGGCTTCTCCTTGCCCTTTTCATACTAGCTTCATTTTCTGCTCTAAAAGACATAGGTATTTTACAAAAAAAAGGATTAGGAAAGAAGAAAAATTAGGCACTTTTCAGCATATTTGTACAGAAAGTGATGTGTAAAGTGGTTTTGTTGAGAACAACATATGATTTTTGTCCCAAAGCACTAAATGTGAATCTAGACTCTTAGAATATAGCCCAGACTCTGCCTCCAATCCACAGCTGGCCAGCAGGTGTGCCATTTTGATGAGCTATTTATCTTTGCTGTATGTTTGTGTGTGTGTGTGTCCAATCTCTGCAGCTTAGGGTTCTTCCATTCCATATTTTGGGGCATACTATGGGCACACTGGACTCAGAGTAACTTTTCTTTATACTTATGTTAATTTTGAGGGCAAGGAGATGTTTTGCTCTTTCTTCCTTCACAGGATTTCAATGACCTACTTCTTCCTTTAGGTCTACCCAAACCTCTCACTCTTTCAACCCAGTACCTCCATGAAGCTATTCCTACTATTCCAGCTTGCTCTCACTTTTCCCATCAGAGGTCCCTCCAGACAGCTTACCTATCCACAGACTGCCTGTGCTATCTCTTCCTCCCTATATAACCCCACAGTGGAGCCCAATCTGATTGAGGAAAGAGACAGCATCAGTGGCTTTCCTTCTTGCCCACAAATTCACCCTCACTGAGGACAGGATACCTAGGAAACCCTCAGCCTATATTTATGTTGAAGGAGCTCAGATCTCCTGTTCTGTACATTTTTAAATCATTCATCCTTCTAGAAAGATGTGTTGATCAAAGTGAGCCAGTATGTTTGAACTATTTCTTTGAACAGACTGTTATAAATCTCCAGCCCTCATGCACATCCTGTTGATATAATGTCAATCCCGAGGTTACTGATGATTCTGCACCTCTTCTTTCTTTGGGTTGCCTGATGTATGTTCATTTAAATGGGCCATGGAATGAAATTGTAGGATAAGCATCTGACATTCTTCCCTTCTAAAAGTGATAAATAGAGCCTGAGCCCAAAATGGACTTGTGGGCTTGATCAAGAATTCTCTATGAAGTTGTGTCTGTTCTACTGCTTGATTCCAAAGAACACACAGCCCAAACAGCCTCCAGAGCCTGGAGATTGGAGCAGAGAATTCCTTCTCTTATCTCAACGTCTGGCCAGAAGGTCCACCTTTCCAAAGTGTATGAAAATAAGTTATGTCTTAGTCCATTTTGTTCTGCTATCACAGAATACCTGAGATTAGGTAGTATATTGAAAAACAACCTGTTGGGTACTATGCTTATTACCTGGGTGATGAATAATCTGTATACCCATCCCTCATAACATGCAATTTACCTATATAACAAGCCTGTGTATATATACCCCTGAATCTAAAATAAAAGGTTTTTTTTTTTTGTTTGTTTGTTTTTTTTTTAGAACAGAGATTTATTTCTTATAGTTTTGGAGGCTGGGAAGTCCAAAGTCGAGGAGTCTGCATCATTGGCAAGGGCCTTTGTGCTGTGCCATTCCATGTCAGAAAGCAGGAGGGCAAGAGAGGGTAAGAGAGGGCGAGCAGGAGAGCAAGAGGGAGTCAAACTCACCCTTTTATAAGGAAACCACTCTTGCAATGCTGACATTAATCTATACAGGAGGATGGTGTCCTATGACACAAACACCTTCTGTTAGACCCCACTCTCAACTCTATTGCATTGGGAATTAAGTTTCTAACACATATTTTTTGGGGGATACATTCAAACCATAGCAAGTTCTATATAAGAAGTTTTGGAGTTTGGGTTCTCAGCTAGTTTTCCAGGCTTGGTGCAGAAAATTGATATTCCTTTTATTTTGTTTTGCTGCCAATTTTCCCTCTTCTGTCAGCCCCTGCACAAGCCATGCTCATCCCTGCTGTGCCCCCGTCCAGCCACCTTGCATCAGTCAGTGTTCTTAGTCTTCAACAACAGAAACCTGCTCTAGTTAGCTTAAGGAAAAGGAGAATTTATTGACTTCTGATGGACTTGGGATTTATTGACTTCTGATTAGACAAGTCTGATTGGTTGCCCATGTTTATCCCTGCTCTCCCCTAAACTATTCTAAAATGATGGGCAAGAGGTTAAAATGTTATAAATCTACAAGATCAAAGAGTTCATAATAGGAGACAATAGTGGATGGGTGCTTGGGGCCAGTTTTTGGAAAATAGAAAGTGGATGGAGGGCCGGGCATAGTGGCTTACACTGGCACTTTGAGAGGTTGAGGCAGGAGCATCCCTAAGTCCAGAAGTTCGAGACCAGCCTGGCAACATAGTGAGACCCTGTCTTTACAAAAAATTAAAAAGAAAATTAACCAGGCTTGGTAACATGTGCCTGTAGTAACAGCTACTCAGGAGGCTGAGGTGGGAGGATCACTTGAGCCCAGGAGGTCAAGACTACAGTGAGCCAGGATTGTGCCATTGCACTCAGCCTGGGTGATAGAGGGAGACCCTGTCTCAATTTTTTAAAAAGTGGATGGAAGAAGGATAACTGATTTAGCAGATGCAAGGATGTTACAGTGTTAGTGCTTGATAATAAAGATGCTATTGGGGGATGAGCCTGGTTCTGCCGGCAAGCCTCTGAGAGCCTCAGCACCCAGAAACTCCAGAAAGCCGAGGTTAGGCAGGTGGCACAAACCAGGAAAAATTAAGCAGACATTGACATATTTGATAGTAGAAGCTTTGGCCGCTTCTTCTGACCTGCTCACAGGATGCCAGTGGCTGGAGTGCTCTCTTCTGGCAGGATATAGTAGGAGTCATTTCTGGAGAAACTGAAGGACTCTGGGGAAAATACCTCCAAATGCTGACATTGGGGAGTCTTCCAATGCAAAGGACAGGAAGTCCCCCTATCCACAAGTCACACCCATACCCTTCAATGAGCTTCTTAATGCTTCACATTAAACATGAAAGGACAATTAAGGATCATTATGCATTTGAGGAATGTCTTTTATATGAAACAGAGTACAAAACAAAGGGATACCAAAGGGATCCAGGACAAACTAAATAACGTGAGGAAAAAGAGAAAACTTCAAAAACGCTATTATTAGTCTTAAAGAGATTAAAAAATATTGCACCCTTAAGACATGAACAGGTTGCTATGAAAAAGAACAGAGAGCACAAAGCAGCAATTGAAGAGAAACGTGATGACTGAAATTGTAAAAGTCCTATTGAAGTAAAGCAAAAAAGGCAAAGAGGTATATAATGAGAGGGAAAAGTTGATAAAAATGCATGGCTCAATTTAGAAAGTTTAATATTCTAGTAGAAATTCTAGAGAGAGAACAGAAAAAATACAGAAAAGGCAAATATCAAAGAAATAAGTAACAAAATATTTCAGAGTTAAAGGACATGTGTCTCCAGATTAAAAAGCCCTCCCAACCATGTAGCTCTTACTCAAAGTAAACGAAAAGAACAACCACACCAAGGCACTGGGTAGAGGGGTAGGGCAGGGGGAGAGGGAAGGAAGGAGGAGGAAAAGGGGAAGGAGGGAAAGGGAGGAGGGAGAGCAGGTGACATGAAAAGAACAGGAATCAAAATGGCATTAGGATGCTTAAGAGTAACACCAGGCATGGTGGCTCACGCCTGTAGTCCCAGAACTTTGGGAGGCTAAGGCTGGCAGGTCACATGAGCCCAGGGGTTTGAGACCAGCCTGGGCAACATGTCAAAACCCAGTCTGTACAAAAAATGTAAAAATTAGGCCACCACAGTGTTGGACACCTGTAATTTCAGCTACTTGGGAGACAGAGGTGGGAGACTGCTTGAACCTGGGAGGTCGAGGCTGAAGTGAGTCATGATCACACCATTGCACTCCAGTCTGGGTGACAGAGCAAGACTCTATCTAAAAAAAGAAAATAAAAAAAAGTAACACCCATACTAGAAGATACTGGAGAGGTGCTATTTCTGAGGAAGAATTAATATTCACATATTCTATACTAAGTGAAGCTATCAATCAATATTATAGCAAAGTTAAAAAAATTCATACATGTAAATACTCAAAAACATATACCTTGTGAATCTACTTAAGAAATTACTATGGTAGGATGGGCTTCAGAAAAAAAAAAGTCAAAGCACACAAAAAAAGATAAAAGTAAGCACAATGGCAGTTACATCCAACCAGCAGAGCAGAAAGGAAGTCTCATGACAGCCCCTGCTCATCCGTCTGGAGACCAGTTGGTCCACACAAGGGAAGGGAGAGAGCTGGAATGGGCTATCTCCAGGGTTTAAGGAAATGGAAAGCTTATTTTGTTGTGTTGCGCATTTGGAAAAGTACATTATATTATAAATATGACATAATATATAACTACAGATAAATAACTGTAAATATAAATAAAAATTTTGTGGTTATAAATAACTACAAGTCAGAGCAATTGCTAATGCAAAAAAGCGAAAGTTGTATAAGCAAGGAAATAATATAATCATAGTCTACTGTTTGGTTTAGTAGTGAATAGTATCATAATCATAATGGAGTCAATACAATTGTTTTAATTTATAAATTGTGGTACAGCTAGATTGGAAATACTGGGAAGGGAAATGAAAGGATGAGAGGATTGAGAGACTTAAGTCCTCTCTGCAGTATCAGGAAGATAATAGATAGTGCTAAAGTTAATCAACCAAGTATAGCAGTATGAACATGATTAAATATGATTAAGAAACATGGAAATCCCAGAGAAACAGATGAAAGAGTTGTAAGTGTTTGCCTCTGGGGAGCAGGACTGGGAGTGGCATTAGGACCAGGGACTGCCATTTTTCAATAGAAGGCTTTTAATTCTGCCTTTTAAAAATTATGATTTAGTATAGAATAATAGGCTTAGAAACTATTGTCTATAATTCTCACATTGTGCTTTGAAATTACTCAGTTTATTCTCCCTTTTAAAACATTTGATTATACTCTTATTTGGCACATGGCTCTTACCAGATTTTATATTCAGATTTTAAAAATAAATATTATTTTCCCTGTTGTTTGTATAAAGTTTTAGAACAGAGTTACTAAGAAATAAAAGTAATTTATTCAAATGACACTGGTCAACTCACAGCGGTGGACTGAATGCTGGAGAGCTAGGCCCAGAAAGCCATGGGAGGCTGGATGGAACAGATGTGGCTGAGGTTACCCTGGGTCAGTCTGGATAAGACACCATCGGTGGACCTCAACACTGCTGTTCTCGTGGGGAGTGAGTTAGACCTTTGAGTCACTATCTCAGGATTCAAGGGGATCTGTTGTGCTAAGCCTAGGTCCTATGCTGGCCTTGCACACAATGGGCATCTCCACACACCAAAGACTCCCTGATATAGGGTAGACAAAATTCTACAACTGTTTCTCACACACCCCCATGTGGGACACCCTTTCCTTTTCTCCCAAACGACTGGATTCCTCAAACTATTGGGAACCTGCCCCCATAGCATTTTCGAATATATTGAGGTCCAAGCATCAGTCTTGTCTATCAATCTCCTGGACTTTTCAGATGAAAAAGCAATGAAACCCGGGGAGTTTAAAAGCAAAAGAGAAAAAGCAAGAGCTAGGTTCATAGTCCTTTTCACATATATTTCCCTGGTTGATCAAACAGGGTGCTAGTCTGATAAAGTTTACCTTCGCTCACGATCTAAGGTGAAGAGGGTAGTGTTGGAAGACAAGAAGAGGTTCCAAAGTATTCTGAATAGTTTGTGTAGAGCAGTGAACTGATTCCAACAACATGACATTTACAAGGATAAAGATGAAGGCTTCCAGTGAGGCTGGGAAACCCCCTGAACCAGTACAGAGAATGTAGGTGTATGTGTGTGTGTATAACTCATAATTTTAAAAATACATTCCTGAGGCTTGAAAGTGGGGCCACTGGGTGTGAGCTGTGCTGTCCCCAGGAATGTGGAAGCTCCGCAATAGCGAAGCAATCGTGGTGCAAGGGGGAAAGGGAGCTTCCTGTCCTGCCACTTTCGGCCCGGTTCCCAACCTTCACAGGTCACCAGTTCTGCAACTGGAGTGACTTGGTGTCTGCAGGCCAAGCCTGTCAGTGCCGATTCCCACACTGGAGGACGGGACTCTGCAGGCTGCCTTGCTGCTACATAACCTGCCTTGTCCTTGCGGACCTTTCCCTTTTGCCTGAGTGAAGCCCTTGCCCTATCCCTGTCTGCTCCTGTGATTACTCATCTCTCCCAAACTTTATGTATTTATGTAAGTGTTTTAGAGATGCAGTCTTGCTATATTGCCCAGGCTGGTCGCAAGCTCCCAGCCCTAAATGATCCTCCGCCTCTGTCCCAGAGCAGCTGGATCACAGGTGTAAGCCACCACACCTGGTCTCTCCCAAACTGTTAAGATTGTCCTCTCCAAATTCCTGCTGCCTGAGGGAGTTTAGCGGGATGAATCATCATCTTCCTCATTGAGCCTATCCAGCGTCTGTCTTTATGCAGCTGCATCTGGAAGTCACGTCAAGTTCCTTTTTCTCCTTGTACCTCACTCAGTTTTCAACCTATGACCCCATCCCGTCAGTGTTTTCTTTCTAAACGCTTTAAGCTCCATCCTTTTCTTCCTGGGCCAATGCCTCATACCTTGTTCTGGTCCTCATTGCCTCTTTTCTGGACCATTCTAACTACTTTTCATCAGATGTTTTAAATGCTCTCACTTGTTAAATTCACCTCCACATGGCCAGGCTGGCCTATCTGGAATCCAGATCTGACCATACTCTTCCATCCTAACTTCCTTCCATTCATGCCCAAGGCTGCAGCTCCATTTACCTGACTGTTCCTGTTGCAACCTCAGTGTCCTGTGAAATATTGATGTGTTTCTTGAACAAAGAAAGTGAATATTCTGGGGAGATTCGCTTGATAAATAAACTCTGGGTTCAGCCAAGTTTGACAAGTTTCTTTGAAAAGAGGACTTGTCTGTTTAGTATGCTTTGCCATTCTCAAGCTGGAGATATAAATGCAGTATATCTCCAACTTTCCCACAGATTTTTTTTTTTTTAACAAGAAACTTGTATTTATCTCCTAAGACCCTCTCATTCTGTGGAACACAATCTGGAAACTCTCATTTTATGGGGTAAAAGCCAGGCTCTGCTGCCTGGCAGAAGACCCTGTTGACTGGGACCTGGCAGCATTTCAGGTAATAACTCACGCCTCATGTCACTGATCCTCCCACCTCGGGTATTAAGCCATGGGGTGACCAACAGTGGAGATGCATCATGTGCACATTTAACTCACAGTCCATTGGTTCTCAGGCCAGATGATGCCACATCTGCCTCAACAGGCAGTAGGCATAGTGAAACCTGACGTAGTTTGTGTGCCAGGACCTGCTGGGGGAGTGCGCGCGTGGCCTCGAGGGTTTCTCACAAGGGCAGCTTGCCCACACACTTCCTGTCCTAACTTGCAAGGCAGGAAGAGCTTCCAAAGTGGTCTGAGCATTTGAATTAGAGCAGTGGCCTGAGAGAACAGGGCTAGGTAAGTGGGTGATGATTTAATCAATACACTCAGGGAAGAAAATGAAGCTCTAATTGAGGGCTGTAGAGAAATAGTGATTGATAAAGGTTAGGGGAACAGACACAGCGTTCTTTATACAAATGATGTTTTCTGTACCATTTCATATCCATGAATTAAGAAATCTTTATGGCTAATTTTGTCTAATTGATTTTTGCCTCATCTGGTAACTTTAGATTCAAATCCTCACTCACATGATGTGACGATGTGGCTCCACCACTGTCCCTACAAATTGAATGCCTTTTCACATCTCCAGGCTTCTGCACACTGTCTCCTTAGAAGCCCCGTATCACAGAGTTTTCTCTCTAAGCCATGTCATTCTGTGGGTGGGGCCTTTTCAGGTGCTTTGTGCTGGCAGTGGGGTGGGCGTTGGGCAGCTGGGCCACACCCCTGAGGAGTAAGAGCAGGCATCTTTGGTTTCTGGTTCTGTTTCTACTTTCTATAAGGGCCAAATGCAATTTCCTGGCTTACTGTGAGGTCCCAAGAGCTCTGGGCAAAAACTAAGCTCCTGACCATTCCCAGGTCTGGGACCGAACTACATGGGCGCTTTGTGCTTGGAGAAGGGCTGTCTTAATGGTTGTGAAGCAATTTACATTGTGGATGCTAAAAATAGATTCCTTCTCCCCCACACTCTCTTATTGCTGAATTTGCAATATCCTCTCTTCCTTACTCCCTAAGACCTCAGAGCCCCCCATGGTCTCTCAGTCACTTTCTGTGGAACCAGAGTCCCAAATTGAGTACCGAGGTGGCCAAGGTAAGAGGTAAGCAACGGCTTATGCCCCAGCTGTCGCACCATCCACCTCCCCTCCCCCACTGCACTGGCCACCTCCCCTGGTTTTCCCATGTCACAAATCCAGAGACTTGTTTCCTGACAATGGTGCCAGGAGTTCCTCCCTAGCACCATGAGGTAGAAGAAGCTTATGTCTCCAGAACTAAAAAGCAGATATTTTTCTTTCTATTCCATTCTCAAAAAGTCAGGCTCATAAAAAAGAATACAAATTATACTCAGCAGCTCTTATCAGCTTGGTAAAGAATTGCTACTTTCCACTTTATTGCCTTAAAAAGAATTCACATGTTTCCATCTTTTAAAAAAAGATTTGGGTTGAGGGAAGGAATTAGATTCATGTGCAGAAGTGGCTTGCCTGAGCATGATTTGAAGGGGTCACGGCATTAACCTTGAACGCTGATGCTTTAATTGAACAGCTGGGAAAGTGTAGCTATTCTCCCAGCGGATGTCCCCGCTGTGGGTCAGGGGCTCTGAGACTGACAGCTGCACTGGGAGGGAGGGACTCTCCTGTCCCAAATGGCTCCACACCCTCCTTCAGCAGTATCTGATGCTGTGGTCCCTGGAGTTGGTCTTTGGATGCAGGCAGCAGCTTCTCAAACTCCAGTATGAACGTGAACATTTTCTCCTCCCTCCCTCCCACTGGAGGGAGGGAGGAGAAAACATTTCTAAACAGTTTTGGACTTTGCTTGTATTTGAAAATCACTTGAAGCTGGAGCTGAACGGCAGAGTGTATGAGAAATGGCTCAGCACAGCCATCTGCACCCCAGGGCCGTGTCCCTTGTCCTCAGGGACCGAGTCATGAGATTGTTCACAGTGCACACTGCAGAGGCTGGTGGCTTGCCCCCGCCAAACCAGAGTGAGCATAAATAATCTCAGAAGTGATTTGTTCCACTATACATCCAGGTCCTCAAAAGGGGTTGTGTGACAGCATCCATGTGGCCAAAGGCCTGAATGTCTTGCTCCTCTGTGAGACAAGATCGGACAGAAAAGCTGGGCTCCGTTGCCTCCCATCAGGACATAGCCTGAATGCCTGTAAGAGTGAGGACATGGGGGGCCTTATTTGGTTTCTGTGCCCTCCAGGTGGCAGGGAAATTATGGGCCATTGATTAAAATCCAAGTATCCATTGGCCAATACTCATTGGTGCCGCCTGGCTTCACTTCTCCAAGTTGATCTTATTAGACAGATCGTGCCTGCGAGCAGGCTCCATTTCATTTTTTCTGCTGGTATTAACGTTTCCTTATAAATTGTCCACATGTAGCATATTCTCACTTTTTATTATAGTAAATTGCACTCCCTGCACAGCCCTGGAACTTGCCTCTATTTCATCTGAAGGATCCACAAATGATCTATAATGAATCTTCATTCCCCTGGGGCTGTGAGAGGGCGCTTCTGCCATCCACACGAACAGGGAAGGCAGTTCAGACTGGCTATTGAGCTCAGACTTGGTCAACAAGAAGGACTGAGGCCAGAGAGGTCTAATGATTTACTAGAAATTTTTCATATCTATCAGAATTTTACATGAATTTAGTCAATTATGCTTTCTTTCTTTCTTGTTGTTCCATAGCAACATAATAGTTTTTCAGAGATCTGAGCCAATGGCAAAAACGTCTAATGCTGAACATTCTCTCTTCCAGTGTACTCTCTTTCAGTAGTATCTTTTTAAATGTCACTGATTGACCAAACTAGTCCAGCACTTACTATGCTGTTAGGCATGATATATGGGAACTAGCATCAGGAGGATCAACACTCAGTCCGAATGAAGAAACAATTGTATCCTGGAGGAAAAGCTCTAGAATTTGATCATGTTTCCATCAGCTCCTAAAGGTCACGGCATCTTGCATTCATTCACTTTAAGTTCACTTTGTTTCTTTCTCAGATCCTCTCAGATGTGTAGAACGGGGTGTTATTTGCAAATACAGGCTGCAGTCACTTTGCACGGCACAATGTTAACCAAAAATCAAGTGTATAATCAAGTTCGTGCAAAGCAAGGACACTAGTTCCATATGCACAGGTTTTGGTTACCACAATACCATGCACCATGCAAACAAAGGTCACCTGTACATTCATATTCTTTTTAACTGTAGTAAGGTTTCTATTTATGCTCCCGGCTTTCCTTCTACTCAGTCCCAGGAATGTGAATCACCCATTCATTCATTCTATAGGCACATTTTGAAGTTCACTGTCTGCCAGGTGCTATGTCCCACAAATGGCTTCATGGTAATTAGACTAGGCTTTGGCCTCCAGGAGCTCACTTCCTAGTGAGGGACCAGAGGCTATCCCCATTGGCAAAAAAATCCTTTGGCAACCAGAGGTGCACATGATCCAGGAATTTTGAAAGGAGGTGACAGGAAATTTTGGAAACCAGGATCAGACTTTGCAGAAGCCCCTGTAGCTCTCTAGGCCCCCACTATCCAGTCACCACTATCACTGTCACCTGAATAACCTTCTGGTTTAGCTGTTGTTTTTGCACTAAACACCTGTAAAAGGCACAGAGATTGAGTTTCGTCTTTTCTTGGTGCCCAAGTCAGTGGAACACGGTAGAAACCATATGGGTTTTGCATTGGTAAGGCCTGGTTACTCTGACTTTCTGGGAGACTTTGGGAAAATAACTTCATCCTTCTGAGCCTTGGCTTTTCCATTTGTAGGCTACAGTTCAGTAGCCTCTTTCAGTGGGCCGTTGTGAGGGCTCAGGGAGGGATTGTGTGTAGAGGGCTTAGCTCAGGGTCTGGGTTGGATGAGGTGTTCTGGAAATGCCAGTGATTGCCCCCAGCCTGCAACCAGCCTTCCACTCCAGCCTTTCCCAGCCAGTGCCTTCCCTGAGCTCCTAAGTGGCAGGTTCAGCTTTCTCCCAGCGAAACAGCCCTCTTAAAGGCCTCCCCCAGACCTGTGGTTTAGCGCTTCACAGGGTAAATTCTACACCTTTCTCAGATGACTTTTCTAGAGCCAGGAGGGATTGCCTTGTCTCCACTATCCTTCAGTGACCTGAGCCCATGCACTCCCCCATGTTCAACTGCTTTTCCCTGTGCCCAGATGGGGTGTTTCCTGTACCTGCCAAGGGTGGGGGCCTTGGGCTTCAAGGATCCTCCAGCAAAGAGATGGGTGAGGTGGGAATAGATGACCGTCAGGAGGGGCTGACTCCTGGGAAAGGCTTGGGAGAAAACACTGGAAAAGAGACCTTCTGGGATCCAGGATTCCCCAGTGGGATCTCAAAATAAGGATGGAGCCAGAATTAGGACTCGTGGGAGATGAAGAGAACTTCAGGGCAGTTTTCTGGTGAACACAAAGACCAATGAGGCTCCAGAGAAAAGACTGGGGCAAGGAGAAGCAGCTGAGCCAGCATCTTGGGACGTTTTCCCAAGCAGGCAGGCCCCCAGGAGGCACAGGGTGGCTGAGAAAGTTCTGTGATAACTGCTCTTTAGGGGTTTCCTCATGCTTCCTGGCATAACTTCTGAAACTTGGGCCTCATGGTGTCTGCTTTGCTGATTTCCTTTTAAACAGGCTCTTCAAATAATCCATCCTCCTGCAGCTAGCTACGCCCCTTCCTTGCAAATGGAGGGGCGTTGCGCTCCCGCATGCTTTGGAGGGGTGACATTGCACAGAGAGCATTGTTCCTAAATGACATGTTGTTGCAAAGGCAGTGGTGGGCCTTTAACGTGAGCTCAATATCTGTCCTTGGGAAAGTGCCAGGCCCTGGGCTCCACGGGGGGAATGTTCTCAAATGTTAGAGTTGGGGTTTTAAAAAGATGCTAATTGCTGACAAGCTTTCACTATCTCAGGCTCCCAGTGTTGGGGGGATGCCTAGATAAGTGGTCAACAATTAACACATACATAAATAATTGGTGGCATTTGCACTTTGTAAAATAAATCCTCAGCGATGTTATTGGAAGGCTTCCATGTGGAGGTTTTTTTCACTCCATTTACTATTCCTTTAGGCCAAGATAAAGAGAAACAGTCTCACACTTAAGAAATGCATGTGGGATAATGGTCTCAGGCTTATGAGAACAAGTTAACCTGGAGAAGGACAGCATTGTGACTTGTAATGGTGTTTTCTTAGATATGAGAAAAAAGACCATTTTTTCCCATTGTTAAGGGGCTGGGTTCAGACCCAAAAGCTTTTTCAGACAGTTATCTGGGGCTTTTGGAGAGCAACATGACCAAAAGAAAGAACACAGGCTTTGGAGACAGTTGGGCCAGAGTTCAAATCTAACCTCTGCTGAGTACTGGCTAAGGGACCTTTTGCAAGATACGAGTCTAGATTGAGGTCTCAGTTCCCCATCTGTGAAGCAGGGATAAGAACACTGCATGGCTTGTTAGGTTGTTGGGAGTAAATGAGGTGTGTGGGTTGTGAAGCAGAGGAGATGTTGTATTGAAGTATCTTGGGGGGGGGTGGTTAATAAAAGCAAGCTCTCGTCGCCCTTGGAAATGTCTCCAACTTAGTCTTGAGGGAAAAGCCAAGGACACAGAGGAAGGGGCCCCAGGCTGGAGATGCCTCCTCCAGTGCGTTCAGCCTCACTGTTTTCTCTACCTCCTTCCAGGCTCTTGGATGTTAGAACTGATCCTCACTACCATATGGTCCAGGGGCAGCTGTCAACTCTCCCCATCACCAGTCTAGGAGAGCCACCTCCACCCTTGACATTCATGTCAGTGCTCAGGGACTCCTTTCTGTGCAGACTCTGTTTGGAAGCTGGGAGCCAGTGCTTGGCCCACATCTATTTCCCTATGAAAATCGTGAGATCAGGGTGGCCAGAGCAGGACCCAAATGTCCTCTGGCCCTCAGTGGGCCTGCAGAATGGCCTGTTGGTGTCCTGTGTCACTTACAACTCAGCTTTTAGGCATCACTGGGAAAAGGCATCTGAGGTTCAGATTGGGGCTGTTGCTCTTGAGCAGGGAGACACATTCCCTTCCACAGTCAGTCGGCATCCCCAGCATGGGAATAACAGCCGCCTTCGGCCTCCTTTAGCTGGAGTTTGCCTATAACAGCACACTTTTCTTTCCAGAGGGTGGAATGTGGGTGTCAAGATGTGGATGCACACATAAGTCAACACACGTGTGGACACTTAGCTGTTCCTTTTACCCCTGGCTGACTGTGCCCAGCCTCCCAGCTATCTCATGTGCCAGTCACCACCATCAGCATCTGCTGTCTCCTCCATTCAAAAGAGGCTAGAAGAGAAGTCAGTTGGATGCTTTGCAACTTCTTACATCCTTAACTCTTCTTCTGAAGTTCTGTGTTTGCCAATGTATGATGGCCACAGGAGCCAGGCAGACTGGCCCAGTGGTTTGACTAGGTCTCGTGGGATTCACAGCAACTTAGAGGGGTGCAGGCATCTGGCCACTACAGCAGTTCCTTTGGGCTTATTGGGCCCTAGTCCCCAGCTCCCACAGGGTTTGTGCCCCCAGCCACAGTGTCTCACTTCAGGAGAGAAGTCTAACTGCAGACTGCAGGCAATCAGCCACCCTACCTGCTGGGAGCCCACCCCGAGCAGGAGGCCAGCTCCCCTCCCCTCCCCACCCATAGGGTACAGGGGCTGCCCTTTGCTTGTCTGACTGGGTCATCACTTCTCTGCTGATGCCCACAGCATTTTACAGCTCGATCCACACTGTGGCCAAGATGGGAGGGAAGCACCACATCCTGCTGTCTTGAAGGGGAGCACATGGAGGTGGTGGTGCCCAACACTTTGCAAAGCTGTATTGATTGTTGGTCTTTTTGCCACTGGTATCTCCATGATGGCAGAGATGAGGTTCCTGGTTCACTCCCCTACCCAGGAGAATTGAGATGGCCTGTTGGGGTTGGGTGGGCTCTCTCTGTTTAATGAAGGAAGGAATGAATGAATGAGGGATTATGCACTTGTACACATTCAAAAGAGACCATCGAATCAAGACCAGGCTGGAGACTCCAGTAGAGGGAACGAGAGGAACTTTGTGCTGACTGATCATCTTTAGTGAGCTCCTCCCTGGGCTGGAAGTGTCACCTGTAATTTCATTTGACTCTCACAATAACCCTAAGTGGGAGGTGTTTGTCTTGAGTTGGGTTCGCAGAAGTAGACATGGAGATGAATTTTTTTTGTATGACAATGATTTATTAGAAGTTATGGGGAATTTAGAAAAGAAAGACAGCAGGGGAGTGGGGACTTAGAAGAGGAACATAAAGGAAGCCAAACAAGGTGATTTTGGCTCCACCCTGCAGAGGAATTCTGGAAACAGCTGAGATCACACTCTGGAGAAGTCTCCATTAGGGAGCAAGGCAGCTGTGATTTGTTTTCGTGGCACTCTGGGTCCCTGGTTAGGGGCGTGCATTCCAAGCCACCGTGAGTGCCAAGCAGGGTTCAGGCAGCCTGAATTGGGGGTGTTGGCTGTTGGGAGTGAACACACATGCTGAGTCAGTGTAATAAAAAATGCTAACAAGATTCACAGGGACTGTGGGCAGAGCCCCCTGTAGCACTGTTGGTATTCAAATGCCTTATGGGTGTGGATACTGCAGCTCAGAGAAGTGAAAAGTCTCACCCAGGAGCACTCAGCCAGGAAGTGGCAGAACTGGGATTCCAGTGCACTCTGCCTGCCTGCTGGAACTCTCCATAGCGTTCTCACTCTGCAGATGGAAGGGAGGACTTACCTCTACCTGCTGCAGATGTAGCTGGAGAGGAAAAGGTAAAGGGCAGCACTTAGAAGGGGAATTAGTGGTGCTGGGAGGGACATTGCCCACTGGGGTGTGAGCATTTAGGACTCTTCCCACAGAGCTGGCAGCCCTCCAGTAATTGCTGGAGTAGCGTGGGGTGATAGAGGACAGGGGGAGGCAGGCAGTGTTCCTGCTAAATGTGCTATAGCTTCTCCTTCTCTCCATCTATCTCAGCCTCTGTGCGAATGGCACCCTCTGGAAAAGGCTGCAGAAAAGCACTGTTTATCTCCGTGTGGGGAAAAGAGGCTTAACAAATTAGCTGATGCTTAATTGGTGAGGAAAAGTAGGACAGAAAAGTTGACCAGTTGTCCCATGGGGTTTTCTGATCAATTGTCTCCACCAATATCTTCCCTGCATGGGTCTGATACTAGGTGGAAGTACTTCTTAGGGTGGCCAAATCTCCCACCCACTCCCTGGGGTCTCCCAGCAACTGAATCAGGTTGTCTGCAGTGCTGGCCTCTTCCAGGACAAGCAGAGAACCTCTCACCTGCACAGGTATACCCAGACCTTCAGATTCACAGAACTGCATATTCTGAAGCAGGACTCTCAGCTCCTGAAGCCAAGAGGCAGGGTCAGAGCTCTGAAACAGCACAGGATCTCAGACACAGCACAATTGCCAGTGAATTAGGATCCCTAGCAGTGGGGCCTGCGGGCCCTCTTTTTTAAAGCTCCCTTGGAGGTTCTGAAACACAGCCAGACTGGAGAATCATTGCTGAAGAATGTCAGTGCATGATAAAGCTTTACTTCTCACAAATGGTCAACCTTCTTAGATACATGACACTGTAAAGAAAGTACTGCTCACCTTCTGCTCAGGCACTTCCTGGGATGGGACGGCGCTACTCCTGAGACATCCCATTTCATCTTGAATGACTTGGAAAGTCAGAAAGTTGTCTCCTATATTGAATTGATATCTGCCTCCCTGATTATGGGAGCCATTGGCTCTAAGTCAACACTCAGAAGATGCACAGAGCAGTTCCAATCTCTCTTGCACATGACAATTTAAAGACACCTGTATTATCCCACCTCTAAGCATCCCTGATCACTTTAACTGTCCCTCTTCATGACTGGGCTATAGTGTGCATTGTCCTTCATCGAGTAGGGTGACCTGGTTAGGTCCACCTGCCAAGGGGTCGAACAAACTCCTCCCACACCCTCCTTTCCATGAGTTGAGCTAGAGGTGAGCTAGAGCCCAGCGATGTGCTTTTACATACCTTGGGAGACAGGAAATGGCAAGTGTTATCTACATTTTATGAAGGAACAGAGACCAGAGTGGTTAAGTGACAGCTGGGTGGAGGCAGTCCCCTTTGGTTTTTCCTCAAGAGTGTTGCTTTCAAACTTTATTTCCCCATTTGCCCTTCTGCTCCTGGAAACTGAGTGTAGGGCTTGAGTTTGGCCTTGTTAAACCACATGTCTTTAGATTCAGTTCAGTGTTCCAGCCACTGAGATGTTACGACATCCTCCCAGATTTGCATCTGTGCACATTTAATAAGAGTATTGCCAGTGTCCTCTACGTGAGTGTCAAGGAAATGTTGAACTGTTGGCAATCGAGGTGAGCTAGAGCCCAGTGATGTTCTCAGAGCATTCTCAGCCCACCCTGTCTCCACTTCTCCCTCCATCTCTTCATCAGTGCTTCCAGGCTTTTGAAGACCTCCCTGAAAGTCTGCGTGTTGACAGGAGAGAGGCTCTGGACGGGGTGGCTGAGACTCCACCCTGAAGTGTTCTCCTTCCTCTACCCTGACTGAAGGTCCCTTTGAGCTTTGGCTCTTCAGCCCTTGAAGCATCTCTGGAGAGAGCCGGGTTAACTGAGTTTGTAGAAAGGGGCGGAAAGTGTCTTCAGGATACAGCCTTGCAGCATACACAGGTACATGGCTTAGCATCTCTTGGAGCCTCCTTTCTTTCCAGTGCAAAAGAGAGGCACCCTGTACATGACAGTTTGCAGGCTGCAGCACCATGCAGACCTAGGGTCACTGGTGGGGTTGTTGGCACAGGCCCTGACACCTCCATGCCTCATTTGTTGGGAGTGAGTCAGATCTCTATGTACTGATGAGGAAAGATATTCGTGTTACACTGATAAATCAAAAACTAGAGTCTTAACTGGATGTGTATTTCATGGTCTGATTTTAATGAAAACAGCTATTTGTAGCTGTTTACTTGCAGAGGTAACTGTAAAATCTTCTAGAAGGTGACACCTCAAACAATGTTTAGAGAGTAAATTTGGAGGGATAAAGGGGGAATTTTCACTATGGCAGCATATTTTTTTAAATGGGATGGGATGATGGGATGTTGAGCATTTTTATTTTTCTGCATTTTTTTTCGATAACAGGAATAATAAAATTACATTTCAAACAAAAAAACAGGACTCCAATCTGATAGCTCTTGTCCAGGTTCATAGTCGGCCTGGCTCAGTGCCCAGGCTCAGCAAGCACTTGGCACCTGCTCACGGGATGTATTCATACGGGACATGCTTGGAAACCATCAGTCTCTTCCAATTCTTCCAGTCTGTTGGCTTTCCAATTGAAGGAGAGGGAAAGCACTCATAAACACATACAGGAAACAAAATAATTAACTGAATTCTGTCTGCCTTGGCCTTCCACTTCATTTGCATAATCAACAATGTTTACTGAATACCTGCTGTGTGCTGGTTACAGCTATTGGGACACAGCTGTGACCTAGGAGATGTGGCCTTTGACATAATGGCAGAGGAGATAAACAATAAGAAATATTCTGGCAGAGGAGATAGACAATAAGAAATAAGTAAACTGATAGCCGTTCAAGCACAAAGATGGCAAGTGCCATAAAGAAACAGAACAAAACACTGTAATAGAGAGTTACAAATGGGGCTATGGCCTAGGAACTAGAAAGAGCTTTGTTCTATGGATCCTAAAGAACTGAAGGAAGCTGGGAGCCCCAGAGCTGCTGTGAGCTGCTGTCTTCCTGAATGTCACTCAGTACAGCTGGACTAGACAAGCCCCCATAAATCCCTCATTCCAGTTTCCTGATTCTGCAGCCTGGAATAATGATAACAGTCATCCCCTAAGCGCCCCAGCAGAAGAGTGTTTGCAGGCATTCCTAGGGAAGGGAGGCTGTACCTGTGTCTGTGACCCTGTGCTGCCTGCAGGAACCCAAGCATCTAATCTTGCTCTGGGCTGGTGCAGGAGAGCGTGGAGGGAGAGCAGGAAATCAGATGTCTGTGTTCAGATGAAGCTTCTTGCAGCTAAGGCAGCCAGAGCAGGCCCCAGGGGGATGGCATGTTTTGTGAGGAAAATATTCTCTAAGAACAATGTTTATAAAACTCTATCTCGGCAATCATCCTGTGTCTGCCAGCTTCTGTCTTGCTTCTGTTCATGTTCGTTCTTTTTCTCTCTGCAGGCCGTGGAGACCAACCTGGCTTCCAAGGACAGCCACTGGGTCTTTGTGAATGAGGTAAGGGCTCTAGAAATGTGATGAGCAAGGCCTGGACTGAGCCCCTAGCCCCTTGGTAAAGCTCAGCATGATCCTTTTGGGTTCAATTCTGACTTAGGGGGCTGTCGTGAATCCTGGGGCTCCACCTAGCCCCAGGAGCTCAAAGAGTTGAACTTGACCTAGCAGGGTGCTCACCTGGCAGATGAGAACCAGGGAAAGAATCCTGACCCAGGTTCATGAGGAAGTCAAAAGTCAGAGGGCAGTGGTGGCAGGGATGAGGCGTGCTAGGTGAGGTGAGGCAGCCAGTGGGAGCCAGGGGCTGGAGCAATTAGGGCAGGTCATGAATTGGGATGCAGAGGCGGTGGGGCAAAGGAATGAGTAGGGGAGGAAGGCTGAATTTCATGCAGGATGGTAAGGGTGTGCATGAGTGTGAGCGAGAGTGTGTATGCAGGGTGTGCACATGCATGCGAGAATGTGAATCCAGGTGTGTGTGTATGTCTGTGTTAATGGTGTGTGTGTGTTTATGAGTTGTGTGTGTAGGTGTGTGTGAACATGCATGTGTGTGGATGTGTCTGCATGAAGGTGTGTGTATATATGTGTCTGTGTGAAGGTGTGTGTATATATGTGTGTGGATGTGTTTGAGTGTGTGACAGGTATGTGCATGCATGTGCAAGTGTGTGTGTGTGTGAGTGTGCATGTGCAAATGAGTGAATATGTGTGTGGCTGTGCATGTACAAGAGTGTGTGTGTCTTTGTGTGTGTCTTTGTGTGTGAATTGTGTGTGTTGAGTGTATGTACAGGGGTGTGCATGTGCAAATTTTGTGTGCATGTGTGTATGTATGAGTGTGTGTGCATGAGTGTGTATATGTGTTTGTGTATGTATATGTTTGGGTGTGTATGTATGAAAGTGCATATATCTGTATATGAGTTTGAGTGCTGTGCTGTGTGAGTTGTATGTGCCTGTGTGTTTGTGCATGTGTGTGTAAGTATGTTTGTGTGTGCAACCAGTACGTGTAGGGATAAGTGTACCCACGTAAAGGGAGTAAATAGGAAGTCTCTCCCATGACTGACCATCCCACCAGCTTGGCCCTAGGGAGGAATGACAACACCAGGGATCATGGTGGCCTGGCCTGCTCTTCATTACTTGTACCCTGTCTGGCCCTGGCCTCCTCCATGCTGCAGGCATTGCATGAGAGTGGCCTGAAATCGCACACCCTAGCTTTCCCAAAGAATCCCCTCTGCCCACATGTCCTTTCAGGAGCACTGACTTGGGTGGCCTGTGTGACCTTAGTGCGCTATATTCACTGACAGCAGACTCAGAATGTGTTCTTGGTGCAAGATTTCATCATGGCTCATCATGGCTATGGCCTTCAGCTGCTCCTAAATTAGCTGATCAATTTCTAATGGCTTCATCTGGAAGATGCAGGTTTATTATGTAGGCAATTCATTCTTTTATGATGTCTGTTTCCTCATTAGTTCTTTGCTAATATGTCTGAAATAGTCTTGGGTGGCTTATTTTAATAATTGTGCAGGTAGTATCAGATTGTAACTACTTGCAAAGTCCACTTTTCATAGATTTCCCTTCATGAATTCACATCTTATTAGCTCCATGTCCACAGACGCCAGTTGGGGACGTGTAGTAACTGTCCATTTACTGTGGGGTGCAGGTGGTTGTGCTGGTAATTAGAAGGGACATGACTGCCTCCTCCTGTTTTCAGAGCTTGTGAGAGGCTGCCTTGATCCTTGAGAAGTTTGAATTCTCTGGGGTTTGCTGACTTCTCTATGGTTCTTCACAGTCCAGTTTTCTTTGTTCCAAAGAAACGATGCATTCCTGAAGTCAAATGTCTGATGCTGGTTTTACTTTTTTGATGAATCCTCCAAATTGGATAGCCAGTGTTTCTCTGTTACCAGTCTTCAAAAGAATTGCTCTGCTTTTACATTCCTAACCTGTTTTCTTTTCTTTCCCCAAATCCCCACCCACCCTCAGGGGCCACCTGTCTGTCCCTCTTGATTCACTCTTCAGGGCTGGAGTTAACTTCAGACTAACCCAGTGTGCGGTGCCCCTAGGGCATTCCATACTGGTAGGCACATTGGCATTACTGGGGCAGTTGGAACCCAGGGCTGAGTGTCATCAGGAGGAGTCAGATATGGGGTATACCTGTTGGAGCCACACTGGAGCGGCTTAGAGAGGATGGCAGTGTTGCACCATAGCCAGCTGTGTACCCTGCGCCAGCCCGGGAGCGCACATGGATGGTGCGAGTATCTCTGAGCTGAGTGTGTCTTCCTCCAAATGTGAGGGGCCTCCAGGGAGCCCCAACTCCCTCCTTTCTTGGCTTCCTTTTCTGTGAGGCAGGGGACAACATCTAATATTTCTTATTTTTATTTTTTATTTTTTGAGACTAGAGTCTTGTTCTGTTGCCCAGGCTGGAGTGCAGTGGTGCGATCTTAGCTCACTGCAACCTCCGCCTCCCAGGCTCAAGCAATTCTCCTGCCTCAGCCTCCTGAGAAGCTGGGACTATAGGTGTGTGCCATCTCGCCCAGCTAATTTTTGTATTTTTAGTAGGGTGGGGTTTTACCATGTTGGCCAGGCTGGCCTCGAACTCCCGACCTCAAGTGATCTGCCCTCCTTGACCTCCCAAAGTGCTGGGATTACAGGCATGACTGGCCAGCTAATATTTCTTAATCACCTACTATGCGCCAGGCACTTGTCACTGCATTTGTTACCCTCCTAGTCCTCATCAACAGCCCAGTGTGGCAGTTATCCTCATTTTGCAGATGGGAAAACGGAGTCTCCAGAGGTTAAATCACTTGCCCAAGGTCATGCAGCTATTAATGGTGTATCTAGGATCCTATTTGAGGATCGTCTGGCTCCAAAATTTTTCCATCAAACAGTAGCTTCATGCACATGGCCTTAGCAAAGATCCCTAACTCACGGTCAGTGTCTGATTCAGTGAAGCCAGTCAGTGGGGGTCAGGTATATACACTGACGGGGAATACTCTTGGGCTGGCCTTTGGTGCCAGCTCATGGACTTTTTTTGAAGTCTTCTATCAGAAGGTAGGGCCTGTTGGAAAGCTTTTACCCAGGCACTCCAGGGTAGCCTCTGGTTAAGGACTGAGGTGTTTTCCAAATTACATGTAGGCTTATCCTTAGGATCCGGCTATATTCAGGACTACTGTTTCCGGTTTCAGCATGGCCCCAATTGAACACAAAAGTCCTGTTATTATTATTACAATGTGATATCATTTTAGGCTTTGCCCAATTTTTAAGCTATCCAAGTATAGAGCCACAGGCAAATGGTTTCCCAGCCACCTTCCTGTTTGTCTTATATAATGACTAGAGATAAAGTAAGGGGGAAAAAATAAAGAGAAAAGGAGAGTCAGCGGCAGGCATTTACTGGCTCACTTTCCAACATGCTCCAGAATTCAGCTGCTTCACTGGGTCTTTGCCTTCCCACTTCTTGAAACTGCTCCCCCACTTCTCTGGATTAAGTTCAGCTCCTCAAACAAGATCAGGTCTGTGCCTCCCCGACCACCGCAGGTGTCTTTGGGGCCTCCAGCATGGCCCTCTAGCTGTGCCCCCCACTCGCTCTCATTCCTTACAGGTTCTGCCTTTCAGTTTCCTTCTCTGTATTTGATTTGTTTTATGCATTTTCCTGGATTCAAAATAAACACTTGAGGGCACATGTTTTTATTTGCTTTCTTTATGCAGTGGTTTTCTAAATACACCTGCCCTCTTTCTGGTGAATATTGGTGCTACATATTACAGACCTGGTTTATTTGGAGAAGAAATAATTGGATGCAGAGGAAGCCTTGTGTGAGCCCTACTGACAGTTCCTATAGGTCTCTGGGCACCACTTTGGGGACACTGGAGAGCGGGTGTGTTTTTAGATCTGCTAAAAGTATTTAAAGAATATTTTAATTGACTGATTAGGTTGCAAATTACCTTAGAGAGGGTAGGGGATTCAAAAGAACTTGTGGAAAACAAAATGAACTGTTAGTCAAGGTGGCCACTGAACTGTGAGTCCCTTGAGGGCATGGCCAGATTCAGCTCATCACTGAATCCTCAATGCCCTGAATAAGGAATAGATTCTTCAAAGGTTTGTTTGAAGGCAGGTCGATGTACATAGTGTAGAGCAAATTGCATTGACAAGCATTTCCCTGTCTGCTCAGAGAAAAGACAAAGGCAACAATTAAGTCCTGAGTTTCAGTGATGGAAAGGACCTCTATGGGTCATTCATCAGATGTTGCCAAGTTCAAGCCCAGTCAGCCTTGACTCTGGATGAGGCGGGTGGCTTTTGGAGCCTCTTTAGCAGCTGAGGTAAAATGTTTCCTCTCCACGCATCCTCCAGCAGATGCCAGGAGAGTCGGGGATCCCTGTGGGTCTGGCCTTTTGGGAACTTTGTTCAGGGAATTCTCCCATAGAAAAATCAGTATGACTCTCCAGCCTCTTGAAGAACCAAGGATGATGGGGATTGAAGCACTCTGTTTGTTGATGGGCAACTTCCATTGTTACATGAATTCTTCCAGACGTTGAACCAAACCACACACATACTTTGGTGGAAATGGTTTAAGGTGCTTAACGGATGATGTGAGTATGCACACATAACCATTGCGCCTGGGTTTTATCAGAGAGTGAGGCTCTAAGAGGTGATCTGTGGGTCAGCAGGGGCCAGGAGGAGGTGACTTCTAAAAAGGGAGGAGGTATAGTCAGCAAGCCCTTGCCACTTCTTCCCGATTGCCAGCGTATGTCGGTGACTCCACATCTCACGTCCATTCCAGACCTTGCCCTTGAACTCCAGATCCAGAGATCCAGCTTGACTCAAGATCCTCTTGACTTGGCCACTTGGAAGCTCCATCACCACCTCAAACTCAGCGTGTCTCTCTCCAAACTCACCATCTTCCCCAAACCTGGCTCTCTCTTGGTGCTCCTGATCTCAGAGACCACTGTCGCCATCCTTCTGGTTGGCTCCTCAGACACAGAAAAGACAAAGGCATGATAAAAGAAAAAGACTGTGATGTGAATGCTGAATCACATAGCTTTAAGAAATCTGCCCACATCATCCAGCCCACTGCAGCCCTCTGCAGGATGACCCTGACCCCACAATTGCACCCTTATTTACTTCTTACTATTGCATTCCTATCTCATGGGTCATCCCTGCAAAAGGATGAGTGACTTCTTGTTTCTTGTATTTATTTTTCCCTGCTAGCTTTGGGGTTTTGGCAGCGTATTTCTTTCCACCTGCCATGTCCTTCTGAATCTGTGATTGTCTAGGAATTCCCTCTCTTGCAGGGATCTGCTTAACATTGCCTCTGCCAAAAGGACTTCTGTATTTCCCCAGTAGGGTGATTCTTTCACAGCCTCACCCCAGTTCTGCTGTGTTGGGGAATTGATGCACATGCCTGATTCCCTGGACAAGCTGATCTGCTTTCTCTGAGGTTCCCTAAAGTTCCTAGTGTGAGGATCTGACACACAGAAGAGCTCGCTGGGTTAAATGATCTGACTATTATCTTAAGAGACCCCCCATCTGCCACCCCAAGGACAAGGTCATCCCAGTGTGTGGACTTCTTCAGTACCTTCTGCCTAGACGCTCTCCTGTTCTTGAGCCTCAGGCCCCAGTCCCCATCTTATCACTTTCACTAGTTTGTCACCAACAAGTACTCAGTGAGGATCCTTAGGGGTCAGTCCTTGCTCTTAGAGCAGCCTCTGTCAACAGTCCAGGGACATCACTCCAGACTTTCAAGTCTTCCCTATCCTAAAGCACACACCAAGGTAAAACAAATGAAAATAAGATTACGCGCCACCTGTATAACGTGGGAGAGGAAGATGCTAATGCTCTAATTGAAGAAAACAAAGAAAAAGACCGTGATATGAATGTTGAATCACATAGCTTTAAGAAATCTCTGTTTGGGACCCACAGAAAGAGAGGGAACGAAAAGATTGTTTTCTTCCTTTTATTTTGAAGATTCCAATTCTGTTGGACTGTTCAGTCCCTGTACCATTTACCATCTTCAAATTTAATTTAGTAACACTCAAAAACAATTATGTTTGTGGTAATCGTTTTACTTGTTTCTCTCCCAGCCTCACTGAGGAATCTTTGAGGACAGGGAGCACATCTTACTACCTCTGTAGCCCCAGCTCAGAACTCTTGAATGAAGACCAAGAGTTGCCATTTATTAGACCTTAGACAGAGCCAGACATTGTTTTTGAGTATCACCTTCATTACCTTTTTCTTTTTTTCTGAAAAAGTAACAGCTTTCTTGACGTTTAATTGACATGCAATACATACAATATTTAAGTGTATAAGTTGTTAAATTTGGCATATGTATATACCCAGGAAACCATAACCACAATGGAGGTAGTGAACATATCCATCACCCCAAAAGTGTCCTCATGGCCCTCAGGAACGCCACCCTCCTGGCCCACTTTCTCCCACTTTCTAGGCAACTACTGATCTGTTTCTGGCTCTACTGATTATTTGTATCTTTGCGTTTTATGTAAGTGGAATTATGGAGTATGTACTCTTCTGCTTTTGGTATGGCTTATTTTATTCAATGAAGTTATTTTGAGATTCATCTTATGTTGCAATGTATAGCAATAGTTCTTTCCTTTTTATTGATGAGGAATATTTATTTGTACATCTGTAAGCCACAATAGGATTATCTATTCCTCTGTTGATGGACATTTGGGTTGTTTTAGTTTTTTTGCTATTACAAATAAAGCTATTATGAACATTTATGTATAAGTCTTTGTATGGACATACACTTTCCTTTTTCTGGGGCTTATACCTACAAGTGGAATTGCCAACCCTTATGGTAGATTTATGTTAACTTTTTAAGAAACTGCCAAGTTGCTGAGAGTTCCAATTGCTTCATATCCTCTTCAGCACTTGGTATGGTCAGGCTTTTTGATTATAGTCACTCTAATGGGTGTGTAATGGTTCTCACTGTGATGTTGATTTTTCATTTCCCTGATAACTAATAATACTTCCTAGCATCTTTTCTTGTGCTTATTTGCCATTTAGATCTAAGTATCTTCTTGGCAAAGTATCTGTTTAAACAACTTCCCCATTTATATTGGATTTTTTGTTTTCTTATTATTGAGTTCTGAAAATTCTTTTTATATTGGGATAAAAGATTTTGTAAAAATCAGGTATATACTTTGTAAATATTTTCTCCCAGCCTGTGGCTTTTCAGTCTCGCACTGTCTTTTGAAGAAGAGACATTTTAAATTTTTATGAAGTTTAATTTACCAATTTATTCTTTTAAGAATATGTTTTTAGTGTAGTATCTGAAAAATGCCTGTACTCTTGATTCTATTCCATTGATCTATTTTTTTTTCTATCTTTATGCCAATCCCACATTCTTTTGATTACTATAGCTATAGCTTTACGATATGATTTGGAATTAGATTTTGTTAGGTTTCTGCCTTGTTCTTCATCCTCAAGATTGTTTTGGTTGTCTTAGGTCCTTGAAATTTTTGTATACATTTAAAATCAGCTTGTCAGTTTCTACAAAAAGCTGACTGGGATTTTATTTGGTATTGCAGTGAATCTGTACTCCATTTTTGGGAGAATTGATATCATAAAAATAGTGAGTCTTCTCACCCACAAACAAGATCTATCTCCCTAATTATTTAGATTTCTTTAATTTCTCTCAATGTTTTATCTTTTCCAGTATACAGATCTTTCACGTCTTTTTATCAGATTTATCCCTTAGTATTTTATATTGTCAGTGCTACTGCTACTGACAATTATACTTTAAAACAAAATTTAATTTCCAATTGTTCATTGGTAGAATATACAAATGCAATTGATTTTTGCATATTGATCTTGTATCCTGGAACTTTGCTAAACTCACTTACTAATACTAGTGGAGTTTTTCATAGATTCCATTAGATTTTCTTAGAGAAAATATTCTTGACTATCATGTCCTCTGGGAATATGACAGTTTTACCTCTTCCTTTCCATCTGGATACCTTTTATTTCTTTTTTCTGCCTGATTGCACTGATTAGTACCTGCAGTTCAATGTTGAATATAAGTGGTGACAGGAGACATCATTTTCGTATTCCTGATATTAGGGGGAACACACACAGTTTTTCATCATTAAGTATCAGATTAGCTGTAAGTTGTTTATAGATGTTCTTTATCAGATTGGGGAAGTTCTCTGCCATTCCCAGACTGGTGAGAATTTTTATCAGGAAATGATAATGGATTTTATCTAATGCTTCTGCATCTATTGAGATGATCATATGGTTTTTCTTTTTGCAGAATATGTTAAATTACATTGACTGATTTTCTAACATTAAAGCAATCCAACATCTCTGGGATAAAACCTACTTTTCATATTATATTATCCTTTGTATATATTGTTCTATTTGATTTGTTAAATTTTTGATTAGAATTATTCTCCTATGTTCACCAGGTATATTGGTATTTATTTATTTTTTCTTTTTATATCTTTCTTTAGTTTTGGTATTGGCATAATGCTGGCCTCAAAAGTAAGCTGGGAAGTATTCTCTCTTTCACAGTTTCTGGAAGAGTTCATAAATAATAATTATTTTTTTCCCCTAAATGTTTGTTAGAATTTACCAATGAAGCCATCTGGGCCTGGGGTTTTCTTTAGAGGAATGTTTTAACTACAAATTACATTTATGTATTAGACATAGAGCTAGCTATTTGTTCTCAAGTAAGTTTAGTAATTTGTGTCTTTCCAGAAATTTTCCCATTTCATCTAAGTTGTCAAATTTATAGGTACGGTCCAGGCATGGTAGCTCACCCCTGTAATCCCAGCACTTTGGGAGGCCGAGGCAGGCAGATCACTTGAAGTCAGGTGTTCCAGACCAGCCTGGCCAACATGGCGAAACCCCACCTCTACTAAAAATACAAAAATTAGCCAGGTGTGGTGGTACACCCCTGTAATCCCAAATACTTGGGAGACTGAGACATGAGAATCACTTGAACCTGGGAGGTGGAGGTTGCAGTGAGCCGAGATTGTGCCATTGCACTCCAGCCTGGGCAACAGAGTGAGACTCTGTCTCAAATAAACAAAACAAAACAAGCAAAAAAATTTATAGGTATGAAGTTCATAATATGCTGCTATTATCCTTTTAATACTTGTTGAATCTATAGACATATGATTTTTCTCATTTATAACATTCATTATTTGTCTCTTTTCTTTTTTTCTTGATCAGTCTGATTGGAGATTTATTGATGTTATTCATTTCAAAGAACCAGTTTTCAATTTCATTGATTTTCTCTATTGTTTTTCAATATCCATTTATATTAGTTTATTGTTTTGTCTTCATCATTTTCTTTTCTCTGTTTCCTTTGGCTTTAATTTGCTCTTTTTCCCCCCTAATTTCTAGGGAACAAGGTGAGATAATTGATTTAAGACCTGTCTTTTTCTTTGCTATGTTTCCCCTTAAGTGATTTAGTGACATCTCACAAATCTTGATATGATGTGCTTTCATTATTTAGTTCAAAATACTTTCTATATTACTTTTGGATTCCTTCTTTGACCCATGGGTTTTAGAAGTATGTTTTTAGTTTCCAAATATTTGGGGATTTTAAAGAAATCTTTCTGCTATTGATTTCTAATTTAACTCCACTGTGGCTACAGGATAGAGTTTCTATTATTTGGGTCCTTTTAAAATTATTGAGACTGATTTGATAGCCAGTATATTGTCTTTCTTGCTAGATATTTCAAGCATACTTGAAAAGGATCCATTATCTGTTGTTGTGTGCAATGTTTCATCAATGTGAATTAGGTCATTTTAGTTGAGTGTTGATTGTGCCTTCTGTATCCTTTATGATTATTTTGTCTACTTTTTCTGTCAATTATTTAGAGAGGAATATTAAAATATTCATCCTTAATTGTGAGTTTGTTTATTCCCCTTTCAGTTTTATCAGTTATTGCTTAGTATATTTGGAAGCTTTATTTCAAGGGGCAGAAATGCTTAGGATTTTTATGTCCTCTTGATTTATTAACCCTGTATCATTAGGACATAAATTAGGATTTATCCCTGGTAATTTTTTCTGCTCTGAAATATGCTTTATCTGATATTACTACAGCCATTCTATATTTATTTTGACTTGTGTTAGCATAATACCTTTTTTCACCATCTTACTTTTAACATACTTGTTTCTTTATGTTTAAGTATATTTCCTGGAGGCAGCAGTTATTTAGGTCTTGCTATTTTATCCATTATAACAGTCTTCACCTTTTAACTGAGGAATTTTAGATAATTTATACTGAATGTAATCATCAATATTGTTAGGCTCAAGCCTGTCTTCTTGCTGTTTTGTATTTGTTTCGTTTCCTTTGTTTCCTTTTTTCTCTTTTAAAACTTCTTATGGATGAATTGAGAATTTTTTATGATTCTATTTTAACTGTTTTATTGGCTTATGAGCTATAACTCTTTTAAAACATTTTAGTAGTTGCTTTAGGATTTATAGTATACATCTTTAATTCACCACCATCTACTTTTAAGTGGAATTATACTATACCACATATATTTCAGTATGAGTATCTTACAATAGTATCCCTCCGTGTTACCCTCCTGGACTCGATATAATTGTTGTAATAAATATTACTTTTATATGTGTTATATACACAAAAATACATAGTTATTATGTTTATTAAAACAGTCAATTATCTTTTAAAGAGATTTAAGTAATAAGAAAATAATCTTAAATACTTTTCTCTGCCGTTATTATTTCAGGTGGTATTTATTTTTTTGGTGTGAAGATCTGTAGTTTGATCTGGTATCATTTCTCTTCTGCTTGAAAGACTTCCTTTGACATTTCTTATAATACAGTTCTGTTGGTGGTGAATGCTTTCCACTTCTGTATGTGTGAAAATGACTTTATTTCACTTTCATTTTTGAAAGATATTTTTACTAGGTACAGAATTCTAGGTTAACAGTATTTCCTTTCAGTACTTTAAAAATGTTGCCGCCCTGTCTTCCTACTCATATTAATACTGATAAGCATCTGATATTATCCTTACTTTTGTTTTTCTGTACATAACATGCTCTTTATCTCTGGTTTCTTTTAATGTTTCTTCTCTTTCTCTGGTTTTGATCAATTTGATTATCGCGTACCTTGGCATGGTTTTCTTCTTGTTTTTATTTTTGTGTGTGCCTGCACTTTGTTGAGCTTCTTGGACTTGTGTATTTATAATTTTCATGAAAACTTTAATCCATTATTACTGCAAAATGTGAAAAAGATCTTTTATATTTTCTATTATTTTTCTGCCTCCGTATCCTCTTACTTGAGATTTTGAGTTACGCAGATATTAGGTTTTTTTGAAGTTATCCCACATATCACTGATGTTCTTTTCCTCTTCTTTTTTTCTCTCTATTTTGTTTTGCATAATTTTTATTGTTATGTGTTCAGATTCAGTGATATTTTCTTTGTTGGTGTCTAATTTGCCAATTATTCTGTGCAGTGTGTTTTTTAAATGTCATGCCTACATTGTACTTTTGATCTCTAGAAGTTTGACTTGAGTCTTTTCTTTAAATCTTCAATGTCTCTACTTACATTTTGAATGTAAAAAAAGTAGTTACGATAACTGTTTAAAGTCATTGCTAATTCTAATTCTGTTTTAGTTCTGGGTCAGTTTTGTTTAATCGATTCTTCTTCTTCTTATGGCTTATGTTTTTCTGAATGCCTGGTAACCTTTGATTGATGGCCAGACTTTGTGAATTTTACTTTGTTGAATGCTAGCTCTTTTTTGTGTTCCTATACATATTCTTGAGTTTTTTTTTTTTTTTTTTTCTAGGATACAGTTATTTGGACATAGTTGATCCTCTTGCTTTTGTGATTTATTAGGTGTTTCTCAAGTAAAACTCAGTCTAGGGCTAATTATTTTACACTGCTGAGGCTAGACTACCTAAGTATTTTGCTCAATGCACATGAAGTATGAGGTTTTCCAGTCTGGATGGTAGGAAGAAACACTCTTCCTAGCTCTGAGTGAGCTCCATACACTGGTTTGGTTGGTTCTTTTACCAGCCTCAGGTAGTCTCCTTACATGCATGCTCTGGTCAGCACTCTGCTCAGTATTGTCATGGGGGACCCTCTCTGAGTGACCACATTTTTCTCTCTCTGTGCAGTTTTCTCCTCTCTAGTACTCTTTCCTGCAAACTCTAACTGCCTTGCTCTTCCAGTCTCTCGGGTCCATATCCTTAACACGTGGAGTCTGCTGGGTTCCGCATGCTTCCTCTCCCCACCTGCACTGTGGCATGGAAATTCTCTGAAGGCAGTGATTTAGCTCAGTCATAAAACTTGCCTTGTTTCCTGTCTTGGAGGATCGCTGTTCTTCATTGCCTATTTTCCAGTGTCTTGCAAACTATTTTTTCATAGGTAAATCCAATCCCTGTTACTCCATCTTGGTTAATTATAGGCGTCATCTTTGTTATCTGACTTAATTCTCAGAAAACTTCTGGTATTGTGGAGCATATTTTGAATGGGGCAAGACAGATGACCAGATAATTATTACATTTATAATTTGATGAATTTGTTAGATTCTATGTAGTGTAATAAAATCATGTAAGGCAAAAAGAAGGAGAAGGAATGGATTCTACTTTACATAGGGTGCCCATGAGAAATCTATTTGATGAGGTAACATTTGAACAGGGACTTGAAGAAATGAGGAAGTGAGGAAGCTGTGCATATATCTGAGGGAACAGCATTCCAGTTGGAGGAGAGAACAGGTGTGAAGTCTCTGAGTGGGAGTCTGGGGATAGGCTTTAGGAATGGTACAGAGGCCAGTGTGGCTGGAGCAGAGTGAGTGATGGAGAGAGTGGTGGGAGAGGGGTTAGAAGCATGGCAGGGAGCCAGGTCACGTAGAACTTTTCTGGCCTTTGTAAGACACGATTCTTATTCTGAGTGAAGTTGGAAGCAAGGAGAGGGATTTGAGCAAAAGATGGCAATCTATATATATATTTTGAAACTATACCCTCGTAACTGCCTTAAGAGTAAGTGAGGTGGTGAGGGGTGTAGGGATGAAATAAATTATTTATCAGGCTATTGTGATTATCTATGAAAGGAAGGGTGGTGGTTTTGACTATGAGGTAGAATGGAGGAGGTAAGAAGTAGTTGGATTCTGAATATATTTGGGGTGGGGAGCAGGTAAGATTTGTTGTTGGATTAGGTGTGGATTATGAGAAAAGGGAAACATCAGGTATGATTCTAGGATTTTCATTTGTTTTTAGCTTCAGGAACTGAAAAGAGAAGATATTTCTTGAGATGAGGAGATTGAATATTTGAGGGGTAAGATCAGGAATTTGGTTTGAATCTGTTGATTTTGAGATACCTATTAGACCATTACAGAGAGATGGTATGTAGACACTAGACATGTGACTCTATGAGTCTGGAGTTCAGAGGGAGGGTAAAGCTGGTGATATGAATCTGGGAGCCATCTGCATATAGGGGATATTTAACCTCATGCGACTGGATGAGACCACAAAGGGGTTGCATTACTAAAAATGAGAAGAGGCTCAAACCCTGGCACCTCTGGGGCATGCCAAGCCAGAGAAAGGAGGAGAAACTCACCATGGATGCTGACCAGGAGCAGCCTGAGGTGGAGGAGGAGGACAGGTAGGCGGTGGTCCCAGAAACCAAGTGAAGAAACCATTTCAAAGGGAAGGAGAAGTCAATGTCAGGTGATGCTGCCAGGAGGGTGTGTGACCTAGAAGAGGAATGCCAGAAGAGGTGGGAGGACGGAACCCTCAAGAACTCCAACTTCTATTATACCATCCTACAGATAAGAAAACAGTTTGATGCCACATAATTAGTAAGTGGCAGAATCAGGAATTGAGATCTGAGTGACTTCAAATTTAAGAACTACACACCTGATGCCACACGGCTCCCCCATTATCTTCCCTCTCACACCCAGCACTGGTTGAATGCTGAATAAGTTATGGAATCCCAGCAATATTTGAATTTTTCATAACTTAGAATCAGTAATATAGTTTGTATTATGGAAAGTCTTACTATGAAACTTTTGTTAATTTATTGCAGTTGTCCCTCCTTATCTGCGGTTTTACTTTTTATGGTTTCAGTCACCCACTGTCAACTGAGGTTCAAAAGTATTAAGTGGAAAATTCCATAAATAAATAATTCATAAGTTTTCAATCACACGCTGTTCCGCGTAGTGTGATGAAGCCTTGCGTTGTCCTGCTTTGTCCCACCCAGGATATGAATCATCCCTTTATCCAGGGTCTCCACACTGTATGCACCACCACCCATTGGTCACCCAGTGCTAGGTTATTGGATAGAAAAAACTATAGTATATATAGGGTTTGGTATTATCTGCAGTTTCAGGCATCTACTGGGGATCTTGAAATGCATTCCCCGAGGATAAGAGGGGGCTGCTTTATTAGATTTCTACCCTTTATGTTATTTTGCACATTAGCGCCTTATTTTTAAAATCTATTATGGAAAACATGAAAGAACCTGGCAAAAGCCCACACAAATAAACTTATACATGTCCCATGAGGAAATACCTGAAGGAAACAAACCCTATTTACTGGAAATGCACTTCTATATGTTAATCACAATAGGTCTATTCTTCTTTCTCAGTCCTAAAGGAAACTATGAGATTTAACATTTATGGTTGCAGATATATGATGTCATTGTTCTGCAGGATCATTCTTTAGCCCTTTGAAAAGCCCTGTGGAGAGGGTGTTTGCAGCTGCACAAATGATGGGTTTGGGGAGCAGGACCGAGGAAGAAATGACATACCATTGTGCTTTAGATCACAGCCTTTGAGAACACACCATGGACATGATTTTGGCTCCAATACTGACCACTTCTATGACTGTTTTATTTCCTTCCTTGAGCCATATCTTCATCATTTACTCAGTAGACTTTGTGATAGTTACCTCCTAGGACAGACCCCCTAGGACAGTCATGAAGATTAAATGAGCTAACATACAGGAAGTGGCCTAGCACAGCATCAGGCAGACAGCAAGCACTCTTAAAAGATAGCTCTTCTTCTTTGGGAGGCCGAGGTGGGCGGATAACGAGGTCAGGAGATGGAGACCATCCTGGCTAACACGGTGAAACCCCGTCTCTACTAAAAATACAAAAACAATTAGCCAGGCATGGTGGCGGGTGCCTGTAGTCCCAGCTACTTAGGAGGCTGAGGCAGGAGAATGGCGTGAACCCAGGAGGCGGAGCTTGCAGTGAAGTGGAGATGGCCACAGAGCGAGACTCCGCCTCAAAGAAAAGAAAAGGAAAAAAAAGATAGCTCTTCTTTGTAACAAGTGACTCACATCCCGTGGGAAAGTTAGCCTTTGTACTTTAATCAGGAAAACACAAAGACTTGAGGAATTAATTCCTTTTGTTATTTGTTATGAATCCGAATCACAGCATTTATAGTTCTGTTCTGGGCCTGCTGCGACCCTCGTTCTTCCCGAAGTCTCATGCATCCTTTAAGACAGTTCAAATTACTGCCTCCCCCACTTTTTGCAATACCTATTAATGTCTTCCATGGCCTTTCCTTCTTTCCACACTGCATACAACTTATGCTGTGATTCTTCAGTGGTCCTTACCTTTTTCTTTCATGACCTCTCTCCCTCCCATGATATATAACTCTTGACAAGCTATTGTTCATTTGTCATACATGTACTGAACACCTGTGAAGCACCAGGGATGCTCATAAGAATTTGAAAGATGCATCCCTCACCCTCAGAGAGTTTGTAGTGTCATGGGTGAGAAACATGTGTCCATGTATCACTAAATTACAGCTCAGCCAAGGCTGTGGGGGCCACTCCAGATCCTCTACAGTTCAAGTTCCAACTCCCTGTAGACAGACAACCTGCCATTGCTGTGGAATCAGACTCCATGTTTTTAGATATGAATCGATTGTTCCCAACAAGCGTATTGCCGTTTTGCAGAGTTTTGACAGAAAAATGCCTGGGAAAGGGAGTGCTGACACTTAGGGAGTTTTAAAAATAGCTTTAATTACCACGTGCAGCAAATGTATTTGAAAACTAAAGGTTGGTGTCTACCTTTCCGCATTCCTATCCATCTGTCTTCCAACAAATGGATTCTGGTGGATTCAGATGAACTTGCTGCTTGTGCCAGAAAGGCCCTATTATCTGTGCCTTCTACCCTGTTATTACACCTCCTTCGCCAGGCTGGATAATCATTATGCACCACACAGAGGAGAAGCAAGCGCGCCTGCATGCACACGTACACACGCCCATTCACACGTGGCTGCTGCCTTCACACAGCATGGGGAATTACAGGCCCCTGGTGGAGCTCCCCAGGAAGGGTCCTTTCAAAGCTGGAACAGAGCAGAGGCGGGAGATAGTTCAAACCACCAGAACCTCTTTCTGTGAAGTGTCTTAAGGGATTTTTGAGGGTTTACAGAGACAGTAGTCTCAGCTTTGGTTCTCTTTCCTACTGCCTCAAACCAAGAGATGCTATGTGCACCAAGGCAGCTGTCTCTTAGGGGTGGCTGGAGAATCCCAAATCAATATTATGCAGTTTTGGAAAGGAAAGTGAGGAGGCAGTTTAATTGCCAGTGATTGGAACTAGGATGCAGTTTCCAACAGCCCTAGAGGCCAGCTTGTCAGCTGCTGAGGCAATGAGGGGCTGAACTTTCTGGGTACTTTCATGCCCGATACTCCTCTTGCTCAAGAATTTCTGAAAAGCCCACTGTGTGAGGCCCATGGGGATCTGAACAAGTGCCTCCCCATGTTCAGGTTTCTGCTTGCTGTCGGCAAGGCAAGAATAGCAAGCCGAGGGGTCGCCCTCAGAAGCAAGCGAAATCACGTTGCTGAGTGCCTACTGTGTGCCAGGTCCTGCTTTGGATGCTTTATAGATATTATCTTAAAACAAATTAAATTTACCCAATTAAAGGATGGCAAGAAACTTGATCTCAGTTATAATAGGATTGCTTCCTTTCTGCCCTCCTGAAGGATGTGCAAAAGTTCCTGGGTTTTATACTAACAAGACCAATCATAGAAAGATGTCTGTAGACTCAGCAGTCCCACTACTGGGTGTACATCCAATGGAAATGACATCAGTGTATCGAAGGGACATCTGCACTCTCATGTTGATTGCAGGACTATTCACAATAGCAAGATATGGAATCAACCTAAGTGTCCATCAGTAGTTGAATGGATACAGAAAATGTGGTCTATCTACACAAAGGAATTCTATTTAGCCTTAAAATGGAAGGAAATCTTGTTATTGACAACATGGATGAGCCTGGAGAACGCTATGTTAAGTCAAATAAGCTAGGCATAGAAAGACAAATATGGCCTGACCTGACTTATACACTTACGTGTTACAGAATGATGCTTCTGCCAACCACGAACCCTATCTACAACAGCAGTCCCATAAGATTTTAGTGGAGCTGGGAAATTCCTACCACCTAATGACTTTGTAGCCATCCTGATGTCATAGTGCAGTACATTACTCCAATATTCGTGGTGATGCTGGTATAAGCAAACCTACTGTGCTGCCAGTCGTGTAAAGTAGAGTACATACAATTAGGTGCAGTCCATAATACTTGAAAATAATAATAGGCGGCTATACTATTGGTTTATGTATTTGCTATGGTATATTTTTTATTGTTATTTTAGAAAGTACCTCTTCTAGTTACAAATAAGAAAGTTAACTGTACAACAGCCTGAGGCAGATCTTTCAGGAGATATTCCAGAATAAGGCACTGTCATCATAGAAGATGACAGCTCCATGCATGTTATTGCCCCAGAAGACCTTCCAGTGGGACAAGAAGTGAAAGTAGAAGACAGTGATATTGTTGATCCTGACCCTGTGTAGGCCTAAGTGTCTTAGTTTTTAACAAAAAAGTTTTAAAGAAATTTAAAAATAGAAAAAAGCTTATAGAATAAGTATATAAGATTTATAAGTATATAAGAAAACAATATTTTGTATAGCTATACATTGTGTTGTAAACTAAGTGTTACTATAGGAGTCAAAAAGTTAAAATAGTTAAAAGGTTTATAAAGTAGAAAAGTTATGGTAAGTTAAAGTTAATTTATTTTTGAAGAAAAAAGTTTAAAAAAAAATTTTAGTGTAACCTATATGTACAATGTTCATAGCCTCTATAGTAGTGTACATTAATGACCTGAGCCTTCACAGTTACTCACCACTCACCCACTAACTCACCCAGAGAAACTTACCGTTCTGCAAGTAAGTGTACTATACAGTTGTATAATTTTTAATATTTCATAGCATATTTTTACCATACCTTTTCTATGTCTAGCTTTGTTCAGATACACAAATACCATTGGGTTACAATTGCCTGCAATAGTCAGTACAGTAACATGCTTTATAGGTTTGTAGCCTAAGAACAATATGCTATACCATATAGCCTAGGTGTGCAGTTGGCTGTTCCATCTAGGTCTGTGTAAGTACCCTCTATGATGTTCTCACAATGACACAATCATTTAACAACACATTGCTCAGAACATATCCCCATCATTAAGCAATGTGTGACTGCATGTGGAATCCAAAAAAGTTGAACTCGTAGAAGCAGAGAGAAGAAGGGTGAGATGCCATGGGCCAGAGTGACAGTGGGGGCTGGGGAGATGGTGGTCCAAGGAATCAAAATTTCAGTTAGAAAGAATTACTAGTTCAGGGGATCCATTCTACAACATTGTTACTATAGCTGATAACAATGCATTGAATACTTGAAGAATGCTAAGAAAGATTTTAAATGTTCTCATCACAAAAAATTGATAGTGGATCAATTAATTAGCTTGATTTAACCATTCCACAATGTATACATGTCAAAATATCATGTTGTACATCATAAATATAAAACATTGTATTTGTCACCATCATCATCATCATCATAAAAACTTCTGTAGGTACTCAATAACATTAACTCCAAGCCACTTTGGGCCTCAGGCATGATGATTTGTTTTCTGAGGTTGAGAGACCCCATGCCTATGGCCAAGCCTTCCTGAGGGCCCAGTGTATCAGCGATGGGTCAATCCATGGCTTCTCCTCTCTCTCCCTCCCCATCTTCCCTGGAGGTTTCCTGGCTCAGGCTACTTTACCTATCCCCATTCTCCAAGCCACAGAGAACTTCCCAGCCAACCATTATGTCAGTTCACCTATTTTTTGAAAGAAAATATCTTGGGAGAAAGAAGAGCATAAACTTTCTAGGGCATAAAGTGCTGCTCACCATTGTGTGGGTGTGTGGGTGTGTCTGGGTGTGTGTATAATGAAGGGGGAGGGGCAGGGATAGAAGCAAAACAGAGAAAAATTGCTGTAATTCCTCCTGCTCCTTCTATAATGATAAAATAAAATACAAAGTAATGTACCAATAAATTATCCTTTCAAACAGCCTTATATATGTCATTTATTTTGCCACATCAAGATTTTACTGTTATGTTCAGTTTTGTGTCTCACTGTTTTCAATTAATAATATATCATTAACAATTTATCATGTCAGTAAATAGCATTTGAAATAATATTTAATGACCTTGTAGTATTCTGTCATTGGAGGAATCATAATTTATGCAAATCTTCTCCTTTGTTAGAAACTTAGCTTGGTTAATGCTATTTTAAATTATGCTTCAATCAACATCCTTATACCTGGATCTCTTGATGTCTCCTTCTGATGATAATATTACTATTGCAAAGTATGGAAACTCAATGAGTCTGAACTACTTTTATCATAGTGTTCGTCTCATCTTACTCTTGCATCTTGTGACATGAATATAATAAATTGTTATTTGTTTTTACTAATATTTTAGAAAGGTGCACTGCATTGTTTAATTTGTACTTCTTTGCTTATCAGCTAAGTCAGACACTTTTAATATTTCTTGATTGATCATCACGTCTACTTCTATTTTGTGACATAGTTGCCTATGTCCTTTGCGCAGATGTGTTAGTATCGTATAACTTTATCCTTACAATAACCTTATAAGAGAGATATTATTAAAAATCCAGTAGAGGTGATGAAGTTGAAGCTCAGAAAAGGTCTGAGGTATCACAACAATATAAAGACAAGGTAGAATTTTAAGCTTAGGTTGGTCTGATTCCAAAACCTGTGTTACCTTCATGCAATACTGCCTTTGAACCAGCCCAGCTCTACCTTAATGGAAGATACATGTTGATTTTTGTCCTTTAAAGGTCAAAATTTCTGCATCAAGCCAAGTAAAACTTCTGATTATTATACTGGGGCAGATAATTTTAATGGCTGAATCAAAACTTGACTTTGCAACTTAAAGTGACAGAACTTCCTATTAACTAGAAATAGACAGAAAAGCCACAAAACTTCATCCGACAGATTAAATTCTCATCCAATAGAAGAGAATGAATGAACAGATTCAAAGGGCCAATGGAAGACAACGTAAAGTAGCTTTTATGATTTACCTCAAAGAATCCTGCTTGTTTAAAGTCCTGGCTGTCTTACGTTGAACTCTTCAATGGCCCCACCAAGAAGACCTGCAGTGAGGGACAGGCAATCTCCTTCCCCTTCTGGGAGTGACAACACATTCATGTTCTGTTTTTCCCCCAGAGAGATGTTTCTCACTAATTCCTCTTTCCCATAATTTTGACTCTTGTGGACCTTTTATATCCTCCTTGTGGCTGAGCATTTTTGGAGTCAAGAAACTGATTCTTATTTTCCTTGGATCATCTGCATCTGGGTCAGGCACTTCACTGTGGAATTTCATTATCATTAAGACTATGTGCCTCAAAGAAAATTTTCAATTTAGCATAATGGTTCAGTTAATATGAAACGCCATTTCTTCCACCCAAATATTGGCTGCAGGAAGACGGGTTCTAGTAACCATTAGGTTTTTGTCCCTCAGCTCACACCACACAGTACTGGGAGAAATGTGTACCCCAGATGAGAAGCAGTCACAGCCAGGAACCACAATAACTGGGAAATATGGTGATGGCTTGTGGATGAAATATGGGCAGACAGCTAATAATGGGACAGTGGCTTAGAGTCCAAGGTGATAACATACGAGCAGGGGTGGGATGAGTTTCTGTGGCATCTGTTCCCACAAGGACTTGACTTCTATTCTGATTGAGCTGAGGAGACACTGGAGCATTTTGTATTGAGAAATGACGTGATTTGAATTATGTTTTTGAAGGACCACCCTGACATCAGTGTTGAAGATGTATCATGGGCGTTGGGGTGAGGAGGGGTAGGAAAAAGGAAAAAAGGTGGGGCCTTTATTAGAGATGATGGGACATGGACTAGGATGGTTCAGGTGGAGGTGGTGAGATGGATTCAGGCTCAGGAGTTTCAAAGGTGGGGCTAACAGGAGCTGCTGAGAGTTGATTAAACTGATGTCAGGGAGGACCAATGGTTAGTGCAAAAACAAGCACCTACAAGTAGCAAGTGTTGAAAGGAGATGAAGGCTATAGGTTCTGTGTGGGGTGAGTTATATATACACACACACACACACACATATATACACACACACATACACACACACACACACATATACATACATATATTATTTTTTTTTGAGGAAGAGCCTCAGTTTGTCACCCAGGCTGGGGTGCAGTGACATGATCTTGGTTCACTGCAACCTCCACCTCCCAGGTTCAAGCAATTCTCCTGCCTCAGCCTCCCAAGTAGCTAGGATTACAGGTGCATGCCACCATGCTGGGCTAATTTTTGTCTTTTTAATAGAGACAGGGTTTCACCATGCTGGCAAGGCTGGTCTTGAACTCCTGACCTCAAGTGATCTGCCTGCTTCAGCCTCCCAAAGTGCTGGGATTACAGGCATGAGCCACCGTACCAGGCCAAGTTCTGTTTTATTTGGAGTGCTCTGGGTCTGAGCAAAGGTAGTCTGATTCTAGTGCCTACACTGCTATTATTTTACAAACTTTTAAAAGTATAATTGATACTTAAAAAACCTGCACAATCTGATGAGTATGACTGGAGTTTTAAAATATACACTTGTAAAACCATCACCGCAATCATGATAATGCACCTTTGCATTACCCACAAAAATTTTCTCCTGCCTCATATAATTTCTCCCTCCACCTAATCTTAAGACAACCTCTGATCTGCTTTCTGTCACTGTAGATTACTTTACATTTCCTAGAATTTTATATCAATGGAATCAAACCTGTATTACACTCTTTTTTGTGGAGCTTATTTCACTCAGCATATTGATTTTGAGACACATGCATGTTGTGTATATTGGTGGTTAATTTTTGCATATGATGTGAGGTAAGGGTTAAGGTTAATCTTTATTTTATTTTCTTACATAATTATTTAATTGTTCCAGCACCAATCATTGAAAATATCCTTTGTACCTTGGATCCTTTGCCAAAAATCAATTGCCCTTCAGTATGTGTATCTATTCTTGGACTTTCTATTCTGTTCCATTGACCATTGACTGGCGGAAAGATTGTCTGTCATCCCAGCAGTGCCACACTATCTTAGTAACTGTAGCATTATGGTTAATTTTGAAATCAATAGGAGGAAGTTCTCTACTTTGTTCCGTTTTTGAAACTTTATTTTCACCTTTCTAGGTTCTTCACATTTTCACAGGTGTGGGACTAGGGTGAGACAAGTGAGGCATCTAGGACACAAAATTTAAGAGGAATTCACTCTGAAGTTTGTGATAGTGCCTTACCCTAGTTGAGGCCCTGCATTTCCATATGCATTTTAGAATTAACTTGTCAATTTCTAGAAAAATCCTACTAGGGTTTTAATTTCAATTGTGTTGAATTGGCATCTTAACAATATTGTCTTCTAATTCATGAACAAAGCATATCTTTTCATTTATTTAGGTCTTTGTTAATTATTTTTAGCAATGTTTTGCACTGTTAAGTGTATAGGTCTTGTTGTTAAATTAATCTCCAAGTATCTAATAAGTTTCATATAATTGTAAATGGTGTTTCTTTTTTCATTTAAATTTTCAATTGTTTGTTACTAGCATGTAGAAATACAACTGGTTTCTGGATATTGACCTTGTGTTCTAATCTTGCTGAAGTCAGTTCTTAGTTCTAGTAGCTTTTTGTTTCAGATTTCCTGGGATTTTTCTATATGGACTATCATGCCATCCATGAATATAGTGAACTATCCTTATTGCTTTCCAATCTGGATCTCTCTCCCTTATTTTTCTAGCCCTGGTGCCCTGACTAGAACCCCCAGCACAATGTTGAGTAGAAGTAATAGTAGCAGATATCTATGCCCTTTTCCTGTTCTTAGGGGAAAGAATTCAGCCTTTTATCATTAATGATGATGTTAGATGTAGGTTGATTGTTGGTATTCTTTATCATGTTGAAGAAGTTTTCTTTTATTCCTAGCTTGCTGAGAGTTTTTAACATAATTGAATCTTGAATTTTGTCGAATACTTTTTGTGCATCTATTGAGATAATCAGATTTTGTCTTTTTTATTTTGTTAGGGCGGAGAACTAAACTGATTCATTTTCAAGTGTAAAACCAACCTGCAGTCCTGGGATGAATATTTTTGTCTTTTTTAAAGAAAATGTTAGATTTGAAATTAAAATATTTTAGCTAAAGTATTGCTAAGATATTTTAAAGAAATTTTAAATCTATGAATTTTGTATCTATGCCCAGAGATACAAAAATTGACTTTAGTTTCTTATCTTGTAAACCCTTTGTCTGGTTTTGTTATCAGGGTAGTGATGGCCTCCTGACATGAGTTGCAATATTTCCTCCTCTTCAATTTTCTGAAAGTGTTTGTATAAAATTGATACTCTTTCTTCCATAAATGCATGTAGAATTCACCAATGACGTTATCTGGGTCTGAAAAGCTTCCTCTGAATACCCTTCATGGACAGATTTTAAGAACACATTCTGTTTCTTTAGTAGATCTAGGAGTTTAGGTTATCATTTTAGTGTGTGAATAATTTTTTTTTAATTTTTATTTTTCTAAAAACATCTTCGCTTTGGTTTTGCAGGTATAAAAATCTAGGGAAAACATAGGTTTTTTTTTTTCTTTTCATACTTAAAAGATGTATCACGGACTTCAGGCTTGCCTTGATGAGGACTCAGCTCTTAATCTTATTTTTATTTCTCCCTGCATATCAGATCTTCTTCTTCTAGCTGCTTTTAGGAATTTTTCTTTGCCTGTCTTTGTTTATGTGGTTAATTAAGTGTGCTCTTCATCAAATTTGGAAACTTTTTGGCAATTATTTTCTCAAATACTTTTTTCTGTATTTCCTCTCTCTTCTCCCTCACGGACTTGAATAACTTGTGTATTAGGCTGCTTGAAATTATTCCATTGTCACTAATGCTCTGTTGATTTTTTTCCAGCTGTTTTTTTTTTTTGTCTCCATGATTCATTTTGGATAGTTTCTGTTGCCATACTTTCAAGTTCATTGATTTTTCTTCTACAGTGTCTAATGTGCTGTTAATTTTATCCAGTGTATTTTTCATCTCAGACATTACATATTTTATCGTTAAATCCAATTTGTACCTTTTATTTTTCTCCCTATCATGCATGTTTTGCTCTGTCTTCTTGAACATATGGTATGTGTTTATAATATTTATAATATCTGTTTTAATGTCCTGTTTTACTAATTACCATCTACCATCTGCATTATTTCTGGGTGTGTTTCTATTGATTGATTTGTATCCTCATTATGAATTGTATTTTCCTGCTTCTTTACGTACCTGGTAATTTTTGATTAGATGCCAGACATTGTGCTTTTACATGGTTGGGTGGTTGATTTATTGTTAGTCCTTTAAAGACTTCCTCCCTCCTTGGGACACAGCTGAATTACTTTGAATATTTTTATTTTTCAAGACTTGCTTTGAAGCTTTGTTATGCAGATCTCTTTAGTCTGTTGCTAATTTGGCCTATTTCTAAGGATTGCTGCACCTTTTTCTTTCAGATGGTCCTTTCCCTGGATTCAGGGGGTTTAGTTATGTCTGTCTAGTTATGCCTGTTATCCAGTGTCTGAAAACTTGTTGCATATATTTTGTTTGGTTTTAGTTATTTAAGATGACAGGTAAATTCAGCTCCTGTTACTCTACCATGGCCAGCATTTGCACTCTTAATTACCACGCTATATTTCCTTCTGAATGTATGTTTTTTATCTTTACTCTCGGGTCTACAAAATTGGATCTTGTTCAGATGTAAGGATTAGATATGTTGAATACAGGGCTATAAACTCCAGAATCATGACACTTAAGGGCTCTGGGCCATGTAATTTTATTTCTAAATCATCTTTGGAAAGTTTTTTGGGGTAATTTTTTAGAATTTCAAATTATATATGTAATTAAAATTATAATTCTCTGTCAGCTCCTCAGGGTTTAAAAAAAAAAAAACAACCATGAGGTATTAATGTGAAACATAAGGTCTCATTTTCCCAGTTGTGGGGGTACTTGTGCACAAATAGAAGCAGATTTAAATATTCCCTTGAGATAAACAAATAGGTATTGCAAACAAAATAATTAAAGTGGTTTGTAACAGGCAAGCAAATGAGGACTGTGAAGGATCAGCTGCTATTATATTTATTTTTCTGTTTGAATATCTGCCTGGGGAGTAAACTGTGAATTAAAGGGCTCAGTCAGCTTTTAATAATTTAACAACAGAATGAAAAGAATTGGCTTTGTGTTATGGAGCTAGTTACCCAGGTCACAGTTTAAAATATTAAAAATTTTGAGGTTCACTTCGTGTGTGTGTGTGTGTAGTTCTAAATACCTCATTTTCTCCCTTCTTCCTTTTTCTTTCTCTCTTTCTTCTTCTCTCCCTTGCTCCTTTGCTCTTTCCTCCTTCCCTTTGCTTCTTCCTTCACGAGTACTTACCAGGCCTGGTGCTTAGAGCTAGGAAGACAGCACAACAGGAGACATTTACCTCACCCTGTAAGAGCTGGTTCTGGTTCTAACTCCAGCATACATAGAGCAATGGATCATCACTTGCAATTTCCTTTTGGTTTTGGAGGCACAGTGATAATTTACAGTAGTCTTGAACTAAATGAAAATTGTGGCTATATACAGTGAATGACCAAAAGATCCTTATGAAGTTTAGATCTGAGTTAATGGAGTTTCTTTATGCATTTCTTAACACCCATGTTCCTTTTTTAAATTGACACAATAATTGTACATATTTATGAGGGTACAATGTGATATTTTCATGCACGTATACATTGTATAATGATCAAATCAGGGTAATTAGCATATCCATCATGTCGTACATTTATAATTTCCTTGTGGTAAGAACATTCAGAAACCTCTCTTCTAGCTATCATGAAATATACAATATATTATTGTTAACTATAGTTTGCCTGATGGGCAATAGATTCCCAGTATTTATTTCTCCTAACATCAGTAATCATCAGAGAATTGCAAATCAAAACCACAATGACTCACTAGGTAGAAGGAATAAGTTCTAGTGTCCTGCAGCACTGTAGGATGACTATAGCTAACCATAATATACTATATAGTTTCAGATAGCTAAGAGGAAGATATTGAACATTCCCAAGACAAATAAATGATAAACTTTGAGGTGATGGCTATCCTAATCACCCAGATCTGATCACTATGCATTGTATGAATTGAAGCATCATTATATACCCCTGAATATGTACATTATGTGTCAATTTAAAAAATAGAACACAATGAGATGCCACCTCACTCTTTATCAAAATGACTATTATAAAAATGATAAAAGATAAAAAGTATGGATGAGGGTGTGGAGAAAAGGGAATCTTAACACACTGTTGGTGAAAATGTAAATTAGTATAATCATGGAAAACAGTATAGAGGTTTCTCAAAAAATTAAAATACAACTACCATATGAACCAGCAATCCCACTTCTGGGTATCTATCCAAAAGAAAAGAAATCAACATCTTCAAAGATACCTGAACTCTCATGTTTATTGCAGCACTATTGACAATAGCCAAGCTATGAAAATAACCTAAGTGTCCCTCAACAGATGAATGGATAAAGAAATTGTGATATATATCCAAAAGAGAATACTATTCAGCCATAAGAAAGAGTGAAATTCTGTCATTTGAGACAATATTTATGAACCTGGGAGACATTATGTTAAGTAAAATTAGCCAGGCACAGAGAGACCATTAATACATGATCTCACTCAAGTGGAATCTAAAAAATATTGATCTCATAGAAGGAGAGAGTAGAACAGTGGTTACCAGAATCTTGGGAGGAGAGGGTAAGGGGAGATTGGAGAGAAGTTGGTGAATAGTTACGAAGTTGAAACTCCTTTTCTGGGCCTATTTTCACATTGCTTTTTTGGGTGCAAGAGATCGCAAAAAGGGGCACGTCTCTGCCTGTGATTGCTGAAGCCCATTACCTGGAAAACTTCCCACTTAGCCTCTGCCTTGAATTGTTGAACCGCAGAGACTCTAGATTTGCCATCCCTCCAAATGCCAGACAAAGCTGTTTTAGCTTGTCCCAACAGTTATTTCAGTGCTTTTAAAATCCAGGTTTAGACCTGTAGAAGTTTACATTTCAGATGCAACTTGGAGCATATTTCAGGAATATCACATCTGAAAAGGTCGGAGTAAGGTTAGCAATTGATAAACCACTTTTGGGAATTGCTTTGACCTACCCTGAATGTTCTGAGTCCATTGGAATTAAAGGAAATTGAATGAGTAGGGATGGGTGAAATGGGGTTTTGAGAATTTAGAATTTGCTAGGTAGAATTTTCTATGGCAGAAGCAGTAAGCTCGAGAAGATGAGGGGAAAAGAGGGTGAAATAAAAAGAGAGGGAGGAAGAGTGAGAGACAAAGGAAACAGTAAAAACAAAAGGAAAGCAGAAAGTAAAAGTAGGTGACAAGAAAAAAGAGATGAGGAGAGAACTGAGGAGAAGGTGGATAAATCTCACAGACAGCCCACCTAAACACGTCTATCACCTATAAATAACCAACCAGCCAGAGGAGCTCCAGTCACTCTCCTCAGTGTGGGTCCCTAGTCTCATCGGCAGGGAGATGTCCACCTTGTGCTCATGGTTAAATGTGATTGAACAAAATAGAGTAAAATGTGAAGAAATACAAATTGGTCAATAAAATGGTGTAAGCTTCTCGAAGTGTAAAGTTCTTGGGACTTTGGACTTCTCTGGCTGGTATAGCAGGTTCTTCTAGTAAACCAGTAGACCTGGGAAGGGTTTGCCAGAACTGAGCAGTGAGCCTGTTCCTCCATGTGCTAGTCTTTAGGGAGAGGAGACTGCTGCAGATTGCTGGCTGTGCTGACTGGCCCCACTCATGGGAATGGGCTGTGATAGAGGAGGTGGATGGGAGGCAGCTCTGCTAGCTGAACGCTAGACAGTCAGAGTATGAGGGCAGGCAGTGTGCTGACTCTATGGTGAGCAGAAGCTATTGTGCCATTAATACAAACAAAGGAAGCTGCACTGCTTTTCAAACAATGGCCCATTTTATTTAATAACAGAACTGTTGAGTCCTGTTTTGATGTCCTGGCAAGGGGCAAGGGTACCTGAGATTTCTTGGAGGTGAGGAACAGGAAAGGGCTAATTGAAAATTGAGATGGTGTGCTATGGGCTTCCTTCAGGGTATAGAAGAGGTTTTAGGAGGAATGGGATGATGGGAAGGGCAGAAAAAGGGCTGCTCTGGCTTGCATGGAGGCCAGGTAGAGGCAGGTCTTTGATGGGTATTAACGATTGTAGAAAGAAGTTTAGTTTTTGAGTTAGATGGATAAGGAGGACTCACTGCAAAACTTTGGGCTAGATGCATTGTATCCTATTGAATTAAAGCCACTGAACTTTGTTAAAACCCTAGGAAGTACTATTATTCCATTTATAAATGATGCTCAAAGAAATTAAGTGTCTTGTCCAAGTTACACCACCAGGAAGAGGAGAAGCCGGGGTTGGAATTCAAATCCATCTGATTTCAGACCCTACACTCATCACTTCACTACATAATATCTTAGACCAGGGCTTCTCAAACATTAACGTGCCCATAAGTCACCTGGGGATCTTGTTAAAATGCAGATTCTGATGAGGTAGGTCTGGGGTGGGTCCTGAGACTTTGCATTTCTGACAAGCTCCCAGATGATGCCATTACTGTTGGACCATGGATCTCACTTTAAGAAACAAAAGAATGCTTTTTGGCAAGTTTCTGTGGCCTATGCAAAGCAGGGAGACTCATGCATACCCCATAAGTTTTTAGGGGACAGCTAATGAGATGATGTGCCTCTGGTCAGAATGACTACTCAGAAGATGCCCCTTCTTCCACTGTCCACTGTCCTGGAGATGTAACCAGTGCCAAGCTTTGGCAGTGTCTCCCACCCTCTCTTCCTACCCAGGATGTCCTGATCTCCATGGAGACTTGGTCTGCCTTGCCGTAGGTGGTCTATAGGGATCTGAATGCAACACACATTCTGTAAACCCTGCTGACTTCAGCAGGAGTTATTCTTTCATCACGACTTTATTGAATTCTTTTATTTTCTCAACTTTTCTTAAGCTGGCCTTGTCTGAAGTTTCTCTACGGTCATCAACTTAGATTACAGGCACCGTGGTTTGGAGGAGGAAAATAAACTTTATTATTTCTCCAGAGATGGAGTAATGCTGGTATCACACAGATGTTTGATAGATCTAGGTCTTCCTAAGGAATAAAAGGAAATGACTAATAATGTAATTGCATAGCCCTATGTAAGTTTAGAGATTTATATAAATGTTTAATAATATTTTTCTCTGATATCAGAACTTTCCAAAATTTTACTGAAGTTTTGCAGATCAGACAAAAACTTGTTTGTGCATAAGTTTTGCACCTGGTTTGCCAAAATATATATTTAGAAAAAAAGAGATCCTTACTATTTTAATTGTTGCTTTGAAAATTTCTCTTCATTATAAAAATTTATCCTCTTTGCTCCTCAACCTGACTTGAAGTGAGACCTTTGCAGTTACTCTTTCTCTGTTTTCAATAAAATATTTCTAAGATGCTTAAAAGATACAGAGAGTAATATAACAAACACCCACATGTCCATCATTGAAATTTTGCCATATTTGAGATCTCATATTTGGAGAAATTGGCTGTTTTGGATACAGTGAAAGTCTGCCCTGTACCCCATTTCAAGTCCCATTAAAGTGTGAATCAGTAAGGTTGTTTTGACTACAGTAATAGAAAAATATGCATCAAATTTCCTTGAACGGTCTAAAAATTTATTACTTCACTTTACATATGGTTCAGAGACAGGTCATAAGATTTCAAGGTAGGACAATTCAGAGGCTAAGTGGCATCTTCAGGCTGCCTGATCTTTGCAGTGTGATGGGCCAACCCTCAAGTGGACTCTGCTCAGGACTCAAACATCCAGAGGCAGAAAGGCGCTGTCTCTTCTAGGTCTTCTTCTTAGGATTCAAAAAACCATATCAAAATCCAGCATGGAGAACCCCCTCACATCTCAACAACCAGAAATGGGGCCATGACTGTTAAAACTGGGACAACCCAGGTGGTCTGGGACCAAGCAGGACAGAGCTCTGGTTCTGGGTATCCTGGAGGGGAGGGCACCCTGGGGTTGCCCTAACATGGAGGAAGTAGGCAAGAGTCTCAGGCAGGCTCCAAATCTGCTGGTTAGCTCCCTGTTTTCCCCCAGGGACAACTACTGTCCTGAAGCTGGGTGTGTCATCATCTAAGTTTTTATTATTCTATACATATATCTTTACTATAAATGTATTTATATATCACTTGATAACTTATTCCTCTTTTCCTTTCTTTTCTGCTTTCCTTAACTCTGTCATCCACATCCGTGCAGGTGACGAAGTAACACTGCAGATGTATTCAGTCATCTTTCTAGCTGGATGGTAGTACGTCGTATTAATTCCATTACTTCCTTTATTCTTTCTTTTTCTGTTATTACATCAGAGGCCTGAATGAATGTGAGGAAGAAATAGCTGAATCTGACAGTTAGTGAAACTCTTGTGTCTCCAAATTATCCCATTGATATTATCATCATTTTTATTCTTCTCATAATTAGCAACAAAGAGCACTTAAGGAACCATTACTAGCCTCCGTATCAGTAATTCATCACCTTTTTGTTTTGATTAAAGGCTTCTTTGAAAATCCAATATAGTCTATGGGCTTTCTCCACAGGAAAATGCACATATACTTGTATACTTTACACTTTTTGGAATGGCAAGTTCTCCTGAAGCCAGCTGTATAGCCTGGCTGAATACACATGTTCCTCTGAACAGGGGAAATCACATCTTACCCCCTTCCTTAGTGCATACTATAAAAAGGACAGTTTTGCTTCAAATCAGTGAATTAAGCATGTGCCTTTTGGGAGAATGTGAGGATTGGCTTTTCTTTAGATTTCTAACTTTTCTTTGGTCTTAACGCTTTGCAAGTGAAGTAGAGATTTGCAGAGGTTTCTTAATAATTTATTTGACTCAAAATGCAGATTTTCTAAGATTCAGTGTATTCTCAGTAGAGAATTAGAGACAGCGATTATTTTTATTATGTAGTGCATGAAGCAATTTCTCACATTTTAGTGTATTCACAGAAATCTTTTATTAAGTATGGTATAAGGCAATAAAAGAGTCTTTTTTCACTTTCTGATGACTGGCAAAAAGGATATGATGTTAACTTGAAACTGCATCCCTCATTTCTTCTCTACTTGTTTTTGTTGTCACAGTATTCTGGTTATTAAATTGCAAATACTTCTCCCATTGAAAATGGAACTGCTCCATCAGTATTTTGCCATCAATCAATTCCAATTTCATCATCAGTTAATGCTCCAAATTCTAAATTTTACCTAGTTCTAAAAATGACCATTTGCAGCCACCTTAGCTTAAGTTACCATCATCTCTCACAGGGCTAATCTCTTGAATGAGCAGTACTGATGAAATAGGATTTATGGGTGGAAACTGTTAGATTGTAGGAGAGGAAGTAACAGAAATTTAGGGATATCTTTCTGGAGCAACATACAAAATAAGGTGGAATCTTCAGAATATTTACATTCTTTCAGTCACGACAGTGAGATTATTCAAGAATACAATTCGGATTTGGCCAAATGGAGGAGAGTGCACATGCCTCTCTTGGGCCCCTCAGAAATAGCCCTCTTTCTAATATTAATGACAAGAAACTTAAGAAAAGGCAGTCAAATGAAGCAAATATAAATTATAGCATAATAACTGAGGGTTAGTCAGTCACAAAGTCAAAACATATAGGGAGCTATTTGGGAGGCAGATATGTGTCCCAGAAAACGAACAGGGTCATGAGCTAAAGAATTTAAATTCCATACAAAAGGTTTAGTAGTATGTCTTCATAGAAGAATAATTAGCCTGAATGACACTCACAAAAGGAAAAATGACCAAAAAAAGCCAGATATAATACATTTAAAAATACTTAAAATAGAGTCCATCAAGAATAACATCTATGAAGGCCAAATATAAAATGGCAATAGGAACTTTCAGCAATATGTGAGCTTCAAATTTAATTTTTGTGTTGCGTGTATTTGCCCAACTGTGAAAACCCTGAGCTTTTTACTTATGACTGTGCAAGGAATAGGACGTATAAGATAAAGTCTAAGAATGAAACAAATGTGGAGCCTGATAAGAGATTTCTACATAAAGCTGGAAACTTCTATCTTCAGTATAAGGATTAATGAGAAATGAGCACACTCTGCAGAAGGAGATGGCAAGGGAAATTTTCAGTCTTGACTGGAGTTGCATGGAGCAGGGAAGTTTCTTCAGAATTGCTAACTCCCATGCAGGTTTGTGATCCAAGTTTCCACTATTTACGGTGTCTTTAAAAAGCTGAAAGGAAAACTTAATTTGTAGTGGTTATAGATTTGTAGTGGTTATAGATAACTGGTGCTCCTAGTTAGGTGGTTGAAGCAAGCATAAATAGTTTTTGAAGTAATGTGAATCAAAGGCTTCATAAGGAAGTTTTAAGGAAAATGAGATTGCATTCATGATGGGAAAAAAACAAGGAAGAAAGAGAGGGTAGGAGAGAGGGAGAGAGGGACAGAAGGGGAGAGAGAGAGACAGAAAGAGAGAAGGAAAAAAAGAAGGAAAGAAAAAAGTCACCATGAGTGAGAACCAGGAAACAATAAGGTGCAGTTTAATCAAACCTGAAATAATTTTATGCATTTAGAATAATCTGACATAGAATATTAAATAAGTGTGCTTAAATATGTTTCAAAAATAGAGACTGGAAAATATGAGCAAGGAATAAAAGGCATTTAAAAAGCAAAATGGAAAAGGAAATGAACAGAACATCCGAAAATTAAGAATCTAACAGTTGAAGTTAAAAATCTTAGAGGAGAGGTTGAACACCAAAGTGGACACATATGCAGAAAGAATTAGTGAACTGGAAAATATGAAGAAATTATTTAGAATGAAGCCTAGAGAAACAAAGAAATAGAAAATATGAAGGAGAAGTTAAGATACATGGAAGGTAGAATGAAAACGTCCTACATGCTTTTGATTGGATTTCTAAAATGAAATATGAGACAATGGAGAAGAAAAAATAATAAATGATGTTATGGTTTCTAATTCTCTAGAATTATTGAAAGAAACCAAACGCCATACTCAGGAATCCCAAGAATCAGAAACAGAATAAAAATTAGAAGTCCATATCTGGGTACAGCATAACATATTACTGTAGAACACCAAAGACAAGCAAAAACCTAAAAAAGCATCCAGACAGAAAAGACATGTCATCTACAAGGCAATGACAGTTAAAATGATTCTTAATATCTGGATGTGGTGGGCTGAATAATGGACTCCAAAGATATCCAAGGCCTAATCCTAGAACTGCGAGTATTACCTTATATGGCAAAGGACATTTTGCAGATATGATGAAGTTAATGATCTTAAGATGGGGCGATTATCTCGGGTTATCTGTATAGGTCTTAAATGCAATCCCAGCATCCTTATAAGAGGAAAGCAAAGGGAGGTTTGACTGTACAAAAGAAGAGGAGGTAATGCAATCATAGAGGCAGAGCTTGGAGTGATGCGGCCGCAAGCCAGGGAATGCTGATGGCCACCAGAAGCTGGAAGAAATGAGCAATATATTTCCCCCAGGGACTCCAAAGGAGGGCATCCTGGCCACCACCGAGATTTCAGCCCAGTGAATGGATTTTGGTCTTTGGTCTCCAGAAATATGACAGAATAAAACTCTGTTATTCTGAGCCACTAAGTTTGTGATAATTTGTTAATGCAGCTGTGGGAAACTTATACACTGGACAGCAGTGGAAGCTAGAAGACAGTGCCGTATTACCTTCCATGTCTAAGACAGTAGTCAAATAGTAGTCAACTTAGAATTATATCTTTCAAGAGTGAGATAAAAATAAAGGCATTTCCCAGTAAATACAAACTGAGTTTATCACCAACAAACCCAAATTAAAGGAAATTCTCAATAATATACTTCAGGAGGAGGAAGATGATCCCAGATGTAAGGTTTGAGGTTTCTAAAAGAATGCCAATAAGCTAATGAGTATTGGTTACATAGACAAATATTGGCTGTATCAAACAATAGAAAGAATGTGTAATAGGACAACATGAACAAAGACTGAATTAAAATACTGGAGGTTTTTAACGTGTTAGTTGGGATAATGGTGAGTGGAAGTAAACGTTAAAGAAGAGAGTAAGAATACTTATTAACTTCATTCTTTGTTAGATATGCATATTAAAATATCTAGAATAACCAATAAAAGATAACATAGAGAACATAACTGCCAAGGGAAGGTAAATAAGTAAAGATAGGAAACAAATCATTTTAAGGGGAAACAAGGAAGAAAGAGAAAACACCCAAATATATAATATAAATAATATGATAGAAAACAATCCAAATATATAAATAATCATAATCAGTATAAGTGGATTGAGATTTATACTAAAAATTCAAATATGGGTGTAAAATATCTAGTATATTAGGTTTACAGGAATTCCAACTAAAATGTGAGACAGAGAAAGACTGATGGCAAAGAGATGGAAAAAGTTAGAGCAGGCAGATGCTAACCAAATAAAATTTGTGTAGCTATTTTAATATCAGACACAATAGATGATAAGGCAAGATGTATTACTAGAAATAGAATATCTATATGATGGTAACATTTAATTCAGCAAGATGCTATCTTTCTACACTGTGTGTAACTTATGAAAGAACCCATCAGCCAGGCATGGTGGCTCACACCTGTAATCCCAGCACTTTGGGAGGCCAAGGCGGGTGGATCACCTGAGGTCAGGAGTTCAAGACCAGCCTGACCAACATGGTGAAACCCCGTCTCTACTAAAAATACCAAAAAAAAAAAAAAAAAAAAGCCAGGCATGGTGGCATGTTACTGTAGTCCGAGCTACTCAGGAGGCTGAGACAGGAGAATTGCTTGACGCTGGAAGGTGGAGGTTGCAGTGAGCCGAGATCGTGCTGCTGCACTCCAGCCTGGGAGACAGAATGAGACTCTGTCTCAAAATAAATAAATAAATACATAAAATAAAATAGCCCCAAAATATATTAAAAATAGCCAATATTCAAAGAGAAACACACAGGTTTTTAATGGACCTAAAAATGACCATTGACACCAACAAGTGAACAGCAAATGCACATGAAACGTTCATATAATACAAACTGACCACATGGTAAGCTACAAAACCAGCCTCTCTACAAAGAACCGACGTTAGATGGGTTTGTAGTCTGATTCTAACAAACATTCCAGAATGCGGAGAAGGGATCTGTCATGGGTAACAAAGGCTTTGTATCTAGAATAAAAAAATGCAGTCCCACAAATTAACATGCAATAGAACCAACTCAGTGGAAATTGGACAAAAGCACAAATGCAAGAAAGGCAATACAAATGATTCATAAGTGCATAAGAGATATTCAACCCTATTAAGAACTAGGGAAGTGAAAATAAAATTTAACAATGCTCCAACGCATGCTTACCAGACTGTCAAATATTAGGAAGTCATACAATATCAAGTGTAGGCAAGGATGTAGAGCAACAGTAACTCCCTTTACCACAAATGATTATAAATTTATAAAACCACTTTACAAAAAGGAAAAATGAAAAATAGCAAAATATGGAATATAAATAATATGACAGAAATCAATCCAAATATATAAATTTATTTTATACTTTACATATTTGCTGTTACCTAGTAAATTTAAGTATGTTCCTATTTTCTAATCAAAGAATTTTAATTCTCGATATATATCCTAAAGAAATTCTTACTCAAGCACACCAAGACACATGCACAAGACAATGTACATGGAAACTTTGTAATAGCAAACAAACAAAACAATCAAATGGTAATCAACAATAGGGTGAATAAATTGCAGTATAGTCATACAATGTGATTGTGCACAGCTTCGAAAATGAATAAACTAGAGCTTCACCTACCAGCGATGAATCAATCACTAATGCTTAATGTTCGACCAGTGGTTATTAAATGTTGGTGAGTATTGGAATTATCTGGAAAGCTCATGGGGTACCCCGAGATGTTTCTTGTTAAAGTGGGACAGGACTGGAGCTTTGTAATTTTGTTAAGTTCCCCAAGTGATACTGATACACAATGAAGTTTGAGAAACAACGTGTTAGAACACAATTGCGAGAGGCATGCACACTGTTTAGCTTACCCAAAGCTAAACAGAACAAAGGAGACTAAGCTGTATATTATTTGGGTTACACTACACTAATCAGAGCATGACAAAGGCTGCTTCTGTGAGGAGGAAGGAGTAAGCATTTGAGAAGGAGGCATCCAACCAAGATGTGGGTAATATTTTATTTCTTAGCTTGATGAAAGGCACACTGAAATCATTTTATTGTTCATATTTAATGTATGTAATGTTTGTACATAAGATATATTTCACAATATAAACTTAAAAAGTAATAAAATAAAAAAGGCTTACTTTGAGCCTGTGCACTCCAGTGAGCATCTGTGTATGATACGTTACTTTTGTTTGTGCTGCTGATGTACTGACTTCTAATAGTGTTGTATATACATTGTCTTGCTGCTTCTGCTCATTGGCTGCACTACTGGAGGGAATGTTTGCCCAGGACAAAGGGAAAGTTTGTTTTCCAAGAAGCCACTTGGATTGCCCTCTGCATGCTTAAGAAGGTCCCGAGGTCAGGGTGTCTCACAGTAGTACAGAGATTGACCTGATGTGTGCAGCCAGGAAGTACAGTCTGGTGTGTACAGCCTGACATCAGTGAGCAGGGACTGGTTGCATCCCTACACTCACCCCTGTGGCACTCAAGGGACCCAGGAGGACCAACAGGACAGGAGCAGGGCCTGGCATGAAACTGCTAGAACTGACTGATCACAGAGGTTTGCGACTGAGGCAGGGAGAAAACTGACCTTTTTAATTGCCCCCCAAGGAAGTGGGGAAGCTGCTTCTGTGGCTTCTTAGATTCTGATTGCAGATATCTCTGGATTGTACAGTAAGAATAGTCCCACAAGTGCAAGGAGGTGGGTGGGAGTACATTGGCAGCCAGCATACATGCTCTGACCCAGAGCACATGGATGAGAACTGGGTTAGGGGAAACAGGAAGTTCTGCAAGGTACCTGCAGAGACCTTCACTGTGAGGAAGACATATGGCAGCTAATGGATTGGAAAGGGAGCCTTCAAGAATTCCTGGGTGGGTAGAATGGAAAAGAAACAGTACAGACTAGGGCAGCTGGGGACGGGGGCTGAGCCCACTTGATATTGTGGCTGCCCTTGGCCCATTAGCCAGTCACTCCAGGTGCTGCCCAAGGTTGCCAGGGAAAGTGATGGTTGTGCTTACAGAAAGGGACTGTGCAACTTTGTAAGTCAGCTCCACTACAGATTTCCAAGGTCCTGCTTGGGGTGTGGTGTGGTAGGGAGAGCTCAGTGCTGGCGATTCTCCCTCCAGAAAGTTGAGGAAGCAGGAGAAGTTTAATCAAAGGACTTCTAGGAAAATGGCCTGTTATTCCTACAGTGCCCTCTGCCATCAAGACAATGTGGGAAAAACGAAAGGCATGAGACACATTCAATCCCTCTTGGAGGTGTACTGGCCCTTGATTCCCCCTTTTCTGCATAATCTAAATTAGGGTCTTCATGACCTCATGCTTTTTCTAGATAAAAATTCCCTCCCCAAGTCCTTTATATTCCATCTTCAAGGTAAAACTAACTAATCTACTCATTGCTTTTTCTTGTATTCCTACTTCGTGTTAGATTATAATGTGATTTCTCTCATTCTGTATCCTGTGTGCGGGGCAGGGCCTTGGTCACCAAGGCAGTTAAGAGCAGAGCTGAGCATGCACATCCAGGCTCAGCTGTGCCCTCTGCTCCCCTCCCTGAAGCCCAGCTGTGTTCTAGGCCCATTCCATCTGGTAGTCCTGAGATATGGACATTGTCAATTTCTCCACCTTTGACTGTCTGTTGGTTCCAATCTAATCATCTTTCCTTGAACAGACTTTTGTCTGAAATACAGTTTAGTAGTTTAAGCCCAAAACCAATATGTAATAGCATTTTAGTTCTTTTGAAATCCCTGTAATTCAGTATATTTAGGAACCATTAATTATCCTAAAAGGATACAAACCTTAATTTTTTACTTTCTTCCAGATCCAGCATGCGGTTTCAACTGACCAGGCTTCACACACATATCAGCTTCTTAAGACAGCTCCTGAAATACATTGTTTACCATCTTACCCTTAAAAATATTATGTTCTTGTTTAAATGATTTTGAAACCCTCATTACTAATTCCTAACCTTATTAGCTTCCTTTTTACCATCATATTGTCTCAAAGTTAGAATGTGTCACATGCAAGGAGAAAGATTTAAGACCTATTTCAAAATGTAGCTATTTGTAGATAAAATTTTGTCTTGTAATTTACCACTGGTTTAGTCCCTTCTTAGAAAGAGTGAACCAGAGCCCTCTTCCACCACTGAAATTGTTGGCTTGTACAGGCTGTCCCTGACTTAGAATGATTTGACTTATAATTTTTTGACTTTACAATGGTGTCAAAGTGATACACATTCGTGTAATGCCCAGTTTAGTACCCATAAAACCATTCTGTTTTTCACATTCAGTACAGCATTCAAGAAATTCTGTGTGAGATATTCAACACTTTATTATAAAATGGGCTTTCTGTTGGGTGACTTTACCTGACTGTAGGCTAATGCAAGCATTCTGAGCAAGGCTAAGCTGCAATGTTCGTCGGCTAGGGGGATTAAATGCATTTTTGATTTACAATATTTTCAACGTATGATGGATTTGTCAGGATATAAGCCCATCTTAAGTGGAGGAGCATCTATATGTGTTAGTTTCCATTTTTGTTATAATTCCCATGTTGCACCTAGCTACAGAGATGGGTACTCTCTTCTCTGCTCTCTCCTCCAGTTTTGTTCCTCTCTAATCCTTTCTCCCTACTGCAGTCAGAGGTTTTAAAAACTGTAAATTTATGGCTTGTTTGAGGCCAAATCCTTTCTTTTTTTTTTTTTTTTTTTTTTTACTTTTACTTGTGAATTTTTTTTAAAAATTTATTTATTATTATTATACTTTAAGTTGTAGGGTACATGTGCATAACGTGCAGGTGTGTTACATATGTATACTTGTGCCATGTTGCTGTGCTGCACTCATCAACTCGTCATTTACATCAGGTATAACTCCCAATGCAATCCCTCCCCCCTCCCCCCTCCCCATGATAGGCCCCGGTGTGTGATGTTCCCCTTCCTGAGTCCAAGTGATCTCATTGTTCAGTTCCCGCCTATGAGTGAGAACATGCGGTGTTTGGTTTTCTGTTCTTGTGATAGTTTGCTAAGAATGATGGTTTCCAGCTGCATCCATGTCCCTACAAAGGACACAAACTCATCCTTTTTGATGGCTGCATAGTATTCCATGGTGTATATGTGCCACATTTTCTTAATCCAATCTGTCACTGATGGACATTTGGGTTGATTCCAAGTCTTTGCTATTGTGAATAGTGCCGCAATAAACATACGTGTGCATGTGTCTTTAGAGCAGCATAATTTATAATCCTTTGGGTATATACCCAGTAATGGGATGGCTGGGTCATATGGTACATCTAGTTCTAGATCCTTGAGGAATCGCCATACTGTTTTCCATAATGGTTGAACTAGTTTACAATCCCACCAACAGTGAAAAAGTGTTCCTATTTCTCCATATCCTCTCCAGCACCTGTTGTTTCCTGACTTTTTAATGATCACCATTCTAACTGGTGTGAGATGGTATCTCATTGTGGTTTTGATTTGCATTTCTCTGATGGCCAGTGATGATGAGCATTTTTTCATGTGTCTGTTGGCTGTATGAATGTCTTCTTTTGAGAAATGTCTGTTCATATCCTTTGCCCACTTTTTGATGGGGTCGTTTGTTTTTTTCTTCTAAATTTCTTTGAGTTCTTTGTAGGTTCTGGATATTAGCCCTTTGTCAGATGAGTAGATTGCAAAAATTTTCTCCCATTCTGTAGGTTGCCTGTTCACTCTGATGGTAGTTTCTTTTGCTGTGCAGAAGCTCTTTAGTTTAATTAGATCCCATTTGTCAATTTTGGCTTTTGCTGCTGTTGCTTTCGGTGTTTTAGACATGAAGTCTTTGCCCATGCCTATGTCCTGAATGGTACTACCTAGGTTTTCCTCTAGGATTTTTGTGGTATTAGGTCTAACATTTAAGTCTCTAATCCATCTTGAATTAATTTTCGTATAAGGAGTAAGGAAAGGATCCAGTTTCAGCTTTCTACTTATGGCTAGCCAATTTTCCCAGCACCATTTATTAAATAGGGAATCCTTTCCCCATTTCTTGTTTCTCTCAGGTTTGTCAAAGATCAGATGGCTGTAGATGTGTGGTATTATTTCTGAGGACTCTGTTCTGTTCCATTGGTCTATATCTCTGTTTTGGTACCAGTACCATGCTGTTTTGGTTACTGTAGCCTTGTAGTATAGTTTGAAGTCAGGTAGCGTGATGCCTCCAGCTTTGTTCTTTTGACTTAGGATTGTCTTGGCAATGTGGGGTCTTTTTTGGTTCCATATGGACTTTAAAGCAGTTTTTTCCAATTCTGTGAAGAAACTCATTGGTAGCTTGATGGGGATGGCATTGAATCTATAAATTACCTTGGGCAGTATGGCCATTTTCATGATATTGATTCTTCCTATCCATGAGCATGGTATGTTCTTCCATTTGTTTGTGTCCTCTTTTATTTCACTGAGCAGTGGTTTGTAGTTCTCCTTGAAGAGGTCCTTTACATCCCTTGTAAGTTGGATTCCTAGGTATTTTATTCTCTTTGAAGCAATTGTGAATGGAAGTTCATTCCTGATTTGCCTCTCTGTTTGTCTGTTACTGGTGTATAAGAATGCTTGTGATTTTTGCACATTAATTTTGTATCCTGAGACTTTGCTGAAGTTGCTTATCAGCTTAAGGAGGTTTTGGGCTGAGACAATGGGGTTTTCTAAATATACAATCATGTCATCTGCAAACAGGGACAATTTGACTTCTTCTTTTCCTAACTGAATACCCTTGATTTCTTTCTCTTGCCTAATTGCCCTAGCCAGAACTTCCAACACTATGTTGAATAGGAGTGGTGAGAGAGGGCATCCCTGTCTTGTGCCAGTTTTCAAAGGGAATTTTTCCAGTTTTTGCCCATTCAGTATGATATTGGCTGTAGGTTTGTCATAAATAGCTCTTATGATTTTGAGGTACGTTCCATCAATACCAAATTTATTGAGCGTTTTTAGCATGAAGGGCTGTTGAATTTTGTCAAAAGCCTTTTCTGCATCTATTGAGATAATCATGTGGTTCTTGTCTTTGGTTCTGTTTATATGCTGGATTATGTTTATTGATTTGCGAATGTTGAACCAGCCTTGCATCCCAGGGATGAAGCCCACTTGATCATGGTGGATAAGCTTTTTGATGTGTTGCTGAATCCGGTTTGCCAGTATTTTATTGAGGATTTTTGCATCGATGTTCATCAGGGATATTGGTCTAAAATTCTCTTTTTTTGTTGTGTCTCTGCCAGGCTTTGGTATCAGGATGATGTTGGCCTCATAAAATGAGTTAGGGAGGATTCCCTCTTTTTCTATTGATTGGAATAGTTTCAGAAGGAATGGTACCAACTCCTCCTTGTACCTCTGGTAGAATTCAGCTGTGAATCCATCTGGTCCTGGACTTTTTTTGGTTGGTAGGCTATTAATTATTGCCTCAATTTCAGAACCTGCTATTGGTCTATTCAGGGATTCAACTTCTTCCTGGTTTAGTCTTGGAAGAGTGTAAGTGTCCAGGAAATTATCCATTTCTTCTAGATTTTCCAGTTTATTTGCGTAGAGGTGTTTATAGTATTCTCTGATGGTAGTTTGTATTTCTGTGGGGTCGGTGGTGATATCCCCTTTATCATTTTTAATTGCGTCGATTTGATTCTTCTCTCTTTTCTTCTTTATTAGTCTTGCTAGTGGTCTGTCAATTTTGTTGATCTTTTCAAAAAACCAACTCCTGGATTCATTGATTTTTTGGAGGGTTTTTTGTGTCTCTATCTCCTTCAGTTCTGCTCTGATCTTAGTTATTTCTTGCCTTCTGCTAGCTTTCGAATGTGTTTGCTCTTGCTTCTCTAGTTCTTTTAATTGCGATGTTAGAGTGTCAATTTTAGATCTTTCCTGCTTTCTCTTGTGGGCATTTAGTGCTATAAATTTCCCTCTACACACTGCTTTAAATGTGTCCCAGAGATTCTGGTATGTTGTATCTTTTTTCTCATTGGTTTCAAAGAACATCTTTATTTCTGCCTTCATTTCGTTATGTACCCAGTAGTCATTCAGGAGCAGGTTGTTCAGTTTCCATGTAGTTGAGCGGTTTTGATTGAGTTTCTTAGTCCTGAGTTCTAGTTTGATTGCACTGTGGTCTGAGAGACAGTTTGTTATAATTTCTGTTCTTGTACATTTGCTGAGGAGTGCTTTACTTCCAATTACGTGGTCGATTTTGGAGTAAGTACAATGTGGTGCTGAGAAGAATGTATATTCTGTTGATTTGGGGTGGAGAGTTCTATAGATGTCTATTAGGTCTGCTTGCTGCAGAGATGAGTTCAATTCCTGGATATCCTTGTTAACTTTCTGTCTCGTTGATCTGTCTAATGTTGACAGTGGAGTGTTGAAGTCTCCCATTATTATTGTATGGGAGTCTAAGTCTCTTTGTAAGTCTCTAAGGACTTGCTTGATGAATCTGGGTGCTCCTGTATTGGGTGCATATATATTTAGGATAGTTAGCTCTTCCTGTTGAATTGATCCCTTTACCATTATGTAATGGCCTTCTTTGTCTCTTTTGATCTTTGATGGTTTAAAGTCTGTTTTATCAGAGACTAGTATTGCAACCCCCGCTTTTTTTTTGTTCTCCATTTGCTTGGTAAATCTTCCTCCATCCCTTTATTTTGAGCCTATGTATGTCTCTGCGTGTGAGATGGGTCTCCTGAATACAGCAGACTGATGGGTCTTGACTCTTTATCCAGTTTGCCAGTCTGTGTCTTTTAATTGGACCATTTAGTCCATTTACATTTAAGGTTAAGATTGTTATGTGTGAACTTGATCCTGCCATTATGATATTAACTGGTTATTTTGCTCGTTAGTTGATGCAGTTTCTTCCTAGCCTCGATGGTCTTTACATTTTGGCATGTTTTTGCAATGGCTGGTACCGGTTTTTCCTTTCCATGTTGAGTGCTTCCTTCAGGGTCTCTTGTAAGGCAGGCCTAGTGGTGACAAAATCTCTAAGCATTTGCTTATCTCTAAAGGATTTTATTTCCCCTTCACTTATGAAACTTAGTTTGGCTGGATATGAAATTCTGGGTTGAAAATTCTTTTCTTTAAGAATGTTGAATATTGGCCCCCACTCTCTTCTGGCTTGTAGAGTTTCTGCCGAGAGATCTGCTGTTAGTCTGATGGGCTTCCCTTTGTGGGTAACCCGACCTTTCTCTCTGGCTGCCCTTAAGATTTTTTCCTTCATTTCAACTTTGGTGAATCTGGCAATTATGTGTCTTGGAGTTGCTCTTCTCGAGGAGTATCTTTGTGGCGTTCTCTGTATTTCCTGGATTTGAATGTTGGCCTGCCCTACTAGGTTGGGGAAGTTCTCCTGGATGATATCCTGAAGAGTGTTTTCCAACTTGGTTCCATTTTCCCCCTCACTTTCAGGCACCCCAATCAGACATAGATTTGGTCTTTTTACATAATCCCATACTTCTTGCAGGCTTTGTTCATTTCGTTTTGTTCTTTTTTCTTTTGGTTTCTCTTCTCGCTTCATTTCATTCATTTGATCCTCAATCGCTGATACTCTTTCTTCCAGTTGATCGAGTCGGTTACTGAAGCTTGTGCATTTGTCACGTATTTCTCGTGTCATGGTTTTCATCTCTTTCATTTCGTTTATGACCTTCTCTGCATTAATTACTCTAGCCATCAATTCTTCCACTTTTTTTTCAAGATTTTTAGTTTCTTTGCGCTGGGTACGTAATTCCTCCTTTAGCTCTGAGAAATTTGATGGACTGAAGCCTTCTTCTCTCATCTCGTCAAAGTCATTCTCCGTCCAGCTTTGATCCGTTGCTGGCGATGAGCTGCGCTCCTTTGCCGGGGGAGATGCGCTCTTATTTTTTGAATTTCCAGCTTTTCTGCCCTGCTTTTTCCCCATCTTTGTGGTTTTATCTGCCTCTGGTCTTTGATGATGGTGATGTACTGATGGGGTTTTGGTGTAGGTGTCCTTCCTGTTTGATAGTTTTCCTTCTAACCGTCAGGACCCTCAGCTGTAGGTCTGTTGGAGATTGCTTGAGGTCCACTCCAGACCCTGTTTGCCTGGGTATCAGCAGCAGAGGCTGCAGAAGATAGAATATTTCTGAACAGCGAGTGTACCTGTCTGATTCTTGCTTTGGAAGCTTCCTTTCAGGGGTGTACTCCACCCTGTGAGGTGTGGGGTGTCAGACTGCCCCTAGTGGGGGATGTCTCCCAGTTAGGCTACTCAGGGGTCAGAGACCCACTTGAGCAGGGAGTCTGTCCCTTCTCAGATCTCAACCTCCGTGTTGGGAGATCCACTGCTCTCTTCAAAGCTGTCAGACAGAGTCGTTTGCATCTGCAGAGGTTTCTGCTGCGTTTGTTATTGTTTACTGTGCCCTGTCCCCAGAGGTGGAGTCTACAGAGACAGGCAGGTTTCCTTGAGCTGCTGTGAGCTCCACCCAGTTCGAGCTTCCCAGCAGCTTTGTTTACCTACTTAAGCCTCAGCAATGGCGGGCGCCCCTCCCCCAGCCTCGCTGCTGCCTTGCTGGTAGATCACAGACTGCTGTGCTAGCAATGAGGGAGGCTCCGTGGGTGTGGGACCCTCCCGGCCAGGTGTGCGATATGATCTCCTGGTGTGCCTGTTTGCTTAAAGCGCAGTATTGGGGTGGGAGTTACCCAATTTTCCAGGTGTTGTGTGTCTCAGTTCCCCTGGCTAGGAAAAGGGATTCCCTTCCCCCTTGCGCTTCCCAGGTGAGGCAATGCCTCGCCCTGCTTCAGCTCTCGCTGCTCGGGCTGCAGCAGCTGACCAGCACCGATCGTCCAGCACTCCCCAGTGAGATGAACCCAGTACCTCAGTTGAAAATGCAGAAATCACCGGTCTTTTGTGTCGCTGGCGCTGGGAGTTGGAGACTGGAGCTGTTCCTATTCGGCCATCTTGCTCCGCCCCTGAGGCCAGATCCTTTCAATGGCTCCTTGTCTCCCTTAGTATGGGCATTTTGTGGGGTGTCCTGACTCTCTGTTCTCTCATCTGACTCTGAATGGGGTTCTAACCCTGCCTCTGACCACTCTTCCTTCTGCCTCATAAGCATTCCCTGCTGGGGGGCAGTCTCTCTGTCCCTCCTCAGGTTGCCTAAGGCTTTAGCATTTCACACTCCTTGCTGCCTCTACCCTCTACCTGGAACAGGGAGCTATTGGCAGCTCCCTCCACCTTCCTTCCACAGCAACCCCAGCTCCTCAACTGCAACCCTGCCCTGCCTACCAGCGGCACTTTGGCTAACAAGTTCTTCCTCCAGAACTTGTTAGCCAGAAACAAAATCTGTATTAGTCAGGGTTCTCTAGAGGGATAGGAGTAATAGGCTAGAAGTATATATGAAAGGGAGTTTATTAAGGAGTATTGGCTCACACTATCACAAGGTGAAGTTCCACAATAGGGCTGTCTGCAAGCTGAGAAGCCAGTCTGAGTCCCAAAACCTCAAAAGTAGGGAAGCCACAGTACAGCCTTCAGCCTGTGGCCGAAGGCCTGAGAGCCCCTGGAAAATCACTGGTGTAAGTACAAGAGTCCAAAAGCTGAAGAACTTGGAGTCTGATGTTCAAAGGCAGGAAGCATCCAGCACGGGAGAAAGATGGAGGTTGGAAGACTTAGCAAGTCTGCTCTTTCCAGCTTCTTCTGCCTGCTTTATTCTAGTCATGCTGGCAGCGGATTAGATGTTGCCCACTCAGATTGAGAACGGGTCTGCCTCTCCCAGACCGCTGACTCAAATGTTAAAATCCTTTGGCAACATCCTCACAGACACACGCAGGAACAATACTTTGCATCCTTCAATCCGATCAAGTTGATACTCAATATTAACCATCACAAGTCCACCCCTTGTCAGATTCCTCATGGAAGCCCTGTTGTGGAAAGAGCTCCTGTGGTCTCCTCCCCTTGCTATTTCTATGCTCCACAGTGGATCATATCAGGATGGGATGTTGTGAGCCTAAGTGAGTTAATGTGAGCAGAGGGTTTTGTGTAGTCAATATGGACAGCGCATAGATTTCCTTAGCCCTGGAACTCAGCATATTCCATCCTAGGATGTCCATGAGATTTATGGGACAGGATAGGGCCTGATTTGTTCCTGGCTGTATCGACAGTGCTTAGTACAGAACAAACTTCAGAGATGTAGGTAGATTTTGTGGAATGAATAGTGAATAAATGAATGGATATATCCTCAAAATTCATATGCAAATATTTCGTAAAATGAATGTAATTCTAGAAGAATTCAGGGAAACTCATTGTATATTGATCAACTATGGCAGAGAAACCCAGCTTTCCCTGTCAGAATCAGGTAGGTGACTTCCAAAAGGAAAGTTAACCTTTCTGTCTTGCTAATGTCTACCATGACCTTTGACAGCATTAGTTCCTAAAAGCTTCACACCTGTGGAAACCAGTGCTTCAGTGGTTTAGCCTCAAACATCTTTTTCTAGCCTTCAGGGAAAATGTTGACTAATCTTGTTTGCCCCTAAAGGATAGCAAGTATTATTTGTGAATAAGCAACTAATGAACTGTGTGACCTGGGCCCAATCCCTTGCCTTCTTTGGTATCAGTTTTTCAGGCTGCTGGCCTAGACGCCTCCTGATAGGTCTCTTGCAGAGATAGTTCATGAGTGGATGGTAAGCATGGGCCTGGTTATTTTTCTAGGAAATCAGTGACCCGGAGATCTTGGATCTGGTCCATAGTGCCCTTGGAAGGATGACTGTGGTCCGGCAAATCTTTCCGTCTGCAAAGGACAATCAGAAATGCATGAGGAACAACCACCGCATCTCCTCCCTGCTCTGCGACCCCCAGGAAGGCTACCTCCAGATGCTGCAGGTCAGTGCTCAGCCTCTTCTCCCCAGTGCCCTCCACCAAGAGTCTCACCCACACCTTTGGCCAAGGGAGACATGTGGGGGCCTCCTGTTGCCACCAACTTCAATTACTAGCTCTGTCATTTGTTGAAATTGAAACCAGTCGACTGGGCAGTGTCTCTGAGTAGTACTAGCAGGCAATTATGCCTGTTGTCAGCAGACAGAGCTTATTGGCTCACTGGGTGTCTCTGGTATTTAAAAGTCCATGCATAGAGGGTAAAAAGATTCCTGTCTCTTATGTCTCTGTGATGACTGCTTTGTGGGAATGTGTTCGTCTGGCAGGGCTGGGGATGGAGTCTTCTTTGGGAAGTGATCATTTTGAACCTGTTTTAAGCTCTTCTTAATACAGACGTGACCCTTGCAAAGCAAATTGGGACTCTCCCAACACATAGGTTGAGTGCTGAGGCTTGGGTCACCCAGGACACTGCTGGATACCCAGCTGAGCGGGGAGGGGCAGGACAGCAGGACCATGACATGGAACCCCACGCACATGGTTCCTTCCAAGGCCAAAGGTACCAAGTGTTTCTGGTCATTCCTTCAACCCTAAGTATGTGCAATTGGCACTAGCTTGTCTTGGGCCTTGGAATATGATGGAGAGCTATGTGCCTGGTGTAAGAGGTGGTTTCTCTCTGGGTGTTTGGGAGCAACAGAGAAGCAGTGTGGAGAGTGCCCACTGGCAGCCTCAAATCCACTTCTAGGTTAGGAATGTGGTGCCTCAGAAAACTTTCACTGATGCTTAGTGAGAGCCACAGGACAGAAGGAAATTTCTTCCAGTTGGGTTTGTGGAAATTGGCCAGAAGTTTGTACATGTGATATGCTTTCCACTCAGCATTTGAAACTAGTTCTACCATCTTTACCCAGCCAGGCATGAGGGGTAGAAATCAGGGTTTCTGAACAGAGATGGCTGTACCTGCCACCTGAGTATCAGCCCCACCCCATAATATTTTGTTCTCACTGTATCAGGGGCCACACATTTTGTAGAAGGTAATTATTGGAATCTTGAGTGGGGTGTGGACGTGTGTCAAATTTGCCAAAGGAATGAATCTACTCTGTAATCTTATATGTAGGGAGAAAAAGGAAACATGCCTCAATGATGGTAGGCATGATAAATGTGTTCTTGGTTGAGGTGGAAACACAGCACACATTGATTTTAGCTGGAATAATCCCCATTCCACCAGTGTCTTCTGCTCCAGGTAGCCCACCAGAGTGTCTGGGGTCTTTCTAAGGTGGTAGAGGGGTGGCGAAGAGAGTGGACCCAAGGCCCCTGCAGCACTCATGGACTCAAGAGCCTGGGCACCCGAGTCAGAGTGAAAGGCCCTGGTGCAAGAGTTTACGTTGAGGTGCTGCTGGTTTATTCTGCCTTCCTCTATGTGGAGTCTGGAAGAAATGGTGAAGGCCAAGTAAGTTCCTTTCACTGTACCTCTGTAGTCATCACTCCCAGCCTCCATGTGGATGGAAATGGCCTTAGACAATGGGGCTCAGGGAGCATGTGCCCATTCCCACCCAGTGCACCGGGAGAGGGGAATCCCTTTGCTCTCTGTGGGGCCAGAGCCTGTGAAGGTCTCACTCTCTGCAGGTCTTTCTAGCTTCTCTCTCCCTTGAAGGGCTTCCTCCCTCCAAATACATGGCACCCTTGCCTCATATGCCATAAGTCATTCTCTGGGTCTTAGTTAAACTGCACTCAGTCTCCTTGAGGAACAAAGATGGGGCCACTTTCCATGGCACAGAAGTGTCTGCAAAGGTTGGAGCAGGGGAAAGAGGAAAGTGCTTCTTGTTGGGGCCTGTGATGCCTCCTTTTGCTGTGGGTGAAAGGCGCAGGTGGGCCCTTTGGTTGCACATCAGACACATTGGATACAAAAAGTCTTTTCACTGGAGTAGAGAGAAAGAGAGACCGAGGGGTTCAAAAGGGAATCTATCTGAGGGCCTACTTAAATGACACGTGCCCATGGTGAGGAGAAACAAAGGCGCAGCTCCCAGATATGTGGCCGAACATCATCAAATGAGGTAAATGCAGTGTCAGACCCAGGAATCCTGGGACACTGCACCTCCCTCTGTTCCTGCTGAGACCCAGGCACTGCATAAAGAGCAAAGCTTAAGTGCAACACTATAGGAATCTTGTAATAGCAGCAACAGCAAAAGAGGAATCAAATCACCTGGGTTCAAATCCTGGTAACTCTAGTCACTAGCCAATTATTTCATTATTATTATTTGTTTATCATTCTGTGCCTCAGGTCCCTCCTCTCTAAATTGAGGTTTGGAGTATTACCCCCCAGAGCCATAATAAAAATTAAATGGGAGAACATACGGAAAGCATTCAGTTCAGAGCTGAGCTATTAGCAGTACAGGTTGAGTATCTCTAATCTGCAAATCCAAAATCTGAAATACTCTGAAATCTGAAATTTTTGAGTGCCAAAATGACACTAAAAAAACGCTCATTGGGGCATTTCAGATTTTGCATTTTTGGATTAGGGATGCTCAACTGGAATTGGAATATAATGCAAATATTTCAAAATCTGAAAAAAAATCCCAAATAAAAACACTTCTGGGCCTAAGCATTTAAGATACTGGATACTTAACCTATTATCATCATTACTGAGGGTGTGGACAAGTACATTTAGGGTTTCCATGGAAAGGGTGAACATAGCCTCCTTTTTTTTTTTGGTGTGATTTAGTCTACCTGTCTCCAAAGCGCACTTTTTCCATCAGAGAAATGCAAATCAAAACCACAATGAGATACCATCTCACACCAGTTCGAATGGTGATCATTAAAAAGTCAGGAAACAACAGGTGCTGGAGAGGATGTGGAGAAATAGGAACACTTTTACACTGTTGGTGGGATTGTAAACTAGTTCAACCATTATGGAAAACAGTATGGCGATTCCTCAAGGATCTAGAACTAGATGTACCATATGACCCAGCCATCCCATTACTGGGTATATACCCAAAGGTTTATAAATCATGCTGCTCTAAAGACACATGCACACGTATGTTTATTGCGGCACTATTCACAATAGCAAAGACTTGGAATCAACCCAAATGTCCATCAGTGACAGATTGGATTAAGAAAACGTGGCACATATACACCATGGAATACTATGCAACCATCAAAAAGGATGAGTTTGTGTCCTTTGTAGGGACATGGATGCAGCTGGAAACCATCATTCTTAGCAAACTGTCACAAGAACAGAAAACCAAACACCGCATGCTCTCACTCATAGGTGGGAACTGAACAATGAGATCACTTGGACTCGGGAAAGGGAACATCACACACCGGGGCCTATCATGGGGAGGGGGAGGGGGGAGGGATTGCATTGGGAGTTATACCTGATGTAAATGACGAGTTGATGGGTGCTGACGAGTTGATGGGTGCAGCACAGCAACATGGCACAAGTATACATATGTAACAAACCTGCGTGTTATGCACATGTACCCTAGAACTTAAAGTATAATAATAATAAAAAATAAATAAAAAAAAGAAACTAAAAAAAAAAAAATAGGACCCACTTCTTCAGCAAAAAAAAAAAAAAAAAAAAAAAAAGGCATCACTGCAGGTGGGAGGGCAGCTTCTATCTTTCCAGCCCCTTATCACAGGTTTTGTGTACCACTTATTGTCCACATCTCTCCCATGGGTACTGAATCATAGCTTCCTTGCTTGGGAGTTGACAAGCTATGTCTTTTAGACTCATGTAGCTCTTTATACAAGACCACAAGACCCTGCTCATTGAAGACCCTCAATAAGGAATTAAAGGATGAATCTATTAAGAATGCAGGTCTCAATACAAGTTAAACTGACTCTAGATGCCTCTTTATATATATATATGTACATATATATATGTAAAACACTTTATTAAAGGAATCTCGGTCTCCATTTGTTGCATCTGCTTCCTCTGCTTCCTTGCGAGGCGGTATCATGAGAGGAAAATGTGGATTTATTTACTCATCCTGCCCAATAACTACTTGGGTATCTTGTAGATTCATCTCATTTACAAGCCATTCCCTTCCAGTTTCCTCCATAGCTATTACTACTTCTTTCTTTCTTAATGACAGTGTGGAAGGCAAACTAATTTCTACTAGCCTCTAGCTGTGAGATTTATCGAGAAGACTAACATGTTTAGAACAACTAACTCAAGGAAAAAAAAAACATTTATGTCATGGATTATTAACTTTGTCTTGACGAAATTAGTGAAGATCCTTTTGGAAATGGAGCTCTCCAGTCCATCTTTAGTCCCCCCTGCCAAATGGCTACTCTTGGGAAGATCATTCTGGTTTAGAAGTTTCTGGGAGGACCAAGAAGAACAGGGAATTTTTGCAATAGCATCCATCCCTTGGCTTCTCTATTGAGCTGGCCTCAGAAACTCTGTCATCCTCTATGAGGCCTGTGGTCAGGGCTTTCTGTGCTCTAAAGCCAACCAAGGACTATTATAGCAAATCAATTTGGTTCCTATTTAGCAGAACAAAAGGCCCTTGGAAGAAAAATACCTAAATATGTGACCCCTAGTGCTCCAAAAGCATTGCCTTTGCCAGCATGCAGCACTGTTGTTTATTTTTCCAACAAAGCACTGTCTTATTTGTGTGTTTCTCATTCTTGTTTCCTTGATAAGTTAGTTTAGGACTTGTCTGACTCAGCTAGTAATAAAAGTGATAACCAGTCCCTCAGAACCCTGAGACTTTGCTAAGATTTCACGGGCATCTTTGCTTAGAGGAGAATCTGTAACGTACTCTGTCTCTGGAACTGTACTGCCCTGTGACATCAGGGCTGCAATTGAAGTAAGAGGCATATTATCACATAGTCATCCCCCCATTTATATTCAAATGTGTTTCTAAGGGGTGACAGGCAAATGATATAAACTGTGTTGTGTGGTCACTGTGGAGCCGGATCCCTGAATTAAGCTTTGGGGGCTAATGTGGTATTACCATAAAATGGTCCCTCAGGTTGAAATTTCTCTTCTTCTTGTATTTAAAAATTGTCGAATGGCTTGATGGAATCGTTCTTCCTCTGTGCTGCGCACAATCTATTAGAGGATTTCAACCCCTCTCCCTCTGACATCCCTTTTTTTTAGGCCTTTCTGTACTCTTCCATGGCTAAAAGGTTTTTGTCAACCTGTTGGTAGAAGCCTGTCCTCTGGAGCTTCACCGAGCCTCCACATACCAGCTACCTTGGATTTCATGTCACTTTCAATGGTTTACTTAGCCCTAAAGACCCATATGGGAGCATTTAACACAGAGAGTGGGGAAGGCTTTGTCGGAGACAATTGCACAGGTGTTCTCTTTGGGTGCAACCGGCTGCTGTTCTGGCTGCAGGTGGCCGTGCGTGCATTTGAAGCCCAGAAAACCTTGGGTGTGAACAGATAGCCCTCTTCACTCTTCACACCATCCCCTCAGATTCAGCAGTGAGCAGAGCTCCCTGCATCCCCCGTGCCCTCTGTTACCGTCTGCTTCCTCCTGAGGCTTGGCTGTGGTGCCCTATCCCAGGACAGCTGGACTGGCAGCAGTTTGGCAGAGAGACTTCACCTGGCATGGATTTCTCAAGCTGTGACATCTGTGTGTCAACTTGTCCTCCCCGCTGGACCCTCTGTTAGCTGCTTGTCTAACTTTGCTGGCCAACCACAACCTGTCTGAGGATTTGGTCAGAGGTCAGTTCCTGCTGTTTGCCTCTGTGATGTCTCCCTGAACAGTCCACTTTGCTTGATTAATGACAGAGGGAAGAGAAAACTAGGCTCTTTAAAAGCCTGGAGGAAATGCAGCCTTTCTTAATGAAAACATTTCCCACACTTCCAGCTTTGGTGTTGGGAGGATAACGGTCTGGTTCTGACCCTGGCCTGCGATTCATCTTCCTTCGCCTCCAAGGATGATTTTTACCTTGATAATGCAGATGCACAACAATTCCCTGGGCCCCAGAGCATAACAAATACTAGGCTGGAATACCCCCAGATTTACTACAGAGAAGGTATGTGCTGCTGCCAGGAAGGCAGACAGTCTGGCCATCCCGCAGACACACCCTCCTGTCTTCCAGGGGCCTCTCCCTTCCCCACTGATGGGGGCAAAGGTCTTAGCTGGATCATCCTGGGAGCCTGCAGCACTCCTGAGGACCTCAACAGACTTCATGGGGGACTTACATGCTCATTATCTTTGGTCCTGATCCTGCTTCCAGGGATTCAATAACAGACCGGAACACCTGGGCTTCCAATGTGCATGCCTCCACTCTGCCCAGTGCTTGCCCAGGTGGAAAGTCAGTGCCTTCCTGGTTTCAACAAGACAACAAATTCCCTTCTGCACAAGGTATCCACTGTGGTCTGATGTTTGTATCCCTCCAAAATTTCTATTTCGAAACCTCATCCCCCAGGTGACAGTATTAGGAGGTGGGATCTTTGGGAGGTGATGAGGGTGGAGCCCTCATAAATGGGATTCGTGCCCTTATAAGGGGCTGCAGAGACCAGAGTTCTCCTCTTCCACTCTGCCAGGACAAGATGAGAAGGCATCACCTATGAGCCAAAAAGCACGTCCTCACTAGACACAGAATCTGTAGGCACCTTGATCTTGTACTTGTCAGGCTTCAGAACGGTAAGAAGTTAAGTTTCTGTTGCTTATAAGCCACCCAGTCTGTGGTTTTTTGTTGCAGTGGCCTGAGTGGACGAAGGCAGCCTTCACACCTCCTCGGGAGCCTCAGAGCCAGTGTTACACATGGTGGGATGTTGGGTGGGGCATTTGCATTGTAACTGCTCAAGCAGGATTCAGCCTTCGAAGCCCCTCCCCTCTGCGGAATGTGCAGTGTTTCTGAGCACTGCTCCCCTGCCCCCAGTGCTCCATCCATTTCCTCCCTCTGGATCTTGATTCCTTATTTTCTCATGAAGATCAATTTAACAGTCTTACTGGTGGCCTTTGCTCCTGCTGACACAAGGTATTTTCCTAAATAAAGTATAGTTACTGATGTAATAGAAATTCTGGTAATAAATTTTTTAAAAATCTATTTTTCCATCCCTGGTCCTCAGTCAACTTCTTGTGACTCATCTCTAATTATCCAGCAGCCAAGAGTATCCACCTGGGTCTCTCAAGAGCTGCAAGCCCCCAACAAGAGCTCACGGCTGAGTTCTCTCCTGCTTCCCAGAGACGCCTCCTACCTTTCCCGTTACCTTTCTGAGGACCCATCTCCTGCTTGGGTAACTGATGTTGGAAATTTACACCTTGCCAGGATCCTGCCATCTCAGGGAAATGCATAGCCTGAGATTCTGGTGGGAGATGGCCAGTTCCACATTTATTCACACAGAGCTCCCATCTCTTTCCCCAGCAGCCTCTATCCACCACCACTTGTCTTCTAAGAAGAGGCATCTTCTTTGCAAATGCCTTGACATCTCTTTAACTTCGTGTTTCTTTTTTTTTTTTTTGAGACGGAGTCTTGCTCCGTCGCCCAGGCTGGAGTGCAGTGGCGCGTTCTGGGCTCACTGCAAGCTCCGCCTCCTGGGTTCACGCCATTCTCCTGCCTCAGCCTCCCGAGTAGCTGGGACTACAGGCGCCCGCCACCGCGCCCGGCTAGTTTTTTGTATTATTTTTAGTAGAGACGGGGTTTCACTGTGTTAGCCAGGATGGTCTCGATCTCCTGACCTCGTGATCCGCCCATCTCGGCCTCCCAAAGTGCTGGGATTACAGGCTTGAGCCACCGCGCCCGGCCAACTTCGTGTTTCTAAGAACATGTTTAGAACTCTTATTCAACTTTCAGTAATTCCATAAATACCCATTTATGCATTGTTACGCATTTCTTCTTATGTTAGCCCTTTCACAAATGTTTCCTCCTAATTCTCATAAACCCCTCAAAATTGGGAATTTTAATTTCCACGTTGTAGCATGTTCTGATTAGGGAAACTGGCATGTGCACAGGCCCAGAGGCCTGAGAGAGCAGGGGAAGAGTTCATTGTGCCTGGGGCAAGGGGTGAGAGGCAAGAAGTTGCGAAGTAACTTGGAGGGGACAACAGTGACTGGGACTCTGCCCTTGGTGATGTGATGTGGAAGATGTGTATCTGAGAAAGGCAACTCTATGCAGTGTGGAAAGGGAGGATCTGAGACTGGAGACAGGTTAACCAGTGGTTACCATCTCCTTAGGGAAAAATAAGGGCACCTGAACTTCACCCCTAAAATGGGAGGTGACCATTGAGTGAGGACATCTGGAGGCTTCCCCAGGACTGAAACCCCTGAGCTGGGCAGAGGGTGGAGTGCAGAGCACCTGCCTTCCATGGATGCTGGACTGCAGCTGGCCTTTGTTCCAGCCATACCCTGCCTGCCTTCCCCATCTCCCCTGCACACCTTGCTGATCTCATTGCAGAATCCACTGTGCCAAAGGCTCCCGTGGCTGAGCCAGCCTTGCTGTGTGAATGTCTGGCTTTTGACTGCAGTGGGCCACACTGTCTCCCTCTCAGGAACCAGAGTCAGGGTATTATAGAGCTTTCCCCTCCACCCCCTGCCATGCAACACACACTCTCTGAGCCTTCCTGTGTTGGTACCTTTTATGAAACATCCTAGGGGTAGAGAAATGGCCTTTCCCTTAAAGGGCCGCCCTGCAACACCTCAGATCATGCAGCCCTGAAAGGTGCGGCTCAGACCCTGGGGGCTGTGGCAGCTGTGTCTGTGCTGCTGGGACTTGGAGGAGGCCAGGGACATGTACACAGGTGCTCAGGTGAGCAGATTTCAGGTGGGACTGGGAATTAATATTCAATGCTGATTCTTGCTTGATCTCTGACCCTCAAGTCTATAGGAGTCAGACATGTTCCCTTCGTGACTTTGGAAGGCTTTAGGGACCAAGGGACTTTGTGGGAGAGGATGAGTGGTGTTGGAGGATACAAATTCATTTTCTCAGTAGTTCTCATGTTCTGCATCTAGACTCGTGCTGACCCCAGCTTCTGGGGACATCCCTGGAGGAGCTCTCAGCTCATACATATTGAAATCAGGAAGCTGCTTAGATATTTTATTTGCCTCTTCTATTCCTTTCTGTCTCTGCTCCCTCTGAAAATGAAGATGCATGCAAAGATCTTAGAATAGTACTTGGCACACAGAGGTACTACCATCTGCATTCCACAGGTGGATAAATCAGGGCTGCCACATTGCACCTCTCCAGAGGCCCAGATCACACTGTATTTTATTATTATAAAGGTAAGTCTCAGAGTGTTCAACAGCTTGTTCAACATCACTCAGCAAATGGATGCTAATGGAGATCTACTTCACTTGTTCAATCAACATTTATTGAGTGCTTGCTGTATCCAGGCACTACTGTAGAGACCTGGGGTCCAGCTGTGAGTAAAGCTGGTCCAGGTTGGGATGAATCCAAAGCTGTTGTGGATCCTATTAGACCACTTGCCTAAGCTGCAACCCTGGTGTGAGAGTCATACTATATGGTAATTAGTGAAAGAGGAACTTACTGTAAATCTCTGGGGTGGCTAAATGAAACCATCCAGTCCCTCTTCCAGCTCTCTCCTCACTTATAATAGAGCCCACGGGCTCCCAGGAAGGCCTCAGCCCTTTTCCTGGCTTCTGTCTGGCCTTGACTTCACTCCCTCTAGCATCTCTGACCTGGTTCTAGGTATTTTGCTTTGCTACCAGGTCTCTCCTTTGCCATGCCCGTGGCCTTGGCACTTTGACCTGTCTTTTGCTTCTCAAATTTACTCTTACCTGGAATGCTTTTTTGGTTCCTGGAACTTTATGCTGCAGTGTTCCTAGGTCACCCAGAGCCCTGGGCTCCTGCTTGCATGGGGATGAGGGTTTAAATAGTGACAGCATCTGCTTGCTTGCCTTACCTTTGCTGATGGACTCTGTGCTGTGCCTAACCTAAAATATGAGGGAGTGAGGCAAGGACTTCTTCAAGCCAGGCCTCATTCTCTGCACCTGTGGTCTGTGGCTCCAGCCTGGGCTGTTGGCCCCTGGTGGTCAATGACGAGTGAGCATCCATGCATCTGGAAGCCTCTCTCCTTCCAGACTTCCTTCTCAGGGGCTTGACATGACCGACCCTGCCACTGGTATCCAGCTATCTTCCCTAAGGAAAGGCTTCTCTTATGTTTATCAGGCTCTGGAGAGGGCCCCAAGTTTAAACTGCCTTTCTACCATATACTTGTGATTTTTTAAATCCAAAAATCCCTTCTCAGAATCGGTTGTGAGGTTAGGGCCTTTCCTACCCTCTGCATTGCCACCAGTGAACTGTCAGCTAAAGTCAGTTTGCACAAAGTAGGTCGCCTCTGTGAGGATGCTGAGGTTGGAGTGCAGATGGGGGAGTCACAGATTATTACTGCAGTGTTAGATTATGCCCATGGCAGGGAGAGACAACATCTTACCAAAGAACAGTTCGGAGTAAGTGGAGTAAATGGAAACAGCTTCTTGGGAAGATCAAGAAAGTGTTTTGAGGAGGTTTTAGACAAGAACAAATTGCTGTTTGAAAAAAGGAGGCTCTCTCCAAAGTCAAAGTTGGAGGGATAAAATCTCTTTTATCTGCGATTCATTTTCTATAATTTCTCTTTTTTGTAAAGCATGGTTAGTATATGCCTTCTGAGAAGATCCATCCATCCATCCATCCATCCATCCATCCATCCATCCATCCATCGATCCATCCGTCTGTCCGTCCGTCCATCCGTCCATCCATCACTCCATCCATCCATCCATCCATCCATCCATCCCTTCATCCATCCATCTATCCATCTACTCATACATCTACACACTCATCTACCCTTCTGTTTGTGCATACATGTGTCTACCATGTGTTCAGCCATTAAACATACATTAAGTACCAGCTATGTGCTTTGATTGGTGCTGAGTTCTAGAGAGAGTACTTAAAGAGCTTGAAGTTTGCTGAGGTAAACACATTTATGAGCTGACAACATATGTAATGGAAGAGGGTACATCCAGGGTGATATGTGGGCAGTGGGAAGGCCTGCCTATCTGTGCCTGGAAAAGTGCATTGCTCAAGCCTGTTCCTGTGAACTGGTATGTATTTGCCCTTCCAAGTAGACATACTTGTGGAAGGACTGAGGGCTTCCTTTGGCCTTTCTGAGTCATGTCCTGCTTTTTCCTCTTTTTTTCAAGACCTCTCTGCATTCATACATTTGTTGAATACCTTGATTCATTGTGAATAGAAGTGCTGAAGTGAAAAGGAGATTCCACTGGGTTCTGATCAGAGCCACAGATGAGCTGGTGCTGTAGACTCTGCCCTGATGTGTAAGTGTGTGGATGGATAGGGGTAGGGGTCAAAGAGACCTGGCTGGTTAAATAGCAGCAGCTATGAGTGGGTGACTTGTAGACCCATGAATGTCTTGAGAAGAGAAATCTTCACATCATTAAGGATTCTCAGTTTCAAGTTATTCTTTTGGATAAAGAAAAAAAAAAACCCAAAAACAACAAAGCAATTCTAAGTGGCTTATATTCCTTATAACAACATCTCCATCATGGGTTTGTTTTCCAGAGGGGAGGAAGACTTAAAACACATGCAGTGGTGGGGGCTCCTGAGGGCTGGGGAGTTGCCAGCAACAAAGAGTGAATTAGTCCTGCTCATTGAGGAAATGCTCCTCTAGACCTCAAGTGGCTGAGGGCACAGTTCTGTCATGGTGTTCTGTGTGCGGTGGGGGGTGAGCTCCCGGTGGGTGGTGGTACTTAGTTTTCCTCCTGCTGTCAAGTAAGCTCCTGTGAGCTGCAGGCCCCTGAAGAGGGTCAGCCCAGGCACTGACCTTCTGCTCCCCCTCAGTTCAAGGCTCTGGTTTTAGTACACTCTTGACACCTCTGCAACATCTGGCCATCGTCCACGTACCTATCACACCTACAGCATGCAGAGACCCTGGGCATGCAGCCCACAGTGGTCAGAGCTGGGTGACAGGACAGAGCTCTTCAGCAATGGTCTGTGCACAAGGACACCTACAGGGGTGGCAGTCAGCTCTGCCTGGATGTGACATGCTGGGAATGGCCCTTGAGGACTGGACAGGCATAATGGGGCAGATGTTTGTGATGTCTTGCACCTCCTATTGGCTCATCTCAGACTTCAGCTTCAGTTGCTGGAGAGTTCCTGCCACCTAAGTTCTGATCTAAGATTCTGCTTTTGGAGCACCTGGACTAAGAAACATGAGGAAGTAAATTTCGGGCAGAGAACAAGGCACAGAGGTGTTGTAGTACAGGGACATATTGAGGAGGGTGGGAGTGAGGCTGCGGGAGGAGGGGTTCTTTTTGCAGCCCAAGGAGCCTATTTGATCTTCGCAGGAGTCCTGTGAGGCTGACATGATCTCCTATTTTTATCTGGTGATTTTGTTTTTCTAAAATATATTTAGCAGACGACTTGCTGCTTAGGCGTTCAGAGAATGGTCCCCTTGACCCACTTTGGCTGAGGGTTGTTTGTGCAACAGTTATCAGTGGGGGGCCACAAATCTGACTGAGGGTGGACGTTACCTCGCCCTCACCCCCTTCCCTTCTCCTACTCCTCTCCTTTGTGCTCCAGTGTGCCCGTGGAGGGCTGGGGTGGTGTGAAGGTAACATCTGAGAACAATGCTGTGCTTCTCTCCCATTGGGCTCCCGCTGGGCCCCTGGGAGGGCGGGTTCTGTCTTCCAGCTCCTCCACATCCAGATCGGGGTCTGTAGCCACACTCAGGAGGCTGAGCCTGGCCTGCCCACCCTGGACCCCACACATGGGTTGGGCCCCGATGCTGTAGTGTCATTCTTCACACTGCTACCCTAGATTCTCACTCATGGCCTTGTTCTCCAGAGCTCTGAGACAGGCAAGTGTCTCCTCTACCACTGAGCTCACATCAGACAACTAAGCAGAAGGGTGGTCCTCAGATGGGCACAGTTGCAAATCCCAAATGTGTTCCCTGGGTGGCAGTGGCTCCACTGCACAGCAGGCACCATCTCTTGTTACCACTCTCATCTCTTGTTACCACCGTCCTCGCTGTTACCTCGTCACTCAGGCCACCATTTACCCTAGGCCCATCCAGTGACCAGAGAGGTCTTTCTGAGGCCCAGGTCTGATCTCCAGCTTCCTGTATACAGACCCAACAATGGCGTCCTTCCCCCTACAGTCACCTGTGTTGCTATTCCTCCTTAGCAAGTCCCTAAGTCTTTGCAGGGCTCAATCCCTGCTTCTCTCTTGATCCTGCTCCCTCTGTATTGTATCCATTGACACAGTCGTCTTGAGCTGCTTTCAATTCCTTTAACCCAAGGATCTGCCAATGGTGGCCCATAGGGCAAATCCAGTATATTGCCTGTTTTGGAAAATAATGTTTTATTGCACAGGGCTGCACCCATATGTTTATATATTGTCTATGGCTGCTTTCAGGTTATAACGGCAGGGTTGAGCAATTGCAAAAGAGACCACTAAGCCTAAAATCTTTATGAGCTGGTCCTTTACAAGAAACTCTGGTGGACTGCGCTGTACCTGGCCCTGTCTCTTGACACCTTTATGCCCTTGCACATGCTATGCCCTCCCTTTATCCCACTAATCCTTCAACCCTGAGCTTTCTGCTTATCCTTCCCTCTAACCTCCCTTACCTGAGTGGGTAACTTGCCTGTGTGCACATCTCAATCAGCTACAGATCAGGGTTCTCCTTGCTGATGTACAGATGCACCTCCCACTCTGGTTCCTGAGGCAGGGCAAGGCCTTATTCCATTCAGGACTCCAGAAGCTGGCTGGGTTTTTGAACGTACACCTAAAAGCCAAGGATCTTGGCATAGATACTCAGCACCACAGCTTAGTGTTGGCATCCTGCATTCCTCCTTCTTCCTGCGGGTTCCTCCAAAGCTCTCTGGAAATGCACCTACGGAAAGGGTTTCACTGCCTCTGTCTTTGCAGATCTCCAACCTCTATCTGTATGACAGTGTTCTGATGCTGGCCAACGCCTTTCACAGGAAGCTGGAGGACCGGAAGTGGCATAGCATGGCAAGCCTCAACTGCATACGGAAGTCCACTAAGCCTTGGAATGGTGGGAGGTCCATGTTGGACACCATCAAAAAGGTATGTGTGAAGAGGCACCCCCAACCTGGCCAAAGAAAGGCCGCTTCTTACAACTCTACTGTGTTCCCCTCTAGCAGCTGGCCTGAAGCTAGGCTCTGTGTGGCTGCCCCAGTAGGCCTCTCCCCATTCCTCTCTCCTCGTCACTCTTCCTGTCCCAGCATCTGCAGGCCAGGTGAGCTGTGGTCCATGAATACATACTATCTTTACTGTCCTCAATTTAATATAAGAATTTCTGAGAGGCTGAGCAACTTGCCCTTGGCCGTAATTGTCAAGTAGGTATGAAATGGAGGCAGCTGCCTATCCCATGTCTGCAAGGTACCCCTCTATGCAGACCACCACTCTCCAAGAGAGGAGTGCACCTGTATGTGTGCTTGTGATGTATCTCATGTGCTGAGGAGGGATACTGAATTAGAAAGCTGGATTTGAAGTGAATTGAGTAATCTATGGACCATTTGTTAGAGTGAATTGACTTTTAGAGGTTTCAAAAGAGTATTTAGGGAAATCCATAGCATTAGGAGTTTATTCACAATGAACTGCATGTGGTTTCAGTAGCAGTGAACATGCTGTAGTGTAGGTGAGAATCCACTACAGCCCAGGGCAGAGCCAGGGCCCCTTTTGGGCCCAGTGTTTCTGGGACTCTGTAGGCTCACAGGGACTATGAGAGATAAATCTGGATGAGAATCTCACCCTGGACTTGGAGAGAGAAAGGGGGTCACCATGACTCCCTCAGCCTCCTGCTGCCTCCTTCTCCTATAGAGCCCACTGAGCCAGTAGAGAGAGGCAGGGGGACGGTAGCCAGTCTATGCTGGATGCTGTGCTTTGTACCTATTTTCTCCTTCAGTCCTTGTGGGTTCTATGATGTGGAGCTGATTAACTTCAGGCCAAAGCTGGGAGATGGGCAATGTGCCCAATGTGGCACAGGTGGCAAAGTCAAGATCCAAGCTTGGGACCTGGCTGTGCCCTCCAATGCACATGCTTGCTGCCCTGCAACTTAACATCATGTGTCTGATATGTCTCTTGTTGACCTTTGAATTTCCTCTTGGGTCAGGCTAAGGTGAGCCCCTGGAACTGATTGCAAGGGGACGACTAAGCTTCAAGAGGGCAAGGAGAAAAGCCGCCACTGTTTAATCTCATGGCTAGCATGGTGCCTGGCACATAGCAGGGACTCTAAGCATATAGACGGTATGAATGACAGGTGCAAGCCTTAGAGATTTCTCCCATAAGCAAATGTCCTAGAAAGTATTCATCCTGCTCTGAGGGCCTAGGACCACCAGCCTATTTGTCCTCATTACAGCCTGTCCATGGTCTCAAGACTGATTGCTCCCTTCTTGGTGACCACTTCCTTGCTCCTCTTAGCCTTTGGGATGCCATCCTTTACTTTAACCAGATTTTCCAATGGGTTTTTCTCCTCTTCTGCAGGGCCACATCACTGGCCTCACTGGGGTGATGGAGTTTCGGGAGGACAGTTCGAATCCCTATGTCCAATTTGAAATCCTTGGCACTACCTATAGTGAGACTTTTGGCAAAGACATGCGCAAGGTAAGCCCCAGGCTCCCTATCTTCCAATCTTCCTGCTATGGTGCCCCTGAAGACAGCAATAGCTACAGGATCCCTGGGCTCCCAGCAACTGTTAATTGGCACAGATATCCTCCCTCCCAGTCTCTCTCTGCTGATGCAATGGTAATCTGCTGATGCAATGGTAATTGGCTGGTGTTTATATAGCATGCTAGGGAGTAGGTGCAGAGAGGTTTCCAAACAGAAATTGTCACTAATGGAGTCTCTTTGAGTAGAGCAGGGGTACCTGGTAACAACTGGGTCCTACTGCTTGGATCAGGGGGGCTGGTTGGAGGCTATAAAGGACAGTATGTTTTCTCAGAGCAGTGAAATCAGCCCAACCACAGGGACAAGTGTGAATTGTGGTTGAGGCGGGAGACAGACGTTACAGCCTGAGTGTCCTCCAGATCCAAGAGTGAGACAAGGCCACAAACAGAAAACGGAGCTGCAAGGAGGGTGGAAATTGGAAAATGCCAGAGCCCAGCAGAAAGAGAAATGAGAGACAGATGAGTTGAACGCTCAGAATGAGGTTTGACTTTTTTTATTTGGCGCTGGTGCTGGTGCAGGTGGCAGCCTGGGTCTTCCCAGTGATACTTTCCCTCTTCTTCCACCTCTTATGGGGGATAGAGAACAGTTTTTCAGGATTGTAGATAGTAGAGAGGTGGCCTTTTCTCCAGGGTGGGGATCCCCACAGTTAAGGAGACCCATGACACCAAGAGTCTAACAGGGCTAGGACAAAGAGGCCCATATGGCAAGTAAGGGCTTGGAACAATTATCCAAGTGAAGGACCTTGGATGTGGTCACTGTGAGCCAATGTGGAGCTGATGGTGGTTGTCCTGGTGTGGTCAGTGGCTGGCTGTCCTGGGCCTGGCCAACTCCACTGGCTTGGATGCACTTCCAGAAATAACCTGTACAGGAGAGACCAGAGATGGGACTACTCATGGTGTAGAAGACCAAGGCCACAGGGGCTTGATCTTCTCTGGAAATAATGAAAGCATTGACTGATTGGCATGTACTCAGGCACAGCCTCATGTAATCACAGACATGCTCACACACTCACACATGTACACACTTCATACACTTTGAAGGAAGATGTGTCCACTAATGATGGTACCTGGAGCATGAAGGACAGTCCTTGCAAGCAATGAGCTCTCAGCAGGGGCTGGATAAGCCTTCAGTAAAGAGCCCTCTAGCCTGATGTCAGCATTGGCTAGGAGCAGTGCTAGAGGGGGGAGGCAAGGGCTAAGTGATGTTGGGGTACTGAGAATCTGGGTGGGGGACTTCTAAGGTTTTGCTCCTGAGGGCCAGGATAGAAAGACGCATGTGTGGACTGGTGGAGAGTGTGAGAGCTGGGGAACAGGGAGGGAGCAGTGTAGAGCTCATCAGTGACAGATGGGGCAGAAGACTAGCTCACCAGGGAGAGGCTGGGATGGCCTGGGTGCATGTGTGATGGGGAGGTGGGGAATTTTTAGCCCACTCTGTGATGGAAGAGAGAGTCATGGATTGGTCATATAAATAATTGAAGATTCAATAATTTGTTGTGACACAATGTCTGACATACATGGCTTGATGACATTTTGGAGCTCAGAGGTTTGTTGGTGGCATCCTAGATGGAGCTGGCTAGCAACTATTCTGTGACTTCCCATGGAGGGCCAGGGTGTGACCTGTGATGTCCAGGAAGCCAGGGCTGGCCTATGATGTCTGTTAGGATGGCCAAAGCTGTGAGACTTGGTGAGGGGATGGGGATGGGTGGTCAGCACTGGTCTGGGTCATGACCACAAGAGATACGGGCTTGCACTGGGACTCCCACCAGGTAAGGAGGGTTCTTTCAGTCACTTTGGTATGAAAAAGCTTGCCAAGTGTAGCTGGCTGCTGAAAAAACTGTTCATATTGACCATGGTCCTGGCGCAGTTGCCTTCATCCCCAAGTCTTATTCTGAAGTTAGGTCCTGCCTGCCGGCTCCTTCCGTCTCCCACCCACTTCTTTTGGTGGGAATGCTGGTTGTGGAGGTCCCTGCCTTGTCTCAAGCAGCTGACCCTCCAGTCCTGTGCCTGGCGCCCTGCTGGCCACCTCAGGTGCCTGAGAGACGGGGAGGCACTGTGTCCTCCACTTCCTGTTTCAGGTGTCTGGGCCTTCCATGTTGCCAAGGCAACGCGCCTCAAAAACCCCGAAGCCAGTGGGAGCTGGAATCTCTCAGTATAAGGAGCTTTGAGCAGGAGGCCTGAATGTAATTGAGTTGGAAGGGAAGCTGATTTTCAAGTGGGCTTTATGTTAAAATGTATCTTTTTGTCATTTTAAAATCTGCCCTTAATAACTGCATATCCTAGTTGTTATCTGTCTGCCTGGCAGCTTATCACTGCTAAGGGGAAGCTATCTGGAAAGCAGGGAATGGGATTTACTATAGCAAATGTTTGTGATTCAGGCCTAGGGTGCATTAAAGCAAGTCCGGGGGGTTTCACAGGAACCAAGGAGAAGGGATTAGGACTGTATCATGGGGGTAGGGCAGCATTTGAAGGCAGAGCTGGGTGGTGGTTTCGGATGGGAGATGGGGCTGTGAAGGGTGGGGCTGGAAAATCAGGGTAACTTAAAAATAAAGGACATTCACATAAGGAAGAAAAAAATTGAGGATGGGTGACAAATTTGAGGGTAGGATCCTGAGCCACACCAAAACAGTGCCAAGATCAGTCATCTAAGGAGTGCCCAAGGTCAGAGTCCAAGGGGTCGCAGCTCTCTTGGCCATGCAAGGTGCACAGCTGCTGGAGGAGCCGACTGGGCAGACTCCTAGATCCTGTTATGCTGGGCAGGGGCAGCATTCCCTGCAAAGATTATATATGTCATATATGAACAAATCAGACACAGACTAAGCAGTTTCTTTAAGACTTAAACCAAGAGGCATCTTTTAAATTAAAGACCAAGATATTTTCTTAAACTAAATACCCTGGAGGGAAATCTCAGGGACAGTGAGTCACCCAGACATTTTAGATTAAGTGGTATCAAGAGACTGTAGATTACTCAGCCCCTTCATTGGAGGGAAGGAGTGGATGATCGCCTTTCACTACAGGGTGCTGGACAAATACTAATTCAATTCAATTATCTCATCCAGGAAGTGTGTTCTTAGTGAATGAGCTTTGTATGGAAAAATCAAAGGTCTATGTCATCAGCTTGCTGTGTAACTACTAGCAAAATATTAATTGTCTGTTTTGTACTTGGAGCTGTCTGGCATGGGTCTGCCACCAGGGGAAAGGTTTGCTGGAAACTCTTCCAGCTCTCACAGGCATTGGTCTAACATTTGTCTTGGTGGGGTGGGGGGTGGTATATGCTTCTTCTATCCTATTGGAGGCATATTTTTTTTCAGGGCTCAGAACTCTAACAGGACCTCCACAAATTTCTATTTGGCTTTCTTTCTCTTTGTTCAGATAGGAATCTCCAAAGGAGGATGCCATGAACATGTCCATGTAAATGTCCTTAGCTCATGATTGAGCTCTGACAGATGTGTCAGAGCCACCTGTAGTCAAGTTTCCAAAGATGGGGTGTGTGGGAAGCTGCTAGGTGTAGGGAGCGGGCAGGAGCTATTAAGCATCCACGGTATCCGAAGGTACATTGTACGTATGTTGTCTCATTGACCTGGGCCTTTGCTTTGCTCCTGGTTCTGCCTCTCCTGAGTTTTTGCACAACTTCCCTTTTCTGAACCTTTGTTTCTTCAGAGGAAAGTTACAGGTAATATGAGCCTACTTGTTGGATGGAGGGGTCAGTCAGTGTAATGACACTGTGCAGCACTTGGCAGTGAGAGCGTGCTCATATGGCACAGGGCATCAGCTTTGGGCAAATGGGACTGTGCATTTTCTCTGAGCGTATCTATCTCAGACTCCACAAGAGCAGAGAGGCACAGGAAGGCCTAAAACACAGCTTCCAGCCTGACAGTACCCTAGATTATAGCTCCAAAGCCAAGGCCAGAGATGGGAGGCTCCCTCTTGCAGCCCTGAGCTGGTACAGCTGGGATCACTCAGCTCTGTGTGCCAGGGCAGTGCCAAACTCCCCTTCTATGCCTGGCAGCAGATGTCCACTCCTTATAAAGACCAAGGGCTGTGAGGGATCTGTGGAACTTCACCTCTGATAAGATTTTATTTTCAGGGCTGTTTTGTTGTTGGTGTAATCATTGCAAGAAGAAAAACGTGGTTGTCTTTCTTTTTTCCCCACAAGCATGACTTGCTTGGATAGGAGCACTAGTTATAGCCCAGAGGAAACATTTCTCCATGACCTGATTGCTGAAGCTGTCCGCCTTTCTCCATCCTAATGACATTGGTGTAGGGAACTCATTCTCTTCCACTAACTCCAGGTCCCTTGTGCTTGAAAACCCTGGGAGAATTGCCAACTGCTCGCAGGCCCTCTGAACCTCATTTTCTGTGGGTGGCATCTACCCGATTCAGTGGCTCAGTGGAGGGCAGCGGGTGTCCTTGGGCAGGAGAGTGGGGGAAGTAGGCAGAAGCATCTGGACAGCCTGTGGCTTTGTTTTATGCCTTGCATCCTGGATGAGGGAGACCCTGATGTGGTGTGAGACAACAGAGCTGTTTTCTTCTCCTTTCTAGAATCAAGTTAGGACCAAGAGAGGCTGAAGGAGTATTTTGTCCAGGGGATCAAGTTTTTCTCTGGCCCTACAAAGTCTGGTCAAGCAGGATCTTTCTGGGACCCAAATGTATTAAATATACATAGAAGCACGTGTGCTGGTTGCAATAGGTGGGGAATTGGGGTCTGCACAGCTAAGTTTGGGAAAGAGAGGCCCAGAGACTGGGGAGACGCATAGCACCAGCAAGCATGATGCTGTGCTGGGCTTGGAAGGCAGATTTCCTGGGAGTGAGAGGGGGTTAACAGAGGACCCAGAACATCCTTTCTGAACTTGAGGTGATGCAGTTCTGTGACTCCCTCTCTCCCCTTCATCTCACTTTCTGCTCCAACCTTCCCCAGCCAGCATTAGGGCATCACAGTCCCTTCCTGTTGGCTGGGAGCCTGCTGAGTTGAAATTTCCACCACTGCCCTTGGCTCAGCCTCCCTGTTCCAGCGATTTCCCAGGGAAATAGAAGGGCCTCATTCCCCTTTACTAGTTTAAGATGCTTCTTCTGACTTCTCTGTCAATGTTGATTCTTCATAAAAGCTGGCTTTGGATGGGAATCAAATGCCCCCCTTGATGTTGCATCCCTGGGAGAGCCTTGTGACTGCTGATAATTCACTGAGTAATAACTGCTCTTTGTGCAGCGATTGCCACGCCGTGAGACCTCAGTCCTCCCTGAGCTTGAAAGTGCATCATTAACATTCTCGTGCAGATCCACTATGCGGTGTTACAAATTGCCCCAAATTCTCGGGTTCAGAAGTTGTAAGAGGTGAAGCCAGGTTGAAAAGGCTAACTCATAATGAGGTAGAAGCTGCCTTTACCTGGTGGCTCCAGCAGTTGGTGCTAGGAGCCTGGGAAGTGGGCACAGCAGTGAGGAGGGGGATATGGGTGGAGGTGGGGCTGCGAGGATCTAGTCTGAGGACTGTGCAGTGTCTCTATTAAGCTGCTCTCATAGAGACTCCCAGCTGTGCACAGTGAGTCGAAGAAGAGAAATAAACTTGAGTCTCTTCATGGATTAACATTCTTCCAGTGTATTTTCAAAGTAAAATGTCAACCGTTCTGAACCCTTGTGCAGAACTATTTTTGACAGAGCCGAGAACTGAAACAAACACTGCTGCTTCATCCCAGTGAAGAAATAAGGAAAAGATGCAATTAAGTATTTCATTTTAGGTAGCGTTTTATCAATACATACCCATTAAGGATAGAATGTTCAGAAAATACAGATAAATGAAAAGAAGAATGTAAAACTCAGCTACAATCTTTAAACCAAGAAATAAATACTGTTAATGTTTCTGGTGTATTTTCTTGTGTTTTTTTTTTTTTTCTCCCTCTGTACATAGAGATCATGATATGTATATTTATCAAATTGCTATTTATTGTAATATATTTTATATCCTGACCTTCCTACTAAATGTTATATTGGTAATATTTCCTCATTTCTTTGTGCTTTACAACTGTGATTTTTTCAGTGGAAATACATTACTCAACTTCCAGGCAGCCATCATTTATTGCATCTTCCTATCTGATGAATATTTAGGTATTTTCACCACATTTATTATAGAATAGTGTTGTCATGAACATCTAAAATACATAGTTTTAATTATATCTATATTTACTTCCATATTATATTTTTTAAGAAGTAGAATTAACCAGAACAAGAATATTAATTCTTTTAGGCTCCTAATGTATGTGATACGTATTTTCAAATTGATTATAGAAAGGCCTAATAACTTTCACATCCATGAGTAGTATATAAAGTCTATGTTATATGCTAAAAAATATGGTTAATATATATTAAGCATTTTTGCTAGTTTGGTAGCAGGATGAAAAAGTGATATACTAAATTTGCATTTCTTGTGAGATTGTACATTTTAAAGTATAATTATTGGTCATTTGTATTTCACATTTTTGTAAATTATACCTCAGGTTCTTTGCACATTGTAAACCTACATAACCTCTCTTTCAGAAAGGGATTGATAGTTATTTGTGTTTAATATTTTGTTCCAATAAATAGTTTGCCTTTGAATTAAAAAATATTTTCACATACAGACATTAAAAAATGCATGTGGTCAAAAGATTAGATTATCCATTTGCATTTTTTTATATTTGCGTTTTTTAGAAACTTATACCCAATTCACAAAGTAGATACTGTTTACTCATACTTTCTTCCAGTTATTTTTGTGGTTTGATTTTTTTTTTTTTTTCCAACAAAATCTACCATCTAACTGGGATGGATTTGGGATAAATTGTGACATAATGTCCTAGCTTTTACATTTTTTCACTAAATGGTTTCTACTACCATTTATACAGCAGAGCTTCATTTCCCTATTGACTTGAATATCACATTTTATTATAAGCTATATAAATTTGCATATCTCCTCATTGATTTTTAGAAATTATTAATCATTTTTCTTTTTTCTCTCAGCTTAAATTTAATTCACATTTGTACATTTTCAGAATGTGCTTGTCTTCAGGTAACAGAATGTCCACCTTAAGTGGATTACACAATAAGAAAGACTTACTATCTCACATTAAAGAGGACTGCAACTAGGAAGGCTTCAGGGTTGGCCAAATCAGTGATTCATTGCTGAGCCCAAAGGCCCAGGTCTTTTTCATATCTCAACTTGGCTGTTCTCAGGCCGCAGTCTTCATTTTTCTCATAATTTCAGAATGACTGTGGCAGTTCAAACTGTTATACCCAGAAAGATAGCAGTAAGTAGAAGAAGAGTACTCTTTTCTGTGTGTCTCCATTCTGTAAGTGAAGAGCCGTTTCCTAGAAATTGGTCCTGGCTTACTGTGCTATTTTATATCATTTTTTTTTTTTTGTTATAGCAGGTGAGGGTTTCCTGTTAGATGCATAAGTAACATTGGCAGAATTTCTCTCTCAGATGCTTGTGTTCAGCTTGTGTTAGGCTTGTGCTCTTTTCATAACATGGAAAAGAAATTGCTCATTCTTTTGTACTTGCATAGACAGAGCTCTTGAATGTTGGAAAGAATTTGACTGTACGATTTTCTGGACTAGTTGCTGGTTTTGGAGATATTACTTTTGTATCTTGGAAACTTTCTTTCCTGGTTTCTACATTTCATTTAATCATTTTTAGTAATCTGCTTCACTGAAAATCTTGCAGTTCACTGGAATTTTCAAATTCATTACTTACAGCTCTATATAGTACTTGTAAACAATTTTAAAAATACTGAGCTGTTGACATAACTCCTTCTTCATTCCTATTTTTACATATTTGTGTTGTCTTGCTTTATTTTTTGATTAGACTTGACAGCAGATTTTTCTATTGATTTTTTTTCAAAGAACTAGGTCTAATTTGTTTAATCATTTTTTGTATTTTTTTCTGTCTGCCTGCTACATAATAATTGTTTTATTGTTATTTATCACTTTTTGAGACACTGTCACTCTGTTGCTGAGGCTGGAGTACAGTGGCACAATCATGGCTCACTGCAACCTCTGCCTCCTGTGTTCAAGTGGTTCTTGTGCGCCAGGCTCACGAGTAGCTGGGACTACAGGCACATGCCACTATGCCCAGCTGATTTTAATAGAGATGGAGTTTCACCATCCTGGTGACGCTGATTGCAAACTCCTAGCCTCAAATGATCTGCCCCCCCAGTCTCCCAAAGTACTAGGATTACAGGTATGAGCCACTGCACCTGGCCAATTTTATTGCTATTTTTAAAAACTTTTTATATGAGGTGTTAGATAATTTATTTTTATTCTTTCTTGTTTTGGAATGCCTTGTTTTATTCTGAATATAGTTGTGACTGAATTCTTAGTGGTTTTGCTAATATAAACTGAAGCATAAACCTCATACAGAAAAATGTTGAAATCTTATATGAATCACGGTGAATTTTCAAAAGTGAACATGCCCACACAGACAACACTTACATTAAAGAACGTCATCAGCACCCTCAGAGTTCTCCCCTGTGCACCCCTTTAGTCACCACACCCACCAAATGGAACCAGTTTTGATATCTAATGACCTTAATTAGGTTTTTCCTGTTTTTAACTTGATATCAGTGATATCAAATGTTCCATACTCTTTCGTATCTTACTTCTTTTGCTCAACAGTGTGTTAGTAGGATTCATTATTATTGTTGTATGTAGTTTTAGAAAATTCATTATTGTGTTTTACAAGGAATTTTTATTATCATACAGGTATAGAAAGGCCAACAAATCAGGAGATGACTGCCATTGAAAAGATAGGTTGTTACTCACAGTTCCCCAGAGGAGCATGCACAGCACACTAGACAGGACCACAGGGTCAGTCAGGAGATGGAGGAAAACCTGAGCAAGCTTCATACTTATTTTTCAAGATCAACTTGGTGATTCTTGACTCTTTGCATTTTCTTATACATTTTAAAATCATATTTTTATTTTCCACAAACAAATTTGGGATTTTGACTGAGATTGCCCTGACTCTTGATCAATTTGGGAAGTGTTAATGTCTTACCAACATGGAGTAACGTAATTCATGAATATAGTATACCCCTCAATTTATTTATGGCTTCTTCAGTTTCTCTCAGTAAAGTTTTGTAGCTTTCACTGTAGAGATCTGAATAACTTTTGTTTGATTTATTCCTGGATATTGATTTATGATTATATGTAGTCAATTTCAAATTGAGTTTTCTACTTGTTACTGTGTGTATATAGAAACGGAATTGGTTTTGTATATCAAACTTATTTCCAGTGAACTAACTGTATTTGCTAATTTATTTTGCTAGTTTACCTTTAGATTATTTTAGATTTTCTGTATACACAATCATGTCATCTATAAGTAATAAAACTTCTATATTTGCATTTCTAATTGCCATTATTATTATTATTTTTTTGAGACAGAGTCTCGCTCTGTTGCCCAGGCTGGAGTGCAGTGGCGCGATCTCAGCTCACTGCAAGCTCCGCCACTTGGGTTCACACCATTCTCCTGCCTCAGCCTCCCAAGTAACTGGGACTACAGGCACCCGCCACCACTCCTGGCTAATTTTTTGTATTTTTAGTAGAGACGGGGTTTCACCATGTTAGCCAGGATGGTCTCGATCTCCTGACCTCATGATCCACCCACCTCAGTCTCCCAAAGTACTGAGATTACAGGCGTGAGCCACCGCGCCTGGCCTCTAATTGTTAATTTTTAAATTTCTTTCTCCTGTCTTGTTGCATTAGTTAGGGTCTTTAGCTCAAGTTAAGTAGATGTAATAACAATGGATGTCTTTATTTTGTTCTTGATGTCAGAATATAATTTGTAATAATTTATTCTTTAATATGTTTGCTACATAATTTTGGTTTAATGTTCTTTTTTCAGATTAAGAAAATTCCCTTGAATTCCTAGTTTACTAATAGTGTTATCAAGAATGAGTGTTACATTTATTTAAAGGCTATTTTGCATCTATCAAGATAATTATATAATTTTTATTCTTGCTCTTTCCTGTTAATATGATAAATTATGTGGCTATATTCCTTTTTGATGGTGCTCATTTCTCTTTATTGCACGAATATCATACCATACCATACTGTTATTATTATTTTATAGTATATTCCAATATTTGCTAAGTTTGATACCATCCAATTTATCTTACTTTTCAGAATATTTTACAATTACATTTTTATTTTGAGTTGGTATAGATTTACATGCAGTTTTAATAAATAGTATAGAGAGATCCAGCATACCCTTTATTCAGTTTCCTCAGTGGTAACATCTTGAGATGCAATAACACAGTAAGGATACTGACATTGATACAACCTATGGATCTCATTCAGATCCACATTTTCCCAGTTTCATTTGTGTGTGTGTGTCTGTGTGTATTTAGTTGTATTCAGTATTTTCCTGCGTGAGCTGATATATCCACTACCACATCCAACACACAATTCTGTTACCAAGAAGATTCCTTCCCCATTTGCTCTTTTATGACCACATGGACCTCACTCATACCTCCCTGCCCTTCTTGTTCCTACCTCCTGATAACCATAGTATTTTCTATTCTCCATTTCTAAAATTTTGTCATTTAAAAAATGATATATAGATTGAATCGTATAGTATTATAATTTTTATTGGCCTTTTCTCACTCTAGAAAAAAAGGCATAATTTTCTAGAGGTTCCATCCAAGTTTGTTGCGTGTATGAAGAGTTTCTCCCTTTTATTGTTGAGTATTATTTTAAAGAATGGATGTGTCCCTATTTGTTTAACCATCCACCCATTGAAGAACATCTGAATTGCTTGCAGTTAGGGCAATTATGAATAAAGCCACTATGCGCATTTGTGTGCAGGTTTTCTGGGATAAATGCCCAAGAGTGAAATTGCTGTGTCATATGGTAATTACATGTGTAGTGTTAAAAAAAATAACAGCCGAACTCTTTTCCAGAGTAGCTGTACCATTTTATACTTCAGCCATGAAATGCATAAGAAAATGCCTCTACATCCTCACCTGCATTTTGTGTTATCACTATTTTTTATTTAACAATTGCACAGAGATATCTTATTGTGGCTTTAATTTGCACTTCACTGATAGTCAGTAGTGTTGAAATTTTTTTATGTTCATATTTGCCTGTTTGCCATCTGGATATCCTCTTCAGTGAAATGTCTGCCCAAGTCTTTTGACTGTTTTTCTAAGACGATTGCTTATATTGTGCTGTTGAGTTTTCAGAATTCTTTATATATTCCAGATACTAGTCTTTTAATGGGTATATAGTTTGCAATCATTTTATTGCAATTTGTAATTGGCTTTTCCTTTCCTGTTGAGGACTTTTTGCAGAGCTAAAGTTTTACATTTTAATGAGGCTAAGTGTATCAATTTTTCCTTTTATATATCGTGCTTTTGGTGTCAAGTCTAAGAATTCTTTGCCTATCCCTATATTCCAAAGATTTTCTCCTATTTTTTTAAAAGTTTGATATTTTCATATTTTTAAGTCTATAATCCATTTTGAATTAATTATTTTAGACATTGTGAAGTTTAGGTTGAAGTTCTTTTTTTTGCCTATAGGTATCCAATTGCTTCACCACCATTTGTTTAAAAGACAGTCCATCCTCCATTGGATTGCTTTTGGATCTTTGCCATAAATCATTTTGGCATATTTGTGTGGGTCTATTTCTGGGTTCTCTAGTCTATGCCATTGATCAGTGTGCCTATCTTTATGACCCTGTGTTGATTACCAAAATGTTTCATACATCGTTGCATTGTATTTGCTAAGACATTATGGGGGATATTGCTATTCTGAATTCATGAGAATATTGAGGTTTAGGGTTTTTTTTGCTGTTGTACTATCATTGTCTGCTTTAGGCATCAGGGTAGTATTAGCCTCATAAAATATGTAGGAAAACATTTGTTTTTCATCTTTTGGAAGAGATTGTTTAGAATTTGGTTTTAATTCCTTAAATGTTTGATATAATCCTCCAGTAAAATCATTATAGCCTGGGGATTTCTTTTACAGGAGCTCTTAAATTACAAATTAAATTTCTCCAATGGTTATTGGGATATTCAGATTATCTGTTTCATCATGGTTGACTTCTGGTAGTTTGTAGGAAATAATTGGTCATTTCTTCTAACTTGTTAAATTTATGAGTGTAATGTTGTTTGTATTTTCTTTTATTGTTTAAATGGCTATAGCATCTGTAATAGTATCTCTTGTGTTATTCCTGACATTCGTGATTTGTCTCTTCTTTATTATTATTTTTATTAGTCTTGTTAGAGTTTTATCAATGTTATTGATTTTTTCAATTCTTATTTTAAGTTCAGGGTTACATGTTTAGGTTTGTTACATACGTAAATGTGTGTCATAGGGGTTTGTTGTAAAACCGGGTATTAAGCCAAGTACCCATTAGATATTTTTCTGATCTTCTCCCTCATCCCATCCCCCTACTCTCTAATAGGCCTCAGTGTGTGTTTTCTCCTATGTGTCCGCATGTTCTCATCATTTGGCTGCCACTTATAAGTGAGAACATGCAGTATTTGATTTTCTGTTTCTATTCTGCTAAGAATAATGGCCTCCAACTCCAACCATGTCCTTGCAAAGGACATGATCTTATTCTTTTATGTGGCTGCATAGTATTCTAGGGTATATATGTACCATATTTTCTTTACCAGTCTAACATTGATGGACATTTAGGTTAATTCCATGTCTTTGATATTGTGAATTGTGCTGTAGTGAACATACACATGCATGTGCTTTTATAATAGAACAATTTGTACTCTTGGGATATACACTCAGTAATGGGATTACTGGGTTGAATAGTATTTCTTTCTTTAGGTCTTTGAATAATTGCTACAATCTCTTCCACAATAGTTGAACTAATTTACACTCCCAGTAACAGTATATAAGTGTTCCCTTTTCTCCAAAACCTCGCCATCATCTGTCATTTTTGACTTTTTTTTTTTTTTTTTTTTGAGACGGAGTCTTGCTCTGTCACCCAGGCTGGAGTGCAGTGGCCGGATCTCGGCTCACTGCAAGCTCCGCCTCCCGGGTTCACGCCATTCTCCTGCCTCAGCCTCCCGAATAGCTGGGACTACAGGCACCCGCCACTTCGCCCGGCTAGTTTTTTGTATTTTTTAGTAGAGACGGGGTTTCACCGTATTAGCCAGGATGGTCTCGATCTCCTGACCTCATGATCCGCCCGTCTCGGCCTCCCAAAGTGCTGGGATTACAGGCTTGAGCCACCGCGCCCGGCCTTTGACTTTTTAATAATAGCCATTTTGATTGGTATAAGATGGTATCTCATTGTGCTTTTAATTTGCATTTATTTAATGATCAGTGGTGTTGGGCTTTTTTTCATATTATTTTTGGCTACCTGTATGTCTTCCTTTGAAAAGTGTCTGTTCATGTTCTTTGCATGAACACTTTTTAATGTTTTCTTTTTGATAAATTTGTTTAAGTTCCTTATAGATACTAAATATTAGACCTTTGTGAGATGCGTAGTTTGCAAAAATTTTATCTCATTCTGTAGGTTGTCAGTTTACCCTATTGGTGCAGAAGCTCTTTCGTTTAATTACATCCCATTTGTCAATTTTTGCTTTTGTTGCAATAGCTTTTGGCCTCTTTGTCATGAAATCTTTGTTCATACCTATGTCCTGAATGATATTACCTAGGTTGTCTTAGAGAGCTTTTGGAGTTTTGGGCTTTACATATAAATTTTTAATCCATATTGAGTTAATTTTCACATATGGTGAAAAGAAGGGGTCCCGTTTCAATCTGCATATGACTAGCCAGTTATTCCAGCACCATTTATTGAATAGGGAATTTTTCCCTATTGCTTGTTTTTGTCAGGTTTGTTGAAGATCAGATAGTTGTATGTGTGTGGACTTATTTGTGGGTTGTCCGTTCTGTTCTTTTGGTATAGATGTCTGTTTTTGTACCAGTACCACGCTGATTTGCTTATTGTGGCCATATAGTATGGTTTGAAGTAGGGTACCCTGATGCCTCCAGCTTTGTTCTTTTTGCTTAGGATTTCCTTGGCTATTCAGGGTGTTTTTTGGTTCCATATGAATTTTAAAATGCTTTTTCTAGTTCTGTGAAGAATCTCAATGGTAAGTTAATAGGAATAACATTGAATCTGTAAATTGCTTTGGGCAGTATGGCCATTTTAGCAATATCGATTCTTTCTATCCGTGAGCATGAATGTTTTTTTTTTCATTTGTTAATGTCATCTCTTATTTCTGTGGGCAGTGTTTTGTAGCTCTCTTTGTAGAGATATTTCACTTCCTTGGTTAGATGTATTCCTTGGTATTTTATTCTTTTTCTGGCAATTGTGAATGTGAGTATGTTCCTGATTTTGCTCTCTGCTTTACTGTGCTTGATGTATAGGAATGCTAGTGATTTTTGCACCTTGATTTTTGTACCCTAAGACATTGCTGAAATTCTTTATCAGTTTAAGAAACTTTTGATTGGAGTCTATGTGGTTTTCTAAATATAGGATCGTATCATCTGCAAACAGGGATAGTTTGACATCTCCTTCTCCTATTTGGATGCCCTTTATTTCTTTCTCTTGTTTGATTGCCCTGGCCAGGGATCCAATACTATGTTGAATAGAAGTGGTGAGAGAGGGCATCCTTGTCTTATGCCAGTTTTCAAGGGGAATGCTTCCAGCCTTTGCCTATTCAGTATGGTGATGGCCATGGGTTTTTAATATATGGCTCTTATTATTTTGAGGTTCAAGGATATTGGTCTCAAATTTTCTTATTTGGTTGTATCTCTTCCAGGTTTTGGTATCAAGATGATGCTGGTCTCATAGAATGAGCTAGGGAGGAGTCCCTTCTCCTCAATTTTTTAGAACAGTTTCAGTAGGAATAGTACCAGCTCTTCTTTGTACATCTGGTAGAATTCAGCTGTGAATCTCACTGGTCTTAAGCTTTTGGGGTTGGTAGGCTATTTATTATGGCCTCAATTTCAGAGCTTGTTATTAGTCATCCAGGGCTCAATTTCTTCCTGGTGCAGTCTTGGGAGGGTGTAGGTGCCACAAATTTATCCATTTCTTCTAAATTTTCCAGCTTATGTGCATAGAAATGTTCATAATATTCTCTGATGGTTGTTTGTATTTCTGTGGAGTCAATGGCAATATGCTGCTTTTATTTCCGATTGTGTTTATTTGAATTTTCTCTGTTTTCTTCTTTATTTGTCTAACTGGCAGTCTATTTAATTTAATTTTATTTTTTCACAAAACCAGCTCCTGTATTCATTGATCTTTTGAATGGTTTTCCTTCAGTTTAGCTTTGATTTTGGTTATTTCTTTTCTTCTGCTAGCTTTGAGATCTGTTTGCTTTTGGTTCTCTTTTGTTTTTTGTTGTAATGTTAGGTTGTTAACTTGAGATCTTTCTAACTTCTTCATGTGGGCATTTAGTGCTATAAATTTCACGTTAACACTGTCTTAGTTGTGTCTCAGAGGTTCTGGTACATTGTGTCTCTTTGCCTTATTAGTTTCAAATAACTTCTTGATTTCTGCTTTAATACTATTATTTACCAGAAAGTCATTCATACAATCCATGTAATTGGATGCTTTGGAGTAAATTTCTTTGTTTTGATTTCTAATTTAATTACACTGTGGTATGAGAGACTATTATAATTTTGGTTCTTTTGCATTTGCTGATCAGTGTTTTACTTTGGATTATGTGATCAATTGTAAAATATGTTCCATGTGGCAATGAAAAGATGTTTATTCTGTTGTTTTGGGGTAGAGAGTTCTGTAGAGATCTATAAGTTCTGTTTGATCCAGTGCTGAGTTCAGTTCCTGAATATCTTAATTTCCTCTCTCAGTGCTCTATCTAATATTGTCAAAGGGGTGTTAAAGTCTCCCACTATTATCGTGGGAGAGTCTGAGTCTCTTTGAATGTCTCTAAGAACTTGCTTTATGAGTCTGGGTGATCCTGTGTTGGATGGATATATATTTAGGATAGTCAGATCTTCTCACTGAATTGAACACTTTACCATTATGCAATGTACTTCTTTGTCTTTTTTGATCTTTATTGGTTTAAAGTCTGTTTTGTCAGAAACAAGGATTGCAACCTCTGCTTTTTTCTGTTTTCCATTTGCTTGGTAGATTTTTTTCCTTTCTTTATTTTGAGCCTATGTGTGTCACTGCGTGTGAGATGGGTCTCTTGAAGACAGCATAACAATGGGTCTTGATTCTTTATCCAGCTTGCCACTTGTGCCTTTTAATTGTGGGCATTTAGATTATTTATATTTAAGGTTATTATTGATATGTGTGGATTTTATCTTGTCATTGTGATATTAGCTGGTTATTATGCAGATTTGTTTATGTGGTTGCTTTATAATGTCACTAATCTATGTACTTCAGTGTATTTTTGTAGTAGCTGGTAAGTCTTTTTTTCCATATTTAGTGCTTCCTTCAAGAGCTCTTGTAAGGCAGTTCTGGTGGTAACAAATTCCCTCAGCATTTTCTTATCCGAAAATGCTCCTTTGCTAATGAAGCTTAGTTTGGCTGGGTATGAAATTCTGGGTTGGAATTTCTTTCTTTAAGAATGTTGAATATCAGTGCCCAATTTCTTCTGGCTTGTAGGATTTCAACTGAGAGTTCTGTTGTTAGTCTGATGAGCACTTCCCTTTGTAGGTGACCTGGCCTGTTCCTCTAGCTACTTTTAACATTTTTTCTTTCGTTTTAACCTTCGATAATCTGATGATTATGTGTATTGGGGATGATCTTCTTATGAACTATCTGACTGGTTAGAGAGGTTAACATTCAAATTCAGGAAATTCTCTACATTTCCTGAATTTGAATGTTAACCTCTCTAGCTAGGTTGGGGAAGTTCTTATGGATGATATCCTGGAATATATTTACCAAGTTGGTTCCATTCTCTGCATCTCTTTCAGGTACACCAGTCAGTCATAGGTTTGGTCTCTTTACATAATCCCATATTTCTTGATGGTGTTATTCATTCCTTTTTATTCATTTTTCTCTGTTTTTGTCTGCTTGTCTCTTTTTAGAAAGGCAGTCTTCATGCTTTGAGATTCCACCTTTTGGTCTCTTCTGCTATTAGTACTTGTGATTGCATTATGAAATTATTGTAGTGTGTTTTTCAGCTCTATAAGGTCAGTTATATTCTTCTCTAAACTGGCTATTTTGTCTGTCAGTTCCTGCAATGTATTATCATGATTTTTAGCTTCCTTACATTGGGTTTCAACCTACTCCTGTAGCTTAATGAGCTTTGTTCTTATCCATATTCTGAATTCTATTTCTGTCATTTCAGTCACCTTAGACTCAGCCTGGTTCTGAACCCTTGCTGGAGAGATGATGTGGTCATTTGGAGGAAAGAAGACACTCTGGCTTTGAGTTTTCAGCGTTCTTGTGCTGAGTCTCATCTTTGTGGGCTTATCTACCTTCAGTCTTTGAGGTTACTGACCTCTGTATGTGTTGTTTTTTTTTTTTCCTTTTGTCCTATTCAATGACCATGAGGACTTGATTATGGTATAAGGTGGATTCACTAACTTGCTTTATTTCTGGGAGATTTTTCAGGAGCCAGTGCTCAGCTCCCAACTCCTAGACTGCATGCTTTGACTCTGGAGAACTTGTATTGGGCCCCAACTTTGTTCTCTGGCTCCTAGAGGCTTGGAGTCCACTGTGCTGGGAGTGCCAAGGTGCAACAGCTGCAACAGAGTGCTAGCATGTGCAGGGGTGCCTGCCTCACTGTGGGCATTCACCACAGTGGCAGAGGCAAGACAGCTGGTAGTAGGAGGGGCCCTGATGGAGACTATGCGCACTGTTGTGCTGGAGGTGGAGCTGGTTTGGGATAATGTGCTGGCTGGCATAGGTCTAGGTGCTTTCTCTATGCCCCCACAAGCTAGAGTGATCACTCAGGTTGTGGGAGGATCCCTTGTTCTCTGTGCAGCATTAGCACAAGTATGGGACACCAGTGGAGGCAGGGCTTGCTGGCTATGTGCCATGAAGGCTCTGTCTGCAGTGACAGTTGGTGGTGGGGGGGGGACAAACTGCACTCCCACATGCTGGCAGGGCAAGTAAAGCAAAACCCACCTGTGCAGACACATGCTAACAATGTGATGTGAGGGGTTGCTGTGGGCTCAGGGGAAGCTGCAGTATGGGGAGGTGGCATGTGGGCTGGTGTGCAGCCACAGGAGCCACTTCTCTGGAGCTCTCCACCTGTCAGGCTTGGTTCTCTGGTGCAGAAGCTATGGTGTGTGTCCCCAGGGCACCTGACGCTGCCTTATAAGCAGGCATGGTGATGCTGGGGCCCCAGGAGAGGTAAACAGGCCGAGGAGTACTCAGGTTGGGCAAGTCCTGTTTGATGTGCAGACCACCTTACAGAGATCAGGTCTGACAGTTCCCCTAAAGCTAAAGTCTCTTCTTTAGGAGTAAGTTGAGCCTAGGGCGATAGTTGTCCCTGGCCATGCTCCATTATAGCTGCCCCTATACCAAACTCTCTGTACTCTGCATCAGCTGACTGCTGCCCCACCACTTATCTAAGCAGCAGTCCCTGCTATCTTAAGTGTCTGTGGTAGTCAAGGGGTCCCCTCCTGCCTGGGATCCAGAGGCCTGTGGTGAGAATGGGTTGCTTCTTGCCAGTTCAATTCATCCATTCCCCTAGAGCTGTTGTGGGTCAAAAATGAATCCCAGTGCTGAGTAGCCTTTGTGGGGTTCACAGATTTCTCCCTCTTCAATCTAGGTTCTATGTCTTTCCTCCATCCACTCTCGGTGCCTTCCCTCTGAAGATCTGTTAAAACCATACCCGTCATTTCCATCCCTCCATGGGAGCTATTCCACTTGTCGACATCTAGTTGGTCATCTTGTCCTCCCCTCCTTTATTGATTTTTTGAAGAACAATATTCTGTTTCATTTTAAAAATTATTTTTCTATTTTTAATTTTAATAATTTCTGCTCTCATCCTTTTTTATTTCTGCTTGCTATGAATTCATTTTGCTTTTTTTTACTCCTTGAAGTTGAACCTTAGATTATTTGAGACATTTACGTTTTTCTTTTTTTCTTTTTTTTTTTGTTAGTTCTCAAACTTGCTGTTTTCCTGTTATTTCTATTTTTTTTAATTATACTTTAAGTTCTAGGGTACATGTGTACAACATGCAGCTTTGTTACATATGTATACTTGTGCCATGTTGGTGTGCTGCACCCATCAACTCGTCAGCACCCATCAAGTCGTCATTTACATCAGGTATAACTCCCAATGCCTTCCCCCCTCCCCCATAATAGGCCCCAGTGTGTGATGTTCCCCTTCCAGAGTCCAAGTAATCTCATTGTTCAATTCCCACCTATGAGTGAGAACACGCGGTGTTTGGTTTTCTGTTCTTATGATAATTTGCTGAGAAATGATGGTTTCCAGCTGCATCCATATCCCTACAAAGGACACGAACTCATCCTTTTTTATGGCTGCATAGTATTCCATGGTGTATATGTGCCACATTTTCTCTTAATCCAGTCTGTCACTGATGGACATTTGGGTTGATTCCAAGTCTTTGCTATTGTGAATAGTGCCACAATAAACATACGTGTGCATGTGTCTTTATAGCAGCATGATTTATAATCCTTTGGGTATATCCCCAGTAATGGGATGGCTGGGATATATGATATTTCTAGTTCTATATCCTTGAGGAATCGCCATACTGTTTTCCACAGTGGTTGAACCAGTTTATTAGAACTATTTTGGCTGCATTTTACATAATTTAATATGTTGCATTTCATTTATATTCAGTTCTATATATTTTCTAAAAATTTCCTATTTGATTTATGGCTTAGGCTAAAACTGTACTGTTACTTTCCACATGTTTAAGGATCATCCTTTTGTTTTTCTCTTATTGAATTCTAGTCTGATTCCATTATAATCAGATAACATACTCTATATGATATCAGTTCTTTAAAATTTATTGAAGTCTCTTTATTGTTTAGGATATGATCTATCTTGGTGAATAATCAGTGCACACTTGAAGAGATGTGTATTCTGCTGATATTGGGATAAATGTTGTATATGTGTCAATTAGATATTATTGGTTGATTGTTGTATTAGTCTGTTCTCACACTGCTAATAAAGACATACCCAAGACTGAGTAATTTTCAAAGGAAAGAGATTTAATTGATTGACTCACAGTTCCACATGACTGGGGAGGCCTCACAACCATGGTGGAAGGCAAAGGAGGAGCAAAATCACGTCTTACATGGTGGTCAGCAAGGGAGATTGTGCAGGGGAAGTCCGATTTATAAAATCATCAGATCTCATGAGACTTATTCATTACCATGAGAACAGTAAGGGGGAAATTGCCCCCATGATTCACTTATCTTCATCTGGCCCCACCCTTGGCATGTGGGTATTATTACAATTAATGGTGAGATTTGGGTGGGGACACAGCCAAACCATATCAATTGTGTTGTTCAGAGTTTCAATATTGTTGTCAATCTATTGGTTCTATCAGATGCCGAGATGGGGTTGTCAATGTCCCCAACTATAAGTGTGGATTTGTCTATTTTTCTTCTCAGCTTTATCAGTTTTTTCTTCGTGCATTTTGAAGATCTGTTGTTTGGAGCATGCACATTTAGGATCATTATGTCTTCCGGATGGATTTTTCCTTTTAAAATTTTGTAATGTCCCTCTTTATCTCTGTTGATTTTATTTACCTGATATTAATATAGTCACTCCTACTTTTTAAAAATTAATGTTTGCATGGTATATTTTTGAGATTTTTGACATTAACCCCCCATGTTATCACCTTTGAAGTAACGTTTTTTGCAAACAGCATTTAGTTGGATTTTTAAAAAATCTTTTCTTCCCATTTTTGCCTTTTAATTGGCATATTTATATCCTTAAGATAATTATTGTTGTTTTAGCATTTAAGTAAGTGCTATATTATAATTGTTTATTTCCTCTGTTTTTAATTTTTCTGTTTCTCTTTTCTTACTTTCTTGTGGGCTACTTGCATATTTTAATGATTCAATCTTGATATATTTATAGTGTTCCTTAGTGTATATCTCTGTGGAGTTTTCTTAGTGGTTGCTCTGAGTATTACAATACACATATGTGACTTAACAGTTTATTGGTGTTAATATTTTACCACTTTGAGTGAAATATAGAAATCTTACTTCCATTCAGGTACCTTTACCTTTCATACTTTTAAATGTCATTGTCTTGAGTATCAAATGGTGTTATAGTTTCTGTTTCAATTATCAAATACATTTATAAAACTCAGAAGAAGAAGGATAGTATATCCTCATATTTCTGTTGCTTTTATTTACTTCCTAAAGCTCCAATAATGCTTTTTTTTTTTTTTTTGCTTAGTAAATGTTGTTTATCTAGTCTCAAAGGATTGGTCTTCTAGGCACATATTCTTTTGGTCTTCCTTCATCTGAGAATGTCTTTATTTCCCCTTTTTGTCGGAAAGACAGACATAGAATTTATGGTTGAGAGTTCTTTTCTTTCAGGAATTTAAATGTGTTGTGCCATTTTCTACTGATTACCGTAGTTTCATATTCTCAAATCGCTGTATTTTTGTATTCTTCTGGGTAGTTTATTTCTAGGTGCTTTCAAGATTTCTTTTAAAAAATTTAGTTTTCAGAAGTTTTATTATGATATGTCTTGACATGGATTTATTTGGGCTTATTTTGTTTGAATTCTTCTTGAATTTCCAGGTTTACATCTTCCACTAAATCTGTCAAACTGCTAATCATTATTTATTTGAATAGTCTTTCAGCCTCAGTCTCTTTCTCTTCTCTTTCTGGAATTTCAGTGGAATTAATGTTGGTGTTGGATCTCTTGTTATTGTCCCATACACCCTCGAGGCTCTGTTCATTTCTTTATCAATCTGCTTTCTCTCTGTTTTTCACATCGGGTAAATTTTGTTCATCTGTTCTCCAGTTTGCTGACTCTATCCTCTGTTATCTAAACACTATGATTGATTTAATCCAGTGAATGTTTCATTTTAGTTATTCTGTTTTTCAGGTCCATAATTTCCATTTAGTTCTACTCTATACCTTCTTGTCCTTTGATGAGATTTTCTACTTTTTGTATCAAGAATTTGTAATTGCTTGTTGAAGCATTTTTATGATTTTATTTATTTAAAATTATAGTCAGATAATTAAAACATCTGATCTATCCTGGTCTTAGCATCAGTTGATCATTTTTTCTTACTCACGTTGTGGTTTTCCTAGTTCTTGATTATATCTTGAACATTGTGGTAATTGTCTTAGGAGGCTGTGTGTTCTACTTAAATCTTTTTTTTTTTTTTTTTTTTTTTTGGTAGGGAGTTATCCTGGTTAGTTTTAGTACACATGTCTGGCCCACTTTTATCTGCTGTGCTTTCAGTGACTACTTAATTTTAGGAGCTGGTGTTATTTTGTGGTACTATTTTGGTCTATTTAGTTTATCTGGTGCTGTTGGGGCTTCCACTGATCTTTCTTTGTGATTCCCAAGAAGTATGACAGGGATTTTCCAGGCTGGGCTACCTGGTTTCTGTAGTTGAGAATGAGGAACACTTCCCAGGCACTTGTGACAAGACTATCTTGCCTGTAGGGAAAAGAGGGCACTTCCCTGGCTGGGGACTGCTTGTGGCAGGAACCCTTTTGCCAATGCCACCTGCTGACTCTGGGTGGAGGAGGAAAGATTCCAGCCTATGGGGATGAAGAGTTTTTATGGGCTAGGTAGAATCACCCTTGCTGGTCCTGCCCAGCTGCCTGAGTGGGGGTGTGGAGTCTTGGACCCACAATGACAGAGAGGATTCCTGAGCTGTGTCCAGTAATGATGAGATCTCTTTGCCAGTGCTGCTTATGGTGCCTGGTTTCTCATGGTGGGTGAGGGGAGTCCCAGGTTACTATGGAGGGTGGTTGGTGTGGAAGGGTAGTGCTTCTAGGGCTGGGCCATTTGTTTTCAGCAGGACTTCTGATTGATTGTCCTTTTGGTATTGCTTGTCTGATCTGGCTGGGAGAAGAATGAGCCACCTGGACCATCTTCTGTTGCTAGGTTAGAATTTAGAAAATTCTAGGCCTGTGTTTGTTGCATTTTTTATGTTGTTGGGGGCCATAAGACACCCTGTCACTATGTTTTTCCTCTAGTGCTGAGTTCCGTTACTATTTCGTCTTCCTCTTCCCATCTTTCAGAATTCTCCTTTCATTGCCTTTTGCGTTATTTCCAGGGTTTGTAGTTGTATATAGCAGAGAAGAGCAGGGAGAAATGAGTCTACATCATCTTCTTGAGAAACTCTCACATTGATGGGTTTTTGGAAGTTGAGCCATTTTTCACTGCTCGAATTATGCTTGGTTGTAATTTATTATCCTTATTGTATATCACCACATTTGATTTTCTAATATTTTGTTAATAATTTCTTTATGTTCATGGAGAATTTGTCTGAAATTTTCTTATGTGGCAATGTCCTTGTCAGTTTTAGTATTCAATAGTCTTAGTATTAAGACTATTGAATGCTGGGGCTCTTATAATGAGATAAAAAGTGTGTATTTTTCTCTATTTCTGAACGAGTTTGTATGAAGTTGGTGCAACTTCTTTCTTAAATGTTCAGAATAATTCACTAGTGAAGCAAACTGTCATTAAGTATATATATTTATGCAAACATGCTAGTATGTACATTAGATTTTATATTATTTCTTGACTCAGTTTGTTAAGATGTGATTTTCAATAAGTATTTCCACTTCATCTAAATTGTCAAATATCATGGCACACACAAAAAATTGTTTTCTTACCTGATTTTTGTTGTTTTCATCTCTTTATTCTTTTCAAAAAACAAATTTTGGCCTTATTACTTTATTTTGTTTAAAATTTTTATTAATCTTTGTTCTTATTTATTTTATTTTCCAATGTATTTTATTATGATTTGTTCCTTTTTCTGGCTTCCTGCTATGTGTGGTTAGATAATTTATTTTTTGTGTTTATTTTTCTTTCATTTAAAGCTATGAATTTACTTTACAGTACTGTTTTAGCTGAATTCCATATATTTTGACTTATTTTACTTTCAATGTTATCCAGCTCAAACATTATTTCATTTACTAAAAAAAATTGTTTTTGACCCAGGTTTTATTTAGAGGCATATTGCTTATTTTCTAAGCATAGAAGGTTCTCTAGTCTTTTCTTTGGTTAGTCATTTAATAGTTTCTAACTTATTTTCACCGTGATCAGCAAATTTGTAAATGATTTTGGCTCTTTAAATATTATCTTGGCTCACTACATGACCACCATACAGTCATCTTACGGTATTACCACCATAGAGGTAAATATTTCATGTGCCCTTAAAAAGACGGTATCTCATCTTATTGTTTCATATTGTGGTTGTGGATTTACCTATTTTTTCTTCTTTTTATTTTATATCTTATAAAACTTATTTTAGCTTCAGGGGTATATATGCAGATTTGTTATATAGGTAAGTTGCATGTCATGGGGTTTTGGTGTACAGATTGTTGTTTCATCACCCAGGTAATTAGTATAGTACCTGATAAGTAGCTTTTCAATCCTCTCACTCCCACCCTCCACCCTCAAATACTCGAGTGTCCATTTGTACTCAGTGTTTAGCTTCCACTTATATGTGAGAACACATAGTATTTTGTTTTCTGCTCTTGTGTTAGTTCGCTTAGGAAAATGGTCTCCATCTCCATCTAATTTTCTGCAAAGGACATGATCTCATTTTTTATAGCTACATAGTATTCCACGGTGTATATGTACCACATTTACTTTATCCAGTCTACTGTTGATGGACATTAATGTTGACTTTATGTCTGCCATTGTCAATAATTCAGCAATGAATATACATGTGTATGTGTTTTTATAATAGAATGATTTATATTCCTTTGGATATATACCCAATAATGGAATTGCTAGGTCAAATAGTAATTTTGCTTTAATTTTTGAGAAGTTGTCACACTACTTTCCACAATGGCTGAGCTGATTTACATTACACCAGCAGTGTAGAAGCATTCTTTTTTCTCCACAACCTCATGAACATCTGTTATTATTTTATTTTTTAATTAATAGCTATTCTGACTGGTGTGAGGTGATATATCATTATAGTTTTGATTTGTGTTTTTTTAATGATTAGTGATAATGGAACACTTTTTCATATGCTTGTTAGCTATGTGCATATCAGCTTTTGAAGTGTCTGTTCATGTCCTTTTCTCACTTTTTAATGGGGTTTCTTTTTGCTTGTAAATTCGTTGAAGTTCCTTACAGATTCTGGATATTAGACCTTTATTGGATGCATAGTTTGCAAAAATTTTCTCCCCCTCAGGAGGTTGTCTCTTTACTCTGTTGATAGTTTCTTTTGCTGTGCAGAAGCTCGTTTATTGAGGTCTCCTTTGTCAATTTTTGTTTATGTTGCTATTGTTTTGGTGTCTTTTTTGTGAAATCTTTGCCAGGGTCTATGTCCAGAATTGTATTTCCTAGGTTGTTTTCCAGAAATTTCATAGTTTTTGGTTTTACATTTAAGTCATTAATTCATCTTGAGTTAATTTTTTAAATATGATGTAAGGAAGAGGTCCAGTTTCAGTCTTCTGCATATGGCTAGCCAGTTACCCCGGCACCATTTATTGAATAGGAAAGCCCTCTCCCATTGCTTGTTTTTGTTTACTTTGTCAAAGATCAGATAATTGCAGGTGTATGGGTTTCTTTCTGGGCTCTTTATTCTGTTCCATTGGTCTATGTGTCTGTTTTTGTTTGAGTACCATGCTGTTCTGGCTACTGTAGCCTTGTAGTATAGTTTGAAGTCAGGTAATGTGATGCCCCCAGCTTTGTTCTTTTTGCTTAGGATTGCTTTGGCCATCTGGGCTCTTTTTTGGTTCCATGTGAATTGTAAAATAGTTTTTTCCAATTCCGTGAAGAATGCCATTGGTAGTTCAATAGGGATAGCATTGCATCTGTAAATTGCATAATAGCATGGCATCAGTATGGCCATTTTAACAATATTGATTCTTCCTATCTATGAGCATGGGATATTTTTCTATTTGTGTCATCTCGGATCTCTTTGGGTTGTGTTTTGTAATTCTCATTGCAGAGATCTTTCACCTCTTTAGCTAGCTTTATTTCTAGGTATTTTATTCTTTGGGGGGATATTTTGAATGGAATTGTGTTCTTGATTTGACTCTTCACTTGTACATTGTTATTGTATAGAAATGCTACTGATTTTTGTGTATTGGTTTTGTATTCTAAAACTTTGCAGAAATTGACTATCAGATCAAGGAACATTTGGGAGAGACTATGGAGTTTTCTAGATATAGAATTAATCATCCGCAAACAGAGATAGTTTGACTTCCAATCTCTTGCTATTTGGATGTCCTTTGTTTCTTTCTCTTGCTGATTGCTGTGGCTAGGACTTCAATAGTGTGTTGAATAGGAGTCATGATAATGGGCATCCTTGTCTTGTTCTGGTTCTCAGCGGAATGCTTCCAGCTTTTGACTATTCCGTATGATGTTGGCTCTGGGTTTGTCATATATGACTTATTTTTTTTGAGGTATGTTATTTTAATGTCTAGTTTGTTGAGAATTTTTAACATTAAGGGATGTTCCATTTTATCAAAACCTTTTCTACATTTATTGAGATAATCATGTGACTTTTGGTTTTAGTTCTGTTTATGTGATGAATCACATTAATTTGTATATGCTGAACTAACCTAGCATCCCAGGGATAAAACTTACCTGTTTGTGGTGGATTAGCTTTTTGCTGGATTCAGTTTGCTAGTATTTTGTTGGAGATTTTTGCATCTATGTTCATCAATGATATTGGCCTGATGTTTTCTGTTTTTTGCTGTGTCTCTGCTAGGTTTTGGTGTTAGAATGATGCCAGCCTTATAGAATAAGTTAGGAAAGAGTCCGTCCTCCTCAATTTTTTGGAATAGTTTCAGTAGCAATATTAGCAGCCCTTCTTTATACACCTGGTGGAATTCAGCTATGAATCCATCTAGTCCTGGGCCTTTTCTGGTTGATAGGCTTTTTATTGCTGATTCAATTTTGTTACTAATTTTTAGTCCATTCAAGGATTCTATTACTTCCTGGTTCAATCTTGGGAGGTTGTATGTTTCCAGGAATTTATTCATTTTTTCTAGGTTTTCTAGTTTGTGTGCATAGATGTGTTCAGAGTAGTCTCCAAGGGTTGTTGTCATGGGGATTTTTTTGGATTTCAGTTCAGTAGTAATGTTTTCTTTGTCATTTCTGACTGTATTTCTTTGGATCGTCTCTCTTTTTTCCTTTATTAGACTAGATGGTGATCTATCAATCTTATTTATTCTTTCAAATAATGAACTCCTGGATTTGTTGATCTTCTGTATGGTTTTTTACATCTTGGTTTCATTCTGTGCAGCTCTGATTTTGGTTATTTCTTTTCTTCTGCTCCCTTTGGAGTTGTTTTGATTTCTTTTTTTCTCTCATTTCTCTAAGTATGATGTTAGGTTGTTCATTCGAGATCTTTCTAACTTTTTGATGTGGGATTCAGCACTATAAATTTTCTTCTTAACACTGCTTTAGCTGTGTCCCAGATATTCTGTCTGCTATGTTATGTATTTCTTTTCATTAGTTTCAAATCATTTCTTGATTTCTTGCTTAATTTCATTGTTTACTCAAATGGCATTCAGGAGCAGGTTGTTTAAATTCCATGTAATCTTATGGTTTTTGAATGATTTTCTTAGTATTGATTTCTATTTTTATTGCGCTGTGTTTGCATGTTGTGGTTGGTATGATTTCATTTTTTGAAATTTGCTGAGAATTGTTTTATAGCTGATTGTGTAGTCAATTTCAGAGTATATGCAATATACAAATGAGAAGAATGTATATTCTTTTGTTTTTGAATGGAGATTTCTGTAGATGTCTGTTAGATCCATTTTGTTGAGTGCCAGGTTCAAGTCCTTAATGTCTTTGTTAGTTTTCTGCCTTGATGATCTGTCGAATACTACAAGTAGGCTGTTGATCTATCCCATTATTATTATGTGATTATCTCAGTCTCTTATCAAGGTCTTAGAAGACCTTGATGCTTCTGTGTTTGATGCATATATATTTAGAATAGTTAGGTCTTCTTGTTGAATCGAACCCCTTACCATTATGTAATGCTTTTTTTTTTTTTTTTTCCACTGTTGGCTTAAAATCTGTTTGGTCTGAAGTTAAAATAGCAATCCCTGCATTTTTCTAGCAAGATTAGATGTTTTCATGGACACTATCCTCAAAAATTCGCTTTCCAAGTCACTTGCTTTCTCTTCCTCTCTTTCAGTGACTCCAAGTCATAGATTTGGCCTATGAGTCATAGGTTTGGTCTTTTCACATTTTCTCATATTTCTCAGAGATTTTGTTCATTCTTTTTAATTCTCTCTCTCTGTCTGTCTCTCTCTCTTTGTCTGTCCGTCTGTCTTTGTCTGACTGATTTAATTCAGAGAACTGTTTTTCGAGCTCTGAGATTGTTTCCTCAGCTTGGTCGATTCTGTTGTTGATACTTGTGATGGTATTACAAAATTCTCGAAGTGAGTTTTTTAGCTCTATCTGATGAATTTGGTTCTTTCTTAAAATGCCCACTTCATTTTTCAACTCCTGTATCATTCTATTGTATTCCTTAGACTCCTTGAATTGAGTTTCAGCTTTCTCTTGAATCTCAATAATCTTCATTACTATCCATATTCTGAATTCTATGTCTGTCATTTCAGCCATTACAGCCTCACTAAGAACCATTGCTGGCGAACCAGTGCAGCCATTTGGAGGTAAGAGTATACTCTGGCTTTTTGAATTGCTAGAGTTCTTGCACTGGTTCTTTCTCATCTGTGTGGACTCATATTCCTTCAATCTTTGAAGTTGTCCTTTGAATTAGATTTTTTGCTTTCATTTTCTTTGATGCCCTTGGAGGTTTGATTGTGGCATAATGTGAGTTCAGTCAATTAGCTTTATTTCTGGAAGATTTTAGGGGATCAAGCCTCAGGTCAGCACTCCTGGACTGCCTACTCTAACTCTTGAGGCTTGGTGCCAGGCCCCGAGTTTTGTTCTCTGGCCCCTTGAAATTAGGAACCTGCTGTGCTGGAGGAACTGAGGTGTTCCCAGTCTGTTGGCAGCAATGCTCTGATGGGCAATGCTGGCCACAGTGCTTCACTGAAATGATGGCAGCAGGATCCTTGCTCACTTGTGCCTGCCAGTAGCCACAGCAGTGTGGCAGGGTGTAGGGTGCAGTGTGGCAAGCTGAATGTTGCAGGGTGCATGTGTTGGCAAGTGTGGGGCACTGGCACAAATGGAGCGACAGCATTCCGGCACATGCTCACGCCGGCAACATTGGCGGCACAACAGGGGTGGGGGACTGGGGAGGGTCACAGTTGCTGGCATCTGCGAACACATTCACAGGGATTTTCCCTTCTTTTTAGTATGAAGTTAAGTAATTGGGGATGCGAGTCATTATTATTGATTTTTAAAATTCAAATCTAATCCAATCTGACAATTCTGGACGTTTGCGTGTGTGTGTGTGTGTGTGTGTGTGTGTGTATGCGCGCGTTTTTGACGGAGTCTCGCTCTGTCGTCCAGGCTGGAGTGCAGTGGCGCGATCTCGGCTCACCGCAACCTTCGCCTCTGGGGTTCAAGCGATTCTCCTGCCTTAGCCTCCCAAGTAGCTGGGAATACAGGCATGTGCCACCATGCACGGCTAATTTTGTGCTTTTTTTAGTAGAGACGGGGGTGTTTTCTCCATGTTGATTAGGCTGGTCTGGAACACCGACCTCAGGTGAGCCACCCGCCTCAGCCTCCCAAAGTGCTGGGATTACAGGCGTGAGCCATCATGCCCGGCCTGCTTGCGGGTATTTTATCTACTTACATTCAGTATAGTGACTGGTTTATTTGGGTTTATGGTTATCACTTTTCTCTTTTTTATTTGTTATTTTATCTTCTTTTTCCTCTTCTTTTTTACCTTAATTTATTGAAGAATATTATTCTGTTTTCTCTCTCATAACTTACATTTATACATATTTGAAACTATGTTATTGATAATCAGTTTGTGAATCAATATTCTTTGCATTACACACATATTTTTTGTCCAGTTGTTTTTTACTATCTTTTCCATTCTCTTTTTGTGATTATGCTTTCTATTGCATTTCTCTCTTGCCATATTTTTGATTGATCATTTAAAAAATTAGTTCTTTTGCCCCCTCTATTAACTTGTTACCTTTTGCTATTCTTTTAGTGAATTCCCTAGAGATTAAATAATACATTTGACTCATTACAAACTAGCATAAATTATTCTTTTACCTTTTCCACACTAACACTAGAAAGTTTCAGTATTAGTCTGTTTTAACATAATTAAATTCAAATGCTTCTGCACAGCAAAAGAATCATCAGAGTAAACACACAACCCACAGAATGGGAGAAAATATTTGCAAACTATGCATCTGACAAATGACTAATATTCAGGATCTACAAGAAGCTCAAATAAATCAGCAAGAATAAAACAAACAATCCCATCAAAAAATGGACAAATGACATGAATAGACACTTCTCAAAAGAAGATACACAAATGGCCAACAAACATGAAAAAATGTTCAACATCACTAATCATCAGATAAATGCAAATTAAAACCACAATGAAATACCACCTTACCCCAGCCAGAATGGCCATTATTAAAAAGTTGAAAGCAACAGATGTTGGCATGGATGTGGTGAAAAGGAAACACTGATACACCGCTGTTGGGAATGTAAATTAGTACAACCTATATGGAAAACAGTATGGGCACTTCTCAAAAAACTAAAAGTAGACCTATCATTCAGTCTAGCAATCCCACGTCTGGATATTTTTCCAAAGGGAAAGAAGTCATCACATCAAAAAGACACCTTCACACATGTTTATTGCAACACAATTTACAGTTGCAAAGGTATGGAGCCAGCCTAAGTATCCATCAACTGATGAGTGGGTAAAGAAAATGTGGTATATATGTAGTGTGGAATACTACTGAGCTATAAAACATAATAAAATAATGTCGTTTGCAGCAACTTCAATGGGTCTGGAGGCCATTATTCTAAGTGAAGTTAACTCAGAAATGGAAAACCAAATACACATTCTCAATTATAAGTGGGAAATAAGCTATGTGTATGCAAAGGCATACAGAGAGGTATAATAGATATTGGAGACTCAGAAGACCGGAAGGTTGGTGGGGTCAGGGGGTAAGGGATAGAAAACGATATATTGGGTACAATATAAACTACTTGGGTAACAGATGCACTAAAATCCGATATTCACGGCTATACAGTTCATTCATGTAACCAGAAACCACTTTTACCTGAAAAGCTATTGAAATTTTCAAAAATGTGAAAAAATGAATTAAAAAACAACAATAAAAAAAGGCTGGGCATGGTGGCTTATGCCTGTAATCCCAGCATTTTGGGAGGCTGAGGTGGGCAGATCACTTAAGGCCAGGAATTCGAGACCAGCCTGCCCAACATGGTGAAACCCCGTCTCTAGTAAAAATATAAAAATTAACCAGGTGTGGTGGTGTGGGCCTGTAATCCCATCTACTTGGGAGGCTGAGGCAAGAGAATCGCTTGAACCCGGGCGGTGGAGGTTGCAGTGAGCCAAGATCATACCACTGCACTCCAGCCTGGGCAACAAGGCAAGACTCCATCTCAAAAAACAAACAAACAAACAAAATCAACTCTTTTAAAGTCCTTTCCTCTTTTGCCTTATTGTTGTCATGTACTTTCATTGTGAATATTTTAAAACCCTTAATACATTGCTATTTTTTGAACAATGATCATTTAATCACTATTTAGTTATACTTAGTCACATATTTACTTTTTCAATTGTTCTTATTCCTTTCTACTTTTCTCTGGGATCCTTTCGTACCCAAGGAACTTTCTTTAGTGTTTCTTTTGATGCGGGTTTACTGGTGACCAGTGGATTCTCTCAGTATTTATTATTTTGAAAATATATTTTTCCAGCACTTATTGATGATGATTATTTTTACTGGGTGTGGAATTTTAAGCTAGTAGTTATTTTTCTTTCATAACTTTAAAAGGTATTATTCTACTTTCTTATTGATTCCATCATTTCTGGGACTGTCAGTCTTACTGTTTCTCATTTCAAAGTAAAATGGTAACATTTTTTCCCCTGACTGTTTTAAAGTTTTCAGTAGTCTTACTGTATAAGGTTTTAAAAAAAATTTCTCAAGCTTGATATTCACAGAATTATTTAATTATTTGGATTTAAATATATTATCAGTTTTGGACGATTCTCAGTTTGTATTTAATCTTATGTTGCTTTTGGTGAATTCTCTCTCTTCTCTCTGAAATGCTAATTACACACATTAGAGCTTTTAAGCATGACCCACATGTTAACGTTTTATCCCCTTCTTTGGTTTTAATCATTATGCATTTTTAATTTTCTGTTTATTTTTGTTTATATATATTTTAATTAGATTCTAATTATTTCTCAAATGATCTATATTTTTATCTTTTTTGTAATTTAAAAAATTTCTTGAGCATATCTTGGATTTCTCAATAACTTGATTGAGGCATATTTTACACATCATATAATGCACCCATTTCAAGTGTATATTTCAATGACTTTTAGCAACTTTACTGAGAGATGATTGAAGTAAAATAATTGAGAATATTGATAATGTACATTTTAATAATTTTCAGGGTATATACACATATACATATATATATGAATACAGACACCCATATATATAACAAATTTTTATTACAATCAAGATAACAATTATTTGCATCACCCTCAAATTTGCCTGTACTTCTTTGCAATCCATGTCTCCCTCTAACACAACCCACAGTCAACTGCTGATTTGTTTTCTTTTTTGTTTGTTTTTATTTTTTTTTTTGAGATGAAGTCTTGCTCTGTCACTCAGGCTGGAGTGCAGTGGCACAATCTCAGCTCACTGCAACCTCTGCCTCCCGGGTTCAAGTGATTCTCCTGCCTTAGCTTCCCAGGTAGCTGGGATTACAGGTGCCCGCCATCATGCCCAGCTAATTTTTGTATTTTTAGTAGAGACTGGGTTTCACCATGTTGGTCTGTCGGGCTCGAACTCCTGACCTCAAATGATCTTCCCACTTCGGCCTCCCAAAGTGCTGGGATTACAGGCATGAGCCACCGTGGCTGGCCTGATCTGTTTTCTGTTACAACGGTTTATTTGGTGTTTCCTAGAATTTTATATAAATATAATACATAATGTGCTTTCTTTTACTCTTTCTTCTAGAATGTGATTTTGAGACTAATCTACACTGTTATGTTTGTTAAGAGGTCTTTTCTTTTTATTGATGAGTAATTTCATTATATGGGAAAACCATATTTCTTTATCTGCTCATCTGTTGATGAGCATTTGCATTGTTTCTAGATTTTGGCTATTTTTAATAAAGCGGATACAAGCATTTGTGTAAAATATGTCTTCTTGTGGATATATATTTATATTTCCCTTGAATAAATACCAAAGAGGCAGAATGGTTGGGTCATATTGTTGATGCTTAATTTTTAAAGAAACGTCCATGCTGTTTTCCAAACTGCCTATTTGATTTTTAATTTCCTTCAGCAATGTATTAACATTTCAATTCTTCTACAGCCTTGCCTCCATGTAGTATAGATAAGTTTAAAACTTTTTAGCCATTATAAATGGTATAATGGTATAATAGTGGTATCTTGTTGTGGCTTTTATAACTAAAAAATAATTTTAGAATTTGAAAAGACAGCATGAATAATTATTTGATGTACTTTCCTTAGCTTCCTTTAATTTTAACATCTAACATAATAATTATAAATATATAAAATCTGGGAAATTAGCCTTGGAATAATATATTAACCTATTTATTCCTGAGGTTGCAATTTTTTGAATTTGAAAAATCAGATCTTGGCAATGACTTTGAGCAGTAGGATATAAAGAACTCCCACATCCTTGAGTTTGTGTCCTTTGTAGGGACATGGATGCAGCTGGAAACCATCATTCTTAGCAAACTATCACAAGAACAGAAAACCAAACACCGCATGTTCTCACTCATAGGTGGGAACTGAACAATGAGATCACTTGGACTCAGAAAGGGGAACATCACACACCGGGGCCTATCATGGGGAGCGGGGAGGGGGGAGGGATTGCGTTGGGAGTTATACCTGATGTAAATGACGAGTTGATGGGTGCAGCACACCAACATGGCACAAGTATACATATGTAACAAACCTGCACGTTATGCACATGTACCCTACAACTTAAAGTATAATAATAATAAATAAATTAAAAAAAAAAAAAGAAAGTTGAAGAGCATCTGCAGTTTGTTCAATTTTCTAGCTATTTCTAACTTGAGATTAAATTCAATGTTAGTTACACCATCCTGGCAGTTTTTCCCATTAAAAAAAAAGTATTGCTTTGACTATTTAAATTGTGGGAAATTTTTATCTGGTTTTTATATAAATTGTCAGAAATATACATGCACAGATTTTCAGTCAATTTGTGGCTTCACATTCATTTTCTTAATGATATCTTTTCATCAGTAGATTTTTAGAGCATGGATAAAATTCAGTGATAAATTGTGTATCTGTAATAAACTTAGTTTCATAAAAAAAAAAAAAAAAAGAACTCCCACATCCTTAGCGTTCCAATAAAGGAACACTAGGCATATGAAGTAAACTATGGACTTTATTACGATTTTGCCTGTTTTCCTACTATTGTTCTTTTCCTTTTTCAGGATCTTTTCCAGGAATCCACATAGCAGTTAGTCATTGTGGCTCTTTCCTCCTCCAATCTATAACAAATTATTAGTTTTTTCTTTTTTGAAAGACCTTGACAATTTTGAAGAGTATTCATCAGGTATTTTGTAGAAAGTTCCTCAATTTGAGTGTATCAGAAGTTTTCTTTCTTTTCTTTTTTCCCTCTTCCTTCCTCTCCCTCCCTCCCTCCCTCCCTCCCTCCCTTCCTTCCTTCCTCTTTCTTTCTTTCCCTTGCTCCCTCCCTCCCTCCCTCTCTCTCTTTCTGTCTTTCTTCCTTGACGGAGTTTTGCTCTTTTCGCCCAGGCTAGAGTGCAATGGTGTGATCTCGATTCACTGCAACTTTCACCTCCCGGGTTCAAATGATTCTCCTGCCTCAGCCTCCCGAGTAGCTGGGATTACAGGTGCCCGCCACCATGGCTGGCTAATTTTTGTATTTTTAGTAGAGACGGGGTTTTATCATGTTGGCCAGTCTGGTCTTGAACTCTTGACCTCAAGTGATCCGCCTGCCTCTGCCTCCCAAAGTGCTGGGATTAGATTACGTGCATGAGCCACCATGTCTGGCCAGAAGTTTTCTTATGATTAGATGGAGGTTACGAATTCTGGGGAAGAACACCACCTGGTACCCTTCTCTCTGTATCGTATTAGGGGATACATGATATTCATGTGATGTTAACCTTGATTGCCTGTTTATGGTGGTGTCTGTGAGGTTTCCCCAAGGTAAAATTACTAGTTTTTTTCATACAATATTCATTAGAAGCAAGTTACTAAGTCCAGATCATGTTGAGGAAAGGGGAGTTAAGATTCATTGCGTGGTGTAGGAGTAACAAAAAGTTGTGGGTCCTTGTCAAAATCACAGTAATTAATAAACGTCTGGGGGAATATGCTTTGAATCTGTGCAAATGTCTTATTTCTCCTTTAATTTTTTCCCACTAATTTTAGCATTTATCAGCGAATCCTGTATGCAGCAATTGTTGCTATTGTGCTTTTTGTGATGATTTGAAGTTTCCCTTGTTCCTCTTACCTTACTTGAAATTCTTACATAACGAGGATTTGACTCTTCCTCTCCCTCCCATTTATTTATTTGTTCAAACATGCATTATATCAGTATGAACTCATGAATTTTTTAATGCTAATCTTTGGGTTATAATCAAATACTATTGCACAGGACATGGTGGCTCACTCCTGTAATCCCAGCATTTTGGGAGGCTGAGGCAGGTGGATCACTCGAGGTCAGGAGTTTGAGACCAGCCTGGTCAACATGGCGAACCCCCGTCTCTGCTACAAAATACAAAAAAATTATCCAGGTGTGGTGGCATGCGCCTATAGTCCCAGCTACTTTGGAGGCTGAGGCACGAGACTCACTTGAACAGGGGAGGCAGAGGTTGCAGTGAGCCAAGATTGTGCCACTGCACTCCAGCCTGGGCGACAGAACGAGACTCTGTCAAAAAAAAAAATTAATATTGGTACGTTTTTCTGGCTTTGGTTACTGGGAACTGTGTCAAGTAGCCTCCTATCTCCTTTGGACATGCCTTCCTCATCCTTTTTGAGGACTTCTTTACTTTCTGATGCTATAAGATGCTCTGTTCCCATCTCGTATTTTCCTTGCCTCTGACCTAGAATTAGCCATTTCTCCAAGGAGCTCTGGCTTGTTTTATTGGTATCTGGCTTATATCAGTGGTATTCAGAAACTAAAATATGGGTGATTAATGTATCTGCTTTTACTGAGATATCATTGCTTCTGGGACCTTTTAATGGACAAAGTGAGGAAAATATGCATGTGTATTAACTCATGTATGCACACACATCTCTATTTCTGTCTGTCTCTCCATGTATATGCATGTGTATTAACTCATGTATGCACACACATCTCTATTTGTGTTTGTCTCTCCATGTATAGGCATGTGTATTAACTCATGTGTGCACACACATCTCCATTTCTGTCTCTCTCTCCATGTATATGCTTGTGTATTAACTCATGTACACACACATCTCTATTTCTGTCTGTCTCTCTATCCATGTATATGCATGTGTATTAACACGTACTCACATACATCTCTATTTATGTCTGTCTCTCCATGTATATGCATGTGTATTAACTCATGTACACACACATCTCTATTTCTGTCTGTCTCTCTATCCATGTATATGCATGTGTATTAACTCATATGCACACACATCTCTATTTCTGTCTATCTCTCTATCCATGTATATGCATGTGTATTAACTCATGTACACACACACATCTCTATTTCTGTCTGTCTCTCTATCCATGTATATGCATGTGTATTAACTCGTATGCACACACATCTCTATTTCTGTCTTTCTATCCATGTATATTCATGTGTATTAACTCATGTGTGCACACACATCTCTATTTCTGTCTCTCCATGTATATGCATGTGTATTAACTCATGTATGCACACACTTCTCTATTTCTGTCTGTCTCTCTATCCATGTATATGCATGTGTATTAACTTGTATGCACACACATCTCTATTTCTGTCTGTCTGTCTATCCATGTATATGCATGTGTATTAACTCGTGCACACACACATCTCTATTTCTGTCTGTCTATCCATTCATCCATCCGTGTGTGTGTAGATGTATATTTGTAGATACAAATAGACGGAAACATAGGTAGATTTAAACACACATACTTGTATGTATAAATAATCACAATATTTAACTCATCTATCAGGAAGGATTCATTCTAGTCTTCTCTTTTTACTTATTTGTTACTTCAATCTTTGACAGTGAGAAACTTGGCTTCCATTATCTATAAATTATTTACTTGTTTGTCCAACCCTTGGATACATAGAGTATCAGAACTGCTAATCAGCATGCATGTGAGAACCAAATTTACCAACTAAAGAGCAGCATTTAAATACAGTTCTTTCGGTATTTGGTATCAGAGTATCCAAGCAAATCACTGTTTCCGAAAGCTACTTAGGTAAACTCCCGTTCCTCCTCTGCCTTCAGTGAGGTTATGCCTTTTATTTGTGCTACAATGAAATTCTTTTTTTTTTTTTTTTCTGAGATGGAGTCTTGTTTTGTCACTCAGGCTGGAGTGCAGTGGCGAAATCTCACCTCACTGCAACATCTGCCTCCCGGGTTCAAGCAATTCTCCTGCCTCAGCCTCCCAAGTGGCTGGAATTACAGGCACGTGCCACCACGTCTGGCTAATTTTTGTATTTTTAGTAGAGATGGGGTTTCACCAAGTTGGCCAGGCTGGTCTCGAAGTCTTGACCTCATGATCCATCTGCCTCGGTCTCCCAGAGTGTTGGGCTTACAGGTGTGAGCCACTGTGCCTGGCCTTCTATAATTCATTTTTTATAGCCAACTTTCCATCATGGAATATTTTGACATTCTGGCTATAAATCTTAAACATGTTGTTATTATTGAGATAGAGTCTCACTCTGTCATCCAGGCTGGAGTGCAGTGGCACAAATATGGCCCACTGCAGCCTTGACCTCTTGGGCTCAGGCTATCCTCCTACCTCAGCCTCCTGAGTAGCTGGGACCATAGGGACATGCCACAATGCCTGGCCGATTATGTATTTTTTGTAGAGATGGGTCTCACTGTGTTGCCCAGGCTGGTCTTGAACTCCTGGACCCAAGCAGTTCTCTCACTTTGGCCTCCCAAAGTGCTGGGATTACAGGCATAGAACTTAAAACAGAATTACCATTCGACCCAGAAATCCCACTATTGGGTATATACCCAAAGGAACATAAATCATTCTACCATAAAGACACGTGCATGTGTGTGTTTGTTGCAGCACCATTCATAATAGCAAAGACATGGAATCAACCTAAATACCCATCAATGGCAGACTGGATAATGAAAATGTGGTACATATAAACCATGAAATACTATCCAGCCATAAAAAATAATGAGATCAGGTCCTTTGCAGCAACATAGAGAGAGCTGGAGGCCATTATCCTAAGGAAACTAACACAGAAATGGAATATCAAATACTGCATGTTCTCAGTTATAAGTGGGAGCTAAACAATGAGAACACATGGCTGCTAGAAGGGGAACAACAGATTCTGGGGCCTACTTGAGGGTGAAGAGTGGAAGGATGGAGAGCATCAGAGAAAAATACCTATCAGGTACTATGCTTATTACTTGGGTGATGAAATTATCTGAACACCAAATCCCTTTGACACACAGTTTACCTGTATAACAAACCTGCACATGTACACCCGAACCTCCAATAAAAGTTAAAATAATAATGATAACAAAAAGCATGAAAAATTATACAATAAAATTTACTTTTGTGGTGTACAGTTTTTATCGATTTTGACAAATGTACAGCATCATGTGTCCACCAACATGGTAACATGCGGAATAGTTCTATCACCCTAAAAATTGTCTTGTGTGGCCTCTTTCTATTCAACCCCACATCCTTAAAAACCAGCCAGGCAACCAACCACTAGTCAAATTTTTGCCTCTATAGTTTGACTTTACAAGGGTTTTATAAATGAGTTACATGATATGTATGTAGCCTTTGGGGTCTGTCCTCTTTCACTTAGCAAAATCTATTTAAGATTAACTTATGCTGTTCTGTAATTTGTTTCATTTTCTTGCTAAATAGTATTCCATTGTTGGATGTACCAGGGTTTGTTTATCCATTCAACTCTTGAAGGACATCTTGATTATTTTCAATTTTTGGCACTTCTGAATAAGGGCATTATCAAAATTTTTGTAAAGATTTTTATGTAAAAGGAAGTTTTAATTCATTTGGATAAATACCTTGAAGTAGAATTGATGGATCATGTCATAAGTAGATATTTATTTTCATAAGAAACTGTGAAACTTTTTATCAAAGTGGCTGTATAATTTTGCATTTCCACCAACAATGAATTAATGTTCTTTTTGCTCCATATTTTTGCCAGCATTTGGTACTGTCAATTTATTATCATAATAATTTTTAAAAAAATTTGGCCACTCTAATAAATATATAGTAGTGCCTAATTGTAGTGTTAATTTACATTTAACTAATGACTAATGATGTAAACTTTTTTTTTGTTTACAAAAAGGAGTTGTTTTGCTTTATTGTTGAAGTATTAATTTTCTATAGATGTATTCTTAATAGAAGGTGTTCATTAGATAAGAGTTTTAAAATATCTTTCCCCATCTGTGACTTGCCTTTTCATTACCTAATAGTGTATTTTTGCAGAACAATCAGTACTTAAATTTTGATAAATTTCAAATTACATTTTTTTGGTGCATTGTGATTTTGGTGTCAAATGTAAACTTTCTAGAAACCTAAGTCCATGAAGATTTTTCTCTTATGTTTTATTCTAGAAGTTTTAAAGTTTTACATTTAAGTCTGTGGTCCAATTTGAGTTTTTATCTGGTGATCTTGTTAAACTTACTTATTCGTTTACTAACTTACTACTTACTAGTGTATTTTAATGTAATTGTTTAGTTTTTTCTACACAGAGAATCGTTTCGTCTGTGAATAGAGACAGTTCTATTTATTTCTTTCCAATCTATATTTCTTGTATTTCTTTTGTTTATTTTTATTGTCTTATTGCATGCCTTCCAATATGATGGTGATTAGGAATTGTGAAATAAGGCATTCCTTCCTTGTTCCCACTCTTAGGGAGAAAGCATTCAGTGTCTTTCATTAAATGAGGCATTATTGCAGGTTTTTAAAAAGATGTCTTTTAATAAGTCATGGAAGTTTCCTTCTGTTCTTAGTTCCTTGAGAGTTTTTATCATGAATAGATGTTGAATTTTGTTGAATGGTTCATTGAGATGATTATGATTTTTTTTTCTCTCAGGTTTTCATGTGATCATATGGTGAATTCTGATGACTGATTTGTGTATGTGAAAGCAGTTTTGTATTTGGGGGATGAACATCACTTGGTCATGATGTATTATCTTTTTTATATGTGGCTTCTTTCAGTTTGCTGGTATTTTGTTGACAAGTTTGCATCTATGTTTACATGATCTGTCGGTCTCGTTTTTCTGTAATGGCCATTTCGTTTTGGTATTAGTATAATGGTGACCTCTTAAAAATAATTGGTAAATGTTCTCTCCTCTTCTATTTTCTAGAATAAATTGTGCAGAATTGGTATTATTTCTTTCTGACTCCATCAGTGAAACTATAGGGGCCTTTTGAAAGATTTTTAACTATAAATTTAATATCTTTAATGGATATGAAGTTATCTCATTATCTAGCTCTTCTTGAGTAGATTATAGTAATTTGTATCTTTCAAGGTATTGATTATTTTCATCAAAGTTGTTTGATTTATAGAAATAGAGCTATTAATGGTATACCCTTAATCTAATTTAAAAGTATATAGTAATGTCCTGTTTTAATTCCAGATATTAGTAGTTGGTGTTATTTCCACTTATTACTTGAGCAGTCTGACTAGAGGTCTATCAATCTTAACAATGTTTTCAAAGACATTATCTTTTGGTTTCATTGATTTTTCTCTGTTGTTTTTCTGTTTTTAACTTCGATCATTTCTACTTTTACCTTTATTATTTTCCTTCTATCGCTTGTTTTAGCTTTAATTTGTTCTTTCTCTAATTACTTAAGTTAGAAACTTAGGTTATTTATTTTATATCTTTATTCTTTCTTTAGCATAGCATTTAATTATACACATTTCCCTCTAAGTCCTGCTTTGGCCGCATTTCACAACATTACGTAAGTTGTATAATTATCCATCCATTTATTTTCAATCTACCTGGCATTTATGTTTAAATTGTTACTTGTATATGCAGCCTATGGCAGGGTATTGCTTTTTGTCCACTCTATCAATATCTGCCTTTAAATTGGAGTGTTTGGAACATCGTATAATTTTGTGTAATTATTGATAGAGTTGGATTTATGTCTACAATTTTCTTATTAATTTTTTGGTTGTTCGGTCTCCATATCCCTTTTCTTGCCTTTTTTGAATTATTTAAATTTTAAAAAAATTTAATTTTATTTATTTACTTTTTGGATATATATTTTCTGTCAGTATTTAAGGAATTTATTTAGCACTAATGTTGTATCACTTTACGTAAACTTTAGAAAATTTGTAGCATGTAGGTCCCTATAACTCTCCTCCCTTACCCGTGTGCTATTTTGCATTATAGATGTCCTATATATCTGCATACATTGAAAGTTCTAACAGATGATGTAATTTTTTATTTCAACATTCAGTTACACACTTTTAAAAGTACTTAAGGTATAAGAAAATAGTCTAGATATTTACTATTTATTTTATTCTTTAATTTCTGAAGATGCAAGTTTCCCTCTGGTATTGTTTTCCTTGAATATTTTTTAAACATAATTTTTTAAAAATATATTTTAAAGCAAATTAAAAAAAACATTTTTAATATTGTAGGCCTGCTGTGAAACTTCTATTTGTTTTTCTTCTTGTGAGAAGATTGTAAGTTTCATTTATTCTTGAAGGATATTTTTATAGGATATAAAATTCTGGTTTGACAGTTCTTTTTTTTTTTTTTTTTTTTTTTTTCCCAGCGTTTCACATTTTAAAGATGTTGTTCCACTTTATTCTGGCTTCCATATCCTCTGATGAGAAATCAATGGTGATTCCAATCCAGCTTCCCCTGTGTATAATGTGTTGTTTTCTTCTGGCTGCTTTCAAGACTTTTCCTTTTTATTTTGTTTTCAGCAATTTGATAAAGATATATGTAGACATGGTTTTCTTTGTGCTTATACTTTTTGGAGTTCACTGTCTTGAATCCGTAATTTATATATATATATATATATATATATATATATATATATAGTATCAAATTTGGAATGTTTTCTATAATTACGGCTTTAAATATTTTTGCACAAATATGTTTTTCTCTTCTCCTGGGGCTCCAATGGCACATCAATTAAAGCATTTAATACAGAGTCCTAGTGGCTCTGATCTTTCTTTTTCAATCTTTTCCCCCTTCTTTTCTCTTCAGATTGAATTATTTCTATTGCTCTATTCAAGTTCACCAAATATAAAACAATATATGAGTTTCCATGCTACCTTTAGGTACCAATGCTGCCATTACCACCATGCTGATATACAGCAAGAACCCTCTTAAGTTGAAAGAGAGCAGGAGAATACACACACACACACACACACACACACACGTACGTGTATATATATAAAATATACACACAGATATACACATATTAATGCACATACATATGTATGTATAGACACACACAAATATACAGTGAAAGAAAGAGATGGGGGGGAGAGAGAGAGAACTTCTCCTGTTTGCTTCTTTAGTTTTGACTTTCTTTCACAATCTGCCTGCATTACCTCACACTTTAGAGTCCTCAGGTAATTATTTTCTGCATTTTTTCCAGAAAGTATAACTCCAACTAGCAGAAGGTCTGGGCTGTAATGGATTCCTACCAGCCTAGCAGAATTGGAATTCCAGTTATGTCTTTTAAGTAAATTAAGAGGACAAAAAATAATAAAATGCTAATAATTGCTATCTCCAAATGGGCTTTTACAGCCACTGTACATCACTGCCATTATCACAACATATATGTCATCTTTGTACATACACCCTGATCATCATTTTTTGAAGCTCATTTCCATAGATTATCAAGTTCCAGGTTTGTAATTATCTTTATTTTAACACTTTACATATGTAATCTTATGTCATGATAAAGTTTGATTTTTTTTCTCTTTCTCCTTTGTGTATCTGTTCTAACTATGATTTTTGTAATTTTTTGTGTTTCATGATGATAGTAATCATCTTTTCACTTCCGGATGAAGGACTCCCTTAAGCATTTCTTTTAACACCAGTATAGTTGTGAGCAATTCCTGTAGTTTTTGCTTATCTGGGAAATACTTTATTTCTCTTTCCTTTCTAAGTAACAGTTTTGCTGGGTTCTTGACTGGGAGTGTGTTTTTCTTTCAGCACTTTCTATAAATTATTCCATTCTCTTCTGGCCTGTAAGATTTCTCCTGAGAAACCTACTGTTAGTCTAATTGGAATTCTCTTATATGTGACTTACTGTTTTTCTCTTGCTGCTTTTAGAATGCTCTCTTTGTCTTTGATTGACAATTGGCTCTAATGTATGTGGGAGAGGATGTGTTTGTGTTTAATCTATTTGGGGTCCTTTGAGCTTTCTTGACCAGATGTCCATCTCTCCCTCTCTAGACTTGGGAAGTTTTCTGCTATTATTTTATCAAAAATGTTTTCCTCACCTCTTCCCTTCTCTTTACCTTCTGATTGCTCATAATGCAAATAGTTATTCACTGAATGGTTTTCCATAAACTCTGTAGGCTTTCTTTATTTGTTCTTTCTCTTTCTTTGTCTGCTTTTGTTATTTCAAAAGATCTGTCTTGAAGTTTAGAAATTCTTTCTTTTGCTTGGTGTCATCTGTTGTTGAAACTCTTGATTGTATTTTTTATTCCATTCATTAAGTTTTTCAGGTCTAGAAGTTTTGTTTGGTTCTTTTTAAAAATAATATCTGTCTCTTTGTTGAATTTTTAATGCAGATGCTAAATTGTCTTCCTAATTTAATTGAATTGTTTATTCATATTGTCTTGTATCTCACTGGCGTTTTGTGTATTTCCTTTGATTTGGGGTCTATTACTGGAAAATTATTGTGTTACTTTGGAGGTGTCATGTTTCCTTGCTTTTTCATGTTTGCTGTGTTCTTACATTGATATTTATGCACCTGAGGGAATACTAGCCTCTTCCAATTTTATAGAGTAGGTTTCATAGAGAAATCTTGTTCCTATAGATGGGTTTTTATATGTTGATTGGCTGGGGTGTATTGACTTTGGTTCTTGGTAGATAAAGTAATGTAGTTTCTTCAGATGTAATCCGTGTTAGTGATGTTTGATAGTGCCTTAGTGGCCTAGGTTGTGAGGATTTGTGGTGGTGATGACACAGCTTCTTCTGGGGTGGGCTTGCTGAAGTGTTTCTCAGGCTGGGGTATATGCATGAACACAGTGGATCAGCCAACTTGAGGACTGGTTCACTAAGATTTGTGCCACCAGGATGTTTTTTGGACTGTGGGTGCAGGTGTGCAGGATGAGTCAGCTGGCTTGGGGACTGGCTCACTGGGGTCAGGGTCTCTTGTTTATTACTCCAACTGAAGACATGAGTCATGCCTGTTTGTCTGGCTTGGGATAAGTATGCCAGGGTTGGATCTACTCAGCTATTTCTGTGGTCAGGGTAATGGGTGCATAGCCACTAAACCAGTTCAGGCATACGTCTGCCTGGGGCAGGTCCACTAGGCTGTTTTTCTGATGGGGAATATGATGATGCAGATGTTTGGTAGCTTAGGGGCATGTCTGCCAGGGGCAGGTTTGCCTAGCTTCATCTCCAGTTGGGAGTAAGTGTGCATGGTAGTTAGGTCAGCTCAAGACCAGGTCTGCCTGCGATGGGTCTGCTGGAGTGTTTCTCTTAACAGACAGGCACACAGCTGCTCAGCTGTTCTGGGGCCTTCTCTGCTAGAGTCAGGTCTGCTAGACTGTTTCTCCAACTCTGGCCACAGCTGCTTAGCAGCTTAAGGGTGTGTCTAGCCAGGGTCAGGTCTGCTGGACTATTTATTGGCCAGGGACATGGGTACACAGCAGTTCAGCTGACCCAGGATGGCTTACCTACAGTGTGGTAAGGGAGCAAGGGCCATTCCTGGGCCCAGTGCTCTGAGCAGCTGGGGTCGTGGTGTTACAGCCACCCATGCGGGTGGAAAGACTGTGGAATCCCACGGTTGGAGGCCCAAAGTTGCTATTGGCCTCCAAGGCAGAGCACACTCCAGTAGTGGCTCTAGTTTTAAGATGGCACCACACCCCAGCAGCCTGGGTAATTTGATAATGGAAGTACAAAATTTGTACTCCTAATCCAGTGAAATGCAGCCGTGTGAATTCCAGACAGCTCCCAAATGGAGCTGAGGGATTACGAGGACTGTGGAATTCTTCTGTAGTAAAGATTACAGGGTGGCTATAGTGGCAGTGAGGGCTGCTGCAGGTCCTCTGCTTTCCCTTTCCCACAGGAAGAAGTCCCTGTTAACTCTGAGCTAATCTCAATAAGAGAGGTGGTTCAGCAGAGGCAGGGTGCCTTGCTCCCCTCTTTATGTTACCCTCTTGGGTTTCTGAACACTGAAATGACTTTACTACTCCTTTGTTACACTTCAACACTTTCCCTCTAATGCTTCAGTAAAAGTTTTAGTTGTTAATTCACTTCCTTGGTCCTTTTATGTATATATATATATATTTTTTTATTATTATTATACTTTAAGTTCTAGGGTACATGTGCACAACGTGCAGGTTTGTTACATATGTATACATGTGCTATGTTGGTGTGCTGCACACATTAACTCATCATTTACATTAGGTATAACTCCTAATGCTATTCTTCCCCCCCTCCCACCTCCCCCCTCCCCACAATACGACCCGGTGTGTGATGTTCCCCTTCCTGTGTCCAAGTGATCTCATTGTTCAATTCCCACCTATGAGTGAGAACATGTGGTATTTGGTTTTCTGTTCTTGTGATAGTTTGCTGAGAATGACGGTTTCCGGCTGCATCCATGTCCCTACAAAGGACATGAACTCATCCGTTTTTATGGCTGCATAGTATTCCATGGTGTATATATGCCACATTTTCTTAATCCAGTCTGTCACTGATGGACATTTGGGTTGATTCCAAGTCTTTGCTATTGTGAATAGTGCCACAATAAACATACGTGTGTATGTGTCTTTATAGCAGCATGATTTCTAATCCTTTGGGTATATACCCAGTAATGGGATGACTGGGTCAAATGGTATTTCTAGTTCTAGATCCTTGAGGAATCACCACACTGTTTTCCACAATGGTTGAACTAGTTTACAGTCCCCCCAACAGTGTAAAAGTGTTCCTATTTCTCCACATCCTCTTCAGCACCTGTTGTTTCCTGATTTTTTAATGATTGCCATTCTAACTGGTGTGAGATGGTATCTCATTGTGGTTTTGATTTGCATTTCTCTGATGGCCAGTGATGATGAGCATTTTTTCATGTGTCTGTTGGCTGTATGAATGTCTTCTTTTGAGAAATGTCTGTTCATATCCTTTGCCCACTTTTTGATGGGGTTGTTTGTTTTTTTCTTGTAAATTTGATTGAGTTCTTTATAGGTTCTGGATATTAGCCCTTTGTCAGATGAGTAGATTGCAAAAATTTTCTCCCATTCTGTAGGTTGCCTGTTCACTCTGATGGTAGTTTCTTTTGCTGTGCAGAAGCTCTTTAGTTTAATTAGATCCCATTTGTCAATTTTGGCTTTTGTTGCCGTGCTTTTGGTGTTTTAGACATGAAGTCCTTGCCCATGCCTATATCCTGAATGGTATTACCTAGGTTTTCTTCTAGTGTTTTTATGGTTTTAGGTCTAACATTTAAGTCTCTAATCCATCTTGAATTAATTTTCATAAAAGGAATAAGGAAAGGATCCAGTTTCAGCTTTCTGCTTATGGCTAGCCAATTTTCCCAACACCATTTATTAAGTAGGGAATCCTTTCCCCATTTTTTGTTTTTGTCAGGTTTATCAAAGATCAGATGACTATAGATGTGTGGTATTATTTCTGAGGACTCTGTTCTGTTCCATTGGTCTATCTCTCTGTTTTGGTACCAGTACCATGCTGTTTTGGTTACTGTAGCCTTGTAGTATAGTTTGAAGTCGGGTAGCGTGATGCCTCCAGCTTTGTTCTTTTGACTTAGGATTGTCTTGGCAATGTGGGGTCTTTTTTGGTTCCATATGAACTTTAAAGGAGTTTTTTCCAATTCTGTGAAGAAAGTCATTGGTAGCTTAATGGGAATGGCATTGAATCTATAAATTACCTTGGGCAGTGTGGCCATTTTAACAATATTGATTCCTCCTATCCATGAGCATGGTATGTTCTTCCATTTGCTTGTGTCTCCTCTTTTATTTCACTGAGCAGTGGTTTGTAGTTTTCCTTGAAGAGGTCCTTTACATCCCTTTTAAGTTGGATTCCTAGGTATTTTATTCTCTTTGAAGCTATTGTGAATGGGAGTTCATTCATGATTTGGCTCTCTGTTTGTCTGTTACTGGTGTATAAAAATGCTTGTGATTTTTGCACATTGATTTTGAATCCTGAGACTTTACTGAAGTTTCTTATCAGCTTAAGGAGATTTTGGGCTGAGATGATGGGGTTTTCTAAATATACAATCATGTTATCTGCAAACAGGGACAATTTGACTTCTGCTTTTCCTAACTGAATACCCTTGATTTCTTTCTCTTGCCTGATTGCCGTAGCCAGAACTTCCAACATTTTGTTGAATAGGAGTGGTAAGAGAGGGCATCCCTGTCTTGTGCCAGTTTTCAAAGGGAATGCTTCCAGTTTTTGCCCATTCAGTATGATATTGGCTGTGGGTTTGTCATAAATAGCTCTTGCTATTTTGAGATGCATTCCATCAATACCGAATTTATTGAGAGTTTTTAGCATGAAGGGCTTTTGAATTTTGTCAGAAGCCTTTTCTGCATCTATTGAGATAATCATGTGGTTTTTTTATTTGGTTCTGTTTATATGCTGGATTACATTTATTGATTTGCGTATGCTGAACCAGCCTTGCATCCCAGGTATGAAGCCCACTTGATCATGATGGATAAGCTTTTTGATGTGCTGCTGAATCCAGTTTGCCAGTATTTTATTGAGGATTTTTGCATTGATGTTCATCAGGGATATTGGTCTAAAATTCTCTTTTTTTTGTTGTATCCCTGTCAGACTTTGGTATCAGGATGATGTTGGCTTCGTAAAATGAGTTAGGGAGGATACCCTCTTTTTCTATTGATTGGAATAGTTTCAGAAGGAATGGTACCAACTCCTCCTTGTACCTCTGGTAGAATTCGGCTGTGAATCCATCTGGTCCTGGACTTTTTTTTGGTTGGTAGGCTATTAATTATTGCCTCAATTTCAGAACCTGCTATTGGTCTATTCAGGGATTCAACTTCTTCCTGGTTTAGTCTTGGGTGAGTGTACACGTCCAGGAAATTATCCATTTCTTCTAGGTTTTCTAGTTTATTTGCCTAGAGGTGTTTATAGTATTCTGATGGTAGTTTGTATTTCTGTGGGGTTGGTGGTGGTATCCCCTTTATCATTTTTTATTGTATCTATTTGATTCTTCTCTCTTTTCTTCTTTATTAGTCTTGCTAGTGGTCTATCAATTTTGTTGATCTTTCAAAAAGACAGCTCCTGGATTCATTGATTTTTTGAAGGTTTTTTGTGTCTCTATCTCCTTCAGTTCTGCTCTGATCTTAGTTATTTCTTGCCTTCTGCTAGCTTTTCAATGTGTTTGCTCTTGCTTCTCTAGTTCTTTTAATTGTGATGCTAGGGTGTCAATTCTAGATCTTTCCTGCTTTCTTTTGTGGGCATTTAGTGCTATAAATTTCCCTCTACACACTGCTTTAAATGTGTCCCAGAGATTCTGGTATGTTGTATCTTTGTTCTCATTGGTTTCAAAGAACATCTTTATTTCTGTCTTCATTTCGTTATGTACCCAGTAGTCATTCAGGTGCAAGTTGTTCAGTTTCCATGTAGTTGAGTGGTTTTGATTGAGTTTCTGAATCCTGAGTTCTAGTTTGATTGCACTGTGGTCTGAGAGTTTGTTATAATTTCTGTTCTTTTACATTTACTGAAGAGTGCTTTACTTCTAACTATGTGATCACTTTTGGAATAAGTGCAATGTGGTGCTGAGAAGAATGTATATTCTGTTGATTTGGGGTGGAGAGTTCTGTAGATGTCTATTAGGTCCACTTGGTGCAGAGGTGAGTTCAATTCCTGGATATCCTTGTTGACTTTCTGTCTCGTTGATCTGTCTAATGTTGACAGTGGGGTGTTGAAGTCTCCCATTATTATTGTATGGGAGTCTAAGTCTCTTTGTAAGTCTCTAAGGACTTGCTTGATGAATCTGGGTGCTCCTGTATTGGGTGCATATATATTTAGGATAGTTAGCTCTTCCTGTTGAATTGATCCCTTTACCATTATGTAATGGCCTTCTTTGTCTCTTTTGATCCTTAGTGGTTTAAAGTCTGTTTTATCAGAGACTGGGATTGCAACCCCTGCGTTTTTTTTGTTTTCCATTTGCTTGATAGATCTTCCTCCATTCCTTTATTTTGAGCCTATGTTTGTCTCTGCATGTGAGATGGGTCTCCTGAATACAGCAAACTGATGGGTCTTGACTCTTTATCCAATTTTCCAGTCTGTGTCTTTTAATTGGACCATTTAGTCCATTTACTTTTAAGGTAAATATTGTTATGTGTGAACTTGATCCTGTCATTATGATATTAGCTGGTTATTTTGCTCGCTAGTTGATGCAGTTTCTTCCTAGCATCGATGGACTTTACATTTTGACATGTTTTTGCAATGGTTGGTACCTGTTTTTCCTTTCCATGTTTAGTGCTTCCTTCAGGATCTCTTGTAGGGCAGGCCTGGTGGTGAGAAAATCTCTAAGTATTTGCTTGTCTGTAAAGGATTTTATTTCTCCTTCACTTATGAAACTTAGTTTGGCTGGATATGAAATTCTGGGTTGAAAATTCTTTTCTTTAAGAATGTTGAATATTGTCCCCCACTGTCTTCTGGCTTGGAGAGTTTTTGCTGAGAGATCTGCCGTTAGTCTGATGGGCTTCCCTTGGTGTGTAACCTGACCTTTCTCTCTGGCTGCCCTTAAGATTTTTTCCTTCATTTCAACTTTGGTGAATCTGACAATTATGTGTCTTGAAGTTGCTCTTCTCAAGGAGTATCTTTGTGGCATTCTCTGTATTTCCTGAATTTGAATATTGGCCTGCCTTACTAGGTTGGGGAAGTTCTCCTTGATGATATCCTGCAGAGTGTTTTCCAACTTGATTCCATTTTCCCCATCACTTTCAGGCACACCTATCAGACGTAGATTTGGTCTTTTCACATAATCTCATATTTCTTTGAGGCTTTGTTCATTTCTTTTTACTCTTTTTTCTCTACACTTCTCTTCTCGCTTCATTTCATTCATTTGGTCTTCAATCGCTGATACTCTTTTTTCCAGATGATTGAGTCGGTTACTGAAGCTTGTGCATTTGTCACATAGTTCTCATGTTATGGTTTTCATCTCTATCAGTTCTTTTAAGGATTTTTCTACATTGGTTATTCTAGTTAGCCATTCGTCAAATCTTTTTTCAAGGTTTTTAGTTTCTTTGCGCTGGTTACGTAGTTCCTCCTTTAGCTCTGAGAAGTTTGATCGACTGAAGCCTTCTTCTCTCGACTTGTCAAAGTCATTCTCCGTCCAGCTTTGTTCCGTTGCTGACGATGAGCTGCGTTCCTTTGGTCCTTTTTTATAAGGAGAAATGTATGGCAGGTCTTTCTAATTACACATCTTGCTGATAGCACTCCTTTTGTCTAGGCAGATTTTTGTTTTGAAAGTCATCCATCCTATTGTTGCTCCTTTTAAGGGAATATACTTTTTTGTCTAGCTGCTTTTAAAATTTTCTCTGTATTTGCGTTTTGGGAGTATGTTTATAATGTGTGTAGGTAGGTGTGGTTTTGGGAGTATGACTATAATGTGTTTAAGTAGGTGTGGCTTTTATTACTTTTATCCTACTGAAGTTATTGAGGGAATGGTTTGATGTGTTTTACTAAATTTAATAATTTAAGATGTGATACTTTCTCTCATTTTGAGACAAAAATTAAACATTTGTTAGACATTTTTAACAGGTTCTTATATCTTTTATGCTCTGTTTTTTTCCTCATTTTATTTTTTCTCTGTGAATCAGTTGAATATTGGGTATAAACATATTTATAGTTTAACGAGTCACATCTGCTGTATTCAGTCCATTTTATTCTGAGTTAGTGAATATTTTATTTTATATTTTATTTTACAATTCTTGCCTGTATTTATAATTTTTTGTGGATTTAAATTATCTGTTGAAATTTTTTAACTTTTCATTCAGGTTGTCTCTCTGTCTCATTTCCTCTGTTTTCTTTGACATACAGGCATAATATAGACATAATATTTATTTTTAAATGCTGGTCTGTTAACTCAATATCTTCACCTTTTAAGGTCTTAATTCTATTGACTATTTTATCTCTTGATTATCGGTCATTTTCTGTTTTTTATATGTGTAATAGTAAATTTTTTTATTATCCTGGACATTGTAGTAGATACGTTGTACCATCTTTGGTTTATGTTAGTTTTGTCTGATTATTGTATAATTCTGTACTAAAAGTCATTTATGTTGCTAACAAATCATCTTGGTCTTATTGAGGTATGATTTTCAATTTGTTGTGGTGATTCTATTTTAGTCTTTTCCTCACTCTTACTTAGATCATGCTTACACTGAAGGCATAGCCTCCCTCATGTGTCACTTAATAGTCATTGACATTCATTCATTGAGATGTTTATACTTTCCCTGGAGGTTTAACATATTTCCAGAACTTTGTGACCTCTGAAATATGTGCTCATTTCTCTATTTTCCTAGTTGATCAGTGACATCATCTTAGACTTTTTGCAAACTGGATACGTGTCATAGGAGTCATCCAAGAGCTTGAATGCAATTTTTACAGAGATATTTTGGAGTTCTTTCTAATTTCAACTTGTTCCTTCCTCTTAACATACTTCACAAATTTTTCTCACTTTGGTACCACAAACTCTTATTTCTGTTCCCTTCAGCTAGCGAGACTCTCATTCCATGCTTGTGTTTGATTTCCATGCAAAACTGATTACAAAATATCTGCAGGTAATAATGTCTGGTGTGAATATGGGCCTCCTGCCATGTTTTTCTGGTATTTCAAAAGTAACCTTGTAATTGTTGATATATAAGGCCTGAAATCAGTTATTTTATACATTTTAATAAATTTTACAATTATTTACTGTGGGACCTTCCCTTACTTTTATGATTATATTATATATTTATTCATGCCATTTCCCTGAAGTGTTGTTCAGTTTAAATAGTTTTGAACTTTCAAATAAAGGTATCTCCTGGGCTTTACTTTTAAACTCAACACTTTTATGTTAATAAAGTTTATTATAAGTGCAACTATGTTGTTTAATTTATATTACTGATGTACAAGAGTTTCTCTTGACTATGTACAGAAATGGAATTCCTGAGTCTTGTGGATAATAAACTTAAAAAATCAACTTATAATATCTATTTGTTTTCCAATGTGGTTATATTAATTATACTTCCAGCAATGAATACAATGTTCCACTTTAGACTTCTTATTTATGCCACTCAAGAGAATGTAAAATAATATCACATTTTGATCAAGATTTGCATATCCCTGATCACTATGAAAACCAAGCAACTCTTCATATGTTAATTTAACATATGTTTTTTTTCCAGGTAATATTCATTTCCATTGCTCATTTTTTCTACTGGAATATTTATCTCTTTCTTACTGATCAATGAGAGTTCTTCATGTGGTTTCTGAAGCTTCTAACTTTTTTAAGTCACATGATTATCTTTCATATATTTGTATCATTCTTCCCTCCATATTTTTAAGGTGTCTAAAATTACTAATTCTTAATCTTAGTAAATAAAGATTCTTTTTCTTTTCTCTTTTTTCCTTTTTTTTTTTTTTTTTTTTTTTGAGGAGATGGAGTCTCGCTCGGTTATCCAGGCCAGAGTGCAGTGGCGTGATCTCAGCTCACTGCAATCTCCACCTCCTGGGTTCAAGTGATTCTCCTGCCCCAGCCTCCTGAGTAGCTGAGACTACAAGTGCGCGCCACTGCACCTGGCTAATTTTTGTATTTTTAGTAGAGATGGGGTTTTGCCATGTTGGCCACGCTGGTCTCAAACTCCTGACCTCAGGTGATCCACCCACCTCAGCCTCCCAAAGTGCTGGAATTACAAATGTGAGCCACCACGCCCAGCCCAAGATTATTTTTCTTTACTTTTAATAAACCAAGATTTAAAAAAAAAATTTAAAAGTAGTACTGTTTGTCTGAATCCAAGGTAAAAGATATGTCCTTACATTTTGTAAAGTTTAAAAAAATCTGTTGAGATGTAATTTACAAATATTAAAGTGCACCCATTTTGATTGCACAATTAGATTAGTAATGATAAATATGTTCATATAGGTAACCACCACCCTATTTAAGGGCTAGAACCTTTCCATGACACTAAAATATTCTCCCATTCCCCTTTTGAATTGAATGCCCCCTTCATTGTAGGCAAATTCTGATTTGATTTCTGTCACTATAAATATTGTCTATTCTAGAACATACAAATAAAGTACAGAGTCATCTTTTATATCAATTTGCCTTTAATTAGCCTAGTGTTTTTGAGATTTCCACGTTGTTTTGTGTATTCCTTTTTATTGAATTGTTTGTTCATTTTATTTGAATGACATTTCATTATATGAATATTATCACAATTTTATGAAAAAAAAATTTTTTTCCAAATTTGGGTTATCATAAATCCAGCTTCTGAGAACATTCACATGCAATTATTTGTGTGGATGGGGACTTATGCTTTACTTTGTCTTAAGTAAATATCTAGGGTTATGACAAATGTCTAGCCATAGTCTAAGAACACAGTCTAAGAAATTGCTGAACTGTTTTCCAAATTGGCTATATCCTTTTGTATTCTCACCAGAAATGTATGGAATTTCCAGTTGTTCCACTTTCTTACCAACATTTGGCATGACTGTGTTAATTTTTGTCATTTTGGTGGGTGTATAGTGGTATTTGTGTTTTCAAATTCTTCTATAATGACTGATAATGTTAAGCATCATTTTATGTGTTTATTAGCAATTCTTAATGTGTTCTTTTGCGAAGTGTCTATTCAAATCTTTTGCCCATTTAAAACATTGGATTGCTTGTCTTCTTTTATTGAGTTGTATGATTTATTTAATATTCCAGATACCATTCATTAATTAGGTGTATGTATTGTGAATATTTTCTCCCAGTCCATAGCTTGCTTGTCTTTTCCTTGTTTGTTTGTTTGTTTTAAGCATGATAGTTATGTGGTCCAATTTATCAATCCTTCTTTTATGGCTTTTTGTTTCCTATTAAAAAAACTTTGTCCATCCCAAAGTCACAAATATTTTTCCCTGTGTTTTTTGCCTAAATTTTATAGTTTATGTTTTACTTTTCTGGCTATGATTGACTTTGAATTATTGTTTTGTATGTGTTGTGAGGGAGGTATCAAGGTATTTATTTACCTACTTATTTATCATATGATATCTAATTATTGAAAAGGCATTTCTTGCCCTAATGTATTACTTTGGGATCTTTGTTGAAAGTCAATTCAGGGTGTATATGTGGATCTTTTGGCAGACTCTCTAGTCTGTTTAGTTTTTAAAATACATTTATCTTTATGCTAATACCACACCTTCTTCATTACTGAAGCCTTATAGTCACATGATGTAAATTCTTCACTTTTACTGCCTTGGTAAACATTATTTTGTCCATTCTTAGTCCTTTAAATTTTTAGAATCACATAATTTCTTACAGTCAAATTGTCTCAAAACACCTGGAATTTTTTGGGGGGATTGTTAAATCTTTTGACCAATTTAGGGTTTATTGGACATCTTAACAATTGAGTCTTTCACTCATGAACATGCCAAATCTTTTTATTCATTTAGGTTTTATTTTATTTTTCTCATCAATAGTTTTTAGTATACAGCCCTTGAATATATCTTATTAAATTTAGTATTATGTAGTTTATGTTTTGTACACTGTTTCAAAAGTTATTTTAAATTTCATTTTTCAGTGGCTGACTAATGGTGTGTAGACAGATATCAGGTTTTTGTATCCTGTGAACTTGTTAAATTTATGTATTAGATCTAGTAGTTTACTCCTGCATTTTATTATATTATGTTATTATATTCCTATATATTATATGTAGTATGTTCCTATATTCTAGTATATTTTTCTTGTCTTCTTTACATTTTTTAGATATATGACTAAAAGGGCAGTCAACTTCTTCCTTCCTTTTCTCTCTTCTTCTGTCTCTTCCCACCCTCTTTTTTCCTTCCTTTTCTTTTTTCCATTGTATGGTTTTTTCTTTTGTACCTTTACTATAATTTTGAAAAGATGCGGTGAGAGCTGACATCCTTGTCCCCAAACTTAGTTAGAAAGTATTCAGGCTTTTATTATTAAGCATGTTGTGAAATGAAGGTGTTTTTGAACATGGGCTTTATTCAGTTTCTATGTTGCTGAGGCATTTATCATAATTGAGCTTTGAATGTTAATACAATTTTTATTGTGATTATTATGGTAATTGGTTGCCTTATTCTGTTAATGAGGAGTGAATTATATTGATTGAGTTTTTTTGAAAGGTAAAACAACCTTGCAATTCTAGGACAAATACGTACATAGTCATAATGCTGTATCTTTTTTTTATATATAAGTGAATTCAATTTATTATTATGAAGGGTATTAATCCATGAATTTTTTCTTGTAATGTCTTTGGTTTTGTATGAGCATAACATTGGTCATATAAAATGAGTTAGAAAGTACCCTTTCCTCTGTTCTGTCTGAAGCTGTTTGTGTGAAATTGGTATTGTTTGTTCCCATATGGTTGAGTAAAGCCATCTAGACCTGTGTTTTCTTTGTATGAGGACTTCAAATTATGAATTCAATATCTTTAATTGTTACAGGTCTATTTAGAATTCTCATTTCTTCTAATGTCAGTTTTGGTCATTTGGATCTCAAAACTTTTTTTTTCACTTTATTTTTTCAAATTAATTGGCATATTATTTATAGCAGTCTTTTATTATCGTTTTCATGTTCGTAGAATCAGTAGTGATACCCTGTCTTTTACCCTTAGATGGGTAATTTATGCTTTTTTTCTTTTTTCTTCCTTGACTAGTCTAAATAGGGTTTTATCAATTTTTATTGTTATTGTCAAGAATGAATTTTTGTCTTTATATATTTTCTGTTTTTTTTCAATTTCATTGATATCCCCTCTTTAGTGTTTCATTAATTCTATTTATTTTGTGCTTAATTTGTTCATCTTAGCTCCTTAATTGAAAACTTGGGTTAGTGATTGTATACCTCTCTCTTTAAAAATATATATATATATAAATATTTAGAACTATAACTTTTTAAATAAGTACTGCTTTGGCTATGTCCCATAAACTTTGCTGTTTGGGTGTGCGTTATTTTTTAGCTCAAAATATAACAAAAAGTATAAATGTGTGAGGTGATGGACACCCCATGACTCTGATGTGATTATTATGTATTGATGCCTGTATCAAAACATTTGATGTAACCCACAAATATATACACTTACCACATACCCACAAAAATAAAAAATTAAAAATATATTTTCTAATTTTCATTATTTTTTAACCAGTTGGTTATTTTCACATATGTTGCTTAAATTTATTTATTTAGAGCTTTTTTGAAAATGCTTTTGTTATTAATTTATGAATTAATTTTGTTTTGGTCACAGAATATTTTCTGTATGATTTTAGTTGTTTTAAAGTTATTGAGACTTGTCTGATAGAAAATCAATAGTTAATCTAGGTAAGTAGTTCATTTGCGCTGAAGTTGTTAGATGTGTTCCATAAATGTCAGTTAGGTTAAGTTTGTATGTGGTGTTTTTAAAAATAAATTAATTATGTTTTTAGTGGGTACATAATAGGTGTATATATTTATAGGATACATGAGACGTTTTGATACAGGCATGCACTGTGAAATAATTACATCATGGGGAATGTATCCATCCTTTCAAGCATTTATCCTTTGTGTTACAATCATCCAGTTATACTCTTTTAGTTATTTTTAAATGTACAATTAAGTTATTATTGTCTGTAGTCACATTGCTGTGCTATCAAATAGTAGGTCTTACTCATTCTTTTAAACTATATTTTTTGTGCCCATCCCCACCTTCCACTCACCCCCAAACTACCCTTCCCAGCCTCTGGTAACCATCCTTCTGGTAACCAACCTCTTGTCCAGTGTTGGAAAACAGTTTTTATTGTATATTTATTCCTGTTTTTAAGTTACTTATGGTGAAAGTGCTAGTACCGATTACTCTCTGTCTCCATGAGTTCAATTGTTTTGATTTTTAGATCCTGCAAATAAGCAATTTGATTTGAATGTGCCTTGTGTGTGTGTGTGTGTGTGTGTGTGTGTGTGTTTGTTCTGCTTGGAGTTCTGGTGAGATTGCAGGACTCTCTTCATCTGTTTCTCTTCTCTTGATAGTCACAGTTCTGCCCTGCCTCTTGTCCAGTGTTTGAAAACAGTTTTGTTTTGTATATTTATTTCTGTTTTTAAGTTATTTATTGGTGGAAGTGCTAGTTACCAGTTACTCTGTTATGACCAGGATTCAGAGTTATCCCTATTAAAATTTATTTATTTTTCCTTTTAAATGTAAGATCTGAATCTATGTGGAGATAAATTTTGTGCATAATATGAGTTGGCATACAATTTCATTTTTGAAAGGTTATGAATAAGCATTTTACCATAGTTCTATTTATCCAGTAGTCCTTTGCCTAATGATTTATCATGCTTCCTGTTTTCTATAGGCAAATTTCCATATTCATATATATGTGGGTCTGCTTCTGGGTTCTCTATTTTATTATGATGGTCAATTGATCTATCAGTATACCAACACTGAACTATCTTAATTTCTATGGCCTAATAATAAATCATGTAAATCATATTATCTGTTAAGTTGGGTCCTCTCTCCCAGTTCTTCTTCAGAAATGTCTTAGCTATTCTTGGGTCTTTACTCCCTCCAAGTTCCTTGTGAAATGTTGCTTTTTGGATTAGCATTTCTTTGGCTGTATAGAACAATTTCAGAGACAATTGATATCCTTACCATATTATGTCTCGTTTTCCTTGATCATGGGTTAACAGTTCATTTTAAAATTCTTTAATGACTTTCACTAATTTTTATAACTTCCTCATACAGATGTTGCACATTTTTGTTAGATTTATTTGCTATCATAAATGCTGTCTTTTAAAGATGTTTTCTCTAATTGTTTGGTATATAGAAAAACAAGTAACATTTATAGAGAGATTTTATATTCATTTATCTAGCTAAATTCATCTCTTATAGCTAATAGTTTTTCTCAAGATTATTTTTGTTTGTTTTATATATAAACATAATCTGAAAATAATATCTCTTAATTTCACATTTCTAATTCTTAGGGTTTTTTTCCTATAATTGTATATTCTAGAACATGTAGTATAATGTTGAGTAGATTTGTTAATATTGAACATCTTTTATATTCTGATTTTAAAGCAGTTGCTTTACATTTTCTCATTTATGGTTATGTTTATTAAATGTGCTTTGTAGATCCCTTTTATCAAAATAGAGAACTTTCTTTCCATTCCTAATATATTATAATTTTATCATAAATAGATATTAAATATTGTGGAAAGTTTTCTTTGTCTCTGTGAGGTGATGACATGGATTTTATCCATTAATTTAACAGAACTCATAAATCCTGTTGTATTTAGTTATTTAGAATTTGTTTTAAAGATTTTTATTTAACACTTTTATTTAGATATTTTACATTTATATTGATGAATAAAATGAATAGTCCTGTAAAATTTTCTTCTTGAATAATTTTTGTTTCTTTTCAGTTCAAAATTATAGTGGATTTATAAGATGAGTTACAGTATGCTCCTTTTACTTATATTTTTTAAAAGAACATACATCTTGTAAATTTAGTAAAAATTGCCTATGAAAATGTCAAGAACTTATTTATGGGAAAACCTTTAATTATTTTAATTTTTTTCAAAAGCTATCAGAATTTTCATGTTTTATTTCTTATTGAATCATTTTACATTAACAAACAGAAATTTTCTAACTTCTAAAAGTTATTAGCATAAAGGAATTAATAATATTCTCTCATATTTTAGTTTTTACTCTGTTACTAATTATGTCACTTTTTCAATCATAATATTGTTTGTTTGTTCTCAGTCTTTATTTCTCTCTCTCCAAATCAATAATCCCAGAGGTTTGCCTATTTTGTTATTCTTTTTAAATAATTGACCTTTATTTCTATTGGAGTCTTTCTATTTTAACGAAACAGCTCAAACTCTGTAGCCAGATTCGGGCTCCAGCAATTACCAGCTGTGTGGTTCTGTGTTAATTACTTAAACTCTCTGTGTTTCAGTTTCTATCTCTGTAAAATGGGAATTATATCCACCTCACAGGTTGTTATGTTGACTAGAAGAGTTAATAATTGCAAAGCACTCATGTCGTCTGACACATAGAAAGTACTATGTAAACATTTATTTAGTAAATAAATAATTGTGTTAATTTCTGTTCTTATCTCCTTTCTTGTATATTTTTGGAATTAATGTTACTCTCTTTATAGATTCTTAGGTCTTGTTTCTCTTCTAATGTAAGAATTGAAAGTTAAATATTTTCCTCGAATTACCACTTTTGCTATATTCTATAAATTTAGCTATGTGGTAGTTGTTTTGGGGTTTTGTTGTTGTTATAGTTCTAGATGGTTTTGAACTATCCATTATGGATTTTTCTATAATCTTGGAGTTGTTTACAAGTACTTTAAAATTTTTCTCTATATAAGAATATCTTATGTTTTTGTTTCTATCTTGTAATCTTTGGTTAAGAACATAGTTGGTTCTTGTTTAGTATGTAATCCAGTTTCGGGACTGTATTATAAATGTCTGAGAATGATGTGTGTTTTTACATTGTATGATACGCAACTATATGTTCATTAAATTGTGTTGCTCACATCTTCTATAACTTTGGCCATTGGTTTGCTTGACCAATGAGAAAGTTCCTTAGAAATTATTCACTTAATAGAGTTTTAGAGGTTTTTTTTTTTTTGTAATTTTATATGTGTATATCTTGTGACTAATGTATTAGGCACATACTTGTTTAGACATGTGTGAATTAGATATGTATTTTTGATTCTTTAAACACTTTCAACATTCTGTAGTGACTTTCTAGATTCCCTGTGTTCCCTATACTTTTTAATTTTGTCTTTTAATTGACACATAATAATTGTGCATGTTTATGGGGTACGGTGTGATGTTTTGATACATATATACATTGCATAATGATCAAATCAGTGTAATTACCATATTCATTACCTTAAACATTTGTCATTTCTTTGTGATGAGAACATTCAAACTTCCCTCTTCTAGCTATTTTGAAATATACAATACACTATTGTTAACTGTAGTCACCCTACTATGCAACTGAGCACCAGAAGTCATTACTCCTCTTTAACTAATTTTATACCCAATAAACAGCCTCTGCCCTTCTCCCCCTCCCCACCCAGCCTTTGGTAACCACTGTTCTACTCTCTACTCCTATGAGATTGACTTTTTAAAGATTCCATGAGTGAGACCATGTGACATTTGTCCTGTGCTTGGCTTATTTGCCTTGACATAATGTCCTCTAGGTTCATCCATTTTGTTGAAAATGACAGGATTTAAATCATTTTTTTTTTTATGGTTGAGTAATATTCTGTTGTGTATGTATAACACATTTTAAAAATCCATTCATCCATTGATAGGCACTTAGGTTGATTCTGTACCTTAGCTATTGTGAATAGTGTTGTAATAAGCATAGATAAACATAGGAGTGCAGATATTTCTTCAACATCATCATTTTTCATAGATAGGAAAAAAATTATCAAATTTGTATGGAGCTACAAAAGACCCCAGATAGCAAAAGCAATCTTGAACAAAAAGAACAAAACTGGAGACATTACACTTTCTGACTTCAAACTACACTGCAAAGCAATAGTAACCAAACAGGTTGGTACCAATGTAGACATGGACATGTAGACCAATTAAACAAAAGAAAGAACCTAGAAATAAATACATACATTTACAGTCCACTGATTTTCACAAAGATGCCAAGAACAGATATTAGAAAAAATACAGTCTTCTCAGTAATGGTGCTGGAAAACCTGAATATCTACATGCAGAAAAATGAAAATAGACCCCTATCTCTTACAAAAATCCACTCAAAATAGATTAAAGACTAAAATGTTAGACCCCAAACTATGAAAGTACCAGAAAAAAATACAGGAGAAACACTTCATGACATTGATCTAGGCAGTAACTTTTTAGGTAAGACCTCAAAAATACAGACAACAAATACAAAAATAGACTAATGAGATTAAATCAAACTAAAAAGCTGCACAGCAAAGGAAACAATCAACAGAGTGAAGAGACAACCTACAGAATAGGAGAAAATAAATATTTGTAAACTATGCATCTGACAAGGAGTTAATATGCAGAATATACAAGAAGCTCAACAACTCAATAACAAAAACCAAATAATCTGATTTAAAAATGAACAAGATATCTTAATAGGAATTTCCCAGAAGATATTCAAAGAGACAATATGTATATGAAAAATGCTGATAACTAATCACCAGGGAAATGTAAATCAAAATCACGGTGAGATATCACCTCACTCCAGTTAGGATGGCTACTACTACAAAAATAATAATAATAACAACAAATGCTGGTGAGGATAAGTAGAAAGTGTAATTATTTTACCCTGTTGGTGGAAATGTAAATGGTACAGCCACTATGGAAAACTGGTGGTTCCTCAAAAAACTACAAATAGAACTACCCTATAATCCAACAATTCCACTACAGTCTATATATTGTCTATACTGTTTTGCCTTAATTTCTATATTGTCTGATGGTGACTTCGTTTTTCTTTTTATTAGAATTGCTTTGTGTATCTCTTCTTATACTTTCACTCTTAAAGCCTCAGCCTCCTTAAAGCAAAATTTGCAAAGAAGATGTAGCAGATATTTTTTCCAATCATTGCCTTTAAACTGACAATAATTTTTATTGTGATTGTTAAGAACTTAAAATAGAGTTATGATTCAACTCAGCAATCCCACTGCTGGGTATATACGCAAAGGAAAATAGATCATTATACTAAAAGGACACGTACTCACATGGTCATCACTATGTATTCACAATAGAAAAGATATGGAATCAACCAGGTACCCATCAATGGTGGATTGGATAAATGTGGTATATGTATATACTGTGGAATACTATGTAGCCACTAAAAAGTATTTCATTGGTCATGGAATGCTATGGAACCATAAAAAAGAATGAAATCATGTCATTTGCAACAGTATTGTTGAAACCGGAGGCCATAATGCTAAGTGAACTAACACAGGAACAGGAAATAAAATACTGCATGTTCTCATGTATAAGTGTGAGCTAAACATTGAGCACAGATGGACAGAAACACGTGTTGTAATAGACACTGTGGGCTGGGCGTGGTGGCTCACACCTGTAAACTCAGCACTTTGAGAGGCCGAGGCAGGCGGATCACCTGAGGTGGGGAGTTCCAGACCAGCCTGACCAACATGGTGAAACCCTATCTCTACTAAAAAAAACAAAAACAAAAACAAAAACCAAAATTAGCCACCAATGGGCATGGTGGCATATGCCTGCAATCCCAGCTACTCAGGAGGCTGAGGCAGGAGAATCACTTGTACCCGGGAGGCGGAGGTTGCAGTGAGCCAAGATCACGCCATTGCCCTCCAGCCTGGGCAACAAGAGCGAAACTTGGTCTCAAAAAATGAAATAAATAAAATAAAAATAAATACAGAAATAAATAATAGACACTGTGGACTACTAGAGTTGGTAGGGGGTGAAGGGGATGTGAATTGAAAAACTAACAATTGTGTACTATACTCACTACTCGAGTAGTCAGCTCGATACCTATGTAACAAACCTGCACACATACACCATATATTTAAAATAAAAGTTGAAATTTTTTTAAAAAAAGGAAATTTGAATTTTTTAAAAAAATTATCCAGTGTTTTGAGATTTTTTAAAAAAACTCTTTTTCAAATAATAAGAAATTTAACAGCTTCATACCACATCATCCTGCTATTTTCTTTTATTCTCGTTTTGGTTTCTTATATATACACTTTATCCTTTCCATTTGGCAGTGCTCTTAGCCTTTTAAAAGACAAAAGAAAATTTTCCAGATATTTTATCACTCCTACTTCATGTGTCTCCTGCAGCATTTGTTAGGTTTGTGTCTTTTCTTATTTGGATACTTTATCACAAAGTCTTTCTAAAATGGGTCATTGTTAGACAAAATTAATGAAGCCTTCCTTGTATGTCTGAAAATATTTTTATGACATTTGAAAGGCAATTTGTCTGGATATAAAATTTCAGATTTAATGTTCTTTTACTTAAAATGCCTTAAAATATCTTACTGTGTTGTCTTATTGAAACTAATGTTTCTGTTGCTGTTGAGGTCTGATGTCAAATTGTTCTGAAAGGTTATTTGCTACTTTTTTTTTTTTTTTGAGTTAGAACATTTTAACTATGAGCTTAAATTATTTCAGTGTTCAAAGTCATTGCTTTTCTACCATGATTTGCCCATCTAGACCTCTTAATTTTCAGAGTGGCTAGATTATATATTCACGCTGTTTTTCCAAGCAAGCCACTTTTGATTTTTTCTGAGCCTTTTATATCTTGCAATGTGCTTCTTAATCCAGAATGCACTTCTTGTGGCATTATGTAAGTTGGAGACATTTACTCCTTTCTGTTGTTGTTTCTAGTGTATAAAATGGAAGGTCTGAAATAAAGTAGATTTTTAGTCAACACCATTTTTTCTCTTTAAGAATTTGTTACAGTGTGTATTCTTTGTCCAATTAATATTTTAATCACAATATGTCTAGATTTATTTTAAGAACTTTGTTTAGAGTGTGGTAAGTCCCTTTGGCTTACAGTTGACTATTTTAAAATTCAAAAGTATTTCTCCAATGGTGTCTTCTTTGATACTGTCAAAGTTTTGTGGGTTTTCTGGTTTATGCACTAGTTTTCCCAGAATCATCTGTGATTCTGGCTTTAACCTTTATTCTCTATTCTCTCCACATCATTCCCCCTGTCCCTTGTCATTGCTATCTCTGACCATTCCTTTCGCATTGTCAGGAAGAGAAGGCTTCCCATGACTGATCCAGTCTTTTTTCTTTGAGACGGAGTCTTGCTCTGTCCCCGAGGCTGGAGTGCAGTGGCGCGATCTCGGCTCACTGCAAGCTCCGCCTCCTGGGTTTACGCCATTCTCCTGCTTCAGCCTCCCGAGTAGCTGGGACTACAGGCGCCCGCCACCTCGCCCAGCTAGTTTTTTGTATTTTTAGTAGAGACGGCGTTTCACCGTGTTAGCCAGGATGGTCTCGATCTCCTGACCTTGTGATCCGCCCGCCTCGGCCTCCCAAAGTGCTGGGATTACAGGCTTGAGCCACCGCGCCCGGCCGATCCAGTCTTTTCTTCGTCAATTCCAATGCTGGGATTAGAGGTATTGGTTTTGTTTGCAACCCTCCCTTAACTCACCAGCTCCCCTTTTAAGTTCAGCTTGTCATTTTTTCTGTCTCTTCCTGGGACTCTCCATCTCAGCCTGTTTTCTTCCTTCAGTTCTTCATAACAGTTTCACGATAAACATGTCCTCTGAATCATTTGGAAGATGTTGTTTACTGTTGTGTGTATTGTTTTACCTATGGTCACTTTCTCTGGATTGCTCAGCAAGCAACTGCAAGCCCTGCTGTAAGATGTTGAGATTCTTTCTGTCTCAGCCAAATGTGCTTTGCTGGTGGGCATTATGGGTGCCAGGATTCGATGTGCCATTGCCTGTCTCCTTTCTCCTCCACTTCCTGTTTCCTATCTTCCTGCTTCCTGGTAATTGTTTTCCCTAAATTAATTTAGAGCATTTTCTGAAAATATATTTCAGGGAACACTAGTTCTTCAGGATGTATATAGATGATAAATGAAAAATAAAAATGCCTTGTATTCAAGTGCATTTAAGAAATATTGAATTAAACAAAATCATTACAGGATTGTTTACTAAATGGCTTCTGAGAGCCTTTGATGACTGTGGCTTCTTGAGATGGGACTAGATGAAGCTCTCTGAGGTGCATCTTGTAAGACTGACATGCTGCAGAACACCTTTTAGTGTCTTTTGCTGTCATATGTTTGGGGAGATACAGAAAATGGTCTGGCTGCCCCAGAAACAGGGAGCACACAGTAGAGGAATTGCTATGCACTATTCAATTCGGCATAAACCTTGGGCCTCTAATTTCAAGAACAATCAAAGAAGGAATGAATGATGTTAGAATATCCTTCTGTGGTGATTCAGAGTGGTTAGGCTGTCCTGTCTTTTTGACAAAAGCATAGGTAGTCCAGTGATTATATTTCTCAATCCATATCCATCCACCTATATTCAAGGGAAATTGCTAATATTTACAGTGGGATGACTGTCAGTATTGTCTTCATCTTTTTTTCCATATTTTCATCATTTCCGTGTCTTTATATTTAGTTAGAAGTTGGGGGAGAATGTGTCATCTGCCATTTTCAACTGGAGACCTATGTAAATAGTGCAAGAGGTTGGTAAGTAATCCACTTTGAATTTGCTGTGTCTTTCAGGCAGGAAAAGCAATCACTTGGCAGTATGTCAGCTTCACACTTCTCCATCAATGTTTGACCTCAAGGGCACGGCTCTACTGTCTTATGATTACAGGAGGCAAATGCAGGGTCTTATCTCCACATCAGCTGCCTTTACATCAGTTGGGTCTATTAGCACCCAGTGGTAAATACTACTGGCTGCACCCCAGGCACTGGCTTAGAAGTAAAACTTTGAACTTGCCATTGCCATTACTTAACCCCCATCAAAGGTAGATTGAGAGAAACAACACTTTTAGTAGATTACCTGAAAGCTATTCAATCCATCAATCCTTTGGACACTAACGTTTGTAATCAGCAAGATTCTTCCAGTGAGAATTGCTTTCCTCTGTGGAGATCCATTTCATCAAATATTTTTGGTGTGATGTCACTGACTGTCATTCAAGAACATGATTAGAAACACACTTATAAAATTCATTATTGACTTTATTGTGAACATGATCCTGAAAACATTCACTGCCTGACACACGTTTTCTCTTAAGCACTGATGCTCTGAGATTCAATCTCAGGGATGGAAATAGCTGTACTTGTTTTTGTCTATGTTATAAATCATATAAATGATTAGGTTACTGATCATATTAAGCAGCTAAAATGATGGGTGACAGAGTTGATATTTAAATCATTATGGCAGGCTGGGTAGAGTCTAACCAAATAACCTCAGCAGTGGAAAATCTACAGCCTTTATTTGGGTAAAAACAATCCACTGAAACACCTGTTCTGACAGAGAGATTAATTCAGCATTTCCAAAAGTATGCTTGGAGATGCAGTCCTTCGAGGAGATGCTTCTTGAAGGAAAGGCCCCGGGGAGAACTAAGTATGGGAAATGCTGCATGTTAAATCTATCTTATCATGATTCATAATACATATTATCATATTAAAAGTCTGTAGTAAAGAAATCTGTTTAATTCTGTTGTCTCCATTTTTTTCTTCCTAAGTTCATTTAATGCAGAGCTTTTGTTGTTGTTGTCGTTCCTGGTAGACCCAGGACTATCCCAGGAATGCTCGGCAGAATTCATTTTAGAAAATTCCAGCTTAAATCATTCAACCTAAGACCAGTGAATTTTCCTTCCCACTGTTGATTGACTCTCACTATAGTAATGCTTTTATTTTTTCATACAGTTTTCATGATCTTTACCATGGTAGTAATAGCTATCATTTGTGGAGTATTTTGTATGTGCCATACGTTGTAAAAGTTACTATCAGTGAGCGTACCAGAGATGCCAAATGGTGGAGCCCTGCAGAGACCATCAGGGCCTGAAGAGGATGGAAAACTCACATGATAGCTGTCGGTCCAAGGGCAGAACTGGATTCCTCCAGTCATGTCTTTCCTGACCTTCGTCTAGGCCTGGCCTGGGTTATGCAATTAAAGTTATGAATAAGAAATATAGTCTTTGTCTCCAGAAGCTTAAAATCGAGAGCAGTGACAGACAATGCATGTAAGAGGAGCTGGGTAAGAGACTCCAGAAGAAAAAGTGATTGATTAGTGGAGGTTCAAGTGCACCTTGATTGCAGAGAGTACACCTATGCTTCTGGATGGACAGCAGCTTCCAGGTGGGGGCAGACTAAGGATCCAGCAGAAGCACCTGCAGAGTCCCAGGACACCGCTCAAGGAGTGCATATGGCAGTGCCAAGAGTTGCTTCCGGTTAAGGTAGTGGGTTTCACATAGCTGGATTATGGAACCCTTTGGGAGAGGAAGATGGACGTTGGACCTGGAAAGGCTTCAAAGCCCATCGAGAGTGTTGAGCTCCAGACAGGAGGCATGCCTGCACTCTGGAGCTGATATGTGGCACTTGCCAGAAGTTGTATGATGGAAAAGCTACTTAGGGAGGGATGGGACAAGGGTGTGGCAGAGCCCTGAAGCAGGTACTGATGACATCGGCGTAGGCATCTGACTTAATCTGAAATGTTTCACACCCTCCTCACTGCCATCGTTGTGATGGGCAAGTGCCCCTGCTGACTCTTCTCTGTCTGCTCTGCTGGCCCACCTTCTCACAGCCCTATAGGTACTCTGGTGTGGTGTTGTTGGACGGGAACTCACAATAAGGGTCGTTGTGGCCTCCTCCTTGCAGGACTCTGGGTGTCATTTCCATCATTCCACTGGGATACCAGGAGGAAGAGGCTTCAAGCTTGAGAGGAAAACCACAGCTTCCTGAGAGGTCTGGAGTGGCCCTGCCTTTGAACCTGCCCCATGGATCTGGGTTCTTGGACAGAGCTGCAACAGTCGCTTCATTTAGCCAGTGTTGGGAGGAGTGGAGAGAGAAAGAGACCAGGATCCTGAGGCCTTTGGCACCTCTCAGCTCAGATCGCAAGCTGGGTTCCTCCCGAGTCATAAACCCTGTACCCTGCCAGAGAACAAATCATTCCAGCAAGAAAGAGGATTCTGGCTTCCAGTGTCTGATGACTTATGAAGTGCAGCCAAGAGGGAAAATCATTTTAAAAATATTGAAAGGCACCTCGCCAGGGCTCCCTCCACTGGAGGAAATATCAATACAGGATTTATTTGAGGCCCTAAGTGCTGTGGCATCATCCAGAGATGGGAACAACACTGTCTGCATTTCAGAGCTGACAGCTACAACTTGTTTCTTCCTGCTGCTGCGGCTGCGACTGCTGCCACCGTCAGGAGCTTCGAGCGTCAAGGCGGATCTCTGGTGGCACTGACAGTTGAGGCATAATCCTTCAATGGAGTGGGTAATGGTTTCAGGGAGGCTGTGGTCCCATTCCTGTGGAAGGAGGATTTGGGGAAAGCTATGCTCTGTGGTTTGGCCAGCTTGGGTAGATCATTTAAGTTATGTGCTAGTTCATGAATGCAGTTAGGCTTCCAGAACCTAAAGTGAAGACATTCTTTTGGGCTGGCTCCCTGGCCCCCTGCCTGGGGAACCCAGGGACTCAGCTGCTCCTCTTGCTCCTGATGCTGCATCCTCCCCGCTGGACCACAGCCCAGCTCTCCCCACTGTGTCCCCTGCACAAAAGGCCAGGGTCCCCGGCTTTGTCTCTTCCCTAACCTGAACTATTTGCTTTTCATCTGTCTGTTGTTTTATCTTTTCTTTGAACTCTTGTATCTCTTCTTGAATTTCTTTTTCCTTTAAGAGACCATGTTATCTGTAACTTTTTTGAGACTGGGGAGAATATTTGCCTGAACTATTAATCTTTTCTGCCCTAAGAGATAATTCCTTGTGATGGATTTTTACATTTTCTTCATCTGCTTTTCTCCCCATGCTGGCTTCTCCCTCCCTTACTCATGATTTGGGGACATTCTGTTCATATATATATATATATATATACTGTTGCTTTCTTTCTGATTATCATTCACCTTTAAAGAGAGCTGGCTCCGTGTTTCAGAAAGTATAGGGAGGGACTGGGGACTGGAGTCAGGAGCTTGCTGGGGCTGTCCTTGGCTTCTGTGAGAATTGGTGAGTTCTCTCTCTCCAAGTGTTTTATTCACTTTGTCCTGGATGTGTATCTCTCCATAATTTTCAGGATTCAAAATGGGAGGGAACTTTCAGAAAATTCTTCTAAGATCTGCATTGCCCAAGTCAGGGTTTTGGCCCTCTGCCCTCAGGTCCTGTGCTCCATCTCACCATGGGGCATCTTTCACGGCCTGGGTGTGGCTGGAAACCACAACACAGTCTCTGCCTTGCTTGGCCTCCTGTTGGATTTGGGGACCAACCTGGACTCTTCAGGGACATCAGTCACGTTGTCTGTGGGCTCCCTGAAATGCTCTCATCTGAGGATATCTGTATTCTGCTCGGACCTGAGCTGCCGGGTGGGCATTGATATTGGGTGTCACTGCCTGGCTGGTGTGCTTCTGTCGCCATGGGTGGCCATTGCCGGGGGTGAAGTCACTCGTTGTCTCTGGGAAAGGCAGGATTAGAAGGGGAGTAGATAACCATGGGGGCAGTAGAGTGTGTTGCCCCCAGGCCCTCAGGAAGGCTAGAACCAAAGCCCAGCAAGTTTCTCTACTCTGCCTCAGAGACAGTGGAGCTGTGCCCGGTCTCTAAAGAGCGGAGGAGCCGGGGAGAGAGGGTTCTGTGAAGCCAGGACGAGGGCTTAGTCGAGGCGCTTGAGAGGTTGTGAGGAGCTGGTGGTGGAGAAGCCAGGCGGCCCTGTACAGTTAGCCACCTCTGTCAGCCACATCTGTCTCAGATGCCCACTCATGGAGCATAGGGGTGACCATCCTCATATGCACCTGACCCAGACAATGGACGGGGGACCAAGGGCCTGGATGCTCCCTGCCAGGAGGCTCCTCGTCCGACTCAGGACAGGGCCAGCTCTAAACCTAGTGACCCCAGCATACCTTGGTGCCCCATGCTGACAGGCCCTGAACTCCACCCCCCGACACACACAATCCCTTTGCCCAGACAGGCCCTTCCTTTGATAGAAACATCCTTTTGTCCCACTCTGAATCTCCCTCATCATCTGCCTGTCCTGCAGTCTCCTCACAGATGCAGACCTTGTTTGTTTCTTTCCAGTTTCCCTTTCCCAAGGCCTGAAATGGCCTCTGGGTGTGGAGCCAGGTCCCCTGGGGACAATTGCCTAGTCACAAACTGCTGGGGATTGGCAGACTCCGTGTCATCTCATTTAATCATTCTCCTGCTCCATCTATATTTATTGAGTTCCTGGTATCTGCCAGTCGTGGGGTTAGGTGCTGGGGAATGACAGGGGATGAAGGGAAACACAGCCTTGTCCTCCTACATCCTGGGCCGGTCCTCACCCACTTTGGTGGACAGGCTCAGTCATGCTGTGATAGGAGAGGTGGGTGGACCCGGGAACATGCAGCAGCAGTCCCAGCCTGGCTGGAGGAGGATGAATTGCCCACTGAGAAAAGCTGCCAGACAAAGTAAATCTAAGCTGAGGCCAGAGGCAGAGTCAGGAAAAGGGAGAGGGCTCTCTGGAGATGGAAGAGCAGGTGTGGACGCCAAGAGCCATGAGGGTGGGTGCCACTGCAGAACTTGGGACTCTTCAGCCTGGGGGAAGCCAGAGGGTCTCAGGGCCTGATCACTCAGACTTGCAGATTGCACTTGTGTTTGTACTGTAGGTTTGCATTGAATGAGATCACAGTGCCACAGTGTAGGGATGTTCAGGACCCACCCCCTGCTCTTGGCCTCTGCTACCCTGACTGTGAGGCCCCCAAATCTCCTGGGGGATTGTCACATCCGTGGGCAGTTCTGAAGCTATCCCAGTTCCTTCCTCTCAGCTGTGGAACCTGAAAGTGTTTGCTGCTTTAATTGTAGCAAAGGAATTCATAAAGCTACAGCTGAAAGAGCATCCTCTGAAGCCTGCCTGTGTTACCAGAAGGGTTGTTTAATAATAGGAACCATACTTGCACCTGGGCCCTGCACCAGGAGCTTTGAGACCCATTTTCACCCTCAGAGGTGGTCTTTGTTCCAAACTGCCATTTTCTATAAATTCAAGCTGAGATGCAGGGAGAGAGACACCTCTGTATTATCCATGGTTCTCCTGGATAGTGCTGCCCAGTCTGGGGTGCTCACAGGTCCTCTCCACTCTGTGGCTGCTCTGGCATCTTCCCCAGGACCCTCTAGGTGGGCACCAGCCTGCACACGGACGGTGGCGCTCAGTGCAGTGTCAGCTTTGGCAGGTGTCTTGGCTCCAGAGCCAGCTCTGTGGTTCCTGCGTACACAGTCACAATCCTGAAATTTGAAAATAGATCATAAATAGACATGTAGATGACCTGAATCCAAGCAGAGGGGGCACCCTGGGGGAAGAAGACAAAGCTCATTTATTTATTTATATTTACTTATTTATATTCTGCCTCCTTCCAGAAAAGGATTTCTGACAGTTTACAGAAACACTTAATGTACAATGGGAGGTATTTTTTGTTTTTTTTTCCTCTTAATCAAGATATGGGGGAAATTAGGGCAAAGAGAAAATGAGGGCAGAGATGCAAGATGAAGCTGGTGGAAAGCTAAGTATACAAATGCGTGTGCCCACCCTGCCTCCCCCGACCCCAACTTCTCTAGCCTAGTTTTATTTTGCAGCCAAGTCCTAACTTGGGCTGACATCTCCAAAGCAGCTGAAAGCCCTCCTGGCTGGTGCAGTCTGGTGCTCAGCAACTCATCTGCGAAGGACTTGATTAGTTGCTAGAGGTCAGCTCCAGACACTCCATATGTGCCTGTGCACCTCCAACTAGCCACAGTGAGAAGGGAAACAGGTCCCATTTCACAGTGCCAGACTTTCCTAACGCAAGAATAAATCAGTGACCCAGAAGAGGACGAGCCTTCCCAGATACTCAGGCCTGAAAAAGTCTGTGGGTAATGACGTATGTGTGGGAACAATTAGGGTTTGCCTTTCACTGGGGAATAAATTCATGAGATTGGCCAAGAAAACTTCACTGGCCCCACTACGAGCCAGCCACATTGATTGATGTTACAGATAAGACCTTGGGCAGACAGACTCATCCCTGCTTTAATGGGGACCCCAATCTTTAGGGGAGACAAGACCATAAGAAAGAACACACCTAAACATAATAATTAAATGCTAAGTAGGAATAGAGGAGCTCTGATAAAGATGGGACTGCAGCCGTGCTGGTGGCAGGCATATATTATGTAAAGTCTTGATATACAAATGGAAACCCAAATGTTGAGAGAGAAGGGCACATAAAGAACCAGTGAAACCGTGTTCTAGGCAGAGGAAAGAGAAAAGGCAAAGGTACAGGGGCATGACAAACCTTGGAGAGCTCTAGTGACCCATGGAAGTCTGTAGGGCTGTGACAGTGTCTGCTGCAGGGCTCCAAGGCCTCTTCCCAAGAGTCTGACTCTGAGACTAGCCCAGTGAGAGGCTCAACATTCTTGAGAGGCAGAAGCTGGGCAGGGAGGTCCATGGTCCTGCCCCCTAAAGCAGAGGAAGCTCATCAGGACCAGGTGGGCTCCAGGTTAGAGTGGCTGTATTTCAGTGGGAGACTTCATCTTTTCCAGTCTAGATCAGATTCTTCTGATGAGAGTCAGGGGAAGCTGAAATAGGAAGCTGCAGGCCTGAGGGAGCCCTTGAGCTGTTGGCAGACAAAGATTGGAACAGAGAACCAAAGGCAGGAAACCAGACATCCTCCAAGAGATGCCCTCAGACTCCAAGTGTTTCCTCTAAGAAGGGTCCACTGTTAGTAGTTTTTAACTTCTGGTCTTTCTGAGGATTGCATAGTAAATAACTGCATGCAGGGACCATCCAGCCGTTGCCTCCACTTACTCACCAGTGGGAAACAGGAGTCCCCAAGACAGAGGACCAGAGGCCAAATGCCATAGTGCATTTAGGACATGTAGGAAGTTGACTTTGCCTGGCTTCTCCACCCATGAGATCTGACCATGGGTATTGCATGGTATAGAAGGAACCAGATATGACTTATTCTACTTCCATCTGATCAGATGTTGGCTTTGAGCGAGAACAATGGGGATGAAAGAAGGATGCAGAAGGCAAACAGAGAGGCTGCCTTTGGTGGGATCTGTCCCATGGGATGTGGGGTCTCTAGATTCTCTGCCAAGTGGTCACTTTTCTGAGGCTCTGTATTGCTGCAGATCATCCCAGGTCAAGGTTGGTTGTATGTGTTAGGTGCGTTAGCCTTCAGAGGCATGATGGTGGGGAACAGGGTTGGGGCTCGATTGCTGGGGCGAGGGGGCAGCACCACTGATGCTTTCGGCTCACAGACACATCTGTACTTTGATTCTCCATGCAGAGGGTGGAGCCAAGGGGAAAACCTTTGAGCCAGAAAGCAAAAATGGGCCCAGCAGCAACTTGGAGATTTTCGGGAAAGCATTTAAGTTAGATTCAACTTTTCCTGGTGAATATCAGGAGCAGAGACAATAACCTAAAAACATAAGCTAGGCTGTGCAAATTCCATGGCAAGCCTTGGAGTTTGCACCCTTGCAGGAAGGGCTACCAGGCAGGAGATGAGACCATACGGAATTTAAAATCTGCTAGTTTACTTACATTGACTAAGTCTCTCCATGGGGTACAATAAGCCTGCCATAGCCTAGAAGTTCCTGTGCTTTCAGGCTCTGTTCAGATGTTTCACTTGCAGCTCAGGAGTCTCCCCAGAGAGAAAAGGAGGCCACCTTTGCAATCTGCCATGCTCTTCTTTCCTCTTGACTCACTGGGCCTGCTTAACACCACCCTCGTCTCTGTCTAGCATCGCGGTGAATGTCTGCTCTTCTGGCCAGGCTCACTGCGCCTCCCTGCCCTGACCATATTTTATAAGAAAAGTTTCTCCCACAGAGAAAGAGCAAATCATGAAAGAAAAAGGCTGGCAAGCATCTAGGCAGTCAATAATTCCTGATTTTTTCCCCCTCATTCATCAGCTTTTAATTGGTGTCTGCTGTGTGTCAGACATTCTGCTAAGGGGTAATTAAAAGGCAAAATAACTTCTTTTTCTTTTCTTTTTTTTTGAAGTTTATAGTCTCCGGAGGGTGACCGATGAGTTAGCAGATCCTTGTGATGTGCTCAGTGCTTTGCAGGGTAACAGGAAACGAGAGCAAAGAGTGGAACCAGGGCCAGACCCTGGGGAGGGATTTGTAAATGGATTCTATAAGCCACTGGGGACCTTCTCAGTCCTAGGAGCAGAAGCATCAGGAGTAGAAAGAAACTGGAGAGGGGGAGTGCTGGTGGCATGGGGGCCCCTGGCTGTCAGATGGCAGCAGGGCACAGCAGCAGAGAGGGGCAAGGTGGGGTGGGCTTGGCAGCAGACCCACCCATTTAGGCTGGCTGGGGGATGTTGGGGATGCAACTGGGCAGTGTGCTGAGCTGAGGATTTACCTGGTTCCACTGTGGTCCACACGAATGGGCGGTCCTGTGGGTCTCAGAAGCAGTGGATGTCACAGAGCTGGGCAGCCTCTTGGAAGGGAAATGGAGCTGGTTGGGCAGGAGATAACCCATGACATCAGTCCCTTGTTGTTCCCTCCCAGGATTCAAAGCATAGCTCCAGTTCCTGTGGGAAGGATGAGTGAGAGGAATGAGGCCTACATTTTTCAAGTCCAGCATGAAGGTGGGTGCCCAGCCCCAGGACATGGCAGGAGCTGCTCAGGCCGCTAGCTTCACCCACAGGACCTCTTATGACCTGGGTCCAGGTGGACAGCAGACTCAGAGGACAAAGCAGAGTCCATGGCCACGATGGACCTGAGGACAGAGGGTTCAGATCCAGGCAATGAGATTGTCAGCACCAGTAGGCCCAGCTGGATAGCTGGGAGTGGCCAGGGCAGGGGCAGGGGCAGGGACAGGCACATTTACCAAACCCTTCCAGAACTGTCCTGGATGCACTATGTCTGTGATCTCACCACCATACTGCATGAATGCGGATGGTCTCTTCAGCGACCAATGGGAACAAGGCTCAGAGAACATATAAGTAACTTGCTCAATGTCACAGTCGTCTTCCGTGGGTGCTGTGCTCCAGCCACGGCTGCAGGGCATTGATGGGAGATGGTGGATGGCAGCTGGGAGGCAGAGGGGGAGCCTCTCATAGCAGGGGGCCTAGGCCCTGGGGCAAGCCCCAGCCATGGCTCTGCCCCCGGCTCTCACAGGTGTGACCTCCAGGCAGGCTGGAGAGAGGCCCCGTTTCTTAATGGCTGGTTTATTTTCAGGTTGAAAGCTTCTCCCTCCCACCACTCCTCCTCCACACCCTGCCCTTTGCAGCCTGGGCCCTGGGAGGCCATAGTGACATCCAGTGCTCGCAGCAGGTTCATTGCCTATTGCACAAATCTCCTTCTTATCAGCCGGGTCCTGGCGGGGGGTGGGGCATACTAATCTAATCGGCCCTTTCCCATCTGTAATTACTGTAATCTATAACAATAATTACAGTCCATTTTATTTTAGTGCCACTTATCTAAATGTGGATGTGCACTACTGAGATTGCCAATAGAAATAAGCCCCTGGGTGAGGCAGCAGGGTGGGAGGGATATCCGGGAGAAAGCTATGCCCTGCAGGCCCACGTGGTTCCAATGTGCTCCTCTCCAGCCCTTTGCTGCCCTCCTGAGGCACCCTGCTGCCCTGTGGAGTCCGGCATGCCTGCAGGGGGTGGACCACTGAGCAACCAGGAAAGAGCGAGCATTGTCACATCAATGCTAGAGTTTAGTGACTTCCCTTGGAACAGGTTATCTTGAATCCTAGAGCCAGCATGGCAGCTGCTACAAAGCCTTTTGGGAACAGGAATCATACCCTCAGCACCCAGTTTCTCAGACGCGAAGTACAGTGTCTGGTGTGTGGTTGGTGCCCATTGAGTGCTTGGTGAATGATGTAGAAATCACACTAAAATCTTATCATGTCACTCAGGCTGGCTATTGATTCAGGCAGCTTTCCCTTCATGAATCAGGTCTCACTGCCTCTATACTTTGGAAAGATAACTGCTTGGGGGAATATCATGAAAAAAAAATTCATTTTACACAGCATGATGTAGCCAGGCTAGAGATTGTGTGTGCATATGTATGTATATGGTGTGTATGTGTATACTATGTGTGTGTGTATGTGTATACTATGTGTATGTGTGTGTGTAGTGTGTGGGTATGGTGAGTACATGTGTGTGTGTATGTGTGGTGTTGTGTGCGTGTGACGTGTGTGTGTCTGTGGGGTGTTGTGTACTGTGTGGGTGTGGGTATGTGTGTGTGCATTTGTTTAATGCACTTTGAGCTGCTGTTGCCTGTTCTTCCGGTGGAGGAGAGCCAATCTGTCATTGGTCTTATCCTGAGTCACATAAAGTTCCTGATTTCAGGTTTGGGGTGGAGATGGCTGTGGTGGTAAAGTTGGGTGTAAACCATTTATTACTGGGGCTTCATCATAAAGTCCAATGAGGCTGCTTTACTGAATTCACTAGGTCCCTGGAACACTAAAAAAGGAAGTCAGTGCCCCTGTCCTTGGGGACTGGAGGAGATAGATATTTCAGTCTAGCCTAGAAGCCTTAGACTCCAGAAGTCATGCTCCCTTCAGTATTTAAAAACAGCTTGAGATTTCATCCAGCTTATGGAGGGGAACCCAAAGCCTGCCACGGCAGAACTGTGGTCATTCTCAGGGAAGCCCCTTCCTAGTTCCACTTTTCTTGTCTCTTTCTGCATCCATGGAATTCATCTCGTGATCATTTTGCGTCCTGCTGTGGGTCTGTTTCCTCCGCTTTGCTCTCAACCACTGTGGAACCAGACTCTTTTCCTTTGATTTGCAAAGGAGCTTCTAACACAGGGCTACTGCAACAGCAGAATTTCAGAGAAGTTTTGGGGTGGTCAGAGACCAGCGTAGTGAATTCCTTACCTGAATATTTACCCTGTAAGTTTAAAAGCATCTCTACCCCGTTCCAGTTTACTTCTCATTCATGTAAAATCCAAAATAAGTGTTCCTGATTGCTAGGGTGCACAAGTGTGTGCATGTACATGCTCCTCTCAGTCAGGCCAGGCCCCAGATCAAATGACTGGTTCAGAAACCACGCTGGGTGACATTATGCTGTCTACATACAAGGGAGAGCATCGGGGATCTCTTCTGCAATTGTGTAGCCAGACTTAGAAGTGTCACCTGTCACATCTCATTGAGCAGAACTCAGTCACATGGCCATGGGGACGGGAAAGTGAGGCTGAAAATGCAGTTCAATTGTGTGCTCAGAGAAAAAAAAGAAATCTTGATAACCAGTGAAAACACTCTTCCATAGTTAGCCCTTGTGTTTACCAAATGTTTCATTGATTTTCCCTCACACAGAGCATGCACACCTCGTCCTTAAAGCAGACAACCTTCAAATCCCACCCAGCCTCTGGATCCGTTCAAAAGCCCAGAACTTCCGGACTCCATCAGCTTAAGATGGGCTCCTTGCTATACTGTGACTCAGGAGCTTAAACAAACAAACTGATGCTCATGGTTGTCTGCAGTCCTCCCTTCCAAAGCACACCAGACACAGTCCTAGAATTGGGACAGGATAAATGCAGTAAGCATCCCACTTGGTAGAAAGGGGAAAGGGAGATGGCATGGCCATCATTCAGAGCGATGCTGAACTCCTGGGAAGCCCGATGAGCACGTTAGCCATGGCAGTGGACAGAGTGCCCCGGGCAGACTCTAGTTCTGTCCCCTAGGAAGAACTCCTTTGACCCATTGTCCTCTGTGGCCCCTGATCCTCTGTCTAGAGGTCTGTACTACCCATTAGCCTCCTGGACACACCTGAGGTGCATGCTGTGGAGTGGGTGTGCATGTTTATGGGCTTGAGGATTGGTTTATGTAGTCAGAGCCTCAGAGAGATGAGCAAAGACCCCGCTATTGAGAGTAAAAGTTCTTTAATTTACCTCTGGCATGCTTTCAACATCTTGAGCTAGATGATTCCTGTTTAGACAATTAGTCCTCAAAATAATTATTCCAAGAGAAGGACAATTATTAATGTAATAAAATAAAATAATGTAAATAAATAATTTATATTATTTCCTTTTTAGATATTCTCCAGCTCCTTTTTTTTTTATCTGTAGCAGATTTTGCTGAAGGTTTGACATATTGGAGAGTAGTTACATCACAGCCCCACCTAGGAAATCATGAGGACACTGAACATTACGTGCTCTTGTTCTTAAAAGACCTTGGGCCCCCTGATGCCAGCGACATCTCCCAACCCTCAACTAACCAATAACCCCCTCATGACATGCGGTGTCTTGGGAGTGGCCAGGCTATCTCAAATACTGCTCTTCTCTAGGTGCTCTTGGGAGGTTTTATTTTGGCTCAGGTAAGCCTCTGGTGACAAAAGCTTTATTTTTTTTGGAGTAAAACAATTCTGGCCATGCTGGATGAGAGGGAGCTTTGGGCAGGTCCCTGATTGCCTATTTGTCTGTGCACTGAAGCAGACTTGTGGCAGTTTTCTGAAGTGATCCCTGTCCCCACCAGCGGTAATCCTCAGCTCACCTCATGACACAAGGATGAACTGTTTTTAGCAAGATCCTTGGCTTCTACAAAGGTATGTCATTTCCATTCTGGTTTATTTTCTGCGAAGCCTCAGAGGTTAGTCCTCCACTGGCAACCACAAGAGCTATATTCAGTGGGTTTCTGGGCAGTGCCAGGACAGTCCTGATCTCACTGTCACTCTTTCTGACCATAAAATCAGATTCAAGGAACTCCATTCGGTGAGGATTACATGAAGGATGAGAGGTCTTGCCCCGCTTCTTGATATTATGAATCTGTGTGTGGCCCTCTCTCTGTCAGAGGGTAGCCCCCTCAGATGCCCAGCCCTCTCTTCACCCTTGGCAGAACTGGCTTGAGCACCTTGCACTGTACCTAAGAAACAGGATCTGGGAAGCTTCTCGTCACATTCATTGCAAGGGTGCTGCTAGCGATGCTGTTGTCCGCTTTGCTTCACACAGTCTGGATATATGATCCCCCGGGAGACAGTCTTTTCTAATTACAATGCCAAAGACAGTTTTAATCCCTCAGATTGAGTTGTTGGCACTTATTCTCTGGGGTTGGTGCATTTGGTGATGAATAGGATTTCCCTGTTTGTGCCTACTCTGACTCCTAGGAGGCTGAGAAGAAAAGTGAGGCCCAGCTGTTGGAGATGTGGAGATCATCTTTTTAGGCATTTCTAGTGCCTTTCTGGCTGTAGTTTATTTCCATCCTTATTCATTTTCTTTCTTCTTTTGATCCCATGTCAATGTGTGTCTTTTATTGCAATTAACTTGGTCAACTGCCCAAAATTCCTCCTGGAAGATTTAGACATGCACATACACTGGTTTGTACTTGAATATTTTCTAGAATAGCCTCAAGGCCCATGTGACCCAGTCCCCTGTGACATCCCTGGCTCTACAGCATTTGCCCTGGCAGTATTGCACTCATTTTATGCCTGCCAGGCATTTACCTATCTTAGGGCCTTTGACTCACTGCTCCTTCAGCCCAGAATGCCCTTCTCCTGATATTCATTTGACTTACTCCCTGCAATCTTTCAGGGTTTTTACTCAAATAACTCTTCTTCAATGAGGCTCTTTTGTTCGCTTAACATTTCAACTCTAACACTGCCCATTGCTCATCCCATGTAACACCTGTATTAGTCTACCTTCACTAAATTGTAGCGTACAAGAGAGCAGTGATTTTTACTTGTTTTGTTAATTGCTGGGTCCCCAAGGTTTAGAACAAGGCCTGGCATGCTCAATAAACATTCGTTGAATGAATGAAGAAATTCTGTTTTCAAGCTGTCAATAGACAATGATACTGCCCGTCCTACAGAGATCTCATAAAAGGCGTTGATTGTTAATTTTCCAAACATTTCCTTGCAATGTTACAATGTGGATTCTGATTACTGTGTGTGTGTGAGTGTGTGTGTGTGTGCGTGCATGCATGTGCACTCACATGTCTTGTCTGAGTGTCAGTTGTTAAGTGTCGTAATTGGTATTATTGCTATTATTGTGATTTTGGGCTAATTGCAGTGGCTCCCAGACCTGGCTGGCTTTTTCACTTAAAAATATTATAAAATTCTTATGAGAACATTAATATGGATTTATTGTAATTAAACTTTTAATTTTTTGCCTCTAGGAACATTAATTTTCAGAAAAAAGACTAACAAAAATAGGTCCAACCAATGTTAAACTATTGAGAATTCCTGGCCTCCTAAATAACCATTGAGGTCTGGAAGAGCTTGTCAGGGCCTAGTGATTAAGATCATGGATTCTAAGCCCAGGCATTTCTATGTATAAATCCAGGCCTAATAAGTTACTGACTGTGTGATCTTGAACTAGTTTTTTTTTTTTTTTTTTAATGTACAATATATCTCTGTTTCTTCACTGGAAATTGAAGACCATGATATTTACTTCACAGGCTTATATAACACTATCCTCTGTGTAAAATGCCCAACATGAGGCCAGCCATGTAGTAGGTATTCATTAAATACAGATTTTACTCAGGAGGTTTGAGGGAATGAGTTAGCATTTCCTGAGTCACATGCTGTGGTCCGAAAGTTTGACCCTCCGTCACCCACTTGTTACCTACTCTCCAGCAGCATCACACAGGCATTTTATCATCTCAACCACCACGTTTGCAACTGGCCAGCCACTGCTATACTGCAGCTCATGTAATCAATAACGTTGTATTTTACAAAAGTAGATTATTCATTTGTCAGAGGCATACTACAAAAAAGTAACTGTATGGATTTCAGGCAACAAAGGATTAATTTCTGACAGAGCTAATCATGCTTATATGGCATAGTGGGAGCACGCAGAGGTATCTCAATATTTGAAGGGAAATGTTCTTCCCCAAATGATATTATGACTCAGGAGTCCAGGAGAATTAGCTTTAGTCTCCTTCTAGCAGAGGAAAAATTATCCTTAATTTGATATTGATTTTTTAAAATTGGGTTCTGCTACTTTTACTTTCCATCTGTGAGCAGAGATTCAAATGCCAGTTTTTAATCCTAGGAGCACCTACTTCATTTCCCCTTCTGGTTAGGGAGACCAGGCGAACCCTCCAAAGCTCTGTAGAGATTGGGGGAAACTTCCTGTGATAGAGAAAATCATTCCTTCCCAGGAGTGAGCTCCTGAGCCTGGTGGCTGCTTGGCCCTCCTTTGGAAACTGGGTTCCCAAGCACTCTGGTGTTCACCATGGACACACCCTGGGCCAAGTAGGGCATTTTTTGGTCTGTCTTTACAAGACCACACATTCTGTAAATTTTAATAGCAACAACTATTTATAAAGCACTATGTGCCAGGAAGTTTTTGAATGACTTTGCATCAAATGCCTAATTTAATCCTCAGAACATCACTGTGACTTGACTTCCATGATTAAGCACTGATATTGGCCCCGTTTACAGAAGGGAGGCGTAGCTCACGCAGGATCCCACAGCGTGGCAGAGTGGAAATAGGGTGTGACCCGTACTATCTGCCTCCAGGCTGGGTGTTCAGGAAGCTGGCTCAGAAGTGCCATTGGCATAACTAAACTCGTATGAGGCCCGCGGTGTGCCAGGCATTTTGAAAATGTCGGCTCAGTACTGGTAAGCAGCAGCCCCATAGGAGGGATTATCATCCACATCCTAGTGATGGGGGAGCTGAGGCTGAGTTAGGTTAAGTAATGTGCTCAAAGTCACGTGAATAGTAGTTAGGAGAAACAGGACTTTTGCCCAGTGGTGCAGGATGAGAAACGGGGCTCTCTGTAACACCAGATTACACCAGTTCTTCTTGCTCCAGCCCCACTTCCTCGTCCACCTCCTCCAGGTAGGCCTGGGTTTGTAGATCTGTGGGGGATGTGGTGGCAGTTGCATCTGGGCATGTTCTGAATCCCAGCTGCTGGTGGCTGTGCCTCTGGTCTATCTGGACTGCAGTGCCCATGGCAGCAAAGCTCTGAGTGGACAGTGGCCTCGCAGATCCTCCTCTTCTCTCTGGCAAATTTGCTCTGAGGCTCTAGGGCTGGGGTTAGACAAAGATCTCAAGATGTCCTCCCAATGCCAAGCATGGTGCGAGGTGGAGCTGCTCTGCCCCTTTTGTTTCATCCAATCTTGACCTGGCACTGCTGAGCCTTAAGGGAGCACACAGCGTGGGCTAGTGCCAGGAGAGAAGATGAGATGGAGAATCTGCACGGTGCTACACCTGCCCTTGTCATTTACCCCTTCCCTTTCTCTGACAGACATCTTTCCATCATCCCACAGACTCTGCTAGCATGCAAAGCCAACCAGGACCAAATGCAAAGGACTTCTTCCCTGCACTTGGTGCCTTCATAGAAACCACCCACCATTTCCATGTGTAACTTTCCTTTTCCCTTTCCATCCTCATCTCTGCAGGGCTGCATTGCCAGTGCCTGTTGTGTGAGATTAGGAGGTATTAGTGACTGCTCATTCAGGGGCCAACTGATAGAACATGCCTGGAAGGGGCAGTTAGGACCTCTTTAGACAATGTAATTAACCTCGTCACATTTCTGCTTGTAGAGTGGATAATGCTGTCAAATGCTGTCCAATCTTTCTGGTATTCAACGTATTTCAATTAAAACAGAAAAGCCCAGCCTGGGCAGGGAGAGGATCGGTTGAGCCTGTCCTTTCTTATTTGCAAAGGAGTTTATCGTTCCCATGGTCACTGTCCTTCTGAAACATCTGGGAGTGGTGATGTCTGCTGGGAGCACGGGACCTGGCATGCAGTAGCCAGTGGGTGCTCAGTGAGCATCTGATGCCTGTACCACATGGCAGGGATGAAACCCTGGCAGGATAACTGAGAAGACTCCCATCGAGTTAGAGAGATTTCACTCTCCTAAGGCAGGTTTTGGATTTTTCCAATAGAGTGAAGCAGGGGAACAAAAATTGAATCTTGTTTCCATTTGATGTGCTTTATGTGCTTGCCTGGAGGCCCTCGTAGAGTGAGAAACACCAGCAAATTCGACAAGCTCCTCCTGAGCCGGGGCTTCCGAGCTGCATTTTCCTTCCTTGAAAGGCAGCAGAGCTTTTCCACCCAACTTTTCTCCAACAGCAGCTTGGTTACATGCACAGCAGGGAGAAAGAAAAGTATTTAACTTCACTGAAGACATTTTGAAAAATGACAACTTAAATCATTTCCAGAACTGTTTTTTGTTTAAAGGCTTGGCTGCTTCTCAGACTTCATAGCAACTTTCTTCTCCCTCATCCATCTCTAAATATTATTATTTCCTGGAGATGTTGTCTTTATCCCACACTCTTCCCAGCTATATCTGTCAGGTCTCAGCTTTGAAGGCTTTTCATTTACTTTTTCTGTCGCAGAAGTTTTTCGAAAACACCTTTCACTACTGGGAATTCTTGGTTTCCTGTTGAGTGTAAGTTAAAATCCAAATCATCAGCACAGCACACAGGTCAAACTTGTCCCCTTGCCCTGAAATTGTTTTTTCCTCTTCCCATGCACTAGAAAGTGAGTTTTCTGAGGTCAGGAACAGTATCTTTTTGCTTATCACACTATCCTGGGGCACTATAATGATGAGCAGAAAAGGGAAGCACAATGAATACTTTTGGGGGGTGAATACCACATGGTTCCTGACAACCTAGCCTTGGAGTGACATTTCAACCCCAGTGACACTGCATCCAATGCTGTCCCCACCTCCCAACCCCTGCTCTGGCCTACCTCTTACCTTGCTGAGCCACCTGTTCCTCACCTTGTCACTGCATGGCCCTGGTCCCCACCATGATTCCCACTGGAGTTTCTGCTTGTCTAGCAGGTGTGCTGGACACAAGTTCATCTCATGCCCCTGAGCTCTCGCAGCTGCTCTGACACCTCCATTGGCACACACACCAGTGCCAATGCTCCGTGTGTGTGCTCCTCAGAACCCCTTTTCTTGTCCATGGTGGTCCTAGTCTTATTGATTCCAGCTTCCGTCTTTTATTTTTTTATCTCTTGAATTCCACAACAGGACATAGTGTCTTCCAACAGATTTCATGGACAACAGAACCTGACACCGAGATGCCCAAGAACTGGTTAAATTAATGAGTCTTGAGATGATAGACCATGTACAGAAATATATTTGGGGTGTGGATTTATTCTTTCCTCAGTATCATCCCCCTAGTTTTAATTACGGCTAAATTTCTGCATACAAGAGTGTCTGATGATTGCTGAATGCCTGTCTATCACTGCTGAGTGATGTGGTGTCCTTGGCTGTGGTAACCAACATTCCTCATTTGCTCAGGACTAAGGAGTTTCCTGGGACGTAGGACTTTCACTGCGAAAACTGGGAGAGTCCCATGGTTAGTTCATCCTCCTATCCTGAGCTATGACCAGCTGAGGAGTCTCTTTAGTAGGCAAAAAGCAAGTAAATTGGTCATTTCCTTTTATATGAAATCATGGCTGTTTTCTCCATTAGATTATACTTTCTATGAAGACACATGATGAGAACTTCAAAGAAACAAAACAGTACAATATGACATGGGTCTCTAGTCCTTGCTGAATATTAGAATCACCCAGGAGCTCTTAAAAATCCCAGTGCCCAGGTCCTCCGCCATCCCACTTACATCATAAGCCCAGGTGTGGGAGCCAGGCATCAGTCTATTTTAAAGTCTTCCAAGGATTCCAATGTTCAGCAAAGTTGACAGGCATTGTGGGGACTCCTAGCAGACGTGAATGGATTTGTTGAGTGGACAGTAGGCTGGAGGTAGGCAAAGCACTCCTGGCAATATTGCAGGCTGGGAGAAAGGAGGGCCCAGGGGAGAGAGTGGACCCCAGGTTTTTGTAGCGTTGGCCTTTGCCCACTGCTGATTCTGGGAACATCCCCGCCTCCCTGATTTAGAGGCCCACTTATTAGAGCAGAGGGCATGGTTGTTAGGCCAGAGGAGAAGGTGGCCAGCTGTAATTACACATTAGGCTGGAGATTTGGAGAGGAAGGTGGAGGTTTGTGCTGATACAGGACCCTTTCCTATTACAGTGGGAAGGAATGCAATTTATTGTCAAATTTGCTGTTTGTTTTTATCCAGATAATGATTTCAGCTGCCAATACCACAATTTGTTGTAGCTATAGGTAGCAAACGCATTTCATTGCTAGCCTCTCACTGTGGTCTGCTTTCTGCCTCCCTGAGTCCCTAGAACACTTGGCTAGTGAGCAAGCCACACAAGGACTAGCAGACATGAGATTCAGTGGACACAGCAGAGATTTGAGGACTATGCCGGAACATGGCTGTTAGCTTCATCCCTGCCTCTCCTTACTCAGTTCAGAGAATCAGTGCCCTTGCAGGCAAACCTCCTCTGTGTTGGGAGAGGATGTTGGGCACTTGGATCACAGGTAGCATTTGCTTGTTGACATACAGGCTTGACAATCTGAGTTAGGGCTGCGGTCGCCACGCTTTGTAGAGCCCTCCATTCTAGGGTGTGGTTTCCAAGCAGTGATCTCTCCTTCTCCTGCCTCCCCTCGGCTGCTGGGTGCTATGTGGAAGTCTCAGTACAGTCCACCCCAGTTCTTGCCACTTCCTTGGAGAGGTGGCCTCAGCTCTGCTCCAGCCAGGACACTGGCACTGTCTTGTGTGTGTTTCTATTTTTCTCCTAAGTGGAGAAGGTGTGAGAGCATTTCATATTCATTTAGTAACCTTTTATATTCTCTCTGCTATCAATTGTCTGCTCTATGTTCTTTGTTGTGGAAAGCATGAAATTGATCCGAGCCTCACTTCTGTCCCTTATAAAAAGGGTTGTTTTGTGGTTTAATTTTTATTTGACAATGCATAGGTGAAGTGCTTATTCCTGGGCCCATAACATCAAGAGCTGCTTGCTCATCTTTGTAGTCTTCTCTTGGAGCAGCAAAGGCCTTACACCAACCATTGCCTCCAGGAGGCAAGGTCATTGTAGTTAGGAACGTGGAGGTGTTGTGCCTAGGTTGGGACACAAACCCAAGTCTCTTCAGTGCATGGCTTCTAACTAGACCATCTGGCTAACTAATGAGACCACCAGTGCTTTTTTGATTTTTTTTTTTCTGATCTCAGTTACATATATTTTTAAAAATTCATTAGGTTAAATTTGTTTTGATTGTTAAACTATTTGATTATACTATATATTCATGTGGTGCAAAAATTTGAACAAAACTATTATATAGTGAAAGTTCTGCTCCCCACCCACAAAGACAGTGACTCTTTTGTGTTTAGTCCTCACTTCCTCCCTGCCAGAAGAGATGCCTAATGTTGTTATTTTCTCATATACAGTTCTTTAAACCAAATAAATTGGAATACATATTTCTCAACCCCCCTTTCAACAATATTCTTTTACAAAAAATTTAAAAATTTAAAATTTTTAAATGATTTCAACTATTATTTTAGATTTGGGGTGGGGTGTACGTGCAGGTTTCTTACATGGTTATATTGTGTGATGCTGAAGTTTGGGCTATGATGGATCTCATTACCTAGGTAGTGAGCATAATACCCAATAGTTAGTTTTGCAACCCTTTCCCCTCTCCCCTCCCTTCCTCCTCTAGGAGTCCCCAGTGTCTATTGTTGCCATCTTTATATTCATGTGTACCCCACATTTAGCTCCCACTTATAAGTGAGAACATGCAGTATTTGGTTTTCTGTTCTGTCATTAATTTGCTTAGGGTAATGGCTTCCAGCTGCATCCATGTTGCTGCAAAGGACATGATTTTATTCCTTTTTTAAGGCTGCATAATATTCCATGGCATTTTCACCATTATTCTTGCAGTTATTTTCATATTAGTTCAGAAAGAACTTCTTGATTCTTTTTTTACAGGTACATTATTATAGTCTTTTTGTTTGTTTACAAGTACGATGCTTTCCTTTGAGTAAATAGAGCATGACTTATTTTACCAATACCCAATCGATGGACATTTAAGCTATTTCCAATCTTCTGCTATTGAAAACAGTATTGAATAAATGACTTTGACCATATATTAATTCACAAGTGTCTGAGAGTAACTTTAAGATAAATACCTAAAAATAGAATTACTGGTTAAAAGTATTTGTATATATGTGTGTGTGATTTTGCTAAATATTGCCAAGTTGGCCTCCACAGGTGTTGGGTCAATTTCTATTTCTGTCAACAATGCATTGGAGTTCCAATTTCCTTACAGCCTTGTTACTGCAGTGCTTTACCAAACTTTGGGGTTTTTGCCAACCTGTTAGGTGAAAAATGGTAACACAGAATAATTGAAAATTGTACTTTTTTAAACCCTGTATGAGCTGTATATCTTTTCAAATGTTTAGAGGCATTCGTTTTCCTTTTCTGTTAATGGCAAGTCATATAATTTTTCCACGTTAAAAACCGAACTGTTGATCTGTGTCTTTCTTGTTTATTTATAGGAGTTTTATACATCAAAGAGATTACCCTTTGCATTGGATATTGCCAATATTTTCCTCAGAATATTGTTAGTCTTTTGGATTTTCTTTTTGTTATTATCATTGTTATTTATTTATTTATTTATTTATTTTTTACCACATGGAAGGTTTTCATGCAGTCTAATTACTATTTTTTTCTTTTATGCATTCTAAATTTTAAATAATTTTTCAGTGTTATCTTCTAGAACTTTTATAGTTTCAATTTGATGTGTTTAAATCCTTAATTTTTTGGAATTCATCCTGGTGTATTGTGTGTTGTGTGAAAAATGGATTCCACTTAATATTTTTCCAGATGGTCACCCAGTTATTCCAACACCATTTATTGAATACTTCATATTTTCCACACTTCCTTAGGGGTTGGTCAAGGAAAATACATTCTCAGCTTTCATTTCCTCTTAATCAGTTTTAACTCGGGATTTCCTGGGAAGGTGATAAAACTTTCCACCAAAGTCTCTGGGGTTTGCATTTCCTGTTCTGTTTGGGGATTACTATGCATCTCTTAACTCTGTCATTTTGCTTTCCAAGCTTTTGTGGTTTGCATCCCTTGTCAACAGGATTTTTTTCTGCAAACAGCAATGTAAAGTCTCAATGTGTCTAATGTGCCTCTGTGGTCTGTGTGGTCACTATAGCTGTGGCACCAGCCATAGCCATTTGTGAGCAGAGAGCTCTCAACAAATATCTCACGTTTTTCTATTTCTGCCAAATGATTCTGCATCAGGACAGGATGGGTGTAGCAGCCAAAAGAAATATCAAAGGTGGAATAGGAGCCACATTTGGGAAGTGTGTGCATAAAGGCAGAGGAAATTGCCAGCTGTCAAGCACATGAAAAGACAACTGAAGAAATGCCCACTGCTTTCCCTTGAATTCTTCCTTGCCCCTTTTCCATCTCCCCGACCCAGTGACTCTTGCCCATGGAATGAGTAACAACAGGCCCAAAACTTCAGCAAAATGAAAATGACTCAGAACTTTTAAGTCTTATTTGTCTATCTATTCATTTAACAAAGTTCTTTTTCCCATCCTAAAAATAAGCATGCTGGGTGTATATTAGATATGCTATTTAAATTATTTGAATTTTTAATGAATATGATTCAGTGAAGAACTTGAGTCAACTAACAAAACCAAAAATGGATCAGAAAAAATAACTGGTGGAATTGCAGCCTAGATAATGGAGGACAAGAAATTAATAAAGCTGGGGATGGGACTGGGGGTGACGGTGTGGGAGGAGGATAGGCTCATAGAAGTGTAACTTGTTGATTTTGTACAATTGCTGCATTGCTCCAACTTGGCTCTACATTTCCTAGTGGTCAAATTAAAAAGGGAAATATTAGTTACAACTTTCATAAGACGAATAGCTGCGCCTGAGTGGCCCAGCTTCTCCTGATCTCGAGTTCTGGGAATAACCCTGCCAAATGCACTAATGTTCATTCCCAAGAAATTATAAACCTTATTGGAATTTGACAATGACAGACATGGATTTGACTACAGGAAACAAGAGGGGCATGAATATATTCTTGGCATATGCAGGGGAAGACTCTTCCCCTCTAGTTACACGCAGGCCGGGCAGATCCAGGCTTTCTAAGACTTGAAGTGTGTGTAATTTCAAAGGCTTTACTTTAAAGAAAAGAATATGAAATTGTGAATGTAAAATCAGGTATGAAAGTGAATATTTATTTAATGAGAAAAAATTACAATAAAATATACTAAAAAACATGAAAACCCTGACAGATACAACAAAATCATACACACACACACACATACACACACACACACACACACACACAGAGTCATCTGCCTTGCACACAGTTCCATCATAATTTCTCCCCTGTCATTTTTGGCTACTCTTTGATCCTCTCCTCATATGATAATCCTTTTGAATTTAATGTCCCATAGAGAGAAGAGCAAGATTATTTCATCTTTCCTCTGGTATGGTTGATTGAAAGTTTTTTATTAGTAGTTGTTTAGAAAAGTTTTGTTTGGTTTCTTATCATTGCTATGTGTTGTAAATTTAAAACTATTGTCATTTTTTTTTTTTTTTGAGACAAGTTCTTGTTCTGTTGCCCAGAGTGGAGTGCACTAGCATGAACACGGCTCATTGCAGCCTCAACCTCCTGGGTTCAATTGGTCCTCCCACTTCAACCTCCTAAGCAACTGTGACTACAGGCACATGCCCCTCCACCTGCCTAATTTTCAAATTTTCTATAGAAATGGGGTTTCACCACTTTGCCCAAGCTGGTCTTGAACTCTTGGGCTTATGCAATCCTCACACCTCAGTCTCTCAAAGTGCTGGGATTATAGGCGTGAGCCACTGTGCCCAGTCCCTATTGTCAAATTTAAGGAAACCCTTCCAAGTTTCTTTTGTGAGGTGGAAGATTTGGAAGATTTTTCCATGGCTGACTTCCTCCTTGGTTTATTTCAAACCTTGTTTCTCCTCTAGCACATACTTGTGATGCCAGGGCTGCAGCACATGTACTGCCATGACACAACCTCACCTGTGCACCTCTGTGGTATGAGACCAGTTGAGTCAGCAAGAAAGCTGGTTAAAATTGTCCCCCTCTGGTAGCCAGCAATATGTTTTCTATGCATGGAAGTGAAACTAGACCATGGGAAAGTATTCCACTAAACTCAGACCCAAAACTTGGCTTCCTAAAATTTCTGACAGCGGCTCCTACAGCAGTAGACACAAGAGAAAGTGTGGCTAATAGGAAGTTGGGTGGAACAGTTGGGTGGAACAGTGGTCTGAATTGATTCCCGTTAAGTTCAGATTGAGCGTTCCTTATCCGAAATGCTTGGGACCAGAAGTGTTTTGGATTTCTGATTTTTTCTGATTTGGGAATACTTGCATTATTTATATGCAATATCTTGGGGATGGGACCAAATTCTAAACATGAGATTCATTTATGTTTCACATACACCTTATATGCATGGCCTGAAGGTAATTGGTAATTTTATAGAATATCATAAATAATTTTGTGCATGAAGCAAAATTTTGACTGCATTTTGACAGCAACATGTTATATGAGGTCAGGTATAGAATTTTCCACTTGTGTCATGTTGATGCTCAAAATGTTTCAGATTTTGGAGCATTTTGGATTTTGCATTTTCAGATTAGAGGTGCTCAACTTGTATCCTACTTTTTCAAATATTACGAAACTGGAGACACATGGGAAAACATTGCTAGGACCTTCGCTGGTAATCAGCATTGCCAGAGCAACAGAAGGGTCTTGAGGCCTAAGCCAGCCCGTGTAGCTAAATCTCCCTCTGGATGCAGAGCTTTCTAAGGGTAATCATGATCACTTACACATAGAATTTGGAAGCAAATACCATGTCCTAGTTGAGCCATTTTCTTGCTGTGTGACTGTGGACTAGTTATTCAACTTCTATGAACCTCAATTTCATCTGCTTGAAAACTGAGATAATACAACATAATACAAAATTACGGGGTTGTTTTGAGGATTAAATGGGATATATTCATACATCAATTACTCTTTTCAGCACCTGCAACATCCTAAATTCTAAATAAATATCAGGTATAAAGATGTACTGGAATCCTCAAAGAGACCATCTAACCACTTGCTTTGTCCTCTTTGGGGCAAAGAAAAATCCCTGCTGCATTTCTGTTATATAGTCTGATGACCCTTTCTATTTTCAGACAAATGGAATTTTAAATTCAGTGACCCTGAGTTTTGTTTTCAATTTTCCCTTTCTATTTTCCTTGAATTGTGTCTGGGCCTGTACTATGGCTGACATGCTTGCAATGTTAAGCACAACGTGAGCTATGTGCAGAGTAAACCGTAGCTTCAGAAACAGTTGTTTTGTGAGAGTGACGTGAAGGTACTAACTTAGTGGAGAGGAAGATAAACTTGAAGTCATGGGTTTACTAACTTAGACTCAGAAATAAAGCCCACATGTGTTTTTGAGGCTTTCGGACAACTCTTTAGAACATGTGCCTGTGTCTAACCATCGTTTCCTGGGCCCTGTATTGTGCTGGACCCTGCGGGGCATGGGGTTCAACTGCAGCAGCCCAGGTGGCTGACTTTCCCCACATCAAGATGACTGGTTCTTAAAGGGACCAGGGGAACTTTGTCCATTCTGGGCTTACTTTCTCTGCCCACTTTGGGCCTCACTGAGGACTTGTGAATGCTACCAGAAAGTGCTATGTGGGGCCGTTCAAAGGCCCAGAATTTATCCTGAGGCCCTGTGGTGAGTTCATTTGCCACAGGTGCCCCTACTTAAAATTCCACCCCTCAGAGGGATTCTGTGCAGCCCTTTGAGAACCATCACTTTGCAGGGAAGTCAGTGCTTGGCAGCATAGAATGAAACTGGATCCCTCTGGTTATTTTTTTTTTATTTTTTATTTTTTGTGATTTAAAAATTTTTATTTTTTTGCAGTTATTTATCATCTATAATGATTTTTTTATTTTATTTTATTTTATTTTTTAAAAATTTATTTATTATTATTATACTTTAAGTTCTAGGGTACATGTGCATAACATGCAGGTTTGTTACATATGTATACTTGTGCCATGTTGGTGTGCTGCACCCATCAACTCGTCAGCACAGTTGCCTCTTGGCCTGGGAAGGATTTTCTGAGCATTTTGGTCACCTCCTGTCACCCTTCATGGAAAGACTCACCACCTCAGGGGCTCATCATCCTGTTCCTGAACAAACTGGAGTTTTACAGGCAGAAAACACATCTCTTGGCTTTTATTAAGAACTAATATTGAAAAATCCAGCAGTCTCCAGAGGGCTCCTTCTCTGTGGCCTCATCTGTAATTTATCTATTATTTAATCTTTAAATGGAGTCTCTCAGAGACTTTGCTGGAGTTTTTCATCTGCCTCCCCACACAGAGATGAAATTATTTCCCAAGTGCCTTAGATCATGAATTGGTACCTTTTGGAAAAGAAAAGATAATACTGTTTATGGGCGAGTACAAGAGAATTACTTTACTTGTCTGTAGTAACACTGATTAAACTGAAATATCAGAGCTAATGTTACAGTTAATAAATGTTACACACATTCAAATTTGTCTACTGATGATTCTAACAAATGCAGAGGATGCTGCTTAAAAATAGGAGGGATACCTGCATGACCATGTGAGTGCCATTTGTGCTGTCCATATCCAGTGAGTAAGGTAAAAATGTGCATTATAAATGAGACCCATGTTGATGATGTCTGCAGGTCCTGTTTTCTCACTTGAAGTTTTCCTAACCAGATAAATTGTCACAGTTATGGGAAATTGACATAGGATTGGGAAAACATTTTCTGAGATGAGTTGCATTATGTAAATTAGAAGGCAGTGGGATAGAGTATGATGAGAAAATGGAGTGTCAGACATCAGTGTGCCAGGGGCTTTGGTGAGAGGAAGAGCAAAAGGGAGCACAACAAGTAAGAAAAGCAAGAAAACGAGATGAGGACTGCAAGGTGGGCAGCTGGCTTGGGGTAATTGGCAAAAAGACCAAGACTGTAGTCCACCCTGCCCATTCTCCCAGAAGTCAAATCTCAGTTTCTGGAGAAAGATGTCACTCTTGCTTTTACCACAGGAGGACTTTACCTGTTTGCTGTCTACCCCTCCATTCTCCCCAGATGTGCTCTGCTGCAGTTTCCCAGTTTCCAGATATACTGTGGGGTTTGTAGTCTTATACATAGTTACAAATCCTAGCTGTGACTTTGGACTAGGTTTTAACCCTGAGGCTACTCAGGGGCCTCCTGTCTGTCTCCCAGGATGATTCTGCTAAATCAGTGAGCAAATCAGGCACCTGACAAGTCACCTGACTCACAACTGGCACTCACTTCTTCCCACCCTCCAAACAGAATTGATTACTTGTGCATTGTTATGGCTTCAAGACAGGGGGCGTTTCTTCTCTTCCCCATTGCCCTCTCTCTTCCTGGTTTCTCATGTCTGTCAAAGCCTCTGTAGCTTTTCTGGTCAGCAGATAGGAATAGGGAGCTGGCAGCCTTTTGCCCTCTCTCTGGCACATGTGGCAGTCTAGGGCTTATCTGAAAGGAGGAAGCTGGTTGAGGCACAGTTCCTGCATTGGGACAGATCGGGGAGCAACTCACACATTCAAGGTCTGGGACATCCCAACTGGCACCCCCAGTCAGGCAGCTCATCACCCTAGGATAATTCTAATTCAGTTGGATTTACCATCAAATGATTGTAACAAAGAAAGGATATATTAAAATGTTCATTGGGGATCTTGGTTATTACAAATTACATTCTTTGAAATCTCATTTAGATCCAGAAATTTCCAGACTGTGTTTGGAAGCTCTGAGGATTAGTCCTTTTGGAACAATGGAGTGTCAGTGATCATTTGGAAAAGTAATTATGTCAAATTTAATTATCATGCACATGCATTTCATTGACATCACTGTGCACACCCAGGAGACAGTGGGGAAAGGACTGCTCCAGCATGAGCCCTTGTTGGAGGAATGCGGTGCAAAATTGTACATGTTGTAATTGAGTGTCACTTAATCTGAGGCATGATGGATACAGCGACTGTGGGTGGAGCAAATAGGAGGGAGTATTTGGCCCACTCAGCAGATGTTTGAGATATTTGGGAAGGCTTTTCAATGTTTTCAACATATTGGAGAGAAGCAAACTACATTTCAAGAAGGCTGATAACAATGTTTCCCTGTCTTAAGCATTTCTTTTGTTTTCTGTTCCTGTGGTAGCTTCACCTCTTCTGAATTGCAGGATGGTTTGGCATAATCAAGTAAACTGCTGAAGGAGACTTTGAAAGTGTGTGTGTATTTTGAGGGGTCTGGGGGGAGCATGGCATAGGGACTGTCTGGCAGACAGAGGGGTCACCATGGCAATTTGCACCCTAAAGTGTTCAGAGTATGTTCTATTGGATGCTGACCAATTGGGGACCCGTAGTGGTTTTATCTGTCTCCTGGCCTCTATTCCAGCTTCCTCCCTGAAGCTGGCTAGCACGCTTTAGAACTCCCTGTCATTGCCTCTTCTTTAGGGGCCTCCCCTGATGATGCTGGGTTAGGTTGGCTGCCCTGCACTTACTTGCACAGCACAACAGTGTAATTGCTAATTTGTATGCTTGTTACCTCTGCACACCGTGGGCACTGTGAGAGCAGTGACCTTGTCCTTGGCTTAGCATTGGCTCTCTCATCCCCAGTGCAGCATCTACATAGAAAGGGCTCAGTAAATACTTGTTTGAATGGGTGATCAGAAACTGGAAAGAACTCCATGAGTCAATTTCTCCTCTACACATCCCTAATTGTGCTGAAGCCTAAACAAGCTATTTCTAAAGCTGCTATCTTTGATTTGAGGATGTGAGATAAAACCGTTAGTGTTTAACACATGACACTCGATATATGACCAGGAGCTAACTGGTTAGCTTCTCTGGGGCTCATTGAAAATTGTAAAACTGGCTGCAGGCATTGTTGAGTGGAAAAACTGAAATAGTGCACAGCAGGTGCTTCCTTCTTCCTGGGATAACCATAAAAATTTGCCTTTTTATTTGCTCAGCTGAGCTCAGAGTCTTTTTATTATTTATTTATTTATTTATTTATTTATTTTATTATTATACTTTAAGTTCTAGGGTACATGTGCATAACGTGCAGGTTTGTTACATATGTATACTTGTGCCATGTTGGTGTGCTGCACCCATCAACTCGTCAGCACCCCTTTTTGTTTTTTGAAGAGCTGGCCAATAATTCATCACGGACTGAAAAACCGAAGCCTTTAACTTCGGGTTAGAGGTGGTATTACTGGGTTCTCAGTGCATGGCGCTGGAGCCACAGCTCATGGGTGTGAGTGCAGGTTTGTCCACTTTGAAGAAATGCCTTCTGACCTGTGTTATCATCTGAGAATCTTGGTGCTTTGGGTAAAGTTTGATGGCCCTGCTGATGCTCTGGCAAGGACATTTTGCCAAAGCCAGGGAACCTCAAATTGCTACAGTAGAGCAGAGTGGCTCCTGAACAGGAAATCCAGGCATAACTCCCACTTTCTGGAACTCTTAGGGAAGATAAAACAGAATAATTGAGGAAATTGTGCTTGAGACACTATAGAATGTGTTGCAAATGTATACTTATTGTTGACATTGTTGATTTCTGTCTCACTAGCCAATACTGTGTGTGTGTGACCAGTCTCATACGTTTTTCCAAGACATTGAAAAGCTTGATGATTAAAGGATGCAGGGCTCTTTGTGACTTCTGTTGAGTTGTTACAGTTTACCTGGCAGAAAATGAATGGTGGAAACCCAAAATGGGCAAAAGGAAGGAGCTAAATTGTTTTGAAACTGTCTTGTGTGCCGAGGGAGTGACAAACACATTTTCTTATCTACTTTAATCTAATTTTCCCAACAACCTGGAAAGTGGGCAGTAGTACTACTTCCACTTACAGTGAGTTGCACAAATCATGCCAATGACAATAGTAATAACACCTAAAATCTACTGAGTTCTTGCCATATGTCAGGCATCTAATAAAGCTGAACAATATAAAATTGCCATTTATACAGATCAAAAACAATTGATGGTCAACACTTTTCATGTATCTTATTTGTGCCTAAACAAACTTAAGTCAGCAGGGCTGTCTGAGTCCAAGTTTCCTGTTATGACACCACCTCTCACTGAGGTTAAATAGGTTGCTACTAACAAAAACGGATGTCAGAATCCTGTCTTATATATTCATAATAACACAACTGTTACCATCAAGAGCCCCACTGAGAAGACAGGCCTGGAGACTTGAGAATGTGATGGCGATAGGGGCCAGAGAGAGCAAGTCCCCAGGCACCACACTTTGGGGACTCTCTTTCTTGCATTAATTCTTTACCTGGCATGGCAGGATGCCCTCAGAGGTGGAAGATACTCTTGCTGTATTAGGTTTAAAATGTCATCACTAATTAGTTAGGATTGCAGACTGGGTCAGTGCAGTATCAAGCCTGGGGACTTAACTTTATAGACATAGAATTGAAGGGAAAAATACTTTTCCGAACTCATTTTAAAAATAGTTTCCCTTGGAAATTAAAACCATTAAATGTACATAATTATGCAGATCAGTATTCATGCTTTAAAGAAACATCATTTTGCCTTCACTTAATTTGTTTCTCCAAGACCTAATTATGGATTAGATAAAAAAATGTTATTTTTCAATCACTGTGCAAATCGCCTTTTACCACCCAGGAGGACAGTTCTCTCTGGATAGTGAGGGTCGTTTCCATGCACTAATCAGTCAAGGAAGAGTCAGAGAGATATATTCCAAGAGGGAGTTGGTTGTTCATAAAGTCAAAGGAAGACAACAAGTGTGATCCTTTTCAGTAAGACAGAGCTGTGGGGATCAGCTTGAATGGGTCTCCAGGTCTTTTCCCAAGAGCAGCTGCATTCAGCACCTGGCCAGACTCTAGGGTTGTAAAGGTGCAGCTGCCCAAGAGCTGGTCCAGGATCCAACAGAAAATGTCTATGGCCCATCAGACTGGGATGCCTGGAAAGGAGCACCAGGGTTGCAGGGAGAGGGAAAGGCACTCAGTGACCTCAAGGGGCAGCCAGGAACAAGGTGGAAGACAACACCTCTGTAGTCATCACTTTGCTTCATGGGAAGTGTTGATGCCAGAGACTTGATTCATGACCAAGACTCAGAGACTGAAATTGGCTCTGATTAGGATTATAATAATGGAAGTCATCCCCATCATGTTTACTATGTCCTAGGCATGATTTTAAACACTTTATAAACATCAACTTATTTAATCCTCACAACAATTCTACAAGGCAAGTGCTATTATTATCTTTGTTTTATATTAATAGATGAAGAATTCGAACCACACAGGGGTTAAGCAGCTTTTCCTCTAGTGAGCAGTGAGAATGGAGCAGCCTGTCTGGAGTCTGTTCCACCAGCCTATAGTGGGAGGCTCTCCACTGTGCTGCCTTTCAATACTAGCAGGTCAATCACAACTTGACAAGTGCCATAGATGCTCTAGTACATTTAATCCTATCCATAGCCCTATGGGGAAGATAGGCTGTGGTGAGCTGTTATTCTAATTGGTCCCCATCAAATCATACTTCCCAGTGCCCACACACTTTTGCAGTACCCTCCCCTTGAACTTGGGCGGGCCTATACCTGCTTTAATCCACAGGATATGGCAGAACTGATGGTGGGACATGCTATGAGACAGTGCTTACGATCCCTGGCAGTCTGTGCTTTGCCCTCTGGAGAAATCCAGATGCCATGTAAAAAGTTTGAAAACCCTGAAGCTACCAGGCTCAACAATGAGGAGAACCTATGTGGAGGAAAACTGAGGTCTCAACAGTTACCTCTGCTGAACTCCTAAACCACAGCCCCACCAACTTTCCAGCCATGTGAGTGAAGTCAACTTGGGAAGAAAGTGCCCACCCCTAGTGGTTTTCCCTGGCTGATGGCACGTGGAGCAGAGACGAACTCTTGCCAAACTCTTTCAAAATTGCAAAAGAGTGAGCAAGTAAATAAAACAATTGAAAATGATTGTTGTTTTAAGCTACTAAATTTTGCCATTATTTGATAATGCAGCAAAAGATAATTAAAATGGTTATATATTTAACTTTACAGATGAAAGATCTGAAGTCCAAAGAGGCCCTAAAACTTGCCTCAAATGCTATAGCTAGATAGTAACAGATGCAGAAATGGAATCAAGAGTGTGAGTGCAGGGGAGCACTCTAACCACTGTGCTCTACTCCTTCTGTTGGTGCATCTGCAAGGACTGCCTCAGTGTCCAAGGAAGGTCAGTCTGTGTGAGGCTGTACCAGGAGTGTTATGGTGTCAAATTTATGGCCCCTGCCTACCTGGCCTGTCTGTTCTGGTTGGAGCTTACACTTCCCTTAGAATACTTGCCAGTGTAGCAGCATGCTGCAATATTTACTGAACTCCAAGAATGTACCAGACACTTTTTAGTTGGCTTATCATTGAATCTTAAAGAAGGTAGGAACGACTGTCCCCACCTTGGAGTTGGGAAAACAGGCTTGGAGATTTCAGTAAGATCCTTAGGTTCACACAGTGTGTTTGGATGGAGCTAGAATTTGACCTGGTTCAGCTCAACCACCATACATAATACATGGGGACCAACTTCAGCTCCTGTTCCTAGTCTTTAGTGTTCCCCAGTAGGCTCTGTCACATTATTCAAGATGCTGCTGAACTCTGTTCAAAGTGAGCTTCTTCCCACTTTCCCTAAATAACAAGGTCAGCCACAATCCTGGGGATGCTCTGAATGTTTGTAAGACCACCCAGATTTGGTGGCCTGTTATTGCCTCCCTGATCAGAGATCATTATATCTGTTTTCTTGTACATGCCAACTCCCAGAATGGAGAGGTGGGAGAATTTTCTGCCCTCACTCCACCCATGTGCAGATTGGGCATCAGATCCTCTCAGCATCCTGAAGACAGTTCTCACAACAGCAGCAGCATTAGCCAAGTAAGCATTCGGCTTGGGTTGGGCCATAGGGAAAATTTTCCTTCCCATCCACAGATAATGAGCAGGAAGGTGTTCCTCAGTGAGAGGCTTGTTCTTCCAAGCGAGATTAGGTAGTAGAACCTTGAAGGGGAGTTGAAGGCATTGAGGCTGTGCCTGAGCTCAGTAGAGGAGCATCTGCCGAGTGGGTAAACCCTGCCACCCCAAGTTTGTGCCCTGTTGGCTTGGTTTGCTTCCCATGCCTTAGATCCTGCACTTAACTCAGGTACCTTTTAGAAGGTAGATCCTTGGAGGAGCTATGCAAAAGCAGCTGACAGACTATGAGAACATTTTGATCCAAAAGGCAGTCATTAACCCTTAAGCTATAAAACTACACTTTGCCTCAGTCTCCCCATTGTACAGGGAATCAGTAATGGTGCCTACCTCATGAGGTTGTCATGAGGATTAGAGGAGTTTATATTGGTACAGTGCTCAGAGCAACACCTGGCATAACCTATAAATTGTTAGCTCAGTGTAAGTGACAAATGGACAGAGGGCCAAATGCCTGTGTCTATACAGTAGTACTCCCTTATTTGTGGCTTCAGTTTTCATGGTTTCAGTTACCCACAGTCAACCAATCAACTATGGCACAAAAATATTAAATGATAAATTCCAGAAATAAACAATTTGTAAGTTTTAGACTGCAGTGCTGTTGCTGTTTTAAGTAACAGAATGAAGTCTCACTCTATCTGGCTCCATCCTACCTATGACATGAATCATCCCTTTGTCCAGCGTATTCACACTGTAGATAATACCTGCCAGTCAGTCACTTTGTACCTGTCTTGGTTATCAGATTGTCTGTCTTGGGATTTCAATGCTTGTGTTCAAGTAACCCTTATTTGACTTAATAATGGTCCCAAAGTACAAGATTAGTGATGCTGGCAATTCAGATATGCCACAGAGAAGCCATAAAGTGCTTCCTTTAAGTGAAAAGGTGAAAGCTCTAGACATAATAAGAAAAGAAAAAAGTTGTATGCTGAGGTTGCTAAGATCTACGACAAGAACGAATCTTATTTCCATGAAATTGTGAAGAAGGAAAAAGAAATTTATTCTTCACAGCTCAAACTGCAAATTTACGGCCACAGTGCATGATAAGTGCTTAGTTAAGATGAAAAGAGCATTAAATTTATGGGAGAAGAACATGAACAGAAACGTGTTCCAGTTGATGGCAATTGGGTTTGGTACTGTTTGTGGTTTCAGGCTCCCACTAAGGGGGGTCTTGGAACATAATGTATCCCCCTCAGATAAGGGAGGACTATTGCATGTGGGTGGGGGTTGAAGGAGAATGGGTGGTGAGGGTAGGAGAGAGATTACCACGGTGAGAGAAGGTTCCTGAGCTATTACCAGTGGCGTCCAGCGCATGGCAGGGTCTCAACATGTCTTTGGCCTGTGGGAAGGGCTCTGATAGGTATGAGTCCCACCTCCTTGTTTTAGGGATGAGATGAGGGAGATTCAGGGGCCAGGGGAGAGGACTGTGTAATTCAAGTTTGTTCCAGACCTTTTCCATCTAGGTCATGTCACCAGGAAATGGGGTTCTTAGACAAGGGTGTCAGAGCCCCACCACGTGTGCTTATGGCCCCAGCAGAGTGCCTAGGGGTGCCCTAGTGGAAGTGCCCACTTCAAAGGCTGAGAGTGAGAGTGGCACCAGCTGCGTCATGTTTTCTCATGCTCTCATGCCAGCAGTAGGCTCCTCATCTCAGCATGTGCACCCTCCTTGGCAATGTGAATTTGATGCTCTTACCTTTCAGAAGAGTCCTTTGCTTTACTCTGGTAATCCTGGCACTCCTCCGACTTGCTTCGACCACTAGAATGTGGTGGAAGTGACTTTGCGGAAGTTCTGGAGCCTCAGGAGACCACGCAGCTTCCATTTTGCTCCCTTGCATGCCATCCTGAGCTGGGCAGGCACTAAAGAACCAAGGATGGAAACCACGTGGAGAGAAAGGCCAAGTCATCTCAGCCAGCTCAGCTGAACCCAGGACCTATTGATCTTCCAGCTGAATGAAATCCCAGGAGCAGGCTCCATTAGCTCATTGAACTGTTAGAAATAATACGTTGTGGCTGTTTGAAGCCATTAAGTTTGGGAGTGGTTTGTTTTGCTTCAATTGGTAACTGAAATGCTTGCGTAAGTTTTACCAGGCCTGGAGTCCTAGGACCCTTTCTAGCAGCCACTCTACTAATGTATGAAAAAGGGCCGGTCACAAACAGGCTCCATAAGAAATAGTGAGGGGAACTAGTGAGCAGAAAAGGCTAAAAACCCATAGGCTCATGATCAGGCTGTTTCAAATACCAAGAGGGCCATCCTGTACCAGAAAGACTAGACTGATTCGAAAGCATCCCAAGCTCTTTAAGAAAAATTATAACAATTATAAAAATAAATTTAGTACCTCCAATATGCCAGTCATTTTATGTGCAGCCTACTCTTAATCCTATAAATAACTTTTTAAGGTAGGTAGGCATTAATTCCATTATTTTGTGGGTGAAGAAATAGAATCAAAGAGTTTCCTGCCCAAGTTCACACAGTCTGCAAGGGGAGGAACTAGAATTTGAACCAAAGTTTGACTCCCAAACCCAACCTCTATTTATTATGCCTTATTGTCTTACTCTTGGCCCACTGGATATAAGTCAAGGGAATGAGAAGGTTTGGGGGAAAGGAATATCTCTGAACATAGCATGCTCTCTTTTTACCACCATTGCTTTGCATATGCTCTTTCTTTGATCAGTAATGGGCTTTATGTAAGTCTGTTTGGGGAAATTCTATTCACTCTTTAACTTTAATCATATCTTACTCTCTTTGTCGTATCTTTCCCTAGTCTTGTGTGCTCAGAGGACCACTCTTTTCTCTTTTTCTCCTCAGTGCATTCTACAAACCTTTTTCTCATATGTAACTCATGATTTTAATTACTTTCTTTTATTCTATCTTTCTGCCTTCTAGACCCAGACGTTTCTCTGGGACAGGATCTATACTTCATTTCTGTGACCTGTGCCTGTCAGCTTCTGGCATGTGGCAGCCTTCAATAAATGTTTGTTTAATTAATGAATATATTGATGCTTTGATAGAAGAAAAAACTCTGTGAACCATTGCCCACATTTGAAAAATGACATTTCTGAGGGAAGTGAGTCCCCCTCCCCGCATCTGTTGAGTGTCTGGGTAGTCATTTAGGCTGGTGGCATGTGAATTCTGGCTTTGTATGAAGAAGATTTCACAAGATCAGTGCTCTCATGAGTGAAATTGTCACATCACTGGGTGATGGAGGATAAAATTAGAAATTTCTTTTTAGTTTTTTTTGTCTTAAAACTTAAGAAAGAAATTAAGCTTTACAATATTTGCTATGTGCATTAGCACTGGTGCTTATAGGGGAATGGCTTTGCCATGATTGTCTGATGACCTTGTATGTGTCCAGATAGGCCATACAAGCAAAGGCTTAAACTACAGCTAATGGAAGTCTTGGTGTATCACCTTGCAATCCTTCTGGAACACAAGAAGAAGGGAGGCCTCTGAGGAGCTGCTCTGAGGCCATCTCTCACTCCCCTTCCTATTTCCTGTGGGAGGCTGTCCTGAGACAGTTTTCCATTACTCTTCATGAGGTGTGAATCTTTCTGCCCTACACCTATCAAGATATAGCTGTAGGCTATAAAATTGCTTAAGTGAAGTCTAGAATTGGCTCCTCAGCAATGGAGTATCCCACAACTGAAGTTATAGTCATTTGGACCAGATAAAGTCTAGAATTGGCTCCCTAGCAGTGGGATATCTCACAGCTGGAGTTACAGTCACCAAGACCCTTTGGTTTTAGTGTCATCTTTTCTGGTATGTAGGAAGACACAGGGAGTGGCCACGTTTGATTAGTCTTCCTCTCTCTGTCCATATAAGTTATAAACTCTCTGAATCCTTAAGTGGCTTGTCGTCTCTTTACCAGCTGAATCTTTTAGGCCTTGGTCCTGGCCTTTCCTGCTCTGTACTTGATGGTGCCCTTACTGTCTATATGTCAATCTGCCCATGTGCCCCATATGTCAGTGCTCCTCAATTATTTGCAGTAAAGGACCACTTATTTTTATTTTCAATCTTCCACCAACCCATATTTTTATAGAGTATAATAAAATGAATTTCCAAAACATTAAAGATACACAGAATACAAGTCCCTCCCTCTTCTAGTTAAATCAGATGACATAGTACAATCTGTGAAATTGCTAGATGTTTATAAACACTTTTGATTTCTCTACTTATCTCATTGAAGACTAGGAAGAGTTTGAAGGCTGGCACCGATCCATGGATCACACTCTCAGCAGCACTGAAGTGTGGGACATGAGATACCCAAGGGAAAAGTAGGGATTTCAGAATACAGATGGTTTGCCAGAATGCCCTAAGTTTTTATTTGATTTCTACAAGTTGTAATGTATTATAATGTATATCTACCTGGCAGGGAATTTATGTATAATATTGATTTTTAACTAAAATAACCCTTAGAGGAATTTGAAAAAAACTTAAAAGTTACCTTTTAGTAATGGACAGATTGACAATATTAATAAAGGCAAACATAGCTTACAATATGAAAATGGTTGAATGGACATTTCTTTAACTCTTAGTCTCAGCTCTTTGTCAGCCATATTATGAGGTAGATAAAATAACAATATATTCTGGTATTACATGAAATTGGTTAAAAATTCCAAGTTAGCAATAGACTATTTAAAATATCAATTTGAATTTATAGTGGTTAATAATGAACCTTGTCATAAGTATATATTGGATCTTGAAATATTCATTAATTACAATATGATCTCTCAAGTCTGGCAAGACATTTAACAAAATTTATCTGTATCTCCACTTGTCAAAATTCCATTTTGTATCTATTTGGTAATATATATAATATGTTAGTATATATATCTATATCATTTGTAAATAAGCAGTCATATATTGGTGTGAGGCTTAGCATTTTTCCACAGGGGTCATGTACAGGAAATGTGTTGACCTTGGCATGAGGTCACCTCCAAGGCCTTCCCAATCCCAAAGGTAGTCAGTCATGTCTCAGATTTTACCTTGTGAGTGCAGGTCATCATTTCTGGACTTTCTCCACTTTGAGTGTGTCTCCAAGATTGTGAACTCACGGTCAGCTCTGGGATGTGTTTCCCACCAATTCTAACCATAGGGGACCTGAGGGCTGTGATTGTATGTGCTTTGGTCTTGCACCAATTACAAGGCTCATAAAGATACACTCAAGAGGGGCATCGACTCTTTCTACAGTTTGTCTATTTCAAGCTTTGTTAAATAATGTGGATTAAAGAAAGGCCATTTTGGGAAGGCAGATGTGGCTCTATCCTGACTAGTCAGAGTAAGGTGACTAGCAGAAATGTGGGGATGATTACTTTTAGCTAGTCACTGACTTGGCCATAGCAAGTTCACAACCCTAGACTTGCATAAAAGTATTTAAAATTTCACTTTATTTAAAATCATACTTTATTTTTCTCATTATAAAAGTAAGTCAAGCTCATTGTGGAAAGTTTTTTTAAATGCATTTAATTTAAATAAATTTAACAATAATTTTTTTACTTAAAAAATCATTAATTTTTGGATCTATTATATATTCTCATACCACATACCATACATATATGTGTGCATACATATATAATATTAAATATGTATATGGTTGTAATAAGAATATATATTTATCTTTTTAAAATAATATAATTTTGATTCCCCAGCTTTTACCTATACAGGCCCCCCCAAAAGCCACTGGGGAGATTGAGTTCTACTAAGTTTTGATCCTGAGGCTTCCTCTTCCATGTAACTAAAGGGACCAGACTGAACAAGGGAAGCCATGTGAACCCATTGGTGTGATGAGGGCTATCTCAGTGGGATAACAGAAGACCTGATTTTCTCAAGCTTTCAGCAGCAGTCTTATCTTGGATGTGATGCTTTCTTTCTAATACCACCTTTGTCTCCTGCGCAAACCCTTCCCAAACTCTTATTGAAATCTGCTTCCAAGGCAGAGCTTCTTAGACCCAACCTGGTGCTACCCTAATATCTGCTCATTTCATTTGCATGTGACTTGTCTCATTTATAATATCACTACCAAGAGAAGGGGGCCTGTAACCAGGGCAACCAGAAGAGGTGCCTTCGAAATTCTGGCTCAGCCAGACTTTCTGCTCCGTTTAGTCAGATTTTTATATGTTCATGGCTCTCTTCTCTCCTGAGATTGTAAGAATGTAAACACCTAGAATCTCCCTCATCTCATATCCTTTTCTCCCAGGGTCCCCTCTGGGCCCACCTACCCAACACATTCCGTTTCTATCAACCTGAATGTTTCTTCAACCGTTACAAGATTCCTATTCAATTACTATCCAATATTATGGGTCATAATATTTTCTAATGTTAATACAATCTCTGATCATTATTTTTAATGCTGCCTACTGTTATATCCAGGAGGTGGACCATAATTACTTTACATTTCTCCTGTAATTGGATTTTGGGTAGTTTCCTTTTTGTTTGTTTTGGCCATTATGTTTAGTTCTCTGATAATCATCTTTGTGCATTACTTTTGTTTCTGTCATTAATCTATAGGAATCCTTCCCTAGGATAGTTCCCTGGAACTGAAATTAATGATCAAGAGGTATGTTTGTTAGGCTTTTGATGCATACTGCTACGCTATCTTCCACAGAGTATCAGTTTACCCTGTATTATCATTGTGCTCATTTCATGGTATCATTGTTAGGTATTTCATTTTAAAAATATTTTATAAGCAAAAATAGAAATAGAAATAGCATAACATGACAACTTGCCTTTTTATGTTATTAGATTGGACATATTTCCATGCTTGTTAGTTAATTACTTATTCTCTTTGTGAAAGTATTTGTTCTGGTTTTCTTTCCTTTCAGTTATTCATGTTTTACTTTGCAAGTTGTTCTGCCTGTGAGGTTGGGCAGAAGCCTTGTTCTTAAAATAGGAGTAATCGTATCTTTCAGCCAATCACAGGTGATGATCAGATGACCAAATTCTTCCCTAGAAATGGGTCAGAAGAGTTGTGTGCTTCTGAGCACAGCTGAACCTTCTCTAAATTTTGGTTCAGGTAGAGCACTGTGTGATCATGTATTAAGATTATTACAGATCTACACCCTAGTCGCCTAAGAATAGATGCTCCTGTTGGAATTCAGCTAACTATAAAAATAGGTATGCATATCTTTTTAATTTATGGTAATGATAGTAATAATAATTCATTTTTACTGAGTGTCTTCTCTGTGCCAGGCATTTTAATAAGTGCTGAAGGACCTGCTGAAAATAGGTCAAACAATACTCTGTCCTCATTAAGCTTATATTCCAGTGAAGGGAGATGGACAAGAAATTTATAAAAATTTTAGAAACTAAATAATAAAATAAGTTGGATCATTTTATATAGTTATGAATACTATTGAAAACTAAAATAGGAATATAGGACAGAGAAGGACTTAGTAGGGGAGGCTACTTAGGATGACAAGAAATCCCTTTAGAGAAAATAACTGACTAATGCAAGAAGTCGATTAAGAGTAGTTCTGGGGTGAAAATGTTTCTAGAAGAAGAGCATGTACAAAGGCTCTACACTGGGAGTAGTTTTGGACTGTCTGAGGAACAGAAAGTGGGCCAGTGTGGCTGTTTTAGATTACTAGGAAGAAGTGATAGGATATTATTAACTAGGCAGAGGTCAGATCGTATAGAATGTTGTAGGTTACGCTTGGGAATTTGGATCTTATTTTAAATGGGTGCCAAAGGAACATTTTAAATGAAGGAGTAATATAAAATGATTTATGTTTCTGAAATGTCACTCTGTATCCTATGTAGGGGATGTATTATGGTCAGGATAGGCTAGACTGTTATTTTTAGAGGCTTAATGCATTAGAGGTTTATTTCTTGTTCACAGAAAGCCTGATGTGGCCAGGTGTTTCTCTAGAGAATGTCTTCTCCATGCAGTGACTCAGGAATCCAGGCAACATCTATCCTGTTATTCTACCCCATCAACTTGTGAACTATATGGTTGCCACTAAAGAAGAAGAGATGGAAGGATAAGCACACAGAAGCTTAAGTGCTCTTAGCCAGAAGCAAGAGTCCCCATTGCTAACATTCCCACTTGTTAGAACTCAGGCACATGGCCCCAAACTCACTGGAATGAAGCTGAGAAATTTAGAAGAACATATCGATATTTGATGAATAGTAACTGCCTGTCACCTGGAGGCCCAAGTAAAAATAGGGATATCTGTTACAAAGCAGTTTCAGTGATCCAAATGAATATCGTGGCTGGGATTTGGGAGGTAGTAATAGATATGGTGCAGTTTCCGGATAGAGTTCTGAAGTAGAGTAAACATGGCTAGCAGATGGCTTTTGTGTGCAAGGTGAAATCAAGGATGACTCTGAAATCTTTGGCTTAAGTAATGAGGTAGATAATGGTGTTTGTAACTGAGATGAGAAATATTTGGAAAATAAAAGATTAGTATGTGATGTGTTTGAGGAGTTTTTGGATGGAAGGTTATGTATTTGAAATTTTTGACTCTGAGTTGTCTATTAGGTATTCAAGTAGAGATGTCAAGCTGGAGCCTGGTCATTTCAGTCTGGAGGCCAGGGAAGAAACCTGATGTAGAAATATAAATTTCCAAGTGATTAGAGCATTGATGAATATAGAAATTCACCAGGACCTGCTATCAAAGTTAATATGTGTTCTAATTTAAGGAAACAAAACTTGAGGCTAAAAAGGGTTAATTAGCTTCCTTAAAGCCATAATTAGTATGTGATTGAGGTAGGATTCAAACTGAAGTCTGCCCAAATTCATTCAGCCAAAGATAATAATTATTTTAATATTGCTAATACGGTATCAATTTTTGATCAGTTTTATAGCTCTCAACCCTCTTTTACCCATATGATTTCACTGGTGAAGAGGTTAGATATTAAGAATTTCTGCTCCTGGTTTTCAGGAGATGACAGTGAAACATAGGATAGTCACATGAATTGACTAAGGTCACGTGATATTTCTCAGGCAATCTCACCCTTGATCCACAGGTTTTTTAGTGGAAGCACTTTACACCATACTGTACTTTTTCTCAATCAGTGTGGAATTATGTGAATGTTCTACTCCATTCTGTTCCATTTCTTTCAGTTCAGTTGCAGATGTTCTTATTGAATGTTTGAATGTCTGAGCCCAGGGTCTTTGGAGGCCACGTAGAGGCAGACACTCTTGGCTGCCGACCTTGAGATGTACACAGTCATGGTGGGCAGGTGCACCTCACTCCTATGACTCATTTCCCTGAACACAGCCTTCAAGTTCATCAGAAGCAGAATCCCCTCCAATCTTACAAAGTAATGTACTGATCATTTTCTCTTTTTACTGTTGTAGAAAGAAAGGTGATTTTTTTGGTTTTCTTAATATCTGAGTTACATGTATAAACTAAAGAAGACTTACTGATACTGAAAGCAAGTACTATTCACTTTCTGATTATGGACTATGAAAGATAAAATTAGATATAGGAAGACCCACCTTTGACCCCCTACACTGTCTTGGTAGCTAGATCATCTGGCCTCAAGACTTCTGGTATCCCATAACAGAAATTGCTTTCAAAATCTCTATCTCTTGGTTCTTATTGCCTAATATCACTCCCAGGTTATATAGACTAATCACTTTCTGTTATAGGCTTTATTATTGTTATGCTTACATCCATTTTCTGGGTAAGAATAATTCTTTGACTCTGGTGCTGGGGATGAATGAGAGTCATTTTCCTTCTGTGCAGCTGGAGAAACCTCTATAGTATGGGGCTAAGAGGAAGGGGCAGGAGGAAGGAGGCCTGAAGCTTATGAGGTTTCTAGGTTGTGCCTGTGCAATGATCTGGCTCCCAGAATGTCAAATAAGATGTAAAGGGAAGGAAGCCCGCAAAATGCTGACCTCAGGATTGTGTCAAGTTTCTGGGCTTCGTCAGCAGTCCCAGTCCAGATGAGATTTCATCACTGTGGAAGTTAACTGCCTTTGGAACATTTTTCTCTGTTATTCCTTCTTCTCTCCTGCTCACCTTTCCTTTATTTCTTCCTCCATTAAATAAGGAAATGCCTATGCAGACACTACTATGTGCATAGGGAGCATTTTGTGAGGAAAATCCCATGGGCTTTGATTCAGAAGTTCTGAGTTTACAGGCTCTCTGGATTATTTAATTGACACAAATCGCCTAACTGTTCTGAGCCTCAGGTTTCTCCACCAGCAAAATTGAAGATAAAAATTTCTGTTTTACTTAACTCACAATGTGTTGGTGACACTCAAATGAGATATTATGTGTGACAATACTTTGTAGAATGTAAACAAGTTCACCTACTGTATGGGAGGCAGCATTTTAGATGCTGTGGGAATACAGAGAGGACTAAACCAGCCTAGGCTCTTAAGATGAGCATAAAGGCAAATGTATGAAAAACTGTTACTACTGATGCATTAACAAATGACCCCAACATTTAACAGCTTAAGACAGCAATAATTTATTATATTATTTTATGTAATATTCATTGTGTTTTATTTTATTATATGTCATATATTATGCAGGATTGGATGGGTGATTTCAACTGAGGTCACTTAGCTGTACTCGGGGGTTCAAGAGAGCTTCACTTGCATACCTGGTACCTTGGTGGGAGTTACCAAAAGACTGAGATCATCTAGAACTATCTTCCAGGACATCTACATGTAGCCTCTTCAGCATGGTGATCTCAAGCTGTTGAATCTCTTATATGGTGGCTGACTAGCCCCAGTGCAAGGGTCGTAAGTGGAAATTGAAGGCCATTTAGAATGTAGACTCAGAAGTCACAAAATGTTACTTCCACAACAATTTAGAAATTACAAATAAAACCAATCAATATTGAAGGGAGAGGGGTGAGGTTAGGCTTTGTATGAAGATGTGGAAGTGACAAGGTCACATTCTAGAAGAGCATAGGATGATGTTATTGCTAAACTTGGAAGGTACAACCTGCTGTCCTGCTTCTGATGGCTATAATGATCCACACCCCTCTCAAATGAAAAAAATACTCTCAACTCCCTCTCTAAAGAACCTCAAAGACTCGTACCATCTAGGGCATTGACTCGAAGTCTAGGATCTCATTATCTAAGTCAGGTTGAGGTACAGATGAAGCTCTTTGAGTACAGATTCTTGGGTACATCTTCCCAAGTATAGTTTTCAACCTGAATACCTAAATCTAAAGAGACAAATTATATAACTCCCTTGTACTCAAGATATGAAAGTAAGGCAGTCATAGGATAACTGCAATAAGGATTACCATTTGTAAGGATGGAGAAGTTGGAAAGCACATAGTGATAACTGGTCGATAGCAATTTTCATATCCAGCTGGGCTCATGTCATTAACTCCTCAATTAAAACTTGTTACTGCTTCTCTGTTTCTTCACTCTACCTTTGAGCTCTTGATTCTTCCCAAATCATCCTTAGTTTTCCATTAAAAAAATGTAGATTCTTTTTGCAGCTGATTTCCTTCCCATAGTTCAGGGATCTAAATGTCTCTCTCATTCTGTGTTGTCTCTGACCCATTTAGTCTAACCTGGTTATGCTTTTGACACTACACTTACTTTAAAAATTGTGTGGGTTTTAAAATTAAGTTTATTGGTTGTTGACCACATTAGATAAAAGCCACACTTGCAAATATTTTTGACAGTCTCTTCTTTAGCTTGAATTCCCAAACAGGCTGCTAGTGATTTTTAGAATTTCTGTAGTCTAACAGAGAAGGTCTGCGAGGTACACCTTTAAGATTATAGAAAGTCTTTTGTCTTTCTGAGAAGTCTTCAAGGCAGCATTTTAAATATGTATGAAGTCTTAAGAAAGGGTTTACAGTTATACCCTTCATTTCATGGGTCCACATTTTCTGGCTAGTCTTCAGGAGTTGATCTTTGCATTGAGAACCTCTCTTATTTTGGAATTTTCTGCTAGAAAAGACTGAGAATAAAAATTGTTTTATTTTTGAATCCAACAAATCTTGGCTTCTCTCTTCTATATACTTTCTTTAAATTCTGATTGAAAACAGAATCCCTTCTTTACTTAATCTATGAACTATCTATGCACCTATGCATGTATTATGACATGCAATTACGAGAAACCAAAGGATCGTTCAAATTTCTGCCTGAACACCTCAGTAGTTAGACTCACCAGTTTATTAAGTAGATTTTCTACTTTCCATATTACTGCATGTGAAAAATTTCTAAAATTTTCTTCCACTAGATATTAGGTTGGTGAAAAATTAATCGTGGCTTTTGCCATTACTTTAATGACAAAAACCATAATTACTTTCTCACCAACCTAATAACAAAGGTAGCTTTTTTTTTTCAGCTTCCAATATTTTCCCCTAAACTCCTACAGTAGTTTTCTTGAGTTTTGGTTCCACTAAAAGTCTCCTTAAGGTTCTCCTATCTTCTTTCCTATACACAGCCTCAAAGCCAGTTCCACATATTTTATATATATTTCTTATAGTATCACTGCATTTCCAGGACTAACTTCTTTTCAAGTTACTTACTGCATGGAAACCTAGAATTTCATAAAATAATAATTTACAAATGTCTAATGGATTCTGTATGTCAGAAATTTGGTCAGGGCTTGTCTTGGGGATTCTTCTAATGTTAACTAAAGTCACTCAATGACACTCAGCTAGTTTATGCGCCACTCTTAAGGATCTAAGATGGATTCACTCACATGTCTAGTGCTTTGGCAGAGGTGATTGGAAGGCTGGACACATATGGGATCCATGTGGGACCCACATGTGATCTCTCCAGCATGGTGGTCTCAGGTTTGCTGTACTTTTTGCAGGCAAAACGGGATTCTCCTAGATAATTGGTTCTCAATGGGTGGTGTTTACGGGGGGCGTGGGTGTACAATTCTATCCTCCAAGGGTTTTTGGCAATGTCTGGAGATATTTTTGGTTGTCACACTGGTTGGGGGCCGGGGAGTCGGGAAAGAGGCACTACTGGCATCTATTTGGCAGAGGTCAAGGATGCAACTAAACATCCTACAATGCACAGAATAGCCCCCACACCAACCCACAAATAATTATCTGGCCCCAAATGCCAACAGTGTCAGGTTGAAAAACTTTTTCCTAGAGCAAGTATCTCAAGAGAACTAAGTAGACACTGTATGGCCCTTTCTCACCTAGTCCCAAAGACAGCATCAGATTCAGACCAGATTTAAAGGAAGAGTAATTAGACTTCTCTTCCTGATAGGAGGTGGAGAAGTCACATTACAGAAGAGCATGTGGGATGGGGAATATTGTCACAACCATCTTTAGAAAATACAATCTGCTGCAGGAACTGTCAGGGAAATCTGAATGTGATCAGTGCCATGAAAAGGGGTAAGCATAATGCATTAAAGATGCAGGAGGATCTGTCACTTCTAGTTGGAGAGATAAAATGGGGTTTCCTGAAAACAGGGCAATTAAATAGTTTTTTTAAACTGAAAATTGAACCTTGAAAGAAAGGTAGTGCCTTGAAATATGCAATTGAAGGAAGAACATTCTAGGCAGAGGGAACAATATAATAAAGGTATCAACATTTCAGGGATTAACAAACTATGGCCCTTGGGCCCAATGCAGCCTGCCGCTTAATTTGTAAGTAAAGTCTACTGGAACCCAACTCCACTACTCAATGTATGGAGTGGCTGACCACAGAGACCATCTGGCCCAGAAAACTTTTGTATTTTTTTTAGTAGCGACAGGGTTTCACCATGTTAACCAGGCGTTCTCTAACTCCTGACCCCAGGTGATCCACCCACCTCAGCCTCCCAAAGTGCTGGGATTACAGGTGAGCCACTGCGCCTGGCCCACATAACTTTTTGTTAAGGCAGAGACCATCTCTTCTTCATTTTGATTTGCTCAATAAAATCTTGTTTGGAAAACTAATAATATTGATCGTCCTCTGGGTACTTCCTCATTAACTGGCTGGAATGTCATGCTTTTCTTAGAAAACTTAAAATATTTACTGTATGGTCCTTTATGGAATAGTTAAAGAACTATCCATGGACTAGTTCTTTAATTTATTTCCTGATTCAACAAATAATTTGTTAAGTGCATGACATGTGCCAGAAAGTGTGTCAGATGTTTAGTGTATGATGGTGAGCAAAACAGACATCCTCCCTATTATGGAGGGTGCTTTTCACAGTTTCAATATTTGAGAGGTATGAAGAAAATATCAAGGTCTTGTGTTTAAAAATATTAAAATGCTTAGGAAGAGTGAACCTGCGAAGGCCTTTATCAAGAGTAAAACTCATCAGGCAAGACCCACCAGATGAGAAAGAGCCAACCATGAGATGTGAATGGCAGAGATAAGATTTACTGGGAACATGAAGGATGTGCACAAAGTTCCTAATCAGGAAGGACCTCGGCTTGAGAGAGAAAGTGAAAGGTGGCCAGTGTCGGTGGGGTGTAGTGAGTGAGGTAGAAAGTGTGGTGGATGGGGTTAAAGGCAGACATGGATCACGTCTTGGTGAGTCTTACAGACCATGAAAACGATGACCCAAGTGTAACTGAAAACCATTTGAGAATTTTGAGAAGAATGAAATAAAGCAGTTTTCTTAAAGAAAAGGAAAGAAAACTGTCTGCTGGGTTGAGGGAGGCTTAGATAGGGGGTGGATAAGAAAGAAATTGAAGGATAGTTAAGGCAGCTCATAAAGGTCCCAAGCAAGAAATGATGGTACCATGATATAGAAATTGTTCTTCTCTAACTTTACTGTGCCTATGTTCTTCTGGGAATCTTGTCAAAATACAGAAACTAATTCAGTAGATGTGGGATGGAGCCACACTACAATGCTCCTGGACCACGGACCACACACAGGGGCCTAGTGGTAAAGACATATCAAGCGAGTTTTTAAAGAAAATATTTATTATCCTAATACTTTACCATGACTAGAAGTCTTAAAGTAAGTTTCCAACAGAAAATCATGCAAAAGAGAAAATCCAGCCCAGGAAATTTCAACCACTGGAAATAAATGAGCACTGAATGAGAAAACCTTTTGCAGAGCTTCAAATATAAGGCATAATCTGGAACCTTGAGTCTAAGTAGGAGGCAGAGGACAAAGGAAGAGAAGGATGTTCCAGAGAGAAGAGCCAGTTCATAGTTTGAGAGAGTGTAATGGGAGACATCTGCTACTTTTTTCAGTGTACGAACTCATAGAATTGACTGTCAGAAGTGTCTTGTCAGACTTCAGACTGAGGTATAGTGCACATAGGGTGATTAATTCGGATCAATTAAAACCAACAAGAATCTCAAATCTGTTAGTATGGGCCCGAGCATAATAGACTTAAGAGGAGATATCATATTATTAATAACAATAACTAATATCTGATGGAACTTGGAACACGTGAAGACACTTGAGCCCAGAGAACAAATATGACCAGTTCATACTTTGCCAAAGGTCCCCAGGCTCATCTGTGGAAGAAACACTATTCCAGCCTGGCTTGTCCCACTATAGAGAATGCCTTTGCTGGAACTTGCAGTTTATTTAGAGAGAAAAAGCCAATACACCTGAAACAATTAAAGAAAGGTACAAAATCAACATTACAGTCATTAGCTAGACTGCACTGCAGTTTCAAAATGAAAATTGCTTTATTGTTTTTCTTCTGATTATAAAAACAATGCTTCCTCTCAGTAAAACAATTCTAACCGTATAGGACTGTGGAGTGCAAGAGATGAATATTCCCTATAATCCCATTGCTCCACCCAATGCCAGAAACAGCTACTTATAACTACCTTTGAGCTTAGGCTTATATGTGCACCATCTCACAAAAAGAAATAAGCTTTTGAAACCATATGGTTTATTTAGTATGTGCAATAAATCTATCCTTTTGAGGTATACAGTGTTTGATCAGCTCTGACAAATGTATATGGTAACGTAGGCACCAGGCCATTCAAAATATAGAACACTTTTGTTACCCCAAATGTCCCACCTTCCTCTTTGCATTTGATACCCTTCTACCATTACCACCTCCAGACAAACACTGATCTGTTTTCAGTACCTGTAATATTGCCTTCGCGAGAATGCCATATTAACAGCACCGTAAATCACACGTTCTCCTATGTCTGGCTTCATTCACTTGGCGTAAGGCTTTTGAGCTTTATCCATGTTGTTGTGTGTGTCAGTTGCTTGTTGCTTTTTATTGCTGAGTAGTACTCTGTTGTGTAAATATCCCACACTTTGTTTATCTATTCACCAGCTGATCCACATTTGGAGAGTTTCAATTTTTTGGCTATTATGAATACAGCTTCTATGAACATTCACATGTGGACCTTTGTCTGGACATGGTTTACATCTCCCTTATGTAATGTCTAGGAGTGGAATCGCTGGGCTTAACATTGTATGTTAACTTTATAGGAAATTGCCAAAGTGTCTTCCAATGTGGCTGCAGAATTTGCCTGCCAGATTCTCAGTGACACCTGGTAACATCAGTCTTTGATTTTAGCCATTCGAGTGAGATTTAGTGTATTGCCTTGTGACCTTACTTTGCATTTCCCTGATGACTCATGATGTGGAGCATGTATGTTTTCATGTGCATATTGGCCTATCACATGTCTTTCTCATTGGAAAAATAAGTCCTTTCTCTATATTTTAAAATGGGTTGTTTGTGAGTTTTCTTTATGTGTACTTGATACATATCCTTTATTGGGTACACACATGTTTGATATTTTTCCTATAACTTTTGGATGGTAGTTTACATTTTTCTTTTTCCTGCTCCATCCAGTGGAAGTTTGATGGAGAAGGGCTGATGAGTAGATGTGGCCTCCCTTGAGTCTAGGGCCCAGGGATCCTGACTGTTAAAGATCCACACTTGACCTTTAAGATTGTTAAAATTCCAGGGTTTTTTCTTCTTACTCACTTTTATAACTACCACCTGCTTTTGCTCCATGCTCTGCCATAGAGCAGAAACACTTCTTGCATCCTGTCTCTGCTTGAAGGGGTTTCGTACCATTTGAAATTCAGTTCAAAGGGTGGTTTTGTGATTGCAAGTGTCTTATAGGCTAACTTTATATATATGTATGGTTAGTTGATTATCTGGCTTTACTGTTGTTGTTGTTCCCAAATCCTCTTGCTCCTTTCTATATCTTAAGCAGAAGTGGAACTGCCTGCCTCCATCCTCGCTCTTAATATGACAAAAGGCTCCACTGACAGCATTACTAGAGTTGGTCGGTCCTTTTATCCTGTGTGAGCCCACTGAGACCTTCGTGGCCTGGGCTTTAAGGTAGTGGAAGCCAGAGCTTGAGCATTTCCTTTGCCTTCACTACGAGTGATCTCTTGCCAGTGCAGAAGGCATTTCTGCTAGTTTTCATTGCCTTTCTCTCCTGCCCCACTGGGAAGTATCTTTTCCTCATCCTTGCTAAAGGTTTTTTAAAAGCCCGTGTATATCATAGCCCTCCTGTCCATTTCACTCTTCTTTTAGTTTCTTACAGCTCTGTCCTCTGGACACTTAACACACGTCCTTCTAGGACTTGTTTTTAAAATAGTGTGTCTTTCACACCAAAGTCTCAATTCCTTGTGCAAATGGTCCTAACTGAGATGGATACTCTCAATTCTCTCCATCTCAGAGAGTGATAATCACCCCTTCCTATTCACATGCCTGAGATATTCAAGAGTGGTCCTAGCCCCTTCCTCAGTGGGTGTATTAATTCGGCTCTGACTGCCAACACCTGTGACTCATACCCTCCAAGGCCCAGGTTCATTAACTCTGATATGCTGGGATTCCCAAAATGAACTCTCAAGTTATACCTTACTTCGGGAATCCTGGCTACCAATATTAATATTCTACCCTCAGATGTTCACAGTCTCCTTTCCAGGTGCTGTGTTTGTATCTAAACATGTTGTTCCTGCATTTAGCTGAAGGTTAAGACTTGCAGTGGATTATCTGGTATCAGTGCTGGCCGAATGTCCAATTTAAGCTGATTCAAGATAGTGAGTTCTGTTTCACCTTACCCTTATTTAAGGCTGTGATCTTTTGAAACATACTCTGAGCCCATTTGCTTTCCAATAAAAGTAAACAAAGAAAAAAACCCCTAAAATATGACTTATTGTTTTAGAAAAGCCCATGCACTGACATAACGACAGACCCACTATGGCCATCATCACTGAGGCTGGGGCCATCTGCACTCAGATCATGGCAGTCACTGGTTGATGAGAACACAGCTCTTATGGGATTTCAGATGTGGTTGTGAGGTCTGATAGACATGGCCATAAAATCTTCACCTCTTGCTTTCCAATACTATCTTGAGACAAGCTTACCAACAAAGTATTTGTCACTGAGCTGTAAAATTGTGACTGTGTAGCTTATTGATCCATTGTCCTGTTGGATATTCTTAAACGTGAGATTTGGGGTTATTTCCTTCCTTCCTTCCTTCCTTCCTTCCTTCCTTCCTTCCTTCCTTCCTTCCTTCCTTCCTTCCCTCCCTCCCTCCCTCCTTCCTTCCTTCCTTTTCTCCTCCTTCTTCCTTCTCTCCCTTCCTTTCTCCCTCTCTCCCTCCCTCCCTCCCTCGTTCTCTCCTTCCTTCCTTCCTCCTTGCCTTCCTTCCTTCTCTCCTTCCTTCCTTCCTCCCTCCCTCCTCCTCCTTCCTTCCTTCCTTCTTTCCTTCCTTCCTTCCTTTGTTCCCTCCCTCTCTCATTCCTTTCCTCTGTCCTTCCCTCTCTCCTTCCTTCCTTTCTCCCTGCTTCCTTCCCTCCCTCCCTCTCTCCTTCTTTCCTTCCTTCTTTCTCTCACTCCCTCCCTCCTTTTCTCCCTCTCTCCCTTCTTTGCTCTCTCCCTCCTTCCCTCCCTCCTGCCTTCTGTCCTTCCTTCCTTCTCTTGCTTCCTCCCTTTCCCTCCTTCCCTCCCTCCATCCTTCTCTCCTTCCTTCCTTCCTTCTTTACCTCCTTCCTTTCTTCATTCCCTCCCTCCCTCCCTTTCTCCCTCTCTCTCTTCTTCACTACCTCCCTTCTTCCCTCCCTCCTGCCTTGTCTCCTTCCTTCCTTCTCTTGCTTCCTCCCTTTCCTTCCTTCCCTCCCTCCATCCATCCATCCATCCTTCCTTCCTTCCTTCCTTCCTTCCTTCCTTCCTTCCTTCCTTCCTTCCTTCCTTCCTTCCTTCCTTCCTTCCCTCCCTGCCTCCCTCCCTCCCTCCCTCCCTCCCTCCCTCCCTCCCTCCTTCCTTCCTTCCTTCCTTCCTTCCTTCCTTCCTTCCTTCCTTCCTTCCTTCCTTCCTTCCTTCCTCCCTTCCTCTGTCCTTCCCTTCGCAGGAATATACAATGCTCTCTATATGAAATTGGTTATATTCTGTCCCTGGGCTGTAAAACAGTTAGATTGCCACCTCTTTCTATCCTCCCTCCCCATGAAAAGAGAATGATACTTTAAGACACCTTTATAACTAGTCTACAGAACACGAAGCCCAATCTTCCAAAGGACACCTGTCCCATTTAGGGTTAATAACCCTGCATTTATTAAGGACAGGGCCACAAAGTCCCAAATCCCCACATCTTACAACTCAGAAACACTAACTTGAAGAACAGCCCCGTTGACTTGGGAAATATATTTTCCTGAGACCAGTGATTTGTGAAATATATTCTCCAATTGGCTGATCTCTTGCACAGTTGTTTGTCATAATCAGATTTTGAGGCCATATATCTCCTTTCAAGTGATGATTGTGCTGTAACCTCTGGCTCCATCCACATTTCTGGTTTGGGTAGAGCAGATCTCAGCAATGAATGAAAACCGTAGCTGTCTTATCAAATAGCAGCAGTACTTGTTTTGTTTAATAGTGCTGGAAATTAGTTTTTCAGGCACTGATCTCGACAGGTCAGCTGTCAAAAGTGGGTGTCCGTGGCCATAAATTCATCGATCCTGTAAACAAAATTCTGTCTGCAAAATACAAGGGGAAGTCAGAGTAGACACACTTAGGTACAAATGAAATGGTCTCGAGCTGTATGACTAAGTGTCGGGACTTCTTTGGGTAAAAGGTTTTTCTGGCTTCCCATTTATCAAGTCAATCGGCCTCATTTGGCTTTTATTGACTGAAACATTTTCTTGAGCATTCGGAGTGGGGAGCGCCAGACACCCTCAGGATGGGGGTGGGATGCAAGTCTCTTCTGATCTTGGTTGACTACAGAGCTGGTAATCCATTTAAAGCCTTCATTTACTTAAAAATATTCCACTGGATTATTTCATGTGAACCCTGCTTTTCTATGTTCTGGCCTTATATTTTGAATCACAGACGGATGGCCTTGCCCAGAAATGGTGGAGGTTTACCACTGTTGTCTTAAGATTTGGGCAAGAGCACACAGTTTTGTGGAAATGGGGAGATTCACTCAGCTTGGAGCACTTGGCTTCTGTCTGATGTGAGGGAATAATAAACTTTCCTACTCAATATGAAGGATCCTGAATCCTGGAACATTGTTGCACTTTGATGTGTTTGAAAGGCAGAATTTTGATTTTTTGCTTTGAAGTATTTTTTTTCTTGCTTTGCCAGGGTACAGGATGCCTAAAGGCTAGGGAGAAAGAGAAGTCTGTATTAAAGCAAAACAAAACAAAACAAAAATACTTTTTAAGTCCTAACCACTTTTAGATGAAGAGATAAGCATGATAATAGGCTTGGAAGAATTGTTTTTCCTTCATGAAATTCCATTTTAATTTACATGGCCTTCTTGTATTAAGGTTGTCTGAATATTAACTAAAATGATTTGGAGCTGCTCCTCTTTCTCAGTGGAGAATGATTACTTGGATTGCTTATCTTCACGGATCTGGGCCTCAGCTGTGGGCACTTCCTATCTCCCAACCCAACAGTTTACAGAGCTCCCACTGTCTTGGAGAGATCCTAGAATATGAGAAGCTGTGCTGGTCAAACTAGCCATATGCCCCTTCATGATGAGGAACCCCTAGACCAAAATTCCTTAGAGCCAAAGCACTGATTTATTGGGTTCTGACTCTCAGATTGGCCTTGACATATTGACAGGTAATTTGACTCCAGTTGCTCCCCCATCATGCAGTTTTCAGTCGTACAAGTGCATGTGATAGGATATTGCTCAATCATCTATGCTAGTTATTTTTATCAAAAGCTTATTTTACTTCCTATTAGTGAAAATCCTGTTAAAATCAGGAAGAGGATAAAGAAGGTAGTAATGATTACTTATAATTCCATCACCTATGTGTAACACATATATCCACATATCACATTTTAATGTATCTTCTCCCATTTTTACCACTGCTTTAAAAAAAAACATAATTGAGGCCATATTGTATACAGTCTTAAATCCTGGTTCTTTACTTTGTGATTTTTAATTAAGCTATTTTATAATAGACTATTTCAAAGTTATTTTCTTCTTTGAACAGCCCCTCAATTTGGTAGGCAAGGAAGATTTTTATTTCCCATTTCATAGATAAGAAAATAGAATCGGCTGGGCACAGTGGCTCATGCCTGTAATCCCAACATTTTGGGAGGCTGAGGTCAGTGGATCTCTTGAGCCCAGAAGTTTGAGACCAGCCTGGGCAACATGGCACAACCTCATCTCTACAAAAAATACAGAAAAATTTGCAGGATGTAGTGGTGCACTCCTGTAGTCCCAGCTACTTGGAAGGCTAAGGTGGGAGGATCACTTGAGCCCAGGAGGCAGAGGATGCAGTGAGCCATGATCATACCACTGCATTCCATCCTGGACAACAGAGTGAGATCCTGTCTAAAAAAAAAGAAAAGAAAATGATGGAATCTCAGTAAAGTGTACTTTCAATTTTTGTTGAAAAAATATTTATTGACTCTTTCTATGTTTCAAGCACTGTGCTGTCAAGTGCTGTCTGAGGTCACTCACATAAGTGATGACAACAACTAGAACATAGGTCTACTGACTCATGAACGTCTGCTAAGTTCACCTCCAAGTTCCTGTCTTCTTCCTCAGTTACAGAAGTTAATGTTGGAGAGGAGAGCCTGGAATTCGAGGCAAGGTTGGAGACCCTGAGATGGGAATGAGAAAGGCCAAGTCCAGCCCAGGAGCCTGAGGCTCTAGACAGCTTATGAAGACAGGGTTTTGACCCCAGAGAACATGGCAAGAAAGCCCAATGCCACAGCTGACTCACTGACATAGGCCAAGAGTAGAAGGAACTGGAGATCCTTCTATTCCATTTCTATTGCAGTTTTGCATAAATCATGGATATTAGGCTGAACATTCATTAGTTGTAATAAATGTGTCATTCTAATGTTATATCTTAACAATGGGAAAAACTGGGTATCGATCTATTGACATTCTCTGCACAGCATCTACAACTTTTCTGTAAATCTAAAACTATTCTAAAGTGAAATCTCATTTCAACAAACAAGTAAGAGTTTACCAGACCCAGAAGAAGAGAAAGGGCGTTCCAGGCAGAAGGAAACCAGATACAAATATCAGGAGGGAATGTGGTGTGCCTGAGAAAGGAGGAGTAGTTTTGGGGATTGTAGTATACTGTAACTACATAAACTAAAGTGAGGTTGAGAGTCAGGATTGGCTCTGGATGGGGAAGGCTTTTCCTTTTCTTTTAGGCCAAGTTTAAAAGTCTTAGGATTTATTCTGTAGGAAAAAGGAATTCATTAGAATAGTTTAATTAATATAGTTCATATTTGAGTTTATTTGTTGTAAGGGTACCCACTTGCCTATTGAAGGATGAGCTGTAAGAGAGAGAGGTTGAGAGTAATGAAACCAATGAGAAAGCTGTTGCAAAGATCTAGGGGGACTGAGGTGGTGCCTCCTAGAGCCAAGCAGTGGGCCAGAAGTAGAGAATGATGTTCAGGGCTTCATCCCAACTGTTTCTTCCTGCCTCCATCCTCCATTCTAATTTCTGATTACAATCCCAGTAGAAAGACAGAGAAGGCCTTCTTGATCAAGATGCACAGACCCCCATTCCAAACACTCACTCAAGCCAAGACAGTAGAGAATTAAGATGCCCCTTCACTGTGCCAGGAAGGTTTGGCAGCAGATGTTAGGCAAAAGGGTCCTGGTGCAAGATAGAGTATGGAGTGTCTGGAATGGTTGCATCATCATTAGGACAAGATGGCTTCTGTTATGACTTTATGAGCCATTGGGATGGTCAAGAAGACCTCTACAACTCCACCCACACCCAGGAGAAGTAGCAGCATACACATCAGGGCTAAGCAGCTCCAGCACCTGGGCTAAGCAGTTAAGGTAGTGCAGATGCAGGCACCCCAAATAAATATCCACTCCTGCCCCAGTGAGTCCATAGTAGAACATCCAAAGAATAGAGGCAATCAACCCTTTGGCCCCATTTGTCTGAATTTGTCCTCTTCCCTCTGACAAGCATTTTAATCCAGCTGTAGGAATCGATTCTGCATCTTCATGCAATTTCTTCCTTTCCTTTCCTTTCCTTTCCTTTTTCCTTTCCTTTCCTTTCCTTTCCTTTCCTCTCTCAATCTCCCCCCGCTTTCTTTCTGTATTTCTTTCTCTTCCTTCCTTCCTTCTTCTCTCAATTCCTTCCTTCCTTCCTTCCTTCCTTCCTTCCTTCCTTCCTTCCTTCCTTCCTTCCTTCCATCCTTCCTTCTTTCTTTCTTTGGCAGGATCTCACTCTGTTGCCCAGGCTGGAATGCAGTGGCACAATTACGGCTCTCTGCAGTCTTGACCTCCTGGTCTCAATTGAACCTCCCACCTCAACCTCCCAAGTAGCTGGGACTACAGGTGCATGCCACCACACCTGGCTAATTTATTTTTATTTTTTATAAAGGCAGTATTTCACCATATTGCCCAGACTGATTTTGAATTCCTGGACTCAAGTGATCCACCCGCCTTGGCCTCCCAAAGTGCTGGGATTGCAGGCATAAGCCACAGCTCCCAGCCTATTTCTTAAGATCCAATGGAGAAATAGCCATGATTTTTGCTTTTTTTTTTTTTTAAACTATATCATTACCCAAAGTGTGGTATATTGGTATCTTCAAGGTCTTTAAGCAGAATTTTGGGTAGATCTTCACTTGTTCTTTATCTCAATGCCCCCAAATTAATTAGTGGTGGTGGTGGTGGGTGGTTCTTCAGGGTACATGGCCATGTTTTTTACTAATTTATTTATTCATCACACCAAGGCATCCTATTATTTAGGATGGAGTGGGTCTTGTTGGGCATCATGTCCAAGGTGACAACAGGAAATTCCAGGTTTCTGTTAAACTGACTCTAGAACTCCATCTCTTATTCTGGTGGTTTTACTTTATATCTCAGAGTTGTTGTCTCTTTCAGGAGGAATGGCCCCTCAGGTTCTATGGCCTTATAGTCAGGGCTCAGTGTGCAGACCCTGCTGCAGATGTCAGAACCATGGGAAATGCTGAGAGAGTAGAAGCATTCTTAAGTGGAATAGTTGGTGGTTCCTTTAGGGCTCCCAGTAGCACTTTTCCACTGGGGTTCTTCTTCTCTTCAGGTTAACTAGGGGATCTTATGGATTTTTCCCTGACAACAGTATATACTGCCTGTGGCAGTTTGACCCATTAGCCCCCTGCTATTTAAATGGTGGTCCATGGATTAGCAGCAGCAGCAGCATCACCTGGGAGCTTGTTAGACATGAATAATCTCAGGCACCAGAATCAGAAAGTGCATAGAAAATCCCTGGGCGATTTGTGTGGATATCATAGTTTGAGCATCATGGCTTTAATCAACAACAGTGGTTCACAATTCTGGCTGTGCATTAGAATCACCGGGGGAGCTAAAATATTCATCTCTAGTACACTACAGACCAATTACATAAGAGTCTCTGGGGGTAGGACCCAACTTTCAGTACATTTTATTATAAAACCCCCCAGAAGAGATACGAATATGCATCCAAGTTGGAGGGCCAGTGACCTAGAAGAGCAGGGGTTTTCAACCTTGGCTGCAATATCAGGAGCACTCGGGAGGCATTAACTTCCTATGCTCAGGCCCTGAGATCCTGATTTAGTTGACTTGAGATGGAGCTGGGTATCTGCATTTTGTTATGTCTTCCCCATTAATAGTTGAGAATCATTTCCCAGACAAAAGTTTTGTCATTGTATAGACCCTGCAAGGATGCAGGGAGGGGAAGCAGTCTCATGAACAACTGTGTCTCCTCATTGTTTCTGAGCCAAGGTAGGTTCTCCGTGACCACCTTAGGATGACTGTAAGAGATGCATCTGGCTATTGGATACACTCTGCAGGCTTAGGAGAATGTAGCAGATTCAGAGCACATTTACCCTGCCATTAGCCTCTACTTGCCTATCAAGGAAAATGAAGCAGCTGACACCACAGTGAAAACAGGCAGGAAGCTCTTGACCCTGCTTGCCATAGGCACCGGGGTGCAAGGCAAGCTGTGCACTTGAGCGTTTACTACTTGCTTTACTGCTGAGCCTCATCCTACCTATGGAGGGAGCAATGGCTGAACTCAAGGGCCTTGTGGCCTGGGCAAGCCAAAGGAATAATTAAACAAAGAGGGTATTTTGCAGGCATCACAGTGACATGGCCTCTGTGGGTGAACAGAATAAAACTGGACATAAACATTTGTTTTAGAGACAAGTTCTCACCAGTTGGTTTCATTTTAGGGCTGTGCTGAGCTCTAGAGATCCAGGTGAGCTGAAGGAGGACATGTAACTCTGTTTACCATATGTCTGTTCTCTTTAGGGTGTTAAAATGGCTCTGGGTCTCTGGGAACTCTAGGGGACTGCTGTTATCCTACCTGCCTAATTCAGGCTCCCAGTGTAGGAGCTGAGGTCCTAAGGTGTGCATAGGTGTCAGTTCCATCCCTCATAATCTTTATTTTTCCTTCACAGTTGGCGACGTGGGACTCAGAGAAGGGCTTGAATGGCAGCTTGCAAGAGAGGCCCATGGGCAGCCGCCTCCAAGGATTGACTCTCAAAGTGGTGACTGTCTTGGTAGGATCATGGGGACATTCTGGGAGCTACACCATCCAGGCTGTTGAATCAGAGGCTGCTTTCTGTTTCATGCTGGGTTTTGGGAGAAGAGAATCTTGAGGAGTGTTATGAGCTTTCATAAGGCCTTTCATTTAACTAATTGTGTGAATAATGAAAGGAAGAGTGAGATTGATGTTTCTGCCCCAGGACCTCTGTGCTTTCCATAGGAAGTCCCTGAGCTGCTCTAGAAAAGGACTTCTCACCCACAGCTTCCTCTGAGGACCAGAGGGGGCCCAGCTGCTCCCCTTGTTCTTGGATGTAAACTGGATCTTGACCCACTACTGGTCCTTAGGAGAGCTGTTCTGGTAGCCAGAACCCCAAGATAGATGCTGGAGGAGGACATTCTCCTAGCACCCAACACTACTGATGGGCTCATGTGACACAAGTTCAGAATGAAGACCATTTGGTAGTTGCAACTTTTCTGCATGGGTATCGTGGAATCATAGACTTTTGCATTTGTAAGAGACCTTAAAAGCATCTTCCTTTCAATTGCTTTTTTCACATTTTTATAAAAACTGCAGGAGACGTTATAGATTTGCCTCTTATTGACTGGGTCACACATGCCCAAATGTCCCTTCTGTCCCAGCAGACACTAGCATTCCCTTGGCTCAGAAATCTTTGGCAGCAGTATTTGTGCATTCCCTGTTTGCACACCACAAACAAGCTTTACACCCTGTTTCCCAACACCACTAAATTAATGAGCTATACTCCCTGGAACTGTTTGCCAAAGGCCCCTTGTTCAGTTTCACACAAGAAGGAAGGGGAATGGTGGTGAGCGCTGAGGCATTTTTCAGACGACCACCTCGCTCACATGTGGCATAGCACAACATGTGCAGGTGTGAGCGTGGCATGGCTTTGAACTCAGAACTCTGGGTTTGAATTCTATCTTACCCTTTGGCTTCTGGTCTGGCCTTGGCCAGTTAATCCATATCCACTTTCTAGTATTGCTAGTAGACATAATGCTTCTTCTCTCAACCTAATGTCACAGAACTTTATCACCACTTATTATCCTGGATGAGAAGTTTCATGTTTCTTATGTGGGCCTTGTATAATTTTGGCATATTCTAAGGACACGGTCCTAACTCTGCATGGATGTTACAAATGGAGGAAGGAAAACAAACCATATTATTCAGGGAAGTAGGGGTTGGAGCAGAGCCCGGGATAACAACATAGGACAAATGAATCTCCACTCCTCTGTATGGACCTACTGATTGGAGTGATCATCCTGTGCACTCTTCCTTGAGTGTCCATACACGGCTTTTAGAAAAGGGCAGGTAAGTTGAGCCTCCAGTCCTAAATTGGGGAACTGCAAATGTTTTAATCAGATCTTTCTCTCTAACAATACACTCGAGATATGTGTTAATGAACCTGTTATTTAATTGGAGAACCTTCATTCTGTTGTCCTCAGGAAGAGCCTTTCGTGATGGTGGCTGAGAACATCCTAGGACAGCCCAAGCGCTACAAAGGGTTCTCCATAGATGTCCTGGATGCACTGGCCAAGGCTCTGGGCTTCAAATATGAGATTTATCAAGCCCCTGATGGCAGGTATGGTCACCAGCTCCATAACACCTCCTGGAACGGGATGATCGGGGAGCTCATCAGCAAGGTAGGTCCCCACAGCAGGTCCAGGGGGAGGGGCACCCTAGTCTTCCTCTGGGGTAATATCTAAACTTGACCAGTTGCACCGTGGAAACCTTGGGACCAGCTAAACAGACCACAGTTACCATTCTCCACACACAAAGGCTCTTTTGTCCTCAAATCCCCTGCTACATCCATTTCTGCTCTTGTATCTCCTCATCCCTGACACTCTGTGTTACCTCCCTGCCCACTTCTGTCATTCATTTGAAGTCTATCATCCACTGTGCCTACTCTGTAGCACACCCTTCAGGGAACCACCCCACACCCTACAGGGAACCTTCCCTGGTGGGAAGCAGAAACCTAGTTCCTACCAGGGGTACTGGTGAGTGCTCATTCTCCTATCCCTCGTAGACCACAGGTAGGATATGCATACACATGTGTGTGTCTACATTGCTGGGTAGATGGTGTGGCATCCCGCAGGTCCTCATACTCATTTAAATCGTACTCTTCTTCCCTCCCGTAGAAACTGCATCCTCATTGAAACTCATGGCATGAGGCCAACTTACCATGTCCCCCTTCTTGTCATCTCATGACCTTGGGTCGTTTTCCCATGATCATTGATCATGATGGCATCTGACTCAAGTCCTCCATCTCCATTATTCCTCCTGCCACCATTCTGACAACTTCTGACATCCCTGTAGACAACTCTGGACTCCCAGTACTTTGACATCCTCGCCTCCAGGGAGCTTTGCTTTGCTCCACTCCATTGTTCACCCCCATGCATCTTGTTAGCATCTTACATGTCACCATCACTAGCCCACTGCATGACCACAACAAGTTGTCCTTCTGACTCTTTTGAACCTTTACTCTGACAGCAAAGGCCCTTTGCTTTTTAAATCTGTAAAGGCAGACACTAGGCTTGTCATTCCTCTGATTTCTATTAATCTTTTTAAGAAACAGCTTTACTATGATAAATTCACACACTATAAAATTTACCCATTTTAGATATACAACTCAATGATTTTTAGTAAAGGTACTGGGTTGTGCAACCTTCATTATAATCTAGTTTTAGAATACTTCTGTCACCCCATTGAGATCTTTCATACCTACTTATAGTTAATGCCATTCCCACCCCCAGCCCTAGGCAACCATTAATCTACTTTGTATCTTATAGAGTTGCTTCAGTGAACATTTTGTATACAAGATGTGGTCTTTTGTGTCATACAAGATGTGGTCTTTTGAATCATACAAGATGTGGTCTTTTGTGTCTGGTTCTTTCCACGTAGTGTGTGTATTTGAGGTCCATCTTTCTCTGCGGCTTCTGTGCCTTTCTGATACTGCATCCTCCATGGGTGGCCAGATAAATCCCTCCTCCCTTCATCCCTTGTGACTCCCTCTGTTCTCGACTTTTTTCTTGCACCCTAAGCCTGAATGGATTCTATTATCTATCCTCTTCACTCTGAAATCTAGGTTGCTGCACTCAATTAGAGAAGGAAATTACGAATCTGTCCAGATTGCTGTAGAAACCCTGTGTGGTCTCCAGAATCAGCTGGGCCCTTCAGTACTGCCAGAATATTTTAACTTGTCCTCTGTTGGGCTCCTTGGCTATGTCTCTCAGAGACTGTTTAAAAAGTTTACCTTTCTTCTTGAGCTACCTAAGAATCTTCTATCCTTCCCAACTAAAAAAAAAAAATGATTGCACTTCTATATTGGGAAATAAACTGAGACTTTGGGGCATAAAATTGTACTTCTAATGCCTATGAAATTTACATCTGCAGGCACCTGCCATCTCCCACAGAGGGGAGTGTCCCCTGTCCCCTGTCAGTCTCTCCCACTGTCACAGGACAACCCCTCCACTTGTGTCATGAGTTGATTCCTTTGTGCCTCCTTCAAACTTTGCTTCATAAATTAGTTTACCTTCATTCTGTGTTATAAGCCTATCCTGCTCCACTAAATTTCTTTTTAAGCCCTTAAATATGCTCCAAACCTTCCTAATCCTAAAAATAGTCCCTGGATGTTGGGATTAGAAGAGAGGCAAGAACCAGAGGTGCCAGTGTGACAAGTGTAAGAGGAGGGTGTTGATAGGGTCACCTCCATATTTTATCTTTACTCAAGGTACAGTATTAGATTTCAGTTTAGGACATGAGTATATCTGTCCCTAGCCCACGTATTAAACCTTAAAAAAATCCTTCCACATGTGTTTCCCCAACTTGAGCATGGAGGTTGAATCAGTTGTCACTATTGGCCATTCTAAAAGAAACCAGTTCTGCTGATGCCTCCCACTTGGAGGGCCAAGAGCCCAGATCATTATGATGACTGCCTTTCAGTGCTCTTGTGACTAAAGGAGGACTCTAGGCCCCATTGTCACCTGGCACCCACCCATCCAGACATGAAGCTTGTAATCGCCCCAAACTTGGCAGCTTCATCCTCACAGTCTGGATCCATCTTAATGGGGTTTCTGTCTGTTTTTGAAATGGAAGCCCATTTTGGAAGGCAAACATCTTGGGAGATAATTTTGAGGTCACGGTAGGGAACGTCCATAGAGATTCTTCACACCATGGCTTTATCATGGAAGAATCAACCTGTGGGTCTGCAAGCCATGAATTAAGGGTGGGGGAAGATAGAAGTAAGTAGATGATCCCTTTATTCTTTCAGTATTTTACTCTCTGGCATAAAGTCTACCTATAAAACACTCAGTGGCTAATATGTTAATGAAGTCTAACATAGTTGTAGAACTCACCATATAACTTCTGAAGTGTTTTAGAAAAGAGAGAGATCAATGTGGGATAATAGAGTCTGAGGGGTGTGATGAAGAAATGGAGTGTGCCTCTGGTCTTAACATGTAGGGAGGATGCAGACAGGCTTAGAAGAAGATAGAAGGGCCTTCTTGGTGAAGGGTAGAGGGAAACACAGGGAAAATAAAAAGAAGATAGCTAAAGTTTGGTAGGAAAACAACAAGAAAGTGAAGATAAACTGTAATTCATAGAGAAATGAAGATGCTTTACTCGGCTCTTTTCTGTAGAAACCGTTTCCTGAAGTTTTTAGAAGAGAGAAACTTGTAAGGTAAAGGAAATAGTAACAGACAACTTAGTGTTGGATTTTCCTTACAATATTCAGACTCTCAGGGCGCCAGCTCTCAAATCCATTCCTCTGAAAAGAGCAGTTCAAAGGGCAGAAGGTGGACCTTGACCCAGGGCAGAACCCAACAGTAAGCTGAGGACTGCCGTCTGATGAGATGGCTTTGCCTTTCAGAGAGCAGACTTGGCCATCTCTGCCATCACCATCACCCCAGAAAGGGAGAGCGTTGTGGACTTCAGCAAGCGGTACATGGACTATTCAGTGGGAATTCTAATCAAGAAACCTGAGGAGAAAATCAGCATCTTCTCCCTCTTTGCTCCATTTGATTTTGCTGTGTGGGCCTGCATTGCAGCAGCCATCCCCGTGGTTGGTGTGCTGATATTTGTGTTGAACAGGATACAGGCTGTGAGGGCTCAGAGTGCTGCCCAGCCCAGGCCATCAGCTTCTGCTACTCTGCACAGTGCCATCTGGATTGTCTATGGAGCCTTCGTACAGCAAGGTACCTTTCTGATTCCCTGATCCTTGAATAGCTCTAGGGGCTTGGAAGAACTTATCCATTGGCAAAGTTCTCAGGTGCATTTTACCAAAGTCATTTCAAATGCAATTTTACTTAATCTCTAGGACAGTACAAATATCATGTTGCACCCAACTTCCCTGAATAATATCAGAGATAAATTAAATGAAACAACAATAAGGAACTCAACTTCAATTCCTGATTCTCCACTTTAGATAAAATTAACTTTGGAGTTCTGCTTTGCACTTTTCTCCCCTCCTACATTAAAGTGATTGCTATGCACATGAGGTTGTCAATGAAACTGTGAATCTTGCTTAAATTTGATGACTTAATGGGAAAAAAAAAATCCCAATTGTGTTGCAGTCATATAAGCAGTACTCCAGCCATTCTTGAGGTACAAATTCTCCTACCTCTGAGGGGTCTGAATGGCACTTCTATCCAGTAGTGAGTTATAGGATTGTGCCATTGTGACTGGAGCAACAAATTGCAAAGTTTCTAATGCGAGTGTTGGTCCTGTTTGCACCATGGCAAATGCTTTGTGAGGTTATATAAGGAGATAAGCAGTGAGAAGCTCTCTTCTCCTAACACTTTAGAGACCAAGGAGAAATAATTGGCCTCAAAGAGGCTAAACTTCTAACTAAAAGTCTCATGCCATGATTTCTGAAAATTCTGGGGGAAGAAAAGCCATCTAGAGAGGGCTGAATACTAATAAAAGTGATATGGGACATCCCATTTCTGAAGTTTAAAAGAAAAGCCAGGGAGCCCTCCACGTAGGAGGTGTTTCTATATTTACAGAATTCCCGAGTCTGCTATATATGAATTTGAAATTGGAAAGGGATCTTACATAAGGCTGCAGCCCTAGAAGTTCTTGCCACTGTGAGGTAGAATCTCCTAACTGAAAGATTTTCATATTCAGACCCCACCCTTGGTGTTTTGATGAACTCCACACCACTAGAAGCCCAATCCTAACTTTTCCATATTTTGTGGTCCTCTACCCCTGTCCAAGATCCATGATTTTAGGATCTTATCCCAGAATTGGCACAGATGCCCAGAGCCAGCTGGCAGTCACCTCCCTGGTTCCCAGCCCATCACCAGTGATAGCCTGTGTGCCTGACTGCAGGGCAGAGCACCTCCCTGGGATGAGAGGGAGACCAGAAGCCACTGGCCAATCCACTTTGTCTGCCTCCCGCAGGTGGTGAATCTTCCGTGAACTCCGTGGCCATGCGCATCGTGATGGGCAGCTGGTGGCTCTTCACGCTCATTGTGTGCTCCTCTTACACAGCCAACCTTGCTGCCTTCCTCACAGTGTCCAGGATGGACAACCCCATAAGGTAAGCCTATTCCTCCTTGATCTGGAGCCAGCAGCTCAGAGAGGCTTTAAAGAGGATGTAAACCTTTCCAGGGCAGTGTGGTATGATGGAGAGAGCCCTCATCTGCAATCTGATGGTCTCCTGGAATCTTTAGTGCGTGGAGAAGAGCTTCACTCTTGTTGTATTTTATCTCAGGCAAAATTACATAAATGTATAAATTCATTAAATAATATTCCCTGCAAATTTAATGCTGGCTACAAAGCTAAGAAATCAATTAACAAATTACATTTCCTCAGACATTTAAACATTGATTACAAACTTATTTAATCAAAATTTTACAAATATTTAGTTAAAATTAATTTAAACCAGAAGTCTAATATGTTTTTTTCAATCTTCAAACACCTTAAAATGATTTTTTCAAAAATACCAATTACCACAATAACTGGAAAACATATTTCATGCACATTTATATGATTATAAAACTATTGAAACCAAAAACTAAAAATATGTCTTCATTTTTACAAAATATTAAGATTATGGCATAAAAGAACGAGCTCAATATAGCAAAATAAATCTTGGAAGTGATTTTATTTTATGATCAGATTCCCAAATATAGTGCAAATTATAAAAAAAAGAACATGGACAAAGTGCATTTGGTTTGGATGTGTGGTTGCTGAAGTGGCCATAGGCATGGATCTGTTGTACACTTCATTGGGCACAATATTGGTTTCAATATTAACTCTAACTTGATGTCTGACTATGGTTTTTTGAGCCACTGCCTTTAGTAACATCTCCTTTAATTCATCACACTCACTGCCATCATATTGGTTCTTTTGATCTATAGCTCTTAATCAAGTCATCTATACTCAACCAGCCTCTATGGGTCTCAACTAGCTATTGAAAAGAGTTCAAACTCCTTGACTAGGATTCAAGATTCAGTATGATATTGTCTAATATCTTTATTAAATTGACGTTTTTATTGAGATAATTATAGATTCACATGTAGTCGTAAGAAAAATTGCAGAGAGGTTTCCTAGGATCCTTTACCCAGTCTTCTCAGTGGTAACATTTTGCAAAAGTCTAATATTATATCAAAACCAGGGTACTGACATTGATGTGGTTGACTGATTTTATTCACATTTCCCCTCTTATACTCATCTCTCTGTGTGTCTGTCTATATGTATGTCTGCATTCGGATCTATGCTATTTTATCACTTATAAACTTGTATATCTGCACCACGTTAAAGATATTGAACAGATCTATCACCACAAGGATCCTTTATGTTGTTCTCTTATAACCACCCAACTTTTTTCACATTTCTTCCCCTGCCACTCCGTCCCCAACTCTGGCAATCATTAATTGTGCTCCATCTCTAAAATTCTGTCATTTCAGTATGTGATATAAATGGAATAATGCCTTTTGGCTTTGGCTTTTTCACTCAACATAATTCCTTAGAGATTCATCCACGTTTTTGTGCATATTAGTAGTTTACTGCTTTGATTATACCACATATACCACATAAGAGTAATATCACATATACCACAGTTTGACTAACCATTCCCCCATTGGAGGACATCTGGGATGTTTCAAATTCTTGGCAATTATGAAAAAAGCTGCCATGAACATTTGTGTGCAGGTTTTTGCGTGAACATGAGTTTTCATTTACATGTGATAACCACCCCAGAGTGCAATTGCTGGATCATATGGCAAGTTCATGTTGGGTATTGTAAGAAGGTATCAAACTGCTTTCCAGAGTGTCTGTACCATTTCATATTTCTGCCAGTGATGTAAGAATAATCCAGTTTCTCTGCATCTTTCCTGACATTTGGTATTGCCATTATTTTTCATTTTACCATTCTGATGGGTGTGGAGTCATACCTCATTGTGGTTTTATTTTGCACTTCCTTAATGACTAATGATGCTGCACACCTTTTTATGTGCTTATTTGCTATGTATATATCCCCTTCCATAAAATATCTGTTTTTAACTTTTCTAAATGGATTGCTTATTACTTTTGAGTTTTGAAAGTTCTTTATATATTTTACATACTAGTTCTTTGTCAGATGGGCGGTCAGCAAATATTTGCTGCCACTCTATAGCTTGTCTTTTCAAACTCTTGTCTTTTCACCATGAAAACGTTTTAATTTTGATGAGGTTCAATTTAGAAAATTATTTGCTTCACCAATCATGCTTTTGCTGTCAAGTCTTTTCCTAGCCTGAGACCCTGAAGATTTTCTACTTTTATTTTTTACTGAAAATGTTTGCATTTTACAGTTCAGTCCACAATCAATTTTGAGATAATTTTATACAGTTTGAGGTTTAGGTTGAGAGCATTTTTTGTTTTGTTTTGTTTTGTTTTGTCTGTCTGTTTTGGTCTATGGATGTCCAATAGCTTTAATACTATTTGTTGAAAAGGCTATCCTTCCTCCATGGAATTGCTTTTGTATTTTGTGAGAAAACAGTTGGGCATATTTGTATGTTATCTAAATTGTCTATTCTGTTCCATTGTTATATATGGTTGTCCCTTTGCCAACACCATACTATTGTGATTACAGTAGCTATAGCATAAGCCTTATTATAGGGCAGAGTGATTCCTTCCATTTTAATCTTCTTTGTTAGGATTATTTTAGCCATTCTTGAACTTACATCTATACATATAAATTTTTTCACATTTGTATTTTTTGTTATTTTCAAAATTATCAGTTAAAGGATTTCAGAATTGTATTCAGAGCAAATGGACTAATTGAAAAATTAACCATATAACAATTAATTAAAATTTTCCTATTTAATAATTAATAAATAATGAAGTATCAGTGAATCTAATAGTGGATTGAGTTTGAACCCAGCTCAGTAGTTAGTCAACTAAATATTTTCCTCAAAAAATTGATAAAGCAAGTAGCCATTTACTATTATGTTGATCTTTTGCTAAGTTTACTTATTTTTTTCTTTATTGAGGTATTACTGACAAAAATTTACAGCATACAACATGATGTTTTGACGTTAACAGGGTCTTTCACTGAGAAAAGGTTTTACTTTTGATGAGGTCAAATTTAGAAATTTATTTTCTCATGGATCATTCTTTTTAATGTTGTCTTTGTCTATCCAGAGAGCCTTAGGATTTTCTCCTGTTTTAAAATTCCTAACATTTTTATATTTTTACATTTTACATTTCATTCCACAATCAATTTTGAGTGAATTTCTGTATGAAATTTGAGGTAGAGGCTGAGGTCCTTTTTTTCAGTCTATGGATACTGATATGATTTGGCTGTGCCCCCACCCAAATCTCAACCTGAATTGTATTTCCCAGAATTCTCACATGTTGTGGGAGGGACCCAGGGAGAGGTAATTGAATCATAGGGGCCGGTCTTTCCCGTGCTATTCTCATGACAATGAATAAGTCTCACAAGATCTAATGTGGGTTTATCAGGGGTTTCTGCTTTTGCTTCTTCCTCATTTTCTCTTACCACCACCATGTAAGAAGAGCCTTTCACCTCCCACTATGATTCTGAGGCTTCCCTATCCATGTGAAACTGTAAGTCCAATTAAAACTTTTTTTTGTTGTTCCCAGTTTTGGGTATGTCTTTATCAGCAGTGTGAAAACAAACTAATACAGTAAATTGGTACTGGAAGTGGGGCATTGCTGAAAAGGTACCCACAAATGTAGAAGTTACTTTGGAATTGGGTAACAGGCAGAGGTTGGAACAATTTGGAGGGCTCAAAAGAAGACAGGAAAATGTGGGAAAGTTTGGAACCTCCTAGAGACTTGTTGAATGGCTTTGACAAAAATGCTGATAGTGATATGAACAATAAGGTCCAGGTTGAGGTGGTCTCAGATGGAGATGAGGAACTTATTGAGAACTGGAGCAAAGGTGACTCTTGTTATGTTTTAGCAAAGAGAGTAGTGGCATTTCTCCCCTGCCCTAGAGATTTGTGAAACTTTGAACTTGAGAGAGATGATTTAGGGTATCTGGTGGAAGAAATTTCTAAGCAGCAAAGCATTCAAAAGGTGACTTGGGTGCTGTTAAAAGAATTCCATTTTAAAAGGGAAACAGCATAAAAGTTCAGAAAATTTGCAGCCTGACAAAGCAGTAGAAAAGAAACACCCATTTTTGGAAGAGAAATTCAAGCCAGATGCAGAAATTTGCACAAGTAGCAAGGAGCCTAATGTTAATCCCCAAGACCATGGGGAAAATATCTCCAGGCCATGTCAGCCCCTCCCATCACAGGCCCAGAGGCCTAGTAGCAAACTATGGTGTCATGGTCTGGGCCCAGGGTCTCTGTGCTGTGTGCCGCCTATGGACTTGGTGCCGTGTCCCAGATGCTCCAGCCATGGCTGAAAGGGGCCAACATAGAGCTTGGGCTGTGACTTCAGAGGGTGGAAGCCCCAAGCCTTGGCAGCTTTCATGTGGTGTTGAGCCTGCAGGTACACAGAAGCAAAGAATTGAGGTTTGGGAACCTCTGCCTAGATTTCAGAAGATATATAGAAATGCCTGGATGCCCAGGCAAAAGTTTGCTGCAGGGGCAAGGCCCTCATGGAGAACCTCTGCTAGGGCAGTGTGGAAGGGAAATGTGGGATTGGAGTCCCTATTGGGGTGTGGAGTCCCTATGTGGAAGTCAAGGAGTCAAGAATTGAGGTTTGAGAACCTTTGCCTAGATTTCAGAAGATGCGTAGAAATGCCTGGATGCCCAGGCAAAAGTTTGCTTCAGGGGTGAGGCCCTCATGGAGAATCTCTGCTAGGGCAGTGCAGAAGGGAAATGTGGGGTGTGGAGTCCCTACACAGAGTCCCTACTGGGGCACTGTCTAGTGGAGCTGTGAGAAGAGGGCCACCATCCTTCTGACCACAGAATGATAGATCCACTAACAGCTTGCACCGTATGCCTGGAAAAGCCACAGATACTCAATGCTAGCCCATGAAAGCAGCCACGAGGGAGGCTGTACCTTGCAAAGCCACAGGGACAGAGTTCCCCAAGACCATGGGAACCCACCTCTTGCCTCAGTGTGTCCTGGATGTGAGTCCTGGAGGCAAAGGAGATCATTTTGGAGCTTTAAAATCTGCCTGCCTGCTGGATTTCGGACTTGCATGGGCCCTGTAACCCCTTTGTTGTGGCCAATTTCTCCCATTTAGAATGGCTATATTTACCCAATACCTGTATCTCCATTGTATCCAGGAAGTAACTAATTTGCTTTTGATTTTACAGGCTCACTAGCGGAACAGGCTTGCCTTGTCTCAGATGAGACTTTGGACTGTGGACTTTTGGGTTAATGCTGAAATGAGTTAAGACTTTCGGGGACTGTTGGGAAGGCATGACTGCTTTTGAAATGTGAGGCCATGAGATTTGGAGGGGCCAGGAGTGGAATAATATGGTTTGGCTCTGTCTGCATCCAAATCTCAGCTTGAATTATATCTCCCAGAATTCCCACGTGTTGTGGAAGGGATCTAGGGAGAGGTAATTGAATCATGGGGACCAGTCTTTCCCATGCCGTTCTTGTGATAGCAAATAGTCTCACGAGATCTGATGGGTTTATCAGGGCTTTCTGCTTTTGCTTCTCCCTCATTTTCTCTTGCCTACACCATGTAAGAAGAACCTTTTGTCTCCCATCGTGATTCTGAGGCCTCCCCAGCCTTTTAGAACTTTAAGTCCAATTAAAACTTTTTTTTTTGTTCTCAGTTTCAGGTATGTCTTTATCAGCAGCATGAAAACAAACTAACACAGATACTTAATTGCTCCAGCACTATTTGTTGAAAAGGCTGTTCTTCTTCTATTGAATATAACATTTGCATGTGCACTACGAAATGATTACCACAATGAAGCTAAGTAACATATCTGTTACCTCGCATAGTTATCAGTTTTTTGTGTGTGATGAGAATATTTAAGATCTGCTGTTTTAGCCAATCTCAAATGTATAACACAATTTTATGAATTATAGCCACCGTGCTGTACATTATATCTCCAGATCTTATTCATCATACCTAACTGAAATTCTGTACTATTTGACAAAATGCTCATAATTCCCCCACACTCCAGTCCCTGGCAGCCACCATTCTCTGGCAACCAATAAACTTTCCGTTCCTATGAGTTTGACTCTTTAGATTCCAAATATAAGTGAGATCATTCAGTATGTGTCTTTCTGTGCCTAGCTTATTTGAGTTAACGTAATATAATATTTGAGTTAACATAACAATATCCTCTAGGTTCACCCATGTTGTCACAATGGAAATATATTTTATTTATATATTATATATATTAATTATATATAATGTATCACATTTATATATTATATGTATATCTAATATATACAAATAATTGCATTTATATACATTATATATGTGTGTGTATAATATATAATCACATGTATATACATTATATAATATATGTGCATATATATAATATATCACATTTTCTTTGTCCCATTATTTGTGGATAAAAAGTTAGGTTGATTCTGGCTGGGTGCAGTGTCTCACACCTGTAATCGAGCACTTTGGGAGTCTGAGACGGGCGAATCACCTGAGGTCAGGAGTTCAAGACCAGCCTGGCAAACATGGTGAAACCCAGTCTCTACTAAAAATACAAAAATTAGCCAGGCATGGTGGCAGGCGCCTGTAATCCCAGCTACTTAGGAGGCTGAGGCAGGAGAATCACTTGAATCTGAGAGGTGGAGGTTGCAGTGAGCCAAGATCATGCCACTGCACTGCAGCCTGGGCAATAGAGTGAGACTCCGTCTCAAAAAAAAAAAAAAAAGTTAGTTATATATCTTGCCAATTTCTAATAATGCTGCAATGACCATGGTAGTGCAGACAAATATCTCTTCAAGATACTGATTTCATGTTCTTTGGCTCTGTATTAAGAAGTGGGATCACTGAATCATATGGTACTTCTATATTTAAGTTTTTGAGAAATTGCCATCCTGTTTTCCATATTATTATCATCACTTGTTATTTTTTGTCTTTTTTTTTTTTTTTTTTTTTTTTTTTTTACCATAGCCATTCTAACAGGTGTAAGGTGATACCTCATTATAGTTTTCATTTTTATTTTCCTGATGATAATTATGTTGAATATTTTTTCATATATCTTTTGATCATTTATATGTCTTCTTTTGAGAAATGTCTATTCAGGTCCTTGCCCATTTTTAAATTAAATTATTTGTTTTGTGGCTAGTGAGTTTTTGATTTCCTTATATATTTTGGATATTAGCACATTATTTGATTTTCTGTCATTTTGCAAGTTGTCTCTTCACTTTGTAGATTGTTTACTTTGCTATGTATAAGATTTTTAAATTTGATTCAGTTTTTTATCTGAATTTATCTATTTTTGTTTTTGTTGCCTGTGCTTTTGGGTCACATCCAAAAATTCATGCCCCAGACTAATGTCAAAAAGCTTTTTTCTTCTGGAAGTTTTACAGCTTCAGCTCTTACATTTAAGTTTTTAATTTATTTTGAGTTGGTTTTTGTGTATGGTGTGAAATAAGGGTCTATTTTCATTCTTTTGTGTGTGAATATTCAGTTTCTCCAACATCATTTATTAAAAAGACTGTCTTCCCCGTTGTGTGTTCTTTGCAACTTTGTCAAAGATCGATTGACTGCAAATGTGCCAATTTATTTCTGGGCTCTATTCTCTTTCATTGGTCTCTATATCTCATTTTATGCCAATACCATATTGTTTTAATTACTATGACTGTCTACTATATTTTGAAATCAAGTAGTGTGATGTCTCCAGATTTGCTTCTCTTGTTTAAGATTGTATTGCTATTCAGGGGCCTTTTGTGGTCACAGGAATTTTACGATTTTTTTTTTTTCTATTTCTGTGAAGAATATCACTGGTATTTTGGTAGGGGTTATACCAAATCTATAGATCACTTTGGGTGGTATTAGCATATTAATGGTATTATTTTTTCCAGTCCATGAATGTAGGATACCTTTCCATTTATTTGTGTCTTCTTCAGTTTTTTCACCAATGTTTTATAGTTTACAGCATAGCATACAGATTTTTCACCTCCTTGGTATAATTTATACACAATAATTTTATTTTTATGCTATTTTAAGTAGAATTGTTTTCATGATTTGTTTGCAAATACTTTGTTGTTAGTTTATAGAAATATTCCTGATTTTTGTATGTTTATTTTGTATCCTGCAAATTTACTGCACTATTTATTAGTTCCTGCATTTGTTTGGTGAAGTCAAGGGTTTTCTATATAGGTCATGTCATCTACAAATATATGCAGTTTTACTTCTTTCTCTCTGATTTGAATGTCTTTTATTTCTTTTTTTTTTTTTAACTTTTATGTTCAGGGGTACATGTACAGGTTTGTTTACAGATAAACTGTATGTCATGGGGGTTTGATGTACAGATAATTTTATCACCCAGATAAACATAATACTTGATAGTCATTTTTTTCTGATACTCTCCTTCCTCCTAACCTCCACCCTCAAATATGTCCCAGTGTCTGTTGTTCCTCTCATAGTGTCTATCCATATGTTCTTGTTTAGCTTCCATTTATAAGTAAAAACATGTGGTATTTAGTTTTCTGTTCCTCTGTTAGTTTGCTTCAAATAATGGCCTTTAGCTCTATCCACGTTGCTGCAAAGAATATTATCTTGTTCTTTTTTATGGCTGCATAATATTCCATGGTATATATGTATCACATTTTCTTTATCTTTTATTTATTTGTATTGCCTAATTGTTCTGACTGTGCCTTCCAGTTCTATGTTGAATAGATATGGTGAGAGTGGGCAATTTGTTTTGTTCCCAATCTGGGAGGAAAAGCTTTTAGATTTTTACTGTTGAGCATGATGTTAGTCATAGGCTTCATATACGGCCTTTATCATGTTGAAGTACATGACATTTAGTCCCAATTTGCTGAAAGTTTTTATCATGAAAGATGTTAAATTTTCTGTAATTGATTTTTCTACATCTTTTGAGATAAATATATAATTTATATCCTTCATTTTGTTAATGTAGTGTCTCCTATATCTTGATTTTTGTATGTTAAACCATCCTTGCATTCTGGGGGTAAGTTCCACTTGATCATGGGATTTTTTTTTTTTTTTAACATGCTATTGAATTGGGTTTGTAAGCATTTTGTTGAAGATTTGCACATCTATGTTATCTGGGATATTAGCCTGTAGTTTTCTTTTCTCAAAGATTCCTTGTCAGGCTTTGATATAAAGGTAGTAGTGGCCTTATAAAATGAGTTTGAAAGCGTTCCCTTCAATTTTTTGGGAAGTGTTTGAGAAGGATTGGCATTTTTCTTTCTTGGAAGGTTTCTGATTACTGTTCCAATCTTATTACCAATATTAATATGCTCAGATTTTCTGTTTCTTCAGCAATCAGTCTCAGTAGGTTGTATGTTGCTAGAAATTTATTCATTTCTTCTAAATTATTCAGTTTGCTGTTGCAAAATTATTTATAGTGTTCTCTTATGACCCTTTCTATTTCTGTGGTATTGATTGCTTCTCTTTCATTTATAATTTTATTTATTTGAGACTTACCACTTTTTTCTTAGTCTAGCTAAAGGTTTTTCAATTTTGTTTATCTTTCCAGAAAAGCCAATCTTGGTTTCATTGACCTTTGGTAGTGCCTGTCTAGTCTCCATTTTATTTATTTCTGCCCTAATCTTTATTATTTTCTTCTTTCTGCTAACTTTGGGCTTCGTTTGTTCTTTTTGTAGTTCATTGAGATATAAAGTTAGAATATTTAAAATGTTTCTTTTTTAATGTAGTTTTAATCAACATTAACTTCCTTCTTAAAAGGGCTCATGCTGCATCCTATTATTTTTGGTATGCTTATGTTTCCATTTTTATTTGTCTCAAGAATTCTTTTAGTATCCCTTTTTATTTTTTCTATAATGTACTGGTTGTTTCAGGGATGTGTTTAATTTCCACATTTGATAAATTTTCTTATTTTTCTGTGGTTATTGATTTCTAGTTTCATAGCATTGTGCCTCGTGAAGATACTTGATATGATTTCAGTCTTCTCAAATTTGTTAAACTTGTTTTGTGGTCTAACATGTAATATATCCTGGAGAATGTTCCATGAAAGTTTGAAAGGAATGTGTATTCTGTGGCTATTAGATGGAGTGTTCTGTATGTGTTTGTTAGGACCATCTGGTCTACATTGTTGTTCAAGTCTGTTTTTACTTACTGACTTTCTGCCTAGATGATCTTTCCATTGTTGAAAGTGGGGCATTGAAGTCCCTGAGAATTCTTGTATCACTATTTCTCCCTTCAGTTTTGTCAAAATTTACTTATCATATTTATGTGTTTAATGTTGAGTGCATATATGTATATGTACACATGTGTGTCTATTTTGTTGGATGTAAGTTTAGTCAACCTATTCTATTACCACTTGCATAGAATATCTTTTTCCATCTTTTTTCTTTCAATATACTTGTCTGAATCTACAGTGAGACACCTGTACACAGTATATAGTTGGATCATGTTTAAAATCATTATGCTGATCTCTACTTTTAAATGAATGTTTTATCTGCTTATATTTAATATAATTTCCAAGAAAGGACTTAGTTCTACCATTTTGCTATTTGATTTCTATATGACTTACATTATTTGTGTTCCTCATGTTTTCTGTTGCTGCCTTCTTTTGTGTTAAATGGATATTTTTTTTCTTTTTTTTTTTTAATTATAATTTAAGTTCTAGGGTACATGTGCACAATGTGCAGGTTTGTTACATAGGTATACTTGTGCCATGTTGGTGTGCTGCACCCATCAACTCGTCAGCACCCATCAACTCGTCATTTACATCAGGTGTAACTCCCAATGACATCCCTCCCCCCTCTCCCCTCCCCATAATAGGCCCCAATGTGTGATGTTCCCCTTTCAGAGTCCAAGTGATCTCATTGATCAATTCCCACCTATGAGTGAGAACATACAGTGTTTGGTTTTCTCTTCTTCCAGTAGTTTGCTGAGAATGATGGTTTCTAGCTGCATCCATGTCCCTACAAAGGACATGAACTCATCCTTTTTTATGGCTGCATAGTATTTCATGGTGTATATGTACCACATTTTCTTAATCCAGTCTGTCACTGATGGACATTTGGGTTGATTCCAAGTCTTTGCTATTGTGAATAGTGCCACAATAAACATACATGTGCATGTGTCTTTATAGCAGCATGATTTATAATCCTTTGAGTATATACCCAGTAATGGGATGGCTGGGTCAAATGGTATTTCTAGTTCTAGATCCTTGAGGAATCGCTATACTGTTTTCCACAATGGTTGAACCAGTTTACAATCCCACCAACAGTGTAAAAGTGTTCCTGTTTCTCCACATCCTCTCCAGCACCTGTTGTTTCCTGATTTTTAATGATTGCTATTCTAACTGGTGTGAGATGGTATCTCATTGTGGTTTTGATTTGCATTTCTCTGATGGCCAGTGATGACAAGCAGTTTTTCACGTATCTGTTGGCTGTATGAATGTCTTCTTTTGAGAAATGTCTGTTCATATCCTTTGCCCACTTTTTGATAGCGTTGTTTGTTTTTTTCTCATAAATTTGTTTGAGTTCTTTGTAGGTTCTGAATTTAGCGCTTTGTCTAATGAGTAGATTGCAAAAATTTTCTCCCATTCTGTAGGTTGCCTGTTCACTCTGATGGTAGTTTCTTTTGCTGTGCAGAAGCTCTTTAGTTTAATTAGATCCCATTTGTCAATTTTGGCTTTTGTTGCCGTTGCTTTTGGTGTTTAGACATGAAGTCCTTGCCCATGCCTATGTCCTGAACGGTATTACCTAGGTTTTCTTCTAAGGTTTTTATGGTTTTAGGTGTAACATTTAAGTCTCTAATCCATCTTGAATTAATTTTCATAAAAGGAGTAAGGAAAGGATCCAGTTTCAGCTTTCTACTTATGGCTAGCCAATTTTCCCAGCACCATTTATTAAATAGGGAATCCTTTCCCCATTTCTTGTTTCTCTCAGGTTTATCAAAGATCAGATGGCTGTAGATGTGTGATATTATTTCTGAGGACTCTGTTCTGTTCCATTGGTCTATATCTCTGTTTTGGTACCAGTACCATGCTGTTTTGGTTACTGTAGCCTTGTAGTATAGTTTGAAGTCAGGGAGCGTGATGCCTCCAGCTTTGTTCTTTTGACTTAGGATTGTCTTGGCAATGTGGGGTCTTTTTTGGTTCCATATGAAATTTAAAGCAGTTTTTTCCAATTCTATGAAGAAAGTAGCTTGATGGGAATGGCATTGAATCTATAAATTACCTTGGGCAGTATGGCCATTTTCATGATATTGATTCTTCCTATGCATGAGCATGGGATGTTCTTCCATTTGTTTGTGTCCTCTTTTATTTCATTGAGCAGTGGTTTGTAGTTCTCCTTGAAGAGGTCCTTTACATCCTTTGTAAGTTGGATTCCTAGGTATTTTATTCTCTTTGAAGCAATTGTGAATGGAAGTTCATTCATAATTTGGCTCTCTGTTTGTCTCTTACTGGTGTATAAGAATGCTTGTGATTTTTTACACATTAATTTTGTATCCTGAGACTTTGCTGAAGTTGCTTATCAGCTTAAGGAGATTTTGGGCTGAGACAATGGGGTTTTCTAAATATACAATCATGTCATCTGCAAACAGGGACAATTTGACTTCTTTTCCTAACTGAATACCCTTGATTTCTTTCTCTTGCCTGATTACCCTAGCCAGAACTTCCAACACCATGTTGAATAGGAATGGTGAGAGAGGGCATCCCTGTCTTGTGCCAGTTTTCAAAGGGAATGCTTCCAGTTTTTGCCCATTCAGTATGATATTGGCTGTGGGTTTGTCGTAAATAGCTCTTATTATTTTGAAATACGTTCCATCAATACCGAATTTATTGAGAGTTTTTAGCATGAAGAGCTGTTGAATTTTGTCAAAAGCCTTTTCTGCATCTATTGAGATAATCATGTGGTTTTTGTCTTTGGTTCTGTTTATATGCTGGATTACGTTCATTGATTTGCATATGTTGAACCAGCCTTGCATCCCAGGGATGAAGCCCACTTGATCATGGTGGATAAGCTTTTTGATATGCTGCTGGATTTGGTTTGCCAGTATTTTATTGGAGATTTTTGCATCGATGTTCATCAGGGATATTGGTCTAAAATTCTCTTTTTTTGTTGTGTCTCTGCCAGGCTTTGGTATCAGGATGATGCTGGCCTCATAAAATGAGTTAGGGAGGATTCTCTCTTTTTCTATTGATTGGAATAGTTTCAGAAGGAATGGTACCAGCTCCTCCTTGTACCTCTGGTAGAATTCAGCTGTGAATCCATCTGGTCCTGGACTTTTTTTGGTTGGTAGGCTATTAATTATTGCCTCAATTTCAGAACCTGCTATTGGTCTATTCAAAAATGGATGTTTTTTCTTTACTATTTTAACTGCCTTGATATATATACGTATATATACACACATCATATATTATTATTATATTTTTAGTAGTTGCCCAGGACACTACAATTAGCATCTTAATTTATAACAATTTGTGTTGGATTAATAACAAATTTAGCCTAATAATGTACAAAAGTTTTGCTGTTATATAGTTCTGTTCCACCTACACCCTGACCTTAATTCTTTTATAAAACTGTTTGATGTGCTCTTTTTCAGGAGGTAATTTTAATACTTTTAATTGATTCAGTAGATAGTCTTTGATATTTAGTTTTAAATTTGTTATTTTTTTACTTGTTGAATAAACTTCACAAGTTTTAAGAAGATCTTTAGGTATTAGAAGATATTACTAAATTATTTGTTTATTCTGATTTAAATTTTTATTGGTAAAATATACATAATATAAAACCTATTGTTTTAAGAATTTCTAAATGTAAGTTTAGTGGCACTAAGTATATTCACATAGTCGCAATCAACGTTACCATCTATCTCCAGAACACTTCATCTTGCATAACTGATAATCTGTACCCATGAAGGAACTAATTTCCCATTTTCTCTGGACCCTGGAAACCACCATTCTATCTTCTGTCTCTATAAATTTGACTACTCTAGGTACCTCATATTAGTAGTATTATATGGCATTTATTTTTTATGATTGGCTTATTTTACTTTTCTGTTTTCAAGATTCATCCATGTTGTAGCTTGTGTAAGAATGTCCTTCCTTTTTAAGGCTGAATAATATCCCATTTAATGTATATATCATATTTTATTTATCCATTCATCTATCAGTGGAATCTTGGATTGCTTTCCCATATTAGCTATTGTAATACTACAGTTATAAACTTGGGTATACAAATACCTGTTCAATGCCTGCTTTTAATTCTTTGGTGTATATACCCAGAAGTAAAATTGCTGGATCATATGGTAATCCTATGTTTAATATTTTAAATTAATTATTTAATTATTTTTTTATTATACTTTAAGTTCTAAGATACAGGTGCACAACATGCAGGTTTATTACATATGTACACATGTGCCCTGTTGGTGTGCTGCACCCATTAACCTGTCGTTTACATTAGGTATAGCTCCTAATGCTATCCCTTTCCCCCCCACCCTGCCCCATGACAGGCCCTGGTGTGTGATGTTCCCCATCCTGTGTCCAAGTGTTCTCATTGTTCAGTTCCCACCTATGAGTGAGAACATGCAGTGTTTGGTTTTCTCTTCTTGCAATAGTTTGCTGAGCATGATGGTTTCTAGCTGCATCCATGTCCCTACAAAGGACATGAACTCATCTTTTTTTTTATGGCTGCATAGTATTCCATGGTGTATAGGTGCCACATTTTCTTAATCCAGTCTGTCATTGATGGACATTTGGGTTGGTTCCAAGTCTTTGCTATTGTGAATAGGGCCACAGTAAACATAAATGTGCATGTGTCTTTATAGCAGCATGATTTATAATCCTTTGAGTATATACCCAGTAATGGGATGGCTGGGTCAAATGGTATTTCTAGTTCTAGATCCTTGAGGAATTGCCACACTGTCTTCCACAACGGTTGAACTAGTTTACAGTCCCACCAGTAGTGTAAAAGTGTTCCTATTTCTCCACATCCTCTCCAGTACCTGTTGTTTCCTGACTTTTTAATGATCACCCTTCTAGCTGATGTGAGATGGTATCTCATTGTGGTTTTGATTTGCATTTCTCTGATAGTGAGTGATGATGAGCATTTTTTCATGTGTCTGTTGGCTGCATAAATGTCTTCTTTTGAGAAGTGTCTGTTCATATCCTTCGTCCAGTTTTTGATGGGGTCGTTTGTTTTTTTCTTGTAAATTTGTTTGAGTTCTTTGTAGGTTCTGGATATTAGCCCTTTGTCAGATGAGTAGCTTGCAAAAATTTTCTCCCACTCTGTAGATTGCTTGTTCACTCTGATGGTAGTTACTTTTGCTGTGCCGAACGTCTTTAGTTTTATTAGATCCCATTTGTCAATTTTGGCTTTTGTTGCCATTGCTTTTGGTGTTTTAGACATGAAGTCCTTGCCCATGCCTATGGCCTGAATGATATTGCCTAGGTTTTCTTCTAAGGTTTTTATGGTTTTTCAGTCTAACATTTAAGGCTCTAATCAATCTTGAATTAATTTTGGTATAAGGTGTAAGGAAGGGATCCAGTTTCAGCTCTCTACATATGGCTAGCCAGTTTTCCCAGCACCATTTATCATGTAGGGAATCCTTTCCCCATTTCTTGTTTTTGTCATGTTTGTCAAAGATCAAATGGTTGTAGATGTGTGGTATTATTTCTGAGGGCTCTGTTCTGTTCCATTGGTCTATATTGGTGTTTTGGTACCAGTACCATGCTGTTTTGGTTACTGTAGCCTTGTTGTATAGTTTGGAGTCAGGTAGTGTGATGACTCCAGCTTTGTTCTTTTGACTTAGGATTGTCTTGGCAATGTGGGGTCTTTTTTGGTTCCATATGAACTTTAAAGTATTTTTTTCCAATTCTGTGAAGAAACTCATTGGTAGCTTATTGGGAATGGCATTGAATCTATAAATTACCTTGGGCAGTATGGCCATTTTCATGATATTGATTCTTCCTATCCATGAGCATGGGATGTTCTTCCATTTGTTTGTGTCCTCTTTTATTTCACTGAGCAGTGGTTTGTAATTCTCCTTGAAGACGTCCTTCAGATCCCTTGTAAGTTGGATTCCTAGGTATTTTATTCTTTTAAAGCAATTGTGAATGGGAGTTCACTCATGATTTGGCTCTCTGTTTGTCTGTTATTGCTGTATAAGAATGCTTGTGATTTTTGCCCATTGATTTTGTATCCTGAGACTTTGCTGAAGTTGTTTATCAGCTTAAGGAGATTTTGGGCTGAGACAGTGGGGTTTTCTAAATATACAATCATGTCATCTGCAAACAGGGACAATTTTCCTAATTGAATACCCTTCATTTCTTTCTCATGCCTGATTACCCTGGCCAGCACTCCCAACATTATGTTGAATAGGAGTGGTGAGAGAGGGCATCCCTGTCTTGTGTCTGTTTTCAAAGGGAATGCTTCTAGTTTTTGCCCATTCAGTATGATATTGGCTGTGGGTTTGTCATAAATAACTCTTATGATTTTGAGATACGTTCCATCAATACCGAATTTATTGAGAGTTTTAGCATGAAGGGCTGTTGAATTTTGTCAAAGGCCTTTTCTGCATCTATTGAGATAATCATGTGGTTTTTGTCTTTGGTTCTGTTTATATGCTGGATTACAGTTATTCATTTGTGTATGTTGAACCAGCCTTGCATCCCAGGGATGAAGCCCACTGGATTGTGGTGGATAAGCTTTTTGATCTGCTGCTGGATTTGGTTTTTCAGTATTTTACTGAGGATTTTTGCATCGATGTTCATCAGGGATATTGGTCTAAAATTGTCTTTTTTTGTTGTGTCTCTGCCAGGCTTTGGTATCAGGATGATGCTGGCCTCATAAAATGAGTTAGGGAGGATTCCCTCTTTTTCTATTGATTGGAATAGTTTCAGAAAGAATGGTACCAGCTCCTCCTTGTACCTCTGGTAGAATTTGGCTGTAAATCCATCTGGTTCTGGACTTTATTTGGTTGGTAGGCTATTAATTATTGCCTCATTTTCAGAGCCTGTTGTTGGTCTATTCAGGGATTCAACTTCTTCCTGGTTTGGATTTGCGAGAGTGTATGTGTCCAGGAATTTATCCATTTCTTTTAAGTTTTCTAGTTTATTCACATAGAGGTGTTAATAGTATTCTCTGATGGTAGTTTGTATTTCTGTGGGGTCAGTGGTGATATCCCATTTATCATTTTTTATTGTGTCTATTTGATTCTTCTCTCTTTTTTTATTAGTCTTGCTAGCGGTCTATCAATTTTGTTGGTCTTTTCAAAAAACCAGCCCCTGGATTCATTGATTTTTTGAAGGGTTTTTTGTGTCTCTATCTCCTTCAGTTCTGCTCTGATCTTAGTTATTTCTTGCCTTCTGCTAGCTTTTCAATGTGTTTGCTCTTGCTTCTCTAGTTCTTGTAATTGTGATGTTAGGTTGTCAATTTTAGATCTCTCCTGCTTTCTCTTGTGGGCATTTAGTGCTATAAATTTCCCTCTACACACTGCTTTAAAGTGTCCCAGAGATTCTGATATGTTGTATCTTTGTTCTCATTGGTTTCAAAGAACATCTTTATTTCTGCCTTCATTTCGTTATGTACCCAGTAGTCATTCAGGAGCAGGTTGTTCAGTTTTCATGTAGTTTAGTGGTTTTGAGTTAGTTTCTTAATCCTGAGTTCTAGTTTGATTGCACTGTGGTCTGAGAAAGTTTGTTATAATCTCTTTTCTTTTACATTAGCTGAGGAGTGCTTTACTCCCAAGTATGTGGTCTGTTTTGGAATAAGTGCGATGTGGTGCTGAGATGAATGTATATTCTGTTGATCTGGAGTGGAGAGTTCGGTAGATGTCTATTAGGTCTGCTTGGTGCAGAGCTGAGTTCAATTCCTGGATATCCTTTTAACTTTCTGTCTCGTTGATCTGTGTAATGTTGACAGTGGAGTGTTAAAGTCTCCCATTATTATTGTCTTGGTGTCTAAGTCTCTTTCTAAGTGTCTAAGGACTTGGTTTATGAATCTGGGTGCTTCTGTATTGGGTGCATATATATTTAGGATAGTTAGCTCTTCCTGTTGAATTGATCCCTTTACCATTATGTAATGGCCTTCTTTGTCTCTTCTGATCTTTGTTGGTTTAAAGTCTGTTTTATCAGAGACTAGGATTATAACCCCTGCCTTTTTTTGTTTTGTGTTTGCTTGGTAAATCTTCCTCCATCCCTTTATTTTGAGCCTATGTGTGTCCATGCACGTGAGATGGGTCTCCGGAATACAGCAAACTGATGGGTATTGGCTCTTTATCCAATTTGCCAGTCTGCATTTTTTAATTGGAGCATTTAGCCCATTTACATTTAAGGTTAATATTGTTATGTGTGAACTTGATCCTGTCATTATGATGTTAGCTGGTTATTTTGCTCGTTAGTTGATGCAGTTTCTTCCTAGCATCGATATCTTTACATTTTGGCATGTTTTTGCTCTGACTGGTACTGGTTGTTCCTTTCCATGTTTAGTGCTTCCTTCAGAATCTCTTGTAAGGCAGACCTGGTGGTGACAAAATCTCTCAGCATTTGCTTGTCTGTAAAGAATTTTATTTTTCCTTCATTTATGAAACTTAGTTTGACTGGATAATAAATTCTGGGTTGAAAATTATTTTCGTTAAGAATGCTCTCTTCTGGCTTGTAGAGTTTCTGCCAAGAGATCTGCTGTTAGTCTGATGGGCTTCCCTTTGTGGGTAACCCAACCTTTGTCTCTGGCTGCCCTTAAGATTTTTTCCTTCATTTCAACTTTGGTGAATCTGACAATTATGTGTCTTGGAGTTGCTCTTCTTGAGGAGTATCTTTGTGGTGTTCTCTGTATTTCCTGAATTTGAATGTTAGGTTGGGGAAGTTCTCCTGGATAATATCCTGCAGTGTTTTCCAACTTGGTTCCATTCTCCCTGTCACTTTCAGGTACACCAATCAGATGCAGATTTGGTCTTTTCACATAGTCGCATATTTCTTGGAGGCTTTGTTCATTTCTTTTTACTCTTTTTTCTCTAAACTTCTCTTCTCGCTTCATTTCATTCATTTGATCTTCAATCACTGATACCCTTTCTTCCGGTTGATCGAATCGGTTACTGAAGCTTGTGCATTTGTGCACTTGTCATGCCCTTATTTTCAGCTCCATCAGGTCATTTAAGGACTTCTCTGCATTGGTTATTCTAGTTAGCCATTCGTCTAATCTTTTTTCAAGGTTTTTATCTTCTTTGTGATGGGTTCGAACTTCCTCCTTTAGCTCAGAGAAGTTTGATCCTCTGAAGACTTCTGTCAGCTTGTCAAAGTCATTCTCCATCCAGCTTTGTTCCGTTGCTGGCGAGGAGCTGCATTCCTTTGGAGTGGGAGAGGTGCTCTGATTTTTAGAATTTTCAGCTTTTCTGCTCTGTTTTTTCCCCATCTTTGTGGTTTTATCTACCTTTGTTCTTTGATGATGGTGACGTACAGATGGAGTTTTGGTGTGGATGTCCTTTTTGTTTGTTAGTTTTCCTTCTAACATTCAGGACCCTCAGCTGCAGGTCTGTTGGAGTTTGCTGGAGGTCCACTCCAGACCCTGTTTGCCTGGGTATCAGCAGCAGAGGCTGCAGAAGAGTGAATATTGCTGAACAGCAAATGCTGCTTGATTATTCCTCTGGAAGCCTAGTCTCAGAGGGGTACCCAGCCATGTGAAGTGTCAGTTCGCCCCTACTGGGGGGTTGCCTCCCAGTTAGGCTACTTGGGGGTCAGGGACCCACTTGAGGAGGCAGTCTGTCCGTTCTCAGATCTCAAACTCCATGCTGGGAGAATTGCTACTCTCTTCAAAGCTGTCAGACAGGGATATTTAAATCTGCAGAGATTTCTTCTTCCTTTTGTTTGGCTATGCCCTGTCTCCAGAGGTAGAGTCTACAGAGGCAGGCAGGCCTCCTTGAGCTGCGGTGGGCTCCACCCAGTTCGAGCTTCCAGGCAGCTCTGTTTTCCTACTCAAGCTTTAGCAATGGCGGGTGCCCCCCCCCCCCCCCCCCCCGCCAGCCTCACTGCTGCCTTTCAGTTAGATCTCAGACTGCTGTGCTAGCAATGAGGGAGGCTCCATGGGCGTGGGACCCTCCGAGCCAGGCAGGGGATATAATTTCCTGGTATGCTGTTTGCTAAGACCAATGGAAAAGCGCAGTATTAGCGTGGGAGTGACCCGATTTTCCAGGTGCTGTGTGTCACGGTTTCCCTTGGCTAGGAAAGGGAATTCCCTTATCCTTTGTGCTTCCCAGGTGAGGTGATGCCTCATCCTGCTTCGGCTCTTGCTTGGTGGGCTGCACCCACTGTCCTGTACCCACTGTCCAACATACTCCAGTAAGATGAACCTGGTACCTCAGTTGGAAATGCAGAAATCAAATCATGGCTCATGCTGGGCTCTGTAGCCTGGAGCTGTTTCTCTTCGGCCATCTTGGAATTGCCCCCCCATGTTTCATTTTTTTGAAGAATAACCATACAATTTTCTACAGCAGCCGCATCCTTTTACATTTCCACAGCAATGCATAAGAAATCCAGTTTCTCCAAATTGTTGCCAATAATTGTTGTTATCTGCTTTTTGTTTGTTTGTTTTTATTTTAAATATCCATTTCAATGGATGTGAAGTAGCATCTTATTGTGGTTATGGTTTGCATTTCCATGATATAAAATTTTGAGAATTTTTATGTGTTTATTGTCAAATTTGCATATCTCCTTTGGAGAAATGTTTATTCAAGTTCTTTGCCTATTTTTAATTGAATCATTTATGGTTTTTTTGATATTAAGTTGTAGGGGTTCTTTATACATTCCAGGTATTAATCCATTATCATATATATGATTTACAAATTTTTTTTCTATTAGCAGGTTGCCTTTTCACTCTGCTGATAGTGTCTTTTAATGCAGAAAAGTTTTTAATTTTGATGAAGTCCAGATTATCCCTTTGTCTCTTGTTGCCTGTACTTTAGGTATAATATTCATTGTCAAATCTAATGTCATAAAGCTTTCCTCTATGTTTTCTTCTGGCAGTTTTATGATTTTAGTGTTAAATTTAAATCTTTGAGCCAGTTTGAATTAACTTTTATGTATGGTGTAAGGTAAGGATACAGCTGCGTTTTTCTACATGTGAATATCCACTTTTCCCATTACCATTTGTTGAAAGACTATCCTTTCTTCATTGAATTGTCTTGGCACCCTTGTTGAAAATCATTTGACCATACCCAAGAGGGTTTACGTCTGGGATCACTATTCCATTCCACTGGTCTGTGTATCTGTCTTTGTGCCAATACTACATTGTTTTTGATCGTCATAGCTTTTGATTCCATTTGGAAATCATAAAATGTGAGACCTTCAACTGTGTTTTTTTCGAAGACTGTCTTGGCTATTTGGGGATCCCTTGAAATTTTGTACAAATTTTAGGTTTTTTTTTTTATTTCTACAAAAGAAAATCATTGGAATTTTGTTAGAGATTGCATTGAATTAGTAGATCACTCTGACCAGTACTGCCATCTTAAAATATTAAGTCTTCCAATCCATTAGCATAAAATGTCTATTTATTTGTGCCTTTAATTTCTTTTTACAATGTTTTCTAGTATTCAGTGCATACACCTTTTCCCTTCCTGGTTAAGTGTATTCTTAAGTATTTTATTTTATTCATGGTTTTATTGTAAATGGAATTATTTTTGTAATTTCCTTTTCAGGTATTTTATTGTTAATGTATAGAAACAAACTGATTTTTGTGTGTCTATTTTTATCCAGCAACTTTGCTAAATTTGTTTATTAGTATTTACAGGTGTGTGTGTGTGTTTGTGTGTGTGTATGTGTAATTTAGTGTTGTTTTTTTTTAACCTATACAATTATGTTGTTGAGAATGGAAATACCTTACTTATTTCTTTTTAATTTGAATGCTTCTTATTTATTTTTATTGCCAAATTGCTTGGCTAGGACTTCTAGCACTGTGTTGAATAAAAGGGGTGAAAGTGAGCATCTGTGTCCTGTCCTGATCTTACAGGGAAAGCTTTCTGTCTTGAGTTATTGAATATGATGTTAACTGTGGGTTTCTCATATAAGGCCTTCGTTATATTGAGCTTGTTTCCCTCTCTTTCTAGTTTGTTCAGTATTTTCTTTTTTGTCGTGAAAGGGTGTTGAATTTTTGTCAAATGTTTTTTCTGCATCAATTGAGATAATCATATTTTTTCTTAATTCTGTTAATGTGATGTATTACATTGATTGATTCTGTATATTAAGCTATTCTTGAATTCCAGGAAGAAATCCCTCTTGTTAATGGTGTATAATCCTTTTAATATACTGTTGAATACAGATTGCTAGAAATTTGTTCAGGATTCATTAGGAATCTTGATCTATACTTTTCTTGTAGTGTCCTTATGTCTGGCTTCAGTATTAGAGTAATGCTGGCTTCATAGAATAAGTTAGGAAGTGTTCCCTCTCCTTTAGATCTTTTTTTTTTTTTTTTTTTTTTTGTAAGAATTTGAGGAGGGTTAGCATTCATTATTCCTTAAATTTTGCTGGAATATGCCAGTCAAGCCTCTGGTCTTGGGATTTTCTTTGGTGAGGGTTTTTTTTTTTACTATGGAGTCAATCTCCTTTCTAGTTATAGATCTATTTGGATTTACTATATCCTTATGATTCAATCTTGGTAGGTTGCGTGTTTCTAGGAATTTGCCCATTTCATCTAGGTTATTCATTTTTTGTATATAGTCATTCATAATACTGCCTAATAGCTCTTTTTCTTCTGTAAAATTGGTAGTAATGTCTTCTCTTTCATTTCTGACTTCAGTTATTGAGTATTCTTTCCTTTTTCTTAGTTAAGTTAGCTAAAGGTTCACCAATTTTGTTGATCTTTTTGAAGAACCAACTCTTGGTTGTGTGATTTTCTCTGTTGTTTTTCTGTTCTCTATTTTACTTATCTATGCTCTTAATTTTATTATTTTCTTCCTTCTGCTAGTTTTGTATTTAGCATTTTTTTCTAGTTTCTTAAGGTATAAAGTTAGGTTGTTTATTTAAGCTGTTTTCAATGTAAGCATTTTTAGTTATAACTTTTCTTTAAACACTGCTAATTTTCCTGCATCCAATATTGTTTGGTATGTCGTGTGTTCATTTTCATTTATCTCAAGATTTTTTAATTTGTGATTTCATACTTGACTCACTAATTTTGAAAGAGAGTTACTTAATTTAACCTACAAAAATTCCGTTTCTGTTTCTCTTTCTGTTAATTTCTAGTTTCATTCCGTAGTGATCAGAATATGTACTTTGTGTTATTTAATCTTTAAACATGTGTTAAGGCTTGTTTTGTACCCTGGTATATGGTCTATTGGGAGAATGTTTCACTGCACTTGAAAAAAATGTATACCATATTCTTGTTTGGAAGAGTATTTGGTATTTATGTCTCTTACATCTATTTTTTTAATAGAGTTGTTAAAGTTCTCTACTTATTGAGCTTCTATCTGATTTTTCTATTCATTATTGAAAATGGGATTAAATACATGTTTATTCTTGAATCATTTAAAATACCTTATTTGTTTACTATTGTGTTTTCTTTTACTTTTCTCTTTCTTTTTTATTTGGGTTTAAACTTTTTTCTATATTCACCTTAAGGCTGGGATATTTTATTTCCTCCACAAACCTCCTGTTGAATCTGACTTTCAAATTACCCCCACAGTCTGCACAGGTAATTATGCAGCCTAAAATTTTAGACTGTCAGAGTTCAAACTGTTGTTCTATCAATTAAGAAGTAACTAATCTCAGACTAAGAAACTCAATCAAAACCGCTCAACTACATGGAAACTGAATAACCTGCTCTTGAATGACTACTGGGTACACAAGGAAATAAAGGCAGAAATAAAGATGTTCTTTGAAACCAATGAGAACAAAGATACAACATACCAGAATCTCTGGGACACATTTAAAGCAGTGTGTAGAGGGAAATTTATAGCACTAAATGCCCACAAGAGAAATCTGGAAAGATCTAAAATTGACAACCTAACATCACAATTACAAGAACTAGAGAAGCAAGAGCAAACACATTGAAAAGCTAGCAGAAGGCAAGAAATAACTAAGATCAGAGCAGAACTGAAGGAGATAGAGACACAAAAATCCCTCCAAAAAAAATCAATGAATCCAGGAGTTGGTTTTTTGAAAAGATCAACAAAATGGATAGACCACTAGCAAGACTAATAAAGAAGAAAAGAGAGAAGAATCAAATAGACACAATAAAAAATGATAAAGGGGATATCACCACCAACCCCACAGAAATACAAACTACCATCAGAGAATACTTTAAACACCTCTACGCAAATAAACTAGAAAATCTAGAAGAAATGGATAATTTCCTGGACATTTACACTCTCCCAAGACTAAACCAGGAAGAAGCTGAATCCCTGAATAGACCAATAGCAGGCTCTGAAATTGAGGCAATAATTAATAGCCTACCAACCAAAAAAAGTCCAGGACCAGATGGATTCACAGCTGAATTCTACCAGAGGTACAAGGAGGAGCTGGTACCATTCTTTCTGAAACTATTCCAATCAATAGAAAAAGAGGGAATCCTCCCTAACTCATTTTATGAGGCCAGCATCATCCTGATACCAAAGCCTGGCAGAGACACAACAAAAAAAGGGAATTTTAGACCAATATCCCTGATGAACATCGATGCAAAAATCCTCAATAAAATACTGGCAAAAAAAGCTTATCCACCATGATCAAGTGGGCTTCATCCCTGGGATGCAAGGCTGGTTCAACATATGCAAATCAATGAACGTAATCCAGCATATAAACAGAACCAAAGACAAAAACCACATGATTATCTCAATAGATGCAGAAAAGGCTTTTGACAAAATTCAACAGCCCTTCATGCTAAAAACTCTCAATAAATTCGGTATTGATGGAACGTATTTCAAAATAATAAGAGCTATTTACGACAAACCTACAGCCAATATCATACTGAATGGGCAAAAACTGGAAAAATTCCCTTTGAAAACTGGCACAAGACAGGGATGCCCTCTCTCACCACTCCTATTCAACATGGTGTTGGAAGTTCTGGCTAGGGTAATCAGGCAAGAGAAAGAAATCAAGGGTATTCAGTTAGGAAAAGAAGAAGTCAAATTGTCCCTGTTTGCAGATGACATGACTGTATATTTAGAAAACCCCATTGTCTCAGCCCAAAATCTCCTTAAGCTGATAAGCAACTTCAGCAAAGTCTCAGGATACAAAATTAATGTGTAAAAAATCACAAGCATTCTTATACACCAGTAACAGACAAACAGAGAGCCAAATCATGATGAACTTCCATTCACAATTGCTTCAAAGAGAATAAAATACCTAGGAATCCAACTGACAAGGGATGTAAAGGACCTCTTCAAGGAGAACTACAAACCACTGCTCAGTGAAATAAAAGAGGACATAAACAAATGGAAGAACATCCCATGCTCATGGATAGGAAGAATCAATATCATGAAAATGGCCATACTGCCCAAGGTAATTTATAGATTCAATGCCATCCTCATCAAGCTACCAATGAGTTTCTTCACAGAATTGGAAAAAACTGCTTTAAAGTTCATATGGAACCAAAAAAGAGCCTGCATCTCCAAGACAATCCTAAGTCAAAAGAACAAAGCTGGAGGCATCACGCTACCTGACTTCAAACTATACTACAAGGCTACAGTAACCAAAACAGCATGGTACTGGTACCAAAACAGAGATATAGACCAATGGAACAGAACAGAGTCCTCAGAAATAATACCACACATCTACAGCCATCTGATCTTTGATAAACCTGACAAAAAGAAGAAATGGGGAAAGGATTCCCTATTTAATAAATGGTGCTGGGAAAATTGGCTAGCCATAAGTAGAAAGCTGAAACTGGATCCTTTCCTTACTCCTTATATGATAATTAATTCAAGATGGATTAGAGACTTAAATGTTAGACCTAATACCATAAAACCCCTAGAAGAAAACCGAGGTAATACCATTCAGGACATAGGCATGGGCAAGGACTTCATGTCTAAAACACCAAAAGCAATGGCAACAAAAGCCAAAATTGACAAATGGGATCTAATTAAACTAAAGAGCTTCTGCACAGCAAAAGAAACTACCATCAGAGTGAACAGGCAACCTACAGAATGGGAGAAAATTTTTGCAATCTACTCATCAGACAAAGGGCTAATATCCAGAACCTACAAAGAACTCAAACAAATTTACAAGAAAAAAACAAACAACCCCATCAAAAAGTGGGCAAAGGATATGAACAGACATTTCTCAAAAGAGGATATTCATACAGCCAACAGACAGTGAAAAAATGCTCATCATCACTGGCCATCAGAGAAATGCAAATCAAAACCACAATGAGATACCTTCTCACACCAATTGGAATGGCAATCATTAAAAAGTCAGGAAACAACAGGTGCTGGAGAGGATGTGGAGAAATAGGAACACTTTTACACTGTTGGTGGGATTGTAAACTAGTTCAACCATGATGGAAAACAGTATGGTGATTCCTCAAGGATCTAGAACTAGAAGTACCATATGACCCAGCCATCCCATTATTAGGTGTATACCCAAAGGATTATAAATCATGCTGCTATAAAGACACATGCACACGTATGTTTATTGTGGCACTATTCACAATAGCAAAGACTTGGAATCAACCCAAATGTCCATCAGTGACAGACTGGATTAAGGAAATGTGGCACACATACGCCATGGAATACTACGCAGCCATAAAAAAGGATGAGTTTGTGTCCTTTGTAGGGACATGGATGCAGCTGGAAACCATCATTCTCAGCAAACTATCGCAAGAACAGAAAACCAAACACCGCATGTTCTCACTCATAGGTGGGAACTGAACAATGAGATTACTTGGACTCGGGAAGGGGAACATCACACACCGGGGCCTATCACGGGGAGTGGGGAGGGGGGAGGGATTGAATTGGGAGTTATACCTGATGTAAATGACGAGTTGATGGGTGCTGATGAGTTGATGGGTGCAGCACGCCAACATGGCACAAGTATACATATGTAACAAACCTGCACATTATGCACATGTACCCTAGAACTTAAAGTATAATAAAAAAAAAAAAAAAAGAAGAAGTAACTAATCTCATCATGTCTCACATTTCTCATTAAAGGATAACTGCTTACCTGACAAAGGATGTTAGGAGAACCAGAAGACACCAGACATGTTAAATGCATAGTATGACGTGTCCTGTGAAACACCTAATATAATCAGTTATTGATTTTTTTAGGTAAACTTTTCTCAATTTACTTTTACTTTTATTAATTCCTCCTCTTTCATCCATCACTATGATTTTAATTTCTTTTGTATCTTTGGCTTAATATTATTTTAATTTCTATTCCTTTTAATAAATGGCTAATACCCTGATAACTTACTTGCCTGTATACCTTTGAATCCAATTTTCTCTATTATTTCTTTACTTTTTTATTACACTTTAGCTATATTTTTATAACTCCCCAATTCATTTTGAAAAGAAGTTTTTCTGACATATATCTATTTGAATTTGAGATTAATTACATCAAAGTACATATAAATTACCTATAATTGCCTATAAATGTATTAAACACAAATGAAAGAATATTTCTTAACATATCAGTATTTAAGCATGCCAATATAAAATAATTTTTTCCAACTCAATTTTTTTTTTAATCACCTGAGTCAATTTGTATTTGACATTTGGGTTACATGTGGATGTAAATACAGACATATCACTCAACCAACATATGGAACAGCAAAGAAGGGCACTTCTATCCTGGTTTATCTATGGTCTATATTCCTCCTCATGAAATAACCTAGACAAAAATTAAGAGGTATGAAAAGTGCCAAATAGTGATTTATTACATTTTCCTCTCTTTCTTATCTTTTAAATATACAATTGTGCCCTATGGGTGTGAGTGAACTAAAATAATTCTAATCTAGACTATGAGTTCCATGGGCCAAAAGAGAGAGACAGCATAGGTGAGTGGAGGGCACTTGTCCTTCATCAAGCTATTCACACAAACTAATTGAAGAGGTAGACTAAATTCTCTAAGGCTTGATGGGCTTAGATGTTACATAGGTCTTCAAGTGATGTTTTACTTTATTTTGCTTTAATTTATTGCCCTATATGTTGTATGTTCCACTATTCTTGTAATTGGGCCAAAGTGAAAGGTTCAACTAGTCCAAGAATACTTAATATACCCCCTAAACTGTCTGAATCAAATATTTTTATTTGTTGTTCAGCCAAACACAACTGATTTCTGTCTACAATTATTTTTTAAGATAAGAAACAGTATGTCAACTGAAGGAAGAGATGGGATATCAAACTGTAAAACATTATTGCGCTTTAGCACACTGACTGAGAAATGCAGAACCTCAGGTGGGGTCTTGTCACTGTTGGCTGCAGCAGGGCATGAGCGCAGCCTCAGTGGGCCTTTTCCAAGAATGCTCTGCAGCACCTGACACGTTGCTGGTACACCGTCTCAAAGTCAGTGTCATTCCCTTAACAGGGATTTTCAGTAAAAAGTTGTTTTGGTGGATATAGCTCCTAAGTAGTTCAATTTTAGCTTTGCAGTGTTTAACTTTAGGAAATTTTCTCTTCAAATCTCTCAGGTTGTTTTCATTAATATATGATATATAATCAAATGTGGTAAAGTCTTCTTTGATAATCTGCTGAGCCATGTGATTCATGGGCATACCATGCTTCTTCATGCAGTTTTCCTCCCTGTAATCTGGGGGGTTTCCTATTTCATATGTGGAGGTAACTGCATGGTCTATCCTCCAAAATATGTGAGACATTTTGATGATTACACCCTTTCTGAAAGTTGCTTCTGCAAATGAGTGACTGACTGCAATGGGTGTATGTATTACCCAGACACATACACAACACTGAATTGGGCACATGCTTGGTCATCTTCTTCTCTCAAGTTTTGCTTTATGTACTTCTGTAACCCACAACTTCATTAGTGCTCAATATTTTGCCAATATAAAATGATCATTTTCCAATTTAATATTGTATACCTTAAATCTACTTTATTGAATATTGGTATGACTCTTTTTGATTACTATTCTTATGTGTTTACCTGAAAAGTATTTGTCATATTTGAATCATAGTGCTTTAGGTATTTCTCTTGTAATCAGCATGTATTGTATTTCTGATCCCATTTTATTAATCTTGTATTTTAAAGGAGTATTTTTAACCATTGGTAGTTATTATAATATAAATATATTTGATTTTATTTTTCTCATGTCCACTTGTGCATTTCAATTTTTTTATGTTGTTTAGCATTCTGTTACCATTATTATTACTATACTTACCTCCTACCTGAAGTTAACCATTTTCTTTTAATCTCCAGTGGTTTTCTTTAGGCTTAAAAATACATGCAACTCCATTTCTCTTTCAGAATTAGCAGTGAAACTATATATTCATATCTCTCCTTTTGTAAGGTAATACTAAAATACCTTTTTTCCTCCTCTCCTTCTTCCTTCTACTTAATCTTTGTTTACAAAATTTTAGACCCAGTTTACTATGTTTCTTTTTTTCTTCTTAACATCCTATATGGCTTCTTTAAGATATATATTTGCCATTCACATTCTTTTATTTTTTCCCATCCATATCTATAGTTACAGTTAAGACTGAATTCTATGCTCCAATTGTTTTAATGATTGTTGAATGTTTCTTTATACTATGATTTAGCCATTGTTCATTTCTTTATTTTGATGGATTTTTGATCAGCTGGAGTAGCTTTTTTAGCAATATAATAAGTAGTATGATTTCTGAGACAGCATATCTGAGAATGTTTTCTGCTGCCTTTATACATTAATTAAAACATATCCGTATGTAATATTCTTGTGTCACAACTTTCCTCTTCAGTATTGTTTAGAACTTGCTCAATTGCTTTCTTCCTGTGTGTAATACAATGGAGAAACTTTCACCTATTGATTTTCCTCTCCTCTTTTACTTTCTCCCTCACCCCCTCACAACTTTCTCTCTTCTCCCCTCTTCATCTCCTTCTTTCTTCCTTTCTGTTTCTGTCTGATTCATTTATTCATCTTCTTTCTCCTTAACCTTCCCTTCTCTGTCTTTCCCTTTCACCCTCTTCCTCCTCTTTTCCTTCTCCTTCTCCTCACCATCTTTCTTCTCACTTACCACCTCCCTGTTTTTCTCCTTCTTCCTTCTTCTCCTTCTTTTCCTCCCCTTCCTTTTCCACTTTTTCCTCATCTCTCCTCTCCGCCTCCATTTATCCTCATACTGCTCCTTTGTCTTCTCTTTTTGTTTTCCTTTTCCTTTTTCTGTTTTCCCTCTTCCTCTTTCACTTGTTTCTCCTTTCTTGTGCTTTCTCCTTTGTAATTATCCTTACTAATGTCTTTCAACTTAAAAACTTCCAGAGTTGGTTGATATGCCATTAATCATTCTCAGGATTCAGTGAGGCCTTCGTATATGCAAACAGAAACTTGCACTTTAGTTCAATAATTTTCTCATCTATTAAACCTTTCCTTATTATTTATATCCCATTTATTTGCATGTTGTTTCCAGGAACATTGATTTTTCATATGTTGGTATTATGATTACTCCACATCTATCACATTCTCTGATCATTTTCAATTCATTTCCTTTTCCTGCTCATTCTGGGGGAGTTCCTCAGTTTGTCTTTCATATTTCAGATTAGATTTTCTTTAGTTTTCACATGCCTTTTAGCAGTATTAATGACTATATAAATTCTACTTATATATTTTTATTCCCCCTTCATTCTTTCTTCCTTTCACTCTGCTAGCACTTCTTTTATTTCTCAGCCAATGTTTTATGGATTTCATTTTAAAGTTTTGTTATAAAGAGTCCTTGCTGTAGTAAATTATACCTACAGAAAAACAAATATTTTTAAAATGTTGGCTTTGTTTTCCTTAGCATATGTTTTTCTAACAATATATTCTTTAGTATCTTTAACACAATATTATATAAACATATTTATGTATTATTTCTTTCATAGTGAAATCTTCCTTTATGTCTCCATCTTGCTGCTATTTTCTAATTTGGAAATATCTTCATGTCTTTTTCCCCATAGGTTGAGGAGCAGGTGGTGTTTGGTTACGTAAGTTCTTTAGTGGTGATTTGTGAGATTTTTGTGTACGCATCTCCTGAGCAGTATACACTGCACTTTGCTTGTAGTCTTTTATCCCTCACCCCCTTCCCACCCTTCCCCCCAAGTCCCCTGGTCCATTGTATCATTTCTTATGCTTTTGCCTCCTCATAGCTTAGCTCTCACATATCAGTAAGAACATATGATATTTGATTTTTCATTCCTGAGTTACTTCACTTAGAATAATCAGTTTTTGTTTAGTTTACTCTTCCTTGAATGTGGAGAGCTCTTTCCATAAACAGGTGGGTTGATTCTCTTTGGATTTCCTAATAGTACAACTGGATGCAGTTAGAATAACTCTTTCAAGTCTTAATCTGGACTTGTGAGTACAAGTGGAGACTGTGATATAAATTTAAATTCCCATTATCAAAACTATGCCTTAGTGGAATTTTTTCTTTTGAGTCTTTTGCCCCGGTGACAAAGTTTCAGTTTCTAGCATTCTCAGTGATTTAGCCTCAGCAACAGTAAGAGAAGCCACTGTGTACCTTTTTGTAACCTTTTCTTTTTTTTTTCCTTGCCATCGATATTCTCTGCTATTTACTGACAAATTACTATTGTTCGGAGACAAATGCTGGTAAATGAGGATTACTGCATTCTGTACCCTGCAAAGCTGTGAGGAACCTAGGCATTTTCTATTGTTGCTGCTCTGAATTACTTTGTCTCTATCGATATAAGAAGAAATCCACAGAAATGATGCATTTTCAAAGCAAGATGAATTTGAGTCTCCCATTGCTGTCTCCCATTAATATTTTCTCTCTCCCCTAGAAACCGCCCAAAGAGTTTAAATGAGTAGGTAGCAACCTTTCCTGGTTCATGATACATGATTCCCCAGAGTTTAAAAAGTGACCTGTTTATTTCAGTAGTTATCTGAAAGGAGTAAGGATGAATATCTGTTCTCTCTTTATAAATGTCTTTTTTTAGTTATCTTCAACTTATGTATTTTCAAGCTAATATAAAACCATTTAATAATGATTGCAATTCACCCTGTCCATATAAATATTCATCATTACTGTCTTAGTCTTAGGAATCTATACATTCCTTAAAAGACATAGACAATGCCAGCATCCAAGAGAACTGAAATCTAAAGAGGAGAGATTCACTTATCCATTACTTTAAGCAATTTTTGCCTTTTTCATCAGGGGTGAGTGTGAGGTGTGTTCATTGAGGAGAGAATATCTCATTTTTGTTCACTAAGCAATCTCAAACTACTATAATTACTTTCATTTCCTTTACAATTACTAATAGATGTTTACCTGCTATAATGATGACAGCAGAATCATTTGAAAATGGCAGCATTGGCATAAGGTTGAACACTACAGGCACCTTTTAATAATGCCTTTAGGAAATGCATCATTAAATGAATTAATATCTGCATTTAGGAAATACTTTGTTTAAAAATCCTATGTGAGTAGCATCCTACATTCAGAAAGATCATATTTGGCCCAGAGGCTCAGGTTGGAAGGCAGGAGGACAGTAGTGGCATGACTAAGAAAGACAAGAAGGCATAGTTGTCTTGAGCATAGACACAGGAGCTTGACTGACTGGTTTGAAATCCTTTCTCTCTCACTTCCTGTGTAATCTTGGAAAATCACTTAACCTCTCTGTGTTTCTCTTTTATTATCTCTATATAGGGATAAGAATAGCATCTATCTCACAGGCTTATTGGGAAGATTAATCAATCTATGTTAGAGTTTATAAAGTTACCTGGCACATAGAAAGGGCCATATATCTGCTGGATATTATCGTTACTGTTGTTGACAAGGTCCTTCATAGTCAAAGGAACAGCTCTGAGATTTGGAGTCCTGTGCTGAAGAAAGCCAGCATGCCTGGGTGATGTGGGAGAGAAGATTTAGTCTAGGAAGTAGGCAGCTCCATTTTGAAATTGTCACCACATAGCTGGATGGCATTAGAAACTATTCTGATGTTTAGCTTCCATATATGTAAAATAGGGATGTTGGTATAAACTGCAATTTAAGATGTTTGCTCGTATTTTCACTGGAAACATCAAATTTGTAAACTAAAGTAAGCAAATACTTTGAACAGATAAATTATTGTGTTAAACTAAGGAAAGATAGGCAATCTATAATTAGAGATTTGTTTTGTGTCCACAGATCTGCACAGTTTCAGAGGAGAAAATAATTAGGCTTCTGAATTCACCAGAAGCCTAATTTATCCTGAGGTAGATTCCTTCCAATTATCTCAATGTAAAGAAATAACCTTTATTAATACAAAATTTACTATAAACCTCTGAGTTTTAATTTTGTATTATTATTTTAAAAAGTCTTTTGATAAACTGAAAATTTAGATGACCTTGGGTTTGGTGGTGACTTCTTTAATACAAGAACAAAAGCATGATCCATAAAATAAAACATTATTAAGTTGGAATTTACTAAAATTTAACACTTCTGTGAAAGACATTGTTAAAGGAACAAGAAGACAGGTCACAGACTGGGAGAAAATCTTTGCAAAACACATGTAAGATAAATGATTGGTATCCAACACATACAAAGTACTTTTTTTTTTTTTTTTTTTTTTAATTGTTAGAGTCTTGCTCTGTCGCTCAGGCTGGAGTGCAGTGGCGCAATCTCAGCTCACTGCAACCTCCGCCTCCCTGATTCAAGCAATTTAGTATTTTTAGTAGAGACGGTGTTTCACCATGTTGGTCAGGCTGGTCTGAAACTCCTGACCTTGTGATCCACCCGCCTCGGCCTCCCAAAGTGCTGGGATTACAGGTGTGAGCCACCACACCCAGCCAACAAAGTACTCTTAAAACTCAACAATTAGGCTGGGCACGGTGGCTCACGCCTATAATCCCAACACTCTTAGGAGGCCAAGGTGGGAGGATCACCTGAGGTCGGGAGCTTGAGACCAGCCCTGGCCAACATGGCGAAACCCTATAGTTACTAAAAATAAAAAAATTAGCCAGGTATGGTGGTGCATGCTTGTGATTCCAGCTACTGGGGAAGCTTAGGCAGGAGAATTGCTTGAACCTGGGAGGTGGAGGTTGCAGTGAGCTGAAGTCATGCCACTGCACTCCAGCCTGGGCCACAGAGTGAGACTCTATCTCCAAAAACAAAACAAAAAGCAAAACAAAACAAAACCCAAAAGCAAACAAACAAACAAAAAACTCAACAATGAAAAAAATACCAACCACCTGTTTAAAAATTGGGCAAAAATTCTCAACAGACAGCTCATCAAAGATTTGCAGATGGCAAACAAACATGAGAAGATGCTCAAAATCATGTCATTAGGGAATGCAAATTAAAACAACAGTGGAATACCACTACACACCTATTAACATGGCCACGATCCAAGACCCCAATAGCACCAAATGCTGGTGAGGACATGAAGCAACAGAAGGTCTTATTCATTGCTGTTATGGCCCCTTTGGAAGACAGTTTGCAGTTTCTTACAAAACACAGCATACTCTTAGCATATAATACAGCAATTACTCTTCTGGTATTTAGCCCAAAGAATTAAGAATATATGCCCACACAAAAATCTTTACATAAATGTTGATAGCTGCTTTATTTATAATTTTCAAAACTTGGAAGCAACTAAGGTATCTTCTAACAGGTGAATGGATAAGTCAGCTCTGGTACATCCAGACAATGGAATATGGTTCAGTGCTAAAAAAAAAAAAAAAAAAAAAAAAAAAAAAAAATGAGCTATCGGGTTGAAAAAACGTGGTGGATACTTGAATGCCCATTGATAAGTGAATATTTTATGATAAAAAGAAATATGTATGGATTTTTAATAACACCTATGTCAAGTCTTAGAAAATGTATTTGTGGATTAAGTGTGGAAAATGTGAACTGGGCAGGGCTACTGTGGATCAATTGCTCTTTGGAGACTGAACTTAAATTCTGTTTATACATGGATCATTGCCATTTTGCATGTGAGCCTTTCATTCTTTTAATTGATATGTGGGTAGTGACGTTGAATAGGAATCATAAACAGTTGGATATGATCTGAATTTATCTGACATCCTTGGTTTTTTAACAGCACAATGTTTAAAATTTTTAAATTTGATATTTTGGGGGGTACCTGCACTCTCCAGATTGCCATTGGTATAATTAGTTTTTTATTTTTTGTCACCTGCTGGCTTTATACCCTCATATACTCACTGCACACCATCAAGCCATTCATGTTAGTAACTTCTGCCATAGAAAATCTGAATAACTCTTTGCAAGTTAGTGGGTACTGTAAATCCTTGCTATTCAAAGTGGACCATATAGACAAACATCACTAGCATAAGTGAAGTCTCAGGCCTCACCTCAGATATCCTGGATCAGAATCTGTATATGACTAGATCTCTAAATGTTTTTAATCCACATTAATTTTTGGAAAGCAGTGCCTCTGGTTAGGAAAAAAAATGATCTATAAAATGTCAATAGCCTGAAGTGATTGGCTGCATCTAACAAAATATGTTTTAACGGAGCTACATATCAGTTCTTGCCTTTAGGCCACCACAAACTGGTAGAGGAAGGTGGTTCATATTAATGGGACTCATGAAAAAGAAATTGTGTACATTTCTTTACATGTTATGATAAAGTAACAGGTCTTCCCTGTTATGGTAAAGGAACAGGACCAGTCTTCCCATTATTAATAACTATAAAATGGGGAAAATATGCTATATGTAAACATTTTAAGCACAAAAAGGCACAGATAGATTGAGAGACAAGGTAAAGATATACCATGTAAACAGTGAGCATAAGAAAGCTGGTGAGGCTATATCAATATCAGACAGAATGGACTTTATGCCATAGAGTATTACAGAGGATAGAGGGTCATTGCATAATAATAAAAGGAACAAAGTCACCAGAGAGACAAGTTGTCTAAATATTTATGCTCTTAATAATGGAACAACAAAGTTTATGAGGTAAAATCTGACAAATCTAGTGGAATATGTAGAAAAATCTAATATAGTCAAAATTTAACTTCATTCTCTTAAAAACTCATATAACAAGTAAACAAAAAACCATTAAGGCTTTAGAAATCTGTACAACACTCTCAGCTAACTTGACATAATTGACATTTATAGAACACTACACCCAAAAATTGCAGAATACAATTTTTTAGTGTGCCTGAAACATTCACCAAGAATAATCATTTTTTGAGCCATAGAGTTAAATCTCAGTAAATTTAAAGAGTAAAATCATACATAGCATGTTCTATCCCTACAATTAATTACATTAAAAATCAATAAAAATAAACAATCCGGAAACTTCACAGGAAATATAACTAACATAATATAGCCAAAATATTGCTGAAATATTAGCTAAATATTATCAATAATAAATATTTAGCTAAAATATTAGCTAAATGTTTATCTAATACGGCTAAAATCATGCTTAAAGGAAAGTTTATAGCTTTAAATGCCTATAATAGAAACAAAAAGAGTTTTGCTTAAATTGAGATTCTTAGTTTCTTTCTTAAGAAGAGAGAAAAATAAAGACAAGCTTAGTTCAATGCAATCTGAAAGAAAAAAATAGAATATATATAACGGCATAGAAAATTAGCAAAGCTTAAAGTTGGTTATTTGGTAATTTTAATAAAGGTATTAAACCCCAAGCAAGACTAACCAAGAAAAATAAGAGAAAATGGAAATTTGGCATGCCCCGTCTCTGTCTAGGTGTTTTTAATTTTATCTCCCAGTACCTTCTGTCTGCTCCCTGAACATCATGAATAGTTTTCTGCTCTTTTTCATGTAAGTTAGTCCATATTTTTAGAACACCCTTCTCTCTGCTTTTTTTTACCTAGCCAATTTCACTCATCCTTCAAGTGACTGCTTAAACATCACCTCCTCAGAATGGCCTTCCTAGATACACCTCAATTTATATCACCTTTCTCTATTTTTTTAATGTCATAGACCCTATACTTTTATTTCATAGCAATTATTACACTGTACAATTATGTACTTATGTGCTTACTTTTGTTTAACATGCACTCATGTCTGCTTAGCACAGTGCCTGACAGTATATATACCCTATAGATATGTTAATTGGATTACTTAATTACTGAAGACAGACTTGTGCTTTATGGTCCATATATAAAGAATTAGGAACATTGGGTAAGATAGTTCAAGATAAAGCTTAGCTCAGTGGATAAAATAAAGTCCTTTCTTGGTGTCAGACATGTCTGAAGATGAATACACATTCTGGGAGGTGATGAATTGTGCATCCCTGAGCTGTGTCCATAATAGCTAGGAAGCCATGAAGGTCTCTTATAAACTCTGAATTCATGTATTTTGTGCTCCCTACTCCTTGGGTTACATGCTCTTTACACCTCTGCCATGCAAAGAGGAATCGGCTTGGTTTTTTGTTTGTTTGTTTGGTTGGTTGGTTATGGTTTTTCTTATTTATTTTTAGATTGAGGACAATTGCTTATGTCCAGCATACACATCAGTATCCTACTGGGCAAAGCGTTGACAAGACACCTTTTTCTAAAGGTCAAATTGGAGATTTTCCACATCTTTTGATTTTTTTACTTCTTTTTATTCTTCTATTGCTCCTGTATCCAGAGATCCATTAGAATTGTGTGAAATGCAGTCTGCAGTTTATGTACTGTTTCACTTTGAACAGTGAGATTCATGAATTGATAGCATCCACATTTTATAGCTGTGATAAGTCATCCATATGCACAACCTGGCTGTAAAATTTGTATTCCTGTTCAGGCTTATGCATACACAATATAGTAGTAAGAATTATATAATTCAGGAAAGCTAGGTTCCAAAGGGGCAAGCATGTTGTACAACTCCCATGATGGGTGCATACCCACTTCTCTCATGTCACATCCAGAACTACAGCATCTGGTTGTCAAAGAAACATCAAGGGCATTGTGTCCAGCCTTCTGCAGTACATGTTGAGTTTTTAAAGAAGGTAAGGGTCAGCATTACCACAGGCTTACTCTATAGACTGTTGAAAAGATAGCCTTCCTTGAGGACTAACCTGAAGTTGACATATTCAAGGTACTGGAAAATCCCAAATTAGTATTTCTCTTCTCTCCTACATGTTTTTAAAAATTTAGTAGACTTTATTTTTTAAACAGTTTTAGGTTTACAGAAAAATTGACTGGAAAGTAATAGAGTTACCATATATTCATCTTCTCTTCCCTCCACTTTCCTCTATTGTTATTTTTTTATTTGTATTAATTTAAGGGGTATAAGTACAGCTTTGTTACATGGATATATTGTATAGTGGTAAAGTCTGGGCTTTTAGTCTTACCATCACTCAAATAATGTACATTGTACCCATTAAGTAATTTCTCATCGTCACCTCCCTCCCACCCTCCCACTTTTCCAAGTCTCTAGTGTCTATTATTTTTCTCTCTTTGTCCATGTGTATTATTTACTTCCCACTTACAACTAAAACAAATATGAGGAATTTGACTTTGTGTTTCTGAGTTATTTCACTTACAGTAATATCCTTTGGTTCCATCAATGTTACTGCAAAATATATGAGTTCATTCTTTTTTATGGCTGAATAATATTCTATTATGTATATACACCACATTTGCTGTATCTAGTTACCAGCTGATGGACATTTAAGTTGATTTCATAGTTTTGCTATTGTGAACAGTGCTGCAATAAACATTATCTTTCTGATGTAATGATTTATTTTCTGTTGGTTAGATATTCAGTAGTGGGATCAAATGGTAGATCTATCCTTAGTTCTTTGAGAAATCTCCATACAGTTTTCCATAGAGGTTGTACTAATTAATTTACATTCCTTCCAACAGTGTATAAGTGTTCCCTTTTCTCCACATGCTCGCCAACATGTTACATTTGTCATTTTAGTAATAGCCATTCTGATTGGTGTAAGATGGTAAGTCACTGTAGGTTTAATTTACATTTCTCTGATAATTGGTGATGTTGAGCATTTTTTCAGGTTTGTCGATCATTTGTATGCTTCCTTTTGAAAACTGTTTGTTCATTTCCTTTACCCACTTTTTAATGAGGTTCTTTGTCTCATTGTTGAGTTATTTGAGTTCTTTGTAAATTCTGGATATCAGTCTCCTATTGGATGCATGTTTTGCAAATACTTATTTTCTCCCATTTTTCATGTTGTCTGTTGACTCTGTTGACTATTTCTTTAGCTTTGCAGAAACTTTTTAGTTAATTCCCACTTGTCTACTTTTGATTTTGTTGCTTATGCATTTGCAGTCTTAGGCATAGATTATTTGCTTAGACCAATATCTGGTTTTCCCTCGGTTTTCTTCTAGTATTTCTGTAGTTTCAGTCTTACATGTAAGTCTTTGATTCATCTTGAGTTGATTTTTGTATGCGGTGAAAGATAAGGGTCCAATTTCATTCTTTTGCATACGGCAATCCAATTTTCTCCACACCATTTATTGAAAAGTGTCCCTTTCCCCAGTGCATGTTTTTGTTGATCAGTTGGATGTAGATATGTGGCTTTATTTCCGTGTTCTCTATTCTGTTTCATTGACCTGTGTATCTATTTTTATACAAGTACCCTGCTGTTTTGGTTACTATAGCCTTGTAGTATATTATTAACATCTTAGTGTGGCACATTTATTACAGTTGATAAGCCAATACTGTTACCTTATTATTAACTTAAGGTCACAGTTTACTTAAGACTCACTTTTCGTGCTGTATATTCCATTGGTTTTGATAAATATATAATGACATATATCCACTTTTACGGTATCATACATAATAGTTTCACTGTACAAAAAGTCTCTATGTTCTACCTATGCATCTCACTCTCCCTCTCCCCAAATATTTTATTGACTAGGCAGACACTGGAATCATTCTAAATGTCCACTTGCTCCATACACCCCAGAACTACTCTGTTAATAGAGTCTATCCATTCTATCCCCTAAATCTCTCAAATACATGTGGTCTGTATGTCCTGATGACTACTTAGTTTATTATACCAGCCTCCTGACTTACCTTTTTCTCTCCTCTTTTCACTCCCTCAAATCTTTCTCCATATTGTAAGTACAAAATTCTTTGTAGAATAAATTCTGATAAGGTCAGTCATTGCTTGTTAATCTCTAGTGGTTCTAGTGTTCAGATTAAAGTTCAACTTTCTTAGCAAAGCATCTTCACTTGATTGTAGCCACCTTTACAGCCTTACCTTTACAGCTACATGCATGTTCTGTGATGCCTCAAATGCTAGGCCTTGTTGAATATCTCAAAGTACAATTATTTCCTGTACCTTGTTAGTCAATTGTTTTAAATTTTCAGAGTTCAGTTTTATTTATCTTGTAGGATTTTTCTTATGATTTTCTATGACAGCTCCTATATAACTTCTTTAATTGAAATTTGATTACTTATTTGATCTCTTTGTGTTTATTTTTCTTTTTCTTTTAAACAGGGTCTCACTCTGTCGCCCAGGCTGGAGTGCAGTGGCACAATCTTGGCTTACTGCAACCTCTGCCTCCTGGGCTCAAGCTTTTCTCCCACCTCAGCCTCCCTCCTGCATAGCTGGGACCACAGGCACACGCCATCACAACTGGCTAATTTTTGTATTTTTTTGTAGAGATGAGATTTTGCCATGTTTCCCAGACTTGCCTCAAACTCCTGGGGTCAAGCAATCCACCCACCTCAGCCTCCTAAACTGCTGAGACTGTAGCTATGAGCCACTGCACCCGTCCTCCCCTTTTGTTTCTATCACTGAACTTATTTAATCGAATTTTTACTATTCATTTATAAGTTCTGTCTTTCATTAAATCATGCCTTCATTGAGTGTAGAAACTGTGTTCCATTCATTTTATAATTCTCCGTGCTAAACAAATGGCTTGGCACTCAGCTTAACACATGGTAGGGTTGGGTAAATTCATGAATGAACAGACAGTGGAGCTTGAGAGACTCGGATGCCCTAGAGTCAGTAGGTAAACAAATAATAATGAAAACACACTGTGAAAGCTGTGAGAAGAAAAGAATAGATGTAGAGAGAAAGCTGCATAAATGGAGCTACTGACGAAACCACGAAGAAGGATAGCTGCTGCTGAGAACAAGCTGCCCTATTGGCAGCTCATTGCATGGTGTGATGTAGAACTATCGAGAGGGCTACAGTGACAATCTCCCTGTGTGCAATGGGACCCCAACTTCAGAAACCTCTGAGGTGGAAACAAGGTAGTTTAGATGAGCTGGTCATTGCTTTTGGTGTTCAGTGACTGTGGACCCATCTATCTTCTGACAAGCCCAGGGCAAGTGTCTTGGAAAACAGCCAGAATATATATGGCGCATTTGGGGCCATGCAGAGCTGTTCACATTTTAAAAATGAGGGAGAGAAAATAATTTGTTGATAATACAAGTAATGGGAAGTGTGGGAGAAAGAGAAACTGTCTTATTGAAATTTATTGTAATAGATGCGAACTAGAAGGCAGAGTTAGGCACAACTTGGTAGTTAGTTAATTCTTCAGGAAAGCAGAGTTCCAAATTTTTCAGAAAAGGGAACATTCTGAGGTCCACGGCTATGGTTCAAGAGGGGAATGTCTTTAAATCATGCAGCGGGAGTGGTCTAATCACAAATTATCTCAGTGAGGAGGGAACAGCAGGCAGATGCCCACGGGCTCACTACGAGGAGCTGGGGAATCAGAGGGATGAGAGACAAGCATGGAAATTGGAAGGTAATGCACAGAATAATAAAACAAAACAGGGATATTCACTCAAAAGTGTGTATAAGTAGGGCCAAGTGAAATAATGAACTTCAATTGGTGAAAAATGCTGAAGAAAACAAAAGTTATGGCAGAATTGCTTTCTACACTCTCGTTAGCAGAGGAGGTCAGTGTTTAAGGAATACTGGGTAGCATTAACAGACACTAATGTGAAGTAGAATCACTGCTGTCATATAAAAACCATTGGTTCAATTGTTTTGTGTTAGTACAGTGGCTTGCTGGCTGTGTGATTTTAGATGGTCACTTTATGGATCTGAGTCTTAGCTTTCTCACCTCCAAAATAGACAGAATTAATGAGTTTAATGGTGGGTTATGTCAATTAATTAAATTAGACATCATATGATTCAGCATTGTGTTGGCATTCACTTGGTCCTCAATAAATGAATAAATCTATCTTTCCCCTAATGCCTTGTAAAAGCCTGCTTCCAGATTCAATTAGAAAACCATTCCAAGACTCTGGAACAGTGTGTGTGTGTGTGTGTGTGTGTGTGTGTTTGCACTGCTGATAATATTTGAAAATCAGAATGGTATTAGAGTATCAGAGATGGTTATATATCTAACTTTTTGAGAAACCATTGAATTATTGAATTTTGTGTTTGATATGCCAGTGAATTTGATGTGCAACTGTGCCAACATTTACAAATGATTTATTTGGAAGATCTGTGAACACTTGGAAAGGAAAAAGTGATCCCTGGAAGGTGGTCCCAATGCCCCAAGAACAGATCATCTTGAGTTAGGCTAACCTCTTTCAACTTGTTTTCCTTTGTTTTGGATAGACTTTTTAGACTGGCAAATCAGAATAATTCATAGACCTGGTATGTCTTGATTTCAGCAGTACATTATTTGGTGGTCTTTGATAGTGATCTTGGGATAAAAAGGAAAATGTGGTACATGGATAAATAGATTTGTAATTGGTTAAAAACTGTCCTAGTGCATTAATAAAATATATTTGGGTTAACTTGGCAGATTATTGCTTAGTTGAATGTCATAAAGTGCTTACCTTAGAACCATTGTGTTCAACAGTAATCAGGCTTAGATTAAGAGAACAAACACATACTAATCAATTTCACAGATAATATACAATTTTAAGGACGTATATATTTATGTAAATTTTATTACTGTAAAAGTACATATTCATTAAAGACAAATCTAAGCAAAAGAAAAATGCACAAATCAAAGTACAAAAATATGACTATATTTTAGCATATTATTTCATTGCAGATTTAATTCATAGTCAGTTCAGATAGAAACGATGTATTAAAACCTTTCTCCATAAGACAATGTTGATAAGTTGGGTGGTGTTCCTTCTGATAGCTTTTTTGGAAAATCTGAGAATCATTTTACATACAGCTTTTCTGCATTTAGGTTCTTCCTGGTTGAATTGTGCTTTCACTAGATATTTCAGCAAAAGGACATAGATATTTTATTTTCTAAACTCCTACATTTCTGAAGATTTGTTTCATTTCTGGTTCTTTACGTATGAAGAATAACTTGACTGGTAGAATTCAAGTTTATATTCTCTAGCATGTAGGACTTCACAGGATAGAAATGACCTGAGTTATTTTTCTTCCTTTGAATCTGTCCTTTCTCCTCCTTTTAAAAGTCATATGCCTACAGGATATTTTTGACAGATTTTGTTAGCATGGGTACAAGTAATATTTGTTTCTTTCCATTGGATTTCCTTGGAATGTGGTGACTTCTTTCAATTGTCATGTTATCTTTTGGTTTTTGTTGTATTTGATGATTTTTTTTTCTAATTATAGCTTTGTTTATAACATTTACTACAGTTGTTTGCATGTATGTCAGCAACTTCTATATATTTTTTGAGGGTGATGCTCTGCCCTCTAGCCTCTACTATCGACCTTTTATCTTCACTTTTTTTTTTCTATTTCTTTGTTCTTTTACTCTGGATTCAGAGCCAGTTTTTGAAATGTGTCCTTCTTACAATTTATCCTGTTTACTCTCCATGTGGATTCATTTGAGCAATTTCAGTTTTTCCCCTGCAATTCTTCACTCTATTAACCATTCCCATTTACATCTTATCTTGTTGACTTTTCATTCCTGGCTCTTTCCTTCGTAGCCTATCTGTACTAGTTCCAAAATGCTTATAAAGAAATGGCACATTTGCTATTTTACAAAGTTGTAATTTTTTGAATGATGGTGTGATATTTTATCATTTTTATGATTATCGTCTTAGGAAGTTGGGAGAGTTGTGCATGCTCGACAGAGACATTTTAAACTGAAAAGCCTAGGATGGTTAATATGTTGACTGATAGAATCAAAATTCTAAATGATATCAACAGGGTAGAACAAAGCACTAAAACGAATAAGATGGATAAATGAAACCTGATAAGCTGCCTGGTAAGCCACTTAAGTACAGGACAGGGGATGTGTATTTCCAGGCTTATACATCCCGCTCCCTGCTTAGCCCATTCTCTGTACTTCCTGAGCAGTGTCACCCACTCCGAAGGCTTCAATTACCACCAAATGCTGAAGGTGTGACGTCTGGGGCCCTGGTCCAGACCAGGTCCATAGACTCAACTTGTTCAACACTGAGCTCATTAGCGCAACCCTAAACCATTCTGCCAACATTATTCATTAGTGGAAGAGCACCACCATCCTCCTGGCCACTCATTCACCCTTAACCCCAGGCTGTCCTTGTTTCCCACAGGACATCATTTGCCACCTAGAGATGCAGACCGCCTCATAAATATGCCTCAAAGTCTCCTCTTTGTTTCACTTTTGAAGCAGGTGTTCACATACCTAGATAGCTTCCTTCCTGCTCTGGGGCATGTGGGTCACTTGAGGCCAAGAGTCCAAGTCTGCAGTGAGCTATGATTGTGCCACTGCACTCCAGCCATGTCTCTTTTTAAAAAATTTACCCAATACCTTCTGAGTATTTTTTAAAAGACTAATCAAGTTATTTCCCAGCAGCCCCTTTTCTCCCCAAGACAAAGTCTGTTGTGATCTCCTGCAAGAAGTCCAAGCTGCTGCAGTAGACACCAAAGGCAATGACGTGACAGCCTTGCCTGCCTTCGTGGCTTCCCCGTTCCCAGTCCTTCTCACTCACCTGATGTTTCAGTCACAAGTTGTCTCCTTTCTGTGCTTTTGAATTTATTGTTTTATTTTTCTATCCTGGAATACTTTACTCACTTCATCTTCCTGGAAAACTTGACTTTTCCATTCAATAATCTATGCTCTCTCCTCTGTGAATCTGTTTTGACTTACCAGACTGAACAATTCCATTTTCCTGGGATTTCCCAGCACTATTCTCATACCAGCAATCACATCCAACTCCCTCATTTGAAATCACATACTGTATCCCCCACACTTTTAAACACAGTCATTTCACTCTCGGTGAGCCAGTTATTTTCAGGTTAGTCCTTCTCCCCCAAATACACATTCAGTTCCTCAGTTTGTTTGTTCATTTTTTGAAATTTCGCATTTCCTCCAGGTCTGGTGAAAGCCTGCTCTTCCTTTAATTGTTCTTGAACTTTTCCCATTTCATTTGTGTTCTCTTTAAAATCCCTTGTCTCATACGGTCTGTTTGTGCCATGTTATACTTTATTGCCTTAAATATTTTGTAATATAATTATTGTACTATTTTTTCTTTTTTTGTGTGTGTTTTATGTTTGAGACAGTCTTGCTCTGTCACCCAGGCTGGAGTGCAATGATGCCATCTTAGCTCATGGCAGCCTCAATCTCCTGGGCTCCAGCAACCCTCCTGCCTCAGCCTCCCAAAGTGCTGGGATGACAGGCATGATCCACCGTGCCTGGTCCTGGTTACATTTTTTTTTTTTTTTGCAAATATTTTTATTTGTACCATACAAATTCAAATTTTAAAAATAACAATTACCAACATTTTTCCCTCTCTCCAAGTAATTAATATTTTCAATTTGGAGAAAATCATTTCAGGAGTCTGGTTCTGCCTATTTAAGGATGGATAGAGAGAGGTAATTGGAGAATAAAATAGGGTCATCTTATAAACCTATTCTTAATAAAATTATTATATTTATTTTTACTTGACTTTGAGGAACAATGAATAGAAGTGAAACTAAAGATATTGCTGAAGTTTGAATTTTTTTTATTACAAGAAATATTAGTTCCTAAATTATCCTAAGTTATTCTGTAGTTATAAAGTCAAATCTGAAAAACTGAAGAAGTTGCAGTACTTTCAACTATCGGCTTCAAGTATTTTAATCTCCACTGTGGAAAATAAGATTATCATACACATGTACAAGTAGCCTCCTATTTCCCTAAGTATTACTTTCCTTTTTTTTTTGTTTGGTGTTATATTTATGTTACAAAAATTATGAATGTATATTTCTTCTTTGTAACCATAATTATCCAGAGTTGCTAAATATTAGGTTCTATGTGTAAATGGACTCAGTGCTTGTTCAATACCTGTATTTTTATCATAATTCACATCTCTTTAACTATCTTTGTATGTTTCGTAGAAAACATTTAAACATGAAAAGAAATTAAAAGTAATATAACAAACATTTATGCCCCACCACCCACGTATAAGAAATGTTAATCAATTTCCTTCGAATTGTGTTTTGTGAAATAAAATCTTATAGATAGTATTGAATACACATTAGCACTTATGTCATTTCTCTTTTTTCTCTTCTATCCACAGTCATTTATTGACATGACTTCAGTTTTTCTCCATATATAAATTTTACCATATATAATATGCCTCTATAAATAAAATATAGGATTATTTAAAATATTTTATTTTCTTTCAATTTCTTAATACCTTTGATGTTTTAGATCAGAAATATATTTAATATATGTATCATCTTTTAATATCTTCAAAATATGTGTAAGTAGTATTGAACTGTATGTAATTTATAAATAGTAGGAAATCTACGTGTTGCCTTTTAAAATCAATATTTGGTACATATAGGGCTAGTCCATTTATTTAGATACCATATAGTAAAGTTTATTTTAACTATACAACCATATCACGTTTATCTATCCATCACTGGCATTTGGATTGTTTCAGTATTTTGCCAGTGTGCCAATACTGACAGTGCTACAGTATGCTTTCCTATACTATCTTGTGAACAACACATGGATATGTTCCTTGTAATGCATACCTTGAAATAGAATCACTGGCTTATCAGTATAATTTTACTTTTATTTAATTTCGTTAGATATTGCCAAATTGCTCTTTAATGTGGTTTTGCAAATTTACATTGCCAGTAGCTGTGTATGAGAGTACACATTGTTTATCAATGCGGTGAATATTTGATCATTTAATATCTTTCAGTTTCGAAAATGTGGTGGGTGTCACATGCTATTTTATAACTATATTAATTTCCACATTCTTGATTACAAGTGAGGCTATGCATTGTTTTCATAAGTTTATTTCCATTTGGGCTTCTTCTGCACATTTTCTGTTCATATGTTTTTTGCTTTTGGTAAATTATGATACTTGCTTTAATCTTATCAATCTTACATATCTGTTACGTGTATACAATCATTTTCTTCCAGTCTGTGGCTTATATTTTATTTCCTTTGTAGCATCTTTATTATGAAAAGATTTTAATATTAATGTAGTCAACTTTATAAATTATTCCCTTTAGCATTTGTTCTATTTGCATGTTTTTTAAAAATATCATCCCTAACTCCAGGTCTATGATTTATTTAACAAATTATGCAGTATTGACTTTCACATATAGGTCTTTTATCCATCTTGAATTTACTTTGGAGAATATCATTTAACCTATATGGATAAATATTTTTACAGGGTCATTTATTGAATAGTTCATGCTTTCCCCCTCTGATTTTTTTTTTTTTTTGAAACGGAGTCTCACTCTGTCCCCCAGGCTGGAGTACAGTGGCGCGATCTAGGCTCACTGCCAGCTCCCACCTCCCGGGTTTACTTAGTCCATTCTCCTGTCTCAACCTCCAGAGCAGCTGGGACTACAGGCACCCGCCACCACACCCAGCTAAGTTTTTGTATTTTTAGTAGAGATGGGGTTTCACCGTGTTAGCCAGGATAGTCTCCATCTCCTGACCTCGTGATCTTGCCACCTCAGCCTCCCAAAGTGCTGGGATTACAGGTGTGAGCCACCATGCCTGGCCCCACTCTGATTTTTAAATAAACATTTTATTTACAGTACAGTAGTCTATGTTTACAGGAAAGGAAAACCTGCCAAGTGGCTTTTGCCAGGTTTCTCCAATTTGAGGGTTTGTATACCTCTTTCCCCTATTCTGCTTTTTAGTAGCATGTCATGAAGCACAGTCCACACTCAAGGTTGAAGGTATATTAAGTTCTACTTCCCAGAGGAGGGAGTATCTACATAAGTTATTTAAAATTCTCCTCTATGAAAGCTTTATCTCTTCTTATGTATTTATTTAGTCATTAATTTATAGTAGTATAGATTTATGAATATTTTATTCTTTAAATTATAATCCAATAGTACCATAGTTATTTTGTTGCTCAAATTGTTTTGGCTTTGGCCATTGGTTGGCTCCTGGGTCCCTGAGGTGCAATCACATTCTTTTCTTTTCTTTTCTTTTCTTTTCTTTTTTTTTTTTGAGACAGAGTCACACTCTGTCACCCAGGCTGGAGTGCAGTGGTATGATCTCGCTTACTGCAGCCTCTGCCTTCCAGGTTCAAGCGATTCTCCTTCCTCAGCCTCCTGAGTAGCTGGGATTATAGGTGCACACCACCACTCCCGGCTAATTATTGTATTTTTTAGTAGAGATGGAGTTACACCATGTTGGTCAGGCTGGTCTTGAACTCCTGACCTTGTGATCCATCTGCCCCAGCCTCCCGAAGTGCTGAGATTATAGGTGTGAGCCACTGTGCCTGACCACAATCACATTCTTTTCTTCTCCTTTATTTGTATTCATTTTCTTATTTTTTGTCACAAGATGCTCCCCCATTCTGTATGTTCCCTGCCCCAGCCTTAGAATGTGTTGTCTTTCCAAGGAGTTTTTTTGTTTTGTTTTGTTTTGTCTTTTAATTTAAGAATGGTAATAAATCTGAGACATGGGCTCTGGGTGTATTCATTGCTACTGGGGCATCACTGCTACTGGGTCATCTCAGAGGGTGGAGCTAGGAAGTAGCTGTATGTATCTTGACCCATGTACACATGTACACACTTGCTTGTTTCTTTATCCAGTCATGTGTTACCTTCACCAAGTTAAACATGAATGTATACTGTTGCCTCCAACTCTAATCCGGTACTGCATATTTCATTCTTGCTTTCTCCTCTTGCCTCTCTGTAATTTCCCTTTCCAATAGACAGAAACCTGGATCCAACTATACATCATCCATTTACTTACTGGTTTGACCCTAGTACATTTGGAAAGCAATTTCAGAATAATAACCCCTACTTTCATGAGAATCAAATTTACTAACTAGAACAATATTTATTAAGAATTTCTTTTTTTAGCCTTATAATTTCCAGTCAAAACACTGTTTTCTGAATTGACAGGTTAGGTCATTTGCCCTATGCCCTTTAGTGGTCACATCATTCATTTATACTACTGTGAGATTCCTGTGAGACAATCTGCATTCTATCCTGGGTTCCCCCAAATTCCTGGCCTTTTTTTAAAAAAAAAAAAATTTATGCATTCAAGTTTACTTTTTGTGCTGGAAAGTTCTATGGGCTTTGACAATCTCCACTGATTTCCAGTGTCTCTTCAATCACATAAGTGGGCTGTGTATGTAACTGAGACTCCTGGGCTTTCTTTTCTCCTCCAGTGATCTATTTGTTTTTCCCTGTGCACTATAATAGTTTTGTGCTTGTCACACTTATCTTTTTTATATTTTCCAGAACTTCCTTGAAGCATTATTCTTTTATATATACTTGAAAATCAGCTTCTTATATTTCACATAAACAAAATCAAAATATACTTGGGGATAATTGGCACCTTTATGAGATGAGTTTTTCTATTCATGAACAGAGTATATCTATCTTTCTGTTTAGTTTTTTTTCTTTAGTTACTTTTATATTGTTTTTCAATAAAGGTCTTGCACATTTTTATTAAATACATCACTATGTATCATAATATCTGTGTTGTTAATATGAATAGTATATTTATTTCTGCTACATTTTCTTTACACTATATTGCTATCCTATCAGAAAATTACTGCTTTCCTTCAGCACAGTGTCGTCTTTGTCATAAATAAAGTATATACACATGTTTCTAGAACTACTATTTCCCTTTGGTCTATCTATGTTTGTAAAATACCAAACTATTTTAATTTCTTTAACTTCCTAGTAAATCTATGTAACTGTTATATCCATGTCTCCAACCTAGTTTGTCTCCAAGAGAATTTTGGTTACTCTTGGATCTTTTCATTTCCATGTATGTTTTTGGATCAGTGTTTTAAGTTTTACCTAAAATTACTGTAGATAGTTTCATTATATTGAATTTACAAATTGACTTGGAAATAAATTACATCATTATAATACTGAGTTTTCTGACCCATGTAAATGGTAGACTCTCTATTTATTGAAGCATTCTTTTTCTCAATTTAATTTATCTCATGTTTTTACCATAAAGATATAGACACCTTTTGTTAGATTTATTTCAAGGTACTTGACATTTTCATGGTATCTTGTAAATTTTAACTTATGTTTTACATTTATATAGCTGGTGTATGGAAAAACAATTAATTTTGTGTATTGATTTTAAATCCAGTTACTTTTCTGAATAGGCTTATTAATTTTAATAACTATAAATTCTCTTGGAATTTCTGTGTACACAATCATATCATTTGCAAAAATCATGATCTTGTTACAATCTTTAGCATTTTATCCCCCTTTTGATGAAAAAAATAATACCTCCAGTACAATGTTGAATAAAAGCTATCATGGGTGCTATAGACTGAATTATATCTCTCCCCCAAACTCATTTGATGAAGCCCTAACCCCTAGTGTGGTAAATATCTGGAGACAGAGTCTTTAGGAAGTAATTGAAATTAAATGAGGTCAAATGGGTGGAGCCCTAATGCAAAATGACTGTGGCCTTGTAAGAAGCGAAAGAGACATTTCTCTCATGTGGGATACAGTGAAGATATGGCAGTCTGCAAGCCTAAAGTGAACCTTCACCAGAAGCCTACTAGGCTAGCACCCTGATCATTGACTTCCAGCCTCCAGAACTGTGAGAAAATAAATTGCAGTTATTTAAGCCACCCAGTCTATGATATTGTATTATGGCAGCCCAAGCTAAATAGTATGGCGGACTTATGCATTTTGTTTCTTCTCTCAAAGGAAAAGCTTTTAATATTTTGCCATTTAGGATGATGTTTGATATGTTTTACAGATATCCGTTACTAAGTTAAGAAATTCTTTCATTTCTATGAAGCTAAGAAGGTCTTTTTCCCTTAAGATGAATATTACATTTTATTAAATGCTTTTTCTATATCTGTGAAGATGATTATAGTTTTTTCTACTTTGATATATGAATATAACAAATTACATAGATAGTTCTAATTTTAAACCAACTTTGCATTTCTGAAAGAAGCTCAGGTTACAATTGCTATATTAATTTTCTTAATATTTTGTTTAGGATTTTTATCTCTATATTTCCAAGCAAGTTTGGCTGGTAATTTTTCATTCTCTTATCATCTTTATCATATTTTGTTATGAAAATTGTGCTAGTGGTGGCTGGGCGCGGTGGCTCAAGCCTGTAATCCCAGCACTTTGGGAGGCCGAGATGGGCGGATCATGAGGTCAGGAGATCGAGACCATCCTGGCTAACACGGTGAAACCCCGTCTCTACTAAAAAATGCAAAAAATCAGCCAGGCGTGGTGGCGGGTGCCTGTAGTCCCAGTCACTTAGGAGGCTGAGGCAGGAGAATGGCGTAAACCCGGGAGGCGGAGCTTGCAGTGAGCTGAGATCCGGCCACTGCACTCCAGCCCGGGCGACAGAGCGAGACTCCGTCTCAAAAAAAAAAAAAAAAAAAAAAAAAGACAATTGTGCTAGTGGTATACATTGTTTTAGGGGCATGTATACTTGTCAAGTTAGTCTAAGCTATTTCGTGGTAACAATTAAACGCTAAAATATCTTAACACAATTAATTCTGGCTTGCAACATAGTCCATTGTCGTTTAGATCACCCCCTTGGCATAAAAATGACTAAGAGATCCAGAATCTGTACATATTGTGAGGCTCCCATATTAAATGGATGGTTTCTGAAGTTCCCCCGTAAGGGGAAATAACACTTTATGGCCCGTTCTGGAATTTTTATACATAATTTTTGCCCATATTTTATTAATTTGCATCTACTCACATGGCTCTAACTGCCAGAAAGGTTGCGGAATTTGGTGTTCCTTTGTGCCCAGCGAGAGGAAATAGATGAACAATTAGACATTCTTCATCACAGGGGAAACCTTCACTGTCTATTATCTGTAAGAGTGTGTTGAAGACTGGAAATATTTCATTCCTAAATATTTGGTAGAACACTACAGTGAAGCTATCTGGGCCAAAAGTTTTCAATATAGAAAGGTTTCAAAATATGGATTTAGTTTTTCTTAATAGTTATAGGACTATTTAAGTTTTCTATTTTTTTCTCAGGTCAGATTTTATCAGAGTTCTTCAACGCAGTTCATGGCCAGTGAGCATGAAAGGCTAAAGTTACAAGGATTTCATGGCAATTTTCTTTACAACTGCTGCTTTTAATGAGGAAAGGAGAAAAACAGTTTGCTTCAAAGTTGACTTCATAACCACTGTATGTTCCACAGTGCCACGTTTCAGTTCAGCAGTCCTCAAGGCACTGCTCATGTCCCATGCCAAACCTAAGAGCTCTAAAACAGTATTGTGAAGATTCTTTTCTATTTTCTTTTTCAGAGCACTAGTTTAAAAATTTCCACTCTTAAGACCTAGAGATCTCTTCAATTGTTTTGGCATATTGTCGTTGAGAGAGACATGGAGTTCTCCCTATTCGCTTTGACACTAACACATTCCTCAAACCTCCTGTAAGAGATGATCGCCTTCATTTTTGTCCAGTGAAATTTTGTTTTTCTATTTTTTTCTCTGCATGCCTATAACAAACCTCTAGAACTTCCTAGAAAGCGAGGTCTCTCTTGGTGAATAAGTTTCAGACAGAGATAGAAGGAAGCTCTCTTATGATTTCTGTGTATCTGAGAGTGATGGTAAACTGAGTGTGAGGGCTACTAGCCCAGCCTGTCACCATGGGAATTGGGTATCACTTAAGTACTGACTGAAAAACAACAACGAAAGTAGAAATGTAGGATGTTCTTCACATCCTTGGAAAGTGAAAACTGGCCACAACTGAAAGGCTCCCTAGCCACGTGCCATCTTCCCTGGGGAGTGATGCCAGAAGGCGAATCTTCTTGCACATCTGAAGAGGATTCTCACAACAGGCAGGCTTGGGATTCCTTCCAAGCGGCTACATTCCAGGAACTTGGCTGCACATCAGACACAGGGACTCAGTCTGTCCAAGGCTGTGTTGCTGAGGCCATGCAGGCAGGCCTGTGGGAGGCCTTGGCCTCCACTGGGGAAGGGTGCCTGAGGCCTCCATCTCCTCTCTATACCTTAGTTGGAAATTGCAGCTGTTAGTTTATTTTCCCACCTGCCAAAGATGTTTGTCTGTGTTTATAAGGAGGTGGAGAGAGTGGCAAAGTGAGTTGGCAATTTTTTGTGATCTGCAAGCAGTGGTGTGCTGCTGGCTGGTGACAATTCACCGACATCACATTGCTAGGGTAAAGTTGTCTATGGTGGAAGTAATGACATCACAGAAATCAGAGCTTTTTATTCATTTATGTATTTACCTATTTTTGGAGGGTCTGTTGTTGTACAGGCATATGGTCTATGAATAGGTCTAAGATCTACTAATCATAGACCGTAATTGCTGCATACACTGCACTAGACTCTGCAGTAAGTGTCTTACAAACAAATCTCATATCATCTTCCCAACTCTCTAGAATGTGGGGATTGCAATTTTTTCCATTTCATTGAAGGAAACAGAGGATCTAGGAAACGAAGAGACTTTTCACGTTATATGACAACTCTTGGAAGATCTGGTCTTGGGACTCATCCCTTTTCCCTCCATCTGCAAGGCCTTCCCAGGGACCCTTGTCCCTTGCTGCAGAGAAGCCAGCTGGTTCTGAGAAGGCACGTCTGTCTTTCTTGTTCTTATTATCCAGGATCTGTTGCTCTCTGCTGCTTGCCTCACCCAGTGAACACTCCAAGACATGAAGGGTGAGACAGGTGCTCTCCCAGTGTTTGCCGGTGCATATGCTATGCCGGGGAAGAAACTGAGTGTACATGTTGGGTAAATTGCCTGAGGTACCCCAACATTGGTTCAACTCTAGTTGAGCATCCACTCGGCACAGACACCGTGCTGAGCATGTATGGGGACAGCAGGCCGTATACTGTGGTCCTTGCAAAAGACCCTCCATCAGGCAGCTTGCTGTTTAATATGGGAAGTGAGAGAGATGCGGAAATGCCAGCAGAACAACCCAGAGTGATCTGTCAGGTGCGTGGGCTGAAGGCAGTGTGGAGGGAATAATTACCCTCAGCTGCGGTGGCAGAAAGGGGCTGGGCTGTGAAGAAGGTGCAAGATTTAGAAAGTGACGGTGCATGGAGCATTCCAGGTTAAGAGGCAGTGCATGTGGGGTAAACCCGGGTGGGGACCCACAGTGAACTCTGGGGAAGCCTCGGGTCATGGGAAAGCTGAGAAGACACGGAGACTGTCAGACAAAGTCTGAGTTCCAGCCTTGAAAATTAATAAACTTTGAGAAACTGAAGTTTTCCAAACCTATTTCTTTTCTTTGTTCTTTTACTAGAAACAAATGAAAAATACTAATATCTGCTTCATGGGTGTTGTTTGAATTAGAAAAAAATAGATAATACATTTTAAAATGTTGGTGCAATGTTGGACATGGAAGAGGTGCCAGAGAGCCTGATTCAGAGCTCCTTTTCCCGAGTTTAGATTAGGTGGAGAACAGGGCTCATGGTGGGAGCCAACTTGAACATGAGATTGGGCCCCATCATGGAGGGCCTGCAAAATGAGATCAGGGATTTCTTTCTTTTTTAGTTTTTACTTTTATAGATTGAGGGAGTACAAGTGCAGTTTTGATGCATGGATATATTGTATGGTGACAAAGTCTGGGTTTTTAGTGTAATCATCACCCAAATACAGTACATAGTACCCATAAGGTAATTTCTCCTCCCTCACCCGCTTACCACCCTTCTGAGTCTCCAGTGTCTGTTATTCTACTGTCTATGCCCATGTGTACACATTATTTAGCTGTCACTTGTAAGTGAGAGCATGTAGTATTTGGCTTTCTATTTCTGAGTTATTTCACTTAGGATGATGACCTTCAGTTCAATCCACATTGCTGCAACAGTGATTTTATTATTTTTTATGGCTGAGTAGTAGTCCATGGTGTATGTGTACACATTTTCTTTATCTAGTCAAAGATAATGCCCATGTTGATGGGCATTTAGATTGGTTCCGTATCTTTGCTATTGTGAGTAGTACTGTGATAAACATGAGTGTGCATATCTTTTTGATATAATGACTTCTTTTTCTTTGGTAGATGCCCAATAGTGGGATTGCTAGATCAAATGGTAATCTTATTTTTAGTTCTTTGAGAAATATCCATTCCATAGGGGTTGTGCTAATTTACATCCCACTAACAATGTATAAGTGTTCCCTTTTCTCTGCATCCTCACCAGCATCTGCTATTTTTTAGGTCAGGGATTTCTATGCTGAATGGCAGATGGATGAGAGTTTCCATCAGGAGTTGGCCATGATCATGTGGCACTTTGGGAAGATGAGCTGCGTGAATAGGCTGGAGAAGGAAGATGTGGACTCCTGGCTAGGGAAGGAGTTGGAGTGTGGTCTCCAGGGGCAGCCGGAGTGGAGGAAGTGCCAGTGGAAGGAAATGCAGCAGAGGGTTTATTGGTGGAGCTGGACACTGGTGGGAGGTGACCTGGAAAGAGGAAGAAAGGGTGTTAAGCTGGGCTCTTCTGGATCTGTTTGCAGCCGCAATCTGCACTCTCCTACCACTGCACACACACTTATTCTGTACTCATGTTTACCCTTCAGTATTTTGCAGGAGCTCCAGGGCTTCCTTGGAATGGCTGGAGGAAGTCTTGGGCATCTAAAGCAGAAGCAAGTTGTTAGCACAGGCCTGACGTGGAACTCTGCTGCATGCAGGAGCCTGAGATGCCCCGCCCAGGGCCTCAGGACTCTTTCCATGACCCCCTAAATTCACTGGCCACCACCTCTGCCTAGGCCCATCATGGCCACTGCCTGCATAATTCTGTCATGCTGCATCTTGCAGGGGGTAGGGCAGGGCAGGCACTAGAGTGTGTTAATGTCCCCCCACTGACTGTTACAGATGGTTTGTCCTGGGTCCTGATGTTGGTTTTTAAATACTTTCTGCCTTGATTTTATCACTAGCTTCTTGTAGCTTCTTCTCAGCTAGCAGGGTGGTATTTTCTCTGGAAACATTCTTGCCTCATTCACTTCCATTCTCCTGCCAGTAAGACACTTTGTCTAACAGACCAGGGTTCCCTACCTCCATATCCTACATTCTGCATCCTTGTTCCTTCTGCCTGGAAGCCCCAGTCCTCTGCTTCTCCAGGGCATTGATATCTGTGTCTGTCCTGCAAGTGTCAATTCAATTGTTCCCCTCCAACAGGCCTCCCCAGATCCATTTAGGTTGGGTTGAGGAACAGCTGGAAATGCGCACCTGTTGGTTGGGGAATAGTCGGGGCTGATAAACTCAGAGCCTTCAAAGTCCGCTGCAAAAATATTCACTCTTCATTGTGGGAGTTAATGAATTCCCATTGGATATACTGCAGACTGAGAAACCAGGAGGGCTCAGACAAAGGCTTTTAAGATATGGCACATTTAAGATATGGCAGAGGAAGATGAGAGAGATCTATGGTTTGGGAGCTTGATCAGAGCCTGGGAGCTGAGATGCTGTGCTGTTCCAAGGAGTAGGTATTTCAAGGATGTATCTGTCTGGGGTTGATAAGCAGAATTCCCTGGAGGCTTCTGAAACTCTGCCTCCCACCACCACTGAGAATTACTGCCATGGTAGTTATGGCAGAAGAATGTTCTATCCCTAGATGTGATGGGGCATGTGAAGCTAGAAAGAGTACTGGATTAAATGACAAATTAAATCATCAGCGTTGTTTGAGAGCCTGTTTTATATCAGGTGTAGATTACCTATAATGATGCACGTTAAGCAGCAGCGTGGAACTTGGCTGAGTTTAGTTCCCTCTCCTTTATCCATTGAGAGAAAAATTTAGTTGCATACTCAGAGTGTAATTTAAATTTCAAGGAGTACAAACCAAAGTTGCAGAAGTGAGGGCATATTATTATCAAGAACTTTAATGGTGAGAGGAAGGGGAGAGAAGAGGCTTGTAGAGGCGGTGGTGGCAGAGCTGAGGGAGGTGTCCAGGGAGATCTGGATGTTACAGTAATTATTTTAGGATGAGGTGGACCTTATCATGTCTTTAGACAGAGGGTAGCCAGAGGCAAAGTAAAGAAGGGCTGATGGATGGGGCAAAGTCTCTAAGGAGACTAGAGAAAATGAAAAAAAGGATGAGTTTGTGTCCTTTGTAGGGACATGGATGCAGCTGGAAACCACCATTCTCAGCAAACTATCGCAAGAACAGAAAACCAAACACCGCATGTTCTCACTCATAGGTGGGAACTGAACAATGAGATCACTTGGACTCGGGAAGGGGAACATCACACACCGGGGCCTATCATGGGGAGGGGGGAGGGGGGAGGGATTGCATTGGGAGTTATAACTGATGTAAATGACGAGCTGATGGGTGCTGACGAGTTGATGGGTGCAGCACACCAACATGGCACAAGTATACATATGTAACAAACCTGCACGTTATGCACATGTACCCTAGAACTTAAAGAATAATAATAAAAATAAAAATAAAATAAAATAAAAAAGAAAATGATGTTGAGACTCAAGTAGAGAAGAGAACCAGGAGATACGGTGCAGAGACCACATGAGGCAATGGGACCTCTCCACAGGCCACCAATTGCAGCAGCCAAGTTTTAGACCTCATCTTTGGGTATTGGACCTTGGGGAGTCCACTCTTCCCAGTTAACAATTTCTGCTCCTAGGGCTTGAGAAAGGGCTGAAGAGAACCACAGCCCAGAGCTATAATTCTCTTTGAATGTGTCTTTGAAAGAAGCCGGTGGATGAGAGATTAGCGAATTATGTCCAGCCTTTGATCTTTTCCTTCAGGATATCAACAAGAAAAAATCACTCCTCTGCTGAAGCATCGCTGTTGAGGTTTTCTCCTGGGGCACCTTGTCCAGCAGGGAGGTGATCATTTCCCTTTCTTCCTAGCAGAACCCTGACCTTCCTGCTCAACTGAGGCCTCAATTGAAATGCTTCTTAGGGAGCCAGGAAGCCCACCCCACATCTTGCCTTAGCTTTGGCCAACTTAGAGTTTGAGGGTTGTGGGGGGCAGAGTGCTTGTGGTGAAGAAATAGGATTCCTGCCTTTTGAGTGCCAAGTTACTAAGAATGAGATACAGCATCCTGCCTGTACCTGTGCCAGTTAAATCCCCTCTGTAGACACAGGTGCTTTCTGGGGAGTTTCTGGCACCATGTCTGTCTCTAGTGTCTCAAGATACACTCTATGAACTCGCTTCCCTTTAATCTCACCAGGCTACAAAATGGAGCATGTCCTTCTTTACCTCCCCCTATTGTGCATGCTCTTCTCACTTCTGTGAATGTGCTTAGAGGTTGTTTTCCTTCAACACTCCTCTTTTCACTCACAGCTCATCCCATAAACACTACTTTGTAGGGGAGACTCCAGTCAAACCTATGACTCCATTCTCTCCAGGGAAGGTCTCATCTAACTACGATTCCAGAAAAGTATTGAGAGTACAACCTTGGTGGGCTGAAAATCATGTAGGCTTGGGTATTCACCTGATGTAGGTTTTTGTCTTCTCAGCTTTGTTTCCCCTGGCTTTTGGATAGAAATATCAATCCCTTCTTCACAAAGCTGTTGAAAAGGTTAATAGAGACAACTATGTGAATGTATCTAGCACGTGATAGGTGCTCCATTGAAGTGAGTTACTGTTTCTCTTTCCTTTCTTCTCAATTCCCAGTATTGATGCATCCAGGAACTCAGTGAGCTCTGATCCCTCCTCCCCCTCGACTGAATCACAAGAATGCCTCATGCCTGTCCTTTTTCCCACTGCTTGCTGGCCACTGTGTGCCAGGCATGCTGGCTGGGTGGGCATTCTTGGCCTGCCAGCAGCCCTCACACCCACACCCTGGTCTTAATTAAAACTTACCTACCCACATCCCACTTTATCTCTTACCCTGTTGAACACTTCAGCCCTTGAGATTTTGTTTTAGAAATAGATTCCAGGCTTATCACTAAGGAGGCTCTGGCAGTTTTCGGGGTCAGTTTGCCCCATTTTGAGTTTATCAGAGGAGATCTGTCACACATTGCCAAATCATCAAGACAGCTTAGAATCTTCAGTCCAAATACAGGGTCCGACAAATTAATTTCTCAGCTCATCTGCAAACAGCAGCCACTGTAGGGTCAGGTTTTCTCCTAAGGCCTTATTTATTTTATTACTACCCCACACATAAAAGTGATGGTTCTGATAGCTCTGCCTGCCATTAACTAATAGCAAACCCAGTGACTAATTGTGCTTGAATCTGGTAAGCAAGTGAAATTAATTGTCCTTGCAGAGACTGGTCCCTGCGGACTTGGAGGAGAACAGAAGTGCTGACATGCAAAGAACCAAGCATATGAAAATATGGAGCTTTATCAATCAAGTCAGACCTCCAGGATTTAATGGGTGCTTCCAAGGTGCTCAGTGCTGTGCCTCATAGCTTTCTGCAACTTGGAAGTCCATGGCTTCCCAGCTTCCCTTGCTGTTCTAGGGCTAGGAGAGGCTCATTGGAAGCTGCATCTCCATTGTGGTGTGTTTGACTGCGAAGCTTTCTTGCCTGTAGTTGGGATTCCTACGAGCAGAACCTGAGCTGAGGACTCTAGCACAAATGTTTTCTTGGGTGGAGGGGGAACCTCAAGAGAAGCAGAATGAGGGAAATAGAGTGAGGCAGGGAAAAGGTGCTAAGCAAGAATATGGTGACAGGTGGAAACTAGCTCCAGCCTGATCCCACAAGAACTCTGGATTGCAGGTGGCCCCACAGATTTGATCCCACCCTGAAGCAAAGAGGCTGCCTTTGACATTCCCATGTCAGTCAGTTGTTGGCTGTGGGCTGTGGAAGAGATAAGAGGGGGGTCATCTCCAGGGGAGGCAGCTCCCCTCCATGGAGGGCGGTGTTCTTGCCCCATTAGCTGCCAGGACTCACGGGAGGAACAGGCTCAACCTTCCAAAAAAGATTCAAGGTGAGACACTAACAGTATCCACTACAGGTCTGGCTGACCTCCCTTCCATGAGCAGAAACTCAAGCTATATCTATGTTCTTTGCTGCCATGAAAATCTCCTTGCTGGAGGTGATCCCTGTGGCATTGCACAGCCTTTTTAGTGAAAACCACTTGGTCACACAGACAGGACAGGAAGCAGAATTTGCCAAAAGCCTTGGGGATTCTGACCCCAGGGCCTGACTGAATCTTCAGTTTCCAATTACAGCTTCACATGCAGGTCCCAGCCCTCACAAGGTGTATGGAACACCAAAAGCAACATGGACACTGCCCCCCTGTGACTTTGCCTAATCTGTCAAAAAGCAAACCTGTCCTTCTCATGAACACCTGAAGCTGATGCCTCCAATTTAGTCTATGTGGGTTAATGTCACACCAGACTGCACGGCGTTTTTATACCAGGGTCCCTGCTGGACATTGAAAGAACATTATTCTTCTCTCTGAAGTTTGAATGTCGAACTCATTGTGTTTATGGTCTCCCTCTGTTTGAGAGAGATAAAGATGGGAAGAAAGGTACGAGCTCATTTTCCACCACACGAGAACACATTTTAAGTAGCTTGCTTTGTCATTTTCTCAGATACCTTCCTTAAGGAACTTGAGGCATAGTCTGAAGGACTGAATCAAAGAATTCCCCAAGTAATACACATAAGATGTCTGTCATTCCTGAAAGCAGCCCTTCTCACCAGGAGTTATCCTGGATCCCTGTGGTAGGTTCAAGTTCCTCCTGCATTATTTTGCCCCAGGCTGAGATCTTCATTGTCGCTTAGCCTAGGAGGATCTGGAATAAGTGGTGGGTGGAGGGAAAAGAAAGGAGAGGAGAAGAGCACTGCCATTCTAGACTTATCATGCAGAGTTTATTGCTAGTCCTAAGGTGCTTCATCAATCCCTTCTAGCCACATAGCTCACGGGTGTGCAGCCCCAGAGTAGACAGCATTGCTAGGTATCGTCTAGACCCTTCAAGAGTATGAATAATTTCTTAAAAATTTCCCTGGGAATAGGTTTCTTTTTTTCTGGGCAATTTTCCTAAGAGGAAGTGACACAAACCAGCAGCATTGAACCTGATGGACGGTCTCTTATCTTCTTCCAAACACCTGTAAAGCTATTGATAGTGCACTGAACATGAACCCAGAAATGAGCCCTAAAAAAATAATTTCCAATAAACTCCAATGGAATATATGAGCAGTTTAAGCAGAACGATACTCTAAATTTCTGAGCTTCATGCCCAGAGTTTGTCCTACATATGTCTCCTCCTGGGATAAAGGACCTAGTAAGTCTTTGGTTATAATTTGCATTAATAATGATTGAGCTTCTCATTAGCATACACTGGGCATATCAGTGTCCGGTAATCCATTTGACTGCTATGGATGGATTTATGCTGCACACCAAAAAAAAAAAAAAAAAAAAAAAAAGGCTGCAATTTTCACTTTTAATTTCTCTTGTACTAAGTTGTGTGGCAGAAAAAACAGGTGATATGGTGCCGCAAAATATTAACTCTGTGATCTTGAATAACCCTTAACCTCTCAGAGCCTCCAGATCCTCATCTTTCAAATGAGGATAGTTAATTGCAGTTGACTTCATAGGATAGTCATCTTGATCAATCAGTGTAATCTATGTGATGATTCCTGGAATATTCTAAAATGTCACAAAAGATATAATGTAAGCTTTTATAATCCATTAATCTCTGAAAGAAGACTTTTATAATTTGTCTGTCTTGAACTTTGAGATATATACAGTGGGGTATGCTGAAGCTGTTGTTATTCATTGGATTTCTTCTTAACACACATTTCTTGGGCACCTGTTTTGTGAGGGGCTTTCTATGGGACATCTAGAACCAAGTAGAGAAATATGCAGGCTTTGGCCCTAGGTGAACACAGAGGGAGAACAGATGAGCCCACAGCTTTGTAACTCTTGGGCAGGTCACAGCACACAAGCCAAAGAATAAGCTCAGAGACAAAAGCAATCTTACCATCGTGTTGGAAATATGGATAGAAGGAAACACAAAGGACATTGCATCTGAACTGGTCACATCTAAACCTACTATGTCCAGTAGAGAAAGGTGGAAAAAGTGAAAGATGAGCAAACTAATTTTAATCTAAGGTTAAAACATGGATCTATTAATTAAGAAGAGTGATCTGAGAGGAATTTGTTCAAGTCCAGATCATCTCAAGAAAGTGAATACTGCAATAACTAAAGTCACAGGAATTTTTTTGTTTTCCAGTGCAGATAAAAGTTATGTTTGTATTATACTGTAGTCTATTAAGTATTCAATAGCATTATGTCTAAAAATATATATACTTTAATTTTAAAGTACCTTAAATTTTAAAGTACTAACCCCCATCTGAGCCTTCAGTGAGTTGTAATCTTTTTGCTGGTGGAGGATTTGCCTCGACGTCGATGGCTGCTGACTGATCAGAGTGGTGGTTGCTAAAGGTAGGAGTGGCTGTGGCAGTTTCTTAAAATGAGGCAACAATGAAACTTGCCACTTGCCACATCAATTGACTCTTCTTTTCATGAAAGAATTCTCTGTAGCATGTGATGCTGTTTGATAGCCTTTTACTCACAGTAGAACTTCTGTGAACATTGAAGTCACACTTCTCAAACCTTGCCACTTATTCATCAACTATACGTATGGAATGTTCTAAACCTTTTGTTGTCATTTCAACAATGTTCATAGTATTTTCACCAGGAATATATTCTATCTCAAGAAGCCACTTTCTTTGCTCATCTGTAAGAAACAAATGCTCACCCATTTAAGTTTGATCATGAGATTGCAGGAATTCAGTCTCATCTTCAGGCTCCCCTTCTAATTCTAGTTCTCTTGCTATTTTTACCACATGTGCAATTACTTCCTCCACTGAAGTCTTGAACCTCTCAAAGTCATCCATCAGGATTGGAATCAAGTTCTTGCAAACTCCTGTTTATGTTGATATTTTGACCTTCTTTCATGAATTCCAAGTATTCTGAATGGCACCTAGAATGGTGAATCTTTTTCAGAAGGTTTCAATTTACTTTGCATCCATCAGAAGAATCACTATCTATGGCAACTACTGCCTTATGGAAGTGTATTTCTTAAATGATAAAACTTGAAGGTCAAAATTATACCTTGATCCATGGTCTGCAGAATGGATGTTGTAATAACAGACATGAAGACAACATTAATCCCCTTGTACATCTTCATCAGAGTTCTTGGGTAGCCAGGTGCTTTGTCAATGAGCAATAATATTTTGAAAGGAATCTTTTTGTTTTTCCAGAGCAGTAGGTCTCAACAGTGGGCTTAAAATATTCAGTAAGCCATGATGTAAACAGATGTGTTGTCATACAGGCCTTGTTGTTCCCTTTAGAGAGCACAGAGGCTGGGTGTGGTGGCTCGCGCCTGTCATTCCAGCACTTTGGGAGGCCAAGGTGGGCAGATCAAGAGATCAAGATCGTCCTGGCCAACATGGTGAAACCCCATCTCAACTGAAAATGCAAAGCTTAGCTGGGCATGGTGGCATGCACCTGTAGTCCCAGCTACTTAGGAGGCTGAGGCAGGAGAACTGCTTGAACCCAGGAGATGGAGATTGCAGTGAGCCAAGATTGTGCCACTGCACTCCAGCGTGGCCACAGAGGGAGACTCCATAAAAAAAAAAAAAAAAAAAAAAAAAAAAAAAAAAAAAAAAAAGGCACAGAAACAGTAGGTTTAACATAATTCTTAAGGGTCTTAGGATTTTCAGAATGGTAGCTGAGCATTAGTTTCAACATAAAGTCATGAGCTGCATTAACTTCTAACAGGAAAATCAGCCTGCTCTTCAAAGTTTTGAAGGCAGACATTGACTTTTTCTATCTAGCTATGAAAGTTATAGATGGTGTTTTCATCCACACTGAAAATTAGTTATTTGGTATAGCCACTTACATCAATGATCTTAGCTAGATCTTCTGGATAACTTGCTGCTCCATCAGCACTTGCTACTTCATCTTGCACTGTTATGTTATGGAGACAGCTTCATTCCTTAAACCTCATGAACCAATCTCTGCTAGCTTCCAAATTTTTTTTCTACAGTTTCCTCACCTCTCTCAGCCTTCATTAAAAATGAAGAGAGTTGGGACATTGATCTGGATTAGGCTTTAGCTTAAGGGAATGTCCTGTTGATCTTCTATTCAGACCACTAAAACTTTCTCCATATCAGTAATAAGGCTGTTTTGCTTTCTTATAATTTGTATGTTGACTGGAGTTGCACTTTTAATTTTCTTCAAGAACTTTTCCCGTGCATTCACAACTTGGCTGACTGGCTAAGAGGCCTTTCTTGGCTTTCAACATCCCTTCCTCACTAAGTGTAATCATTTCTAGATTTTCATCAAGAATGAGAGATGTACAACTCTTTATTTCACTCAATCAGGCCATTTTAAGATTATTAATCAGCCTAATTTCAATAGTGTTGTGTCTTGGGGAATAGGGAGGCCTGAGCAGAGAGAGAGAGAGAGAGATGAGGGAACGGCTGGTCAGTGGAGCAGTCAGAACACACACATTTACTGATGAACTTCACCATTTTATATGGGCACAGTTTGTGGCCCCCAAACAATCACAATAGTAACATCAAAAATCACTGATCGTAGATCACTATAACATATAATAATAATAATTATTATTATTATTATTTTAAAAGTTTGAAATATTGTGAGAATTACTAAAAGGTGATGGAGACATGAAGTGAGCACATGCTGTTGGAAAATGACACTGACAGACTTGCTTGACACAGGGTTGCCACAGACCTTCAATTTGTAAGAACCACAGTAACTGCAAAGTGCAATAAAAGGTGTTAAGCCTGTACTACCATAGTCAGATGACAGGGAAAGAAACTGAGCTAAGAGAATGTCAGTAGAAATGAAAAGAAAAGTAGAATTCTGTTGACTCAACAAGGCAAAGGTAGAAAAAAAAAGGATTATTGAAGAGTCCTAAGACTTTATATTTGGGGGATTGAGGATGGCAGTGTCCTCACAGGACATAGGGAAGTCAGGAGGTGAGCTGGTTTTAGAAAAAGAGGATTGCTTGATGGCATTCTCAGAGCAGGAGATTTCTATTTTGGCATCCTAGAGGCGCTTATCTCAACCCTATGCAAGTAAGAAGGCCAGAGGTTAAGGGAGGAGCGGCAAACCATCTATGACTGGATGGGCACAGGCAGAGCGGAGGGAGGAAAATTTGCAATAAGCAATGAAAATGAAGAGGTGAACCATTGTCAAGCATTGTCAAGTTGGGCATGTAGGTCACGGCAGTTTCCAGAGGTGGTGGTCTGTGACCCAGCAAGATGGAGGACCCTGTGGGCTGAAGGGTGGGAATAGAAGCCAGTTGGTCATGAGCAGGAGATGAAGATGCAGGGCCTGAGATGAGGGGTCTTCAAGCAACTCTCAGGTCCTTCTCACACTTGCAGTCATCCTCAATTTTGTCTCTATAGACAAAAGAGACTGTCTTCGTGTTTGTTTGGGTCTAGGTGTCATTTTAAACTTCTGATGTCATTTCTGACCCTTTTTCTGAGGTATCTTTCTTCCCTAGTCTCCCTTTCTTGAAAAACAGTGTTCCTTCAGCTAATTATTCAAGATGGAAATACAATGGGCTTGTTTAAAAAGCCCATTGAAATCCTATTCGGGGGCAGGCAGAATCCTCATTGCTCTGTTTCTAATGCAAGTCTCAGCATTGGTGCCCATTTCAGAGCCTTTTGGTCTTTGATTCATCTACACATCATTTCCCAAGTGGATTCCTAGTAGCTCTGTTTTCTGAATATGGAAAACGTTGGGTGAAATAAAGTTGAAAATTTTCTTTAAAGGGCTTTTCAGTCTTTCCTTTGTTATTATGCACTGTAAGTCTCTGAGAGGGGCTGTCGTGTTCAGTATTTCCCAGATGTATTTATTAATGAACTATTTTTGAAAAATCATAAATATGTATTTCTGAATAGAAAAGTCAAGAAAGACAATTCAATAAACTAACTAGAAAAACATATTTGTATCACATTTTTAAAGAAAACAAAATACCTTGTTACGATGCAGGTGTGTCAGCATTCCTCACTGTAAGCCAAAACACAGTAGAATATGATGCTACACAAAAAGCAGAATCAAGCCAGAGTAGTCTACTTTCCCTAAGTCCCATTCACTGATTGCTGATGTGATCAGCAACTGAGCTAAGAGAGTGCTCAGTTGTTACCGAGGCTCAGATGTTAAACAGTAAACTTGGTTGAAAGAGCTTCCATTTTAGTAATCTAAGTTACTGCATGGAATGAAAGTATTAAAGGCGGCTTCAGGCCGGGCGCGGTGGCTCAAGCCTGTAATCCCAGCACTTTGGGAGGCCGAGACGGGCGGATCACGAGGTCAGGAGATCGAGAGACCATCCGGGCTAACACGGTGAAACCCCGTCTCTACTAAAAAATACAAAAAAACTAGCCGGGCGAGGTGGCGGGCGCCTGTAGTCCCAGCTACTCGGGAGGCTGAGGCAGGAGAATGGCGTAAACCCGGGAGGCGGAGCTTGCAGTGAGCTGAGATCCGGCCACTGCACTCCAGCCTGGGTGACAGAGCAAGACTCCGTCTCAAAAAAAATAAAAAATAAATAAAAAAATAAAGGCGGCTTCCAGTTGGAGCAGGACATAGAAGGGGGCCTCAGGATAAGATCCGTCTGGGGATGGGAGCTAACAGTCCTTCCCTAGACAGTCTGATCTAAGGATGGGCCAAATCAGGACCCACAGAGCAGGGCAAGTCATGAGAAGTGGGGCTGGGAGTCAAACTGGAGATTCAAGAGGAAGTCATGGATGAAAAATGGGTCAGGAGCCAGGGTGAGGGTGTGGGTATGGAGGAAGAAGCAGGGACTTCAGAAAGTGTGAGCTCTGTTCTATGTAGATGTATTTTGCTTTTAATTTTCCCAGCCAACTTGTCCACATTTGAAATCATCTGCCTTTTGTGCCCATCCTCATGACCGAGAGGGGCCCTTGGAGCCCTCTCAGATTCCCAGTTCGCTCCTCTGTGATATAACATTGACTTCCCCACAGGTGGTGATTGTGAAGAGATGCTCTCTGTAAAGTGCTCTGCACATTGCCTGGCTCGTGGGGCCCCTCAATAAATAGGAAACTGCCACCATCCTCCACCCCTACTTAACCCACTGGCCATTTGGAGTGGGCTTGCTGGACTCACAGAGTCCCACTGTCTAGTGCCCTGCATTTGGGTAATGGTTATAAAATAGTCATTGGACATGGAAGACAAGTCAGGCCTGGTTTGGGCCACATGCTTACTCAGGCCTAGAGTGGGGAATCCTGTGATTAGCCTGTGTGTCATCCTCTGGTGGAACCAAGAGGATTTCTTTTTTTTTTTTTTTTTTTACAATTACTTTTATTTTTATTTTTTTAATTTTTTTTTTATTATTATTATACTTTAAGTTCTAGGGTACATGTGCATAACGTGCAGGTTTGTTACATATGTATACTTGTGCCATGTTGGTGTGCTGCACCCATCAACTCGTCAGCACCCATCAACTCGTCATTTACATCAGGTATAACTCCCAATGCAATCCCTCCCCCCTCCCCCCTCCCCATGATAGGCCCCGGTGTGTGATGTTCCCCTTCCCGAGTCCAAGTGATCTCATTGTTCAGTTCCCACCTATGAGTGAGAACATGCGGTGTTTGGTTTTCTGTTCTTATGATAGTTTGCTAAGAATGATGGTTTCCAGCTGCATCCATGTCCCTACAAAGGACACAAACTCATCCTTTTTTATGGCCGCATAGTATTCCATGGTGTATATGTGCCACATTTTCTTAATCCAGTCTGTCACTGATGGACATTTGGGTTGATTCCAAGTCTTTGCTATTGTGAATAGTGCTGTAATAAACATACGTGTGCATGTGTCTTTATAGCAGCATGATTTATAATCCTTTGGGTATATACCCAGTAATGGGATGGCTGGGTCATATGGTACATCTAGTTCTAGATCCTTGAGGAATCGCCATACTGTTTTCCATCATGGTTGAACTAGTTTACAATCCCACCAACAGTGTAAAAGTGTTCCTATTTCTCCACATCCTCTCCAGCACCTGTTGTTTCCTGACTTTTTAATGATTGCCATTCTAACTGGTGTGAGATGGTATCTCATTGTGGTTTTGATTTGCATTTCTCTGATGGCCAGTGATGATGAGCATTTTTTCATGTGTCTGTTGGCTGTATGAATGTCTTCTTTTGAGAAATGTCTGTTCATATCCTTTGCCCACTTTTTGATGGGGTTGTTTGTTTTTTTCTTGTAAATTTGTTTGAATTCTTTGTAGGTTCTGGATATTAGCCCTTTGTCAGATGAGTAGATTGCAAAAATTTTCTCTTATTCTGTAGGTTGCCTGTTCACTCTGATGGTAGTTTCTTTTACTGTGCAGAAGCTCTTTAGTTTAATTAGATCCCATTTGTCAATTTTGGCTTTTGCTGCCGTTGCTTTTGGTGGGAACCAAGAGGATTTCTAACTTGGATAATGTTTTTCAAACACCTGACTATGCCAGTGCAAGTCCACAGTGGAAGTCTGCAGTGGTTGCCAATGTGTCCTGCAGGTCACTTTTTTTCTCTCTGTCTTCCTGAGATCTGGACCCCTTGAGCACACTCCACTGTCCTGACTTAGAGGATTTACAGGAAGGATCATGAGCTGTTGAGAACACAGCAACCAACATGACTTTTTGATGTGCAACGTAGAGCCTGGATATTGGTGACCTGCCTTTAGAAGCAATGTCTTATTGCCATTGCTGAAGTGTGAGATAAATTCTACCTTTAAGCAATGGCAGGTCTTCTAGCAGTCCCTCAGGCATTGTGCAAAGTCCACTGAGTGTGGACAGAGAGTCCTGGCAGACTCATTAGCTGTGTGTCCTTGGAAAGTGACTGCTTTCTGGGTCTCATTTTCTAGGTCTATAAAATGAGGGGATTTTATGAGAAGATTTCTAAACTTGCCTCCTGCTCTGACAGTTTGTGAGCTTATTGACGACTTAGTTCAAACTCTCACCTTAAACAGCAGCGTCTAAAGAACATCTCAGAAGTGGCTTCTCTTGGCTCCACACACTAAGAAAAGCAGGACAGATTTGATCTGGAGTCAAGAACAGGCACATTTTCCTGCTCCCACTTCAGAGCTCCACACAGAGAAGACACACATCAGCCCACAGATGCCCACTCAGGAGTAGCTAACCACACACACACACACACACACACACACACACACACACACACACAGAGTCAGAGGCACATGCTCCATTGCTCACATACGGAATGAATCTGCCTGTTGTCTATGTGCATTTCTTTCTTTTACTCTGGTTTCTGTTTTTGGCCAGGAAGGGCCAGACTGAGGCTGCATTTCCTTCCCTGGGATCCCTTTCTGAGCCTCCCTATGGAAGCATCCCCAGTATCCTGTGTCTGACAGGTTGTGGAAGGTGCGTGCTGATGCCCTCACATGACTAATACACCTTATCTCATAATAACAACAGTCATAGTACACAGCAGATTAGCCGGGGATTTTCCTCGGAAAATGGGGATAACTCAGCAGGTGAGATGATATGTGATTCTGCATGGCTGGCCTTTGCCTGGGGCTTAGGGATGGGGAATGGTGGGTGCCCTCCAGGAAGAGCACTGGCTCAGCATGAATTCATGGAAATGGAGGGCAAGGGGAGTTGTCATTTCCTGCAGAGCGGGGAAGCCTAGTCAGACAGCTGGGAACAGAATACTACTAGACCAGTTATCAGGGTTTACAGCAATAATACACACAAACAGACTAGATTCATCCACTCATTCACTCACAAAGTTTTTGTTGACCACCTACCATGTGCTAGGGGCTGTGCTCAGTTCTGGGGGCACACTGGGAAAGAAGCTAGACCTGTTGCATGTCTTCATGAACTTAAAGTGCAGGAGCATGGTTAGGAGTCCATGTACGGGAGCCAGACAGCCTGAGCTCACATCCTGGATCTGATATTGAATGGACGTGTGACTTTGGGCAAGCTGATTAACCTTCTGGACTCCAGATTCCTCTTCTGTAGACTAAGAATACTAATAGGGCCAACCTAAAAGGGTTGTTCTGTAAATACTCAGAACACTGCCCTATACATAGTAAGAACTCACTAATAATCTTCTATTGTTTGTCTTTATCCTTTTTTTAAAAAAACAGCCTACTAGGGGAGTAGGCTAACAGATAAAAATCATTCTCTCTCTCTCTCTATCTCTCTCTTCCCCCCCTCTCTCTTTCTGTCTGTGTGCGTGTTTGTGTGTGTGTGATTCTAGAAAGAGTTGCTACATACCAGAATGCCTGCCTCTACCTGGGAGTCCCAGAGGATGCAGGGGAAATTTTTCCCAGGAAGAACAGCAGATAAAGAATAGACGGGCTTCCCATGTGCCAGATGTGGGTGCAGATTTACACTGGAGACAGTCATGCCAATCACATAACCACAGAGAGCAAGGTCTTCACTACTTTGCTGTTATCATTGATCCTGGGTTCTCTTCTATGTGTCTGCTCCTCTCTGCCTCTGCTTAGTTCCTTCTCGTTACAGCCTAATGAATGTTCTCCGCATTTCCTCAACTACAGAAGTAGCACTGATGTTGGAGGAGTAGGGAGATCTGAGAAATATTGTGGGGCTCAACTCGGTCAGGCCTGTTGGAATATGACAGGTGGGAGAAAGGCCAGAGTAAGGGGCAAGGCAGCCCAGGTGTTAGTGCGAGACCTGGGTGGATGGGGGCACCTGCACCTAACATGAGCTGTACAGGGGAGGAGCTGGCTTGGGTAGGCAGAACAAGGTCCAGTTGAGACCAGGTAAGTGTTAGATGCGCATAGATATCCAGGTGGAGATGCCCAACAGGTAATGACAGTGGGGAAGCTCGGGATGAGCTGAGGTCACGTCCCCTGTAGTAACCGAAATCAGTCACAAAGTACAGTTGGCTGTTGAAACTGGTTTATTGACTACAATGAAGTTCACCTAAATAAAAAATGTAAAATGAGCACCTCTAAAATCATCCCCCATCCCCTCATGCCTTCCAAGCCAACCTCAACTAAATCTCTTACTTCTCCACCCAAGGTTGCAGGTACCTGCCCCCAGTGGGGAGAGGCATCAAAGTCCCAGTGCACCCTCTGCTGGTGGGAGGGATGGCAGCAAGAAATGCCCCTTTCAAAGGATGTGCTGACCCTGGAGGGAGGTTCCTATCCATACCCACCAGGAGAAGTGTTCTAGGGCTGGCCCCCTGGGAAACACCTGTTCATTCTACCCTGTTCTTTCATGCCTTCTGTTTCAGCAGATGAGTGTAGGGGTGTGGTTTTGTCAAATCTAGTATTCAATACTGGCTGAGACATTGACTAACCATGCTGGGCCTCAGTGTCCTTGCCTATAAAATGGCACCACTCTATCTCTGTCAGTATAGTCTGGAAATTTAGTGCATAATAAATATTCATTCTGTATTAGCTCCCTCCAGACCATATCAGAGGACGTTTACAAAAGTGATGGTGTAGTTCTTTAGAGACAAGGTAGAAAAATCACATATTTGCTCTTTGTCTAGTTTCTTTCTTTGGGTTTAGGAGACATTTGCCAGAAAAGAGCCTTGACCTCCAGCGGTGAGCTGTGCACACTCCTGTCCACCCTCCCTTTGGTGGAATTATGCTGATCTTGCCTGGCAACATGCCTGCCTTCCCGAGACAGCTTGGAGATGCATATTTATGTATTTCCAGTCATCACCCCAAGAGCTCAGATTTTCCTGTCCTTGCTGTCACTTTAATTAATACACTCCCGTGTGCTGGGTGACAAAATTAGGTTGCAGGGGTGGCAGGCGTTTATATCACGAAGGGAGAGAAAAAAGGTGTTTTGAACCATTTTCCTCCTTAAGCTCTGTTATTAATCTTTGCAATCAATACTCCTTTATTTTTGGCTCCAGAAGATGGTAGGGTGGAATCAGACTGTCAAGCAATTTAAGACCATATCTGCATAAGTAATAGAGATGGTGTGTTGCTTTTGCTCTAAGTGAAAACATGTGTCCCTGGCCAGATGTGGCAGGGCTAGACTCTGAGTCTCATGCCAGTTTTATGATACGTTTGATTTAGGTAAAGTGCCTGGAACCTGCTGGGACTAAGTTGTTATTAAACACCATCTGCAGTTTTCAGTTTAATTAATATAATAGGAATTAGGATCCCATGCTTTAATTATCATGTTAACCCTTTAAGATCATGGGAAGAAGGAGGGAAACATGGGAGGGTGGACAAGCGTAGCTCTTTAGAGGACTTTGGATCTGTAGGTTGACACCCTTCATCCTGAACCCCACAGCTGTAAACATGTGTGGTGGGCTAGTCACTGTCCAGGTGTGACCCTGGGGCTGCTGGGGTTTGCTTGTGTGGAAAGAAAACTGGAGTATATTTGTCCAGTAGAGAAGGAGTCTACTTAAATATCAGTCACACCTGGTTTCCCAGCCCTGTAAGGGAAATTACTTCAACAACAACAGTAGCACTAATAATGGTAGTTCTAATAATTACATATCATTTGTTGAGGAATTACTTTCATTTTAATATACAGTATATACTATGTAGTCTGTGTGTGAATATGTACTGTGTTATACAATATATTCTGTACTAGAAACTGCCTAAGTGCTTTCCAAAATTTACATCATTTAATTTTTACCACATTAAGCTCTGATTGCTTATGAGGAAACCAAGGCAGAAAACAGTCCACATACCTAGTGTGAAGCAAAACTTGGATACAAATGTAAGCTTATTTGAATCAAATCCAATGCTTTACATTAACGTACATCACTTAATAAAACATTCCTGTTGAAAAGTTGAAAGGAAAGACTTCAAGTGGAGAGGGGACCTATTGTGCCCTCCTGGATTTCATTTCCTTTGTGGGAAATGAAACCTCAGATTCTAATATTGCTGCCACTGCCACCTCCAAGGTACCCATGCCTGTGGCTTCAAGCTCGGCTGTCAGCGAAGAGACTGAGCTCATTGCTTGTGTTCTCCAAGCACAGCTAATGTTGGCTGATACGTTGACAATGCTTCTTCAAACCATGCAGGATAATAAGACGTAAATACATTCAGACATTACAAAAGATAAAAAACTGGAAACAGAGATGGAAAAGTCTGAGATGTAAGGTTAGTCTCAAAGTAATGCTCTGATTCCAAGGGAAGAGCATTTTTGAGGTAGGCACCACTAGGCAGAAATCTTTGCTACCCCTTACTGGCTACAGGACCACAGACAAGTCACCTATCTCATGTGCCTGGGTTCCTCATTGGAAAGTGGAGATGTTCATACTTGCCCTTCATGGGTTTCATGAGGATTCTACCCAGAGCTTGACACATAGTAGGCATTCTTTTAAAAGCATGACTCTTCTTACTGGAGGCTCTCACATGTTGACTGTCAGACTAATTGCACAAAGAGGGTGATCTTGTGACTCCCAGTCAAGAGCTCCCTCCTGGGCCTCTCAGTGCCTTCATGCCATGCTCTGCTGCACATCAACACTGAGTGACTATTCCATATGGCAAGGTTCCTCTCAAGAAACATGACGCCAGGAATGAAGTCATGCTGGAGAGGACACTGTGCCTTTTATACTCTGGGAGGTGTCTCTTTTTACAGGTTAATTGACTCATCTATTCATTTATTCATCCAGCAGGCAGTATGGAGCACATTCAATACCTGGATTAAGCTGGACATTGGTGGAGTAACAGTGCTATGGTAACATTATCTTGTAACCAACATAATGACCATGTTGCAACAGTTGTCTATGATCAGAAATCATCCTATTCGTTTATTCACTCATTCATTCTTACATTTCTACAATAAAGAGATCATTTGCTCCTATCATTCACCTGACATTGTGTCAGGCTCTGGAGATAAAAAGTGGATGAGAAATCATGTTCTCCACCTTCATGGAGTGGCAGTTGGCAATTCAGAGGAGCAGGCAGAGAAGTGACTCAGTACGGCACAGCAAGATGAGTACCATGATTAGGGAAGTTTCTGTGATTGTCAGGGCACATGGGGGCTGTATTAGTTTCTTAGGGGTACTGTGAACAAAGTATCACAAACTTGATTTAGCTAAAGTGCCTGGAACCTGCTGATACTAAGTTATTAAACACCATCTGCAGTTTTCAGTTTGATTAATATCATAAGAATTAGGATCCCATGCGTTAATTATCATATTAACCCTTTAGGATCATGGGAAGAAGGAGGGAAACATGGGAGGGTGGACAAGCGTAGCTCTTTAGAGGACTTTGGATCTGTAGGTTGACACCCTTCATCCTGAACCCCACAGCTGTAAACATGTGTGGTGGGCTAGTCACTGTCCAGGTGTGACCCTGGGGCTGCTGGGGTTTGCTTGTGTGGAAAGAAAACTGGAGTATATTTGTCCAGTAGAGAAGGACAAATTTGTTTATTGTCTCATAGTTCTGGAGGCTGAAAGTCTAAGATCAAAATGCGGGCAGAGCTGATTTCTTCTGAGGGCTGTGAGGGAGAATTTGTTCTCACCTCTCCCCCAGCATTTGACGGTGGCTGGCAATTTTGGTGTTCTTTGGCTTGTAGATGCATTACCCTGCTCTCTGCCTTCATTTTACACGTGGCATTCTGCCTGTGTAGGTATCTGTGTAGAAATTTCTCCTTTTTATAAGGACACTAGTGGTATCAGAGTAGCGCCACTCTAATGACCTCATTTAACTTGATGACCTCTGATAAGGACTCCCCAAGTGAGATCAAATTTGTAGGTACTAGGGGTTAGGATGCCACATATTTACTTTGGGGGGATGCATTCCAACCCATCACAGGGGAAATATCTTGAACAGAATTTTGAAGGTAGTGATATGTTCCCCAAGATGTGGAATGAGGAGTTGTCTGCATGTTTAGAAAGGAGAACTGTTCCATGTGGCATATGAGAAGGACTAGAGGCAGGAGAGAGCACTGTGGGCTTGGGAAACAAAATCTTGCACGGGACAGAACATAAAGTATAGGAGTAGCTGCTGGAGGACTAAGTGGGACAAATCCTTCAGGCCTAAAGAGTCAGATCTGGAGGGGTCCCTTCCTCCTGAGGAGAGTGGGGACCCATGAAAGGCTTATCCAGACAGCTTCATTGGTCAGAATCCATCCCAGCCTCCCACAGAGAACCTTGTCACGGTGGCGTGGCAGATGTGGTGCTTCCTATGATACAGTGCAACTCTCTTCTGGTAGGCCACGTAACCCATTAGGCCCTGGCATCAGGAAAAATGTCATACAGGGCTCAGTTCAGGCATGGGGGAACACGGTTTCTTCCCTGGGAGAGGAGCCCTATGGTTTGGAAGGAGAAGGGAGCCTGTCTCTGGTTGGCAATGGCCTTGTGGGTGGGGAGAAGTATTATGGAGGGAGCTGGGGATCCAGTGTACAGGGCAGAGGGACTTGGGGTTCACCTGAGATGGCTCCACTTGCAGCCGCCTTGCTGGCCCAACGGCTCCCTTCACTGTAGTCATGTGGTCCCTGAAGCCCCCCATCCTGGCATTGGAGCCCTCTCCTACCTGGGGGTCTCCTCAAGCCAAGCGCCCTCTGGTCCTTTTGCTTTTACTTTTCCAGACTGTTTAGCCAAACCCATGAAGGAACATCAGAAATACCTTTACAGAGACCTTTAGTTATCCCTGTTTGTTGACCTGACTACTGTCTCTGGAATAGGAGAAAGGAGAGTAAAACACAGATGAGGCAGTGAGATGTGTGTCTTATACCTCATTCATCCACTCAAACAAATCAGGATGCAACATCTGCTGAGTGACTCCTGGGATTTCAGTGCAAAAATTCAGGTACAGCCTGGTCCTGGTGTGCCTGGCTCTGAATCCAGGAAACACAGGAGGCAGTGTTCCTCCTACCTGGCCTGGATGCCCTGTGAACATGGCAGAAGGAAACCATTCCAGGGAGAACCTTGTTTTTGGCAGACATGGTAGTCTAGAGAGACAGCAGGCAAAGAGAGCACCATCTTGGAATGGTGAGGGTTCCCTTGGAATGCTCATTTCTCTTGAAGAATGGCAAGCAGCTTCCACCCAAAATTCATCTTTGGCTCTTCCTGCTGGAAGTCTCTCTTCTCCCAGAGAGGAAGACATTGGCTTTGCTTTGGGTTTGTGGCTAAATTTTGTGCATTACCTTTCATTCTGAGGCACTACGGGGACCTATTATGTTCTTAAGAGTCAGAAAAGACCACAATGACCTGAGCTGGTGCCTTTGAAGGTGGTTGATTTGCTTTGCCCCATTGGGCGCAGTGTGGCTGTAGCCTTGGTGTGACTTGGGGACAAGCTCCCTGGGTCCCTGCTTCTGAGGAGGTGGCTTCCAGCACCCTGCAGAGGCAAAGCTGCTGGCGTCTGAGCACACTACATTTTAATCACTAGAGGTCTGTTCTCTGTGATATCCTCCCCGTGGTAGCTCTGAGTCCCAACACACACTGCAAAATGAGATTCTAGTTTTCAGAGAAAACAGCTATGTTTCAGAGAAAAAAGCCCATGATGCTGCTTTTCTGGAAGAGAGAATCCTAAACAAGATAAGTCTTTTAGTTCCAGCCCAGGCCATAGAATCATGAAATATCACAGCAGGAAAAGGCCTGATGGATCATCTTGTCCAGTGGGTTTCCATCGCAGTATTTACAGGGCTAAGCAGGGAATGTAAATGTCGGTCTAAGACCAGAGTGCTGAGCCTGTGATGACCCAAAAATCACAGACCCAGGCTAAAAAAAATATGCAGATTCAAAGTAGGCAAAGAGCATGCTAGCCAAACCAGCCACTTCTGGACTGGGCATGCAGGTTGGCAGTTTACAAGCACTGGCATAGCATCATTCCCTCATGTAATCGTTGGGGGAACTGAAGCTCGTAACGATAGCTGACACTTACTAGATGCTTCCCACAGACTGGCACTATGCTCAGTGCTCTGCCTGAATTCACTCAATCCATGAATATTCCTGTTGCATAGATGAGAACACTGAAGCACAGAGAGGTTAGGTAGCTTATCCACGGCCACAGAGCTAGCAAGATGTAGAGTAATATTTGAAAGCACACTCTGACTCCATTGCCCAGGTTCTGAACTGCTTCCCTGCCCTGCCACTCCAGCATGAGTACTCCTAAGAGCAAGGAAATGCCATGTTCCCTAGGCAGGGTCCAGAATCCAGGCCCTGGACTCCTGGTGAGATAGAGCCTGAACTGTAGTGTGTTGCTTCCCTTGTTTTCTCTGCTTAAGAGGTTTGATATTTAGAACCAGACTTCAGCCAGAACAGCCTAGCATATGCGATCATCTCTGCTCATGACCAGCTGTAGGGTCCTGCATAAATTGATATGAGTCTCTAATTCTCTAGGGAATTCACCTTACCTCCCAGGGTCCTAAGAATTAGGACTGTTCTCCCAGGGTTGTCACAAGGATCTCATGAAAGAGGGACTGGCACCAGGTCTGGATATGTTTGGATATCCCCAGATGTTTTTGTCCATCTGTGTACTTTCCAACAACCTTTCCATGGTGGTGTATCTAGTGTTCTGTAGTGGGATGTTTTGCTCCAACTGGACAAACACTGTTGGATACTGGCAGAGTTATCCTGAGTGTCTTGTCCAAACCCTAAAACATCAATGGGATGAATAATTACTTCAAAGAACAAAAAACAGCACCATGCTCTATCCTGCCAGTATCCTGGTCCTGATTGGGGCATAGGCAGGCTCCCATTGATGCCCCCCTGGGGAGTGCAGGTACCTGCAGCAGATAGTCTCTGTCACTGGCCAGAGAGCACGCCAGGTCAAGGTTATTTGGCATGTGGAGCTCTTGGGGTGCTGTGACTGGCACCTGGCATTGCTAATGGTGCCACAAGAGAAATGGTGTCCAAGATAAAAAAAGTTGTAACTGAACGTTCCATGGCATGGACATCATCCTTAATTGGAGCTGGTTTGGGAAGATAGCTAAGGCATCTAGGAGATCCAGGCCTGGAACAGCTTAGCATCAACAGCTCAACAAGCTCAACTTGGCTTTGGCATGGACCAGCTTCAAAAACTTCATAATTTCCTTATCCATAAGGTGGGAAGAATAGCTTACCACAGAGGGTGGTTCTGAGAATGAAATGTGCTAGCCTGTGTAACAGCACATGGCACAGAGTAGGAATCCTCCCATTCTCTGAACTCAGACAAGACTCATCAATGATACAGCACAACTTCTCCTCCCAATTCCCTTTCCTAAACTTCCCATCAGAGTCTATATCCTTGTTAATGTGATTTTTCTGCAAACTGATTCGAAACAGCTAGATCTTGTAGCTTCACATTTAATTACAGCTGGTTTTGCATTGTTCAATCACTGGCCCATGTGTGCTAGTATTTTCCCTCCAGCTGTCCCACAAGGGAAGAGCCTCAGTCTGTTTTCTTGCACCATGAGTACTGACTGCTCAGATCCATAAACAAGCTCAGGCAGGCAGATGTCTTGTATGCTGTGATCCCTTCACCAGCTGCTTTGGTTGGGCTCTCTGCCACATGAATCCACTTCCTCTGGGGTCCCCATCCAACCACTGAGGAACTCACAACCACTCCTTTATTTTAAAGTTAGTCATAGCGAATGGCATACCCCCATCCAATTGTCCTGGCCCTCCAGCAACACTCTCTTCCATCTTTCTTCTCTTCTTCCTGCCCTGGGGCCCTTGAGTATACATTCTTACATGAACACACCCAGGCCTGAACAGGTGTGCACATTTATGCATGCACACATATGTGCAAGCACGTGGACTCACAGCTGCTTCTCAGCTCTGCATTCTAAAATATGTGTGGCATACTTTCTGCAGTGGCTTCCTCACTGTCCACAGTATAAGATGTCTCCACCCACTCAGCTCACACATTCTCTGGCCCCATAATTGTCTAGGGAACATCGATAGCTTATCATTTTTCCATTATCTTTGCACTTCCACAAAAATTCCATTATAACAATCCTCTAAGTATTTTATGGACAATTGTCCTGCAATCCTATTCTTAGTGCTTAGTAATATACCATTTCTGCTGTCTCCTAGTAAACTATTACTAGTTCCCAGAAGATTTCTCTTTCTCACACACATCCATGATTTAAACAATGCAATGTTACCTTTGCACAGAACATTTTTTATTTATCTCTTCTACATGTCCATTTCCTGTTTCTCCTTAAGTCTCAGCCTTAGCCTCACCCTTCCCATGAACCCTCCCTCTTTGCCCACAGCCCTAGTTCCTTGTCTGCTAAGCTGGGACAAGTTCAACTTCATGTTCCCATGACTCTATGCTTCATTCTAGCACTGTTTTGCGTGATGTTTGTAATGATCCATGTGCCTGTTCACCCTCCTCACTTAGCTATGAGCTACTTAATATCACCATAGGATGATACTAATATGGAGAGGTTTTTGTACCAAGCAGTCCTGAGTGTGAAGACAGCTCTTGTACTTGCTGCTTCTGTGACCTTCCATAAATTCCTTAATCTCCTGAAGCCTTGATTTTTAATCTGTAAAATGAGGGGGCTAGCAATAATAACTTTATGAAAGGGCTATTGCCAAGGTTCAATGAAACAGTATAAAGCAAGTGTTAGCACAGGGTCTGGAAGTTAGTCTCGTTGTATCTTTCTTCTGGCATATCAAGTGACTGCTGGGGAAGATGACACACTAGAGGGTTCAGGCAGACATTTGAAAAGAAGAAGAGGGAAGGAAAGACAGTATTAGCAGGGAGAGAAGAGGCTCATGCTGTTTCTCTGGAGTACAGGGTGATGCTGGCTATGCCAGAAGGGGAAGAAGGCACCTTCACAGCCTCCCCAAGGGCTGCTGCCCTGATTTGCATTTCAGACACATTTGTGACAGCTTCATAATGGATTAAGAGCCCCAGCACTGATATATTAAAGGTTAATGGTGCATCCTGCTTTTATCTTGATTTGTGACAGCAAATATTTGTGGGTGTTGAGAGCTGGGAGCTAGCCATGTTCCTGGCATGGAGGTCTTGCTGGCTGGCAGGACTCCCATGGAGTGGCAGGGACACAGGAGCCAGGGGAGCAGACAACAACTGTATCCCAGGAGAATTCTCTTAATTGGTAGAAGCTGATTTCTACTGCACCCACAAAAAACCTGTATCATGAAGTTTCAGCACCCTGTGGATTGAGCCTAAAGAACTAGATCTGATTCCCAGACTCCTTGGCAATCTGTTCCTGGGCAGCCTGAAGCCATGTAGCTTTGTGCTGTGCCTCCTGGCTCAGGGCCACAGTTCTTTGGTTCAAGCACCTCAAACTATTACTAGGCCTGCTTCTCTGCAGATGATTGACTCACAGTTGTCCTGAAGGGAGACTAGTCAACCCAAGATGAAGACTTTTCCAACAGACTATCCAAACTAGATGTTTTAAAGGCAAGAAAAAGGCCAACTCATTCATATATGATTCATACATATAACCTATGTTCATTGGAGTGTTTACCATGAGCTGGGCACTATTGTAGGTAGAGGGCATATTATCCCAGTTTGGCTAGAACTTTTCTGGTTCTAACACTGAAAGTTTTGCATCCAGGAAATCTCTAGTTCCCAAGCAAACTGGGGTGATTGGTCACTCAAGTTGTAAGCACTGGTGATACAGCAACAAAACAAATAGCCAAGTCCCATTCTAGGAGGGGAACTAACATTAAGCAGCCATATATGTCAAGTTGTGATGTGTTTTTGTGGTTTTTTTCCATATAATTTAAGGGGTGTTGTATTTTGTAAAAGATTGTCAACAAAGGCATCATGGAGAAGGTAACATTTGATTCGACTCAGACCCTGAGAGAGTGAGCCAATTACAAATCTGAGGGAAGAATAAACCAGGATAAGGTTAATGAAAAACTACAGAAACCCTGAGGTGGGAAGGCAGGGAGGCTGGTATGGTGAGAGTAGATATATTGGGGTCCACATAACATGGGACCTTTCAGGCCATGTGAGGACTTTGGATGCTCCCTTTGACTTTGGAGTCAAGAAGTCATTGGAGGGCTTTGAATGATGAGGTGACATGATCTGGCATAGATTTTTAAAGGATCACTCTGCTTGACCTCCCCAGGGAATAGCTGTAGGGGTTAAAGGTGGAAGCAAGGAGTTTCTTAGAGAGACTATCTCAGTGTCCAGATAAGATGCAGAGTGAAGGTCATGATAAGTGATCTGATTCTAGATGTATCTTGATAGAGGAAGAGATAGGAAATGCTGAAATTTGTATGTGTGATACATAAGAAAGAGAGAAGTCAGTAGTGATTTCAAGGCTCTTGGCTACAACATCTCAAAGAATAGAGCAGTGTTTGACTGAGATGGGAGAACTAAAGGAAGAGCAGGCATGATTTAGGGGTTAGTGATTTAAGAGCTCAAGTTTGAACATTTTTAGTGTGAAGATCTATTAGCCATCCAAATGAAGTGGTCAGGTGGGTGATTGCCAGGAGTGGATGGGGTGGGTCAGGGCTGGGGTGTCCCACTGTGGTCATCAATGTATGGCTGCATCTACGGACAACTGACATGATGAGATTGTGGCAAAAGTCCTGCAACCCAGAAGATAAGGGATCTGTGGTCTGATCCCTGGAAGATTCCAAAATTCAGAGTCTGAGAACAGAAAAAAAAACTAGGAAAGGAAATGAATAAGGAGATCCTCCAAGGTGGGAGGAGGACTGAGCAAGAGCAATTTCTGCAAACCAAATGAAGGAAGGGCATCTAGGAGAGTGGTTGGCTTGTCAAATGCTACTGGTCGGGGGGATGTGAAGACCGAGGATTGGCCACTGTATTTGGGAGATCATTAATGACCTTGATGAAAGTTGCTTCAGATCAGCAGTGGGATGAAAACTGGAGTAAGCCAGGTTTCTGAGAAATGGGAAGAGGGTAATGGAGGCAGTAATCATAGATAACTCTCCAGAAGAAGAGCTGGAAGGGTGGTTGGAGGATGTCATTTCATAGGATTTTTTTTTTTTCCGAGAGCGAAGATGTATGTATGTATTTTCAAGCCAATGGAAATGATCTGCAGAGAGAAATAATTTCATGATGAGGAAGATAGAGGTGACAACTGGAAGAGCAATGTACTTTGAGAAAGCAAGAATGTCTGGGATCTAGGAGACAAACAGAGTTAGACATACATAGGAGAAAAAACAAAACTGTCATTTTTAAAAAATGGAAGGCAACTATTCTATTCGGTAGTTTTCGAGAAGGGAGTTCGTTAGAAAAGCAAAGTTCTCTACTGATGGCGTCTCCCTTCTCAGGAAACAAGAAGCAGCCTCATTGTCTGAGAGTCATCTGAGAACGTAGGAGGAGGAAGTGCACGGGGAGATTTAGAAGATCTCAGGCATATTTAAGGGTCTCCTGGAGGCTAGTGGTCATGATTCTAAAGTTAGAATCACCATGCTGGTATTTAGCTTGGATCTTCTCCCAGCCATATTCAGCCATTCAGTTCTAAACACAAAATTGTTTTAAAACAGAGTTCATTCTTCCAGAAAACATGAACTCAGCTCCTAATGTCTGTCAGCCTGTATGCGGGGTGATAGAAATTCAGAGATGAACACAGAGTCCATTCCCTGGGGGAGCTCAGGGTTGAGGTGGGCAGACAACACAGGAAGCTCAAAGGGGAAAACATTAGGATAGGGCCAAGTCCAGAACACACAGGACTTAGATCCAGTGGGCATGGATCCACTCTTTCAATACAACATGACAGCTGAGCTGATTCCTTCAGGGTAGGTACGTTTTAGTCACCTGACAAAGGCAGGACACAGCAAAGAAGGCAGGCAATGAACCTGAGTGAAGACTTGGAGGCCCGAGTGAGCAGGAGGTCTTCCAGGCTGGCACCCCAAAAGTAGGGTAGCCGAGAAGAGCTGGAGGAAGCAGCACTGAAGCACTGAAGGCTCTACACTAAGCCTCCTTTGCTGGGGGAAATAGAAGCCCCAGAATTGACCTAGTGAGTAGTGTGGACATTGAGCTCCTGACTTTGCTTAGCACCTGGCCCACAATTATCTGACCTCATCAAGGTGATTTTCACAGCTCCTATTACTGAGCTCTGCTTACATACAGGATCTAGGCTGAGTTTGGCAAATCAGAAACACATATCACATATGCCCATGTTTAGGAATTCACAGTCTGCTTTGGGACCAGGACACCAGGCCTGAGTTGAATCCAGGCAGAAGGTGTGGAAGTGAGGAAACTCCAGCCTGCCTTGGTATGGGAGCCTGAGTACTGATGGGCCCTGAGTACCTGGGATGGCCTCAGACCACTTTGAGTTAGTCTGACATGTTTGTCTTGCTGTAGGGACTGAATATACAACTATCACAGCCTCCTCGTGGCTGTGGACAGGGTGTTTGATGGGGCTGGTAGAGAGACCTCCTGCCTCTCAGTGGATCTTGGCTGATGGGAGGCTAACCCAGGAGGAAGGGTGAACGTAGAGGATAGAAGAGAGCACAGAGCTCAGTTCTCAAGGCCCAGAACTGATGCTTGGGCAGAAGCAGGATATTTAAAATCATTCGGATCACATTTTTTATTTATAACATAATAAAAATGCAAATTTTACAAAAATGTGTTTGTAAGAAGTGGAAGTCTTGCAGAAGTTCACTGCTTATTCCTTTTACTTTTGTTTTTATATTTATTTACATTTATTAATTGTTACTTTTTACAAGTATGTAAATATATTCAAATGCTTTGAGTTTTTCTAGCCGTTTATTTTGGATGTCTTAATTTCAATAGCAATTGAAGAAGTGGGATTTGGAGAGAAAACGCCGTGGAGGGAAGGAAGGTGAGGAGGGAGGGCACCTCAGCTGGCCCTCCGAGGCTGACTTTCAGGCATAGATTGGAAGAAGGGCTCTGTGGCCTATGGAAGCATGCATTTTCCTGCCGTGGGCCCTGCAGCCCTCACCCTGTGGGTCACTAAGTGTTCTCATACAGTGTTTGGATCTGCAGTCCCTCTGCTCACTACTCCAAATCACACCCTGACTAGGCTTTGGATACAAAGGAGAACTGTTTTCTTAGTCTATTTTTTCTCACTTATAACAGAATACCTTCAACTGGGTAGTTTATTTTTTTTTTTAAGGGCATTTATTTCTTACAGTTCTGGAGGCTGAGAAGTCCAAGGTCCAGCAGCTGCATCTGGTATGCACCTTCTCCCTGCAGTGTCATGTGGTGGTGCAGGGCATCACATGGACAGGGGCCCAAGCCTACTCGCATCCCAGCTTAAGCCTTTCTTCTTCTTCTTCTTCTTCTTCTTCTTCTTCTTCTTCTTCTTCTTCTTCTTCTTCTTCTTCTTCTTCTTCTTCTTCTTCTTCTTCTTCTTCTTCTTCTTCTTCTTCTTTTTCTTCTTCTTCTTCTTCTTCTTCTTCTTCTTCTTCTTCTTCTTCTTCTTCTTCTTCTTCTTCTTCTTCTTCTTTCTTCTTCTTCTTCTTCTTCTTCTTCTTCTTCTTCTTCTTCTTCTTCTTCTTCTTCTTCTTCTTCTTCTTCTTCTTCTTCTTCTTCTTCTTCTTCTTCTTCTTCTTCTTCTTCTTCTTCTTCTTCTTCTTCTTCTTCTTCTTCTTCTTCTTCTTCTTCTTCTTCTTCTTCTTCTTCTTCTTCTTCTTCTTCTTCTTCTTCTTCTTTTTCTTCTTTCTTCTTCTCCTCTCCTTCTCCTTCTCCTTCTCCTTCTCCTTCTCCTTCTCCTTCTTCTTTTCTTCCTCTTCTTCTTCCTCTCCTCCTCCTCCTCTTCCTTCTCCTTCTTCTCCTCCTTTCTTTTCTTCTTCTTCTTTTCTTCCTCTTCCTCTTCCTCTTCTTCTTCTTCTTCTTCTCCTTCTCCTTCTCCTTCTTCTTTTCTGCCTCTTCTTCTTCCTCTTCTTCTCTTCCTCCTCCTTCTCCTTCTTCTCCTCCTTTCTTTTCTTCTTCTTCTTTTCTTCTTCTTCCTCTTCCTCTTCCTCTTCTTCTTCTTCTTCCTCTTCTTCCTCTTCTTCCTCTTCTTCCTCTTCTTCCTCTTCTTCCTCCTCTTCCTCTTCCTCTTCCTCTCCTTCTCCTTCTCCTTCTCCTTCTCCTTCTCCTTCTTCTTCTTCTTCTTCTTATAAAAATACCGTCTCCCCTCCCATGATGACTGATTAGTCCATGACTGGGTTAATCCATTCATCAAGGCAGAGTCTTCATGATCCAATCACCTCTCAATGGCCCCACCTCTCAATACTGCCACATTGGGAATTAAGTTTCAACATGAGTTTTGGCGGAGACAGTATTCTAACCACAGCACCTGTGTACACCCAAGCATCACCTTTCCCAGGCTTCCTGGAAGGTCCCTGGGTAAATGTTCCAAGGTAGGAGAGGTTCATAAGCTGGCTCCTTGGCCGCCCTGTCTTAGCTCCTTCGCAGGACAGTCCCAGCAGGCCTCAGCCCCAGCTTCTGTGAGTTCACTCTTCTCTGCTCCTCTTAGTCCAGTGTGAGGACAGATACTAGAGAAACACATGCCCTAGATGTCAACTCCAATGGCTCAAAATCCACCCTGGCTACTTTATGTAATCACTGCCTCCATCATTTTATCTCACCCTTGCTCTGCTTTATTAATCTTCGTAGCCTTTTTCATCACTTGTTACAGAGCTGCAGGGGTCAGCCGACGATACCCACAGGCCTTCAGAGGGCCTGCAGCCTGCTTTGACACAGCCTGCAAGCCAAGACTGCTTTTCCTTTTTAAAAACGTTTTAAATGTTGGAAAACAAAACAAAAACAAGGAATATGTGACTGAGTCTTGTGTGGCCCTCAGAGACCACACAGGCACTATCTGTCCCTTTCCAGAAAGTTTGCTGACCCTGGCATTACCTAGTTATTGTATTGTTGCTGTTGTCATTGATGTTTGTTTCTTTGTCTCATCTCAACTATGTAAAATCCACAAAAGTAGGAACTTGGTGCCATTCATGCCCTATCCCCAGACCTAGAGCACTGTCTAATGCAGGCAGATGCACAGGAAATAGGGTTTTTGAATGACGAGTGAATGAAAGAAGGAGAACACCTAGGAAGCCTTCCCCTGCATGGGTGACAGATTAGAGAGGCCGTGGGGCACCCTGGGGAAGAAAACCAGGAGAGGCTTATCAGTGTGTACCAGGGTGGGCCATGGTGCCCTCTGGAAGCCAGTTGTGGAGCCCTAGCCAGGCAATCTGGATTCTTTTGATGATTGCAGCATCATCTCTTGTAGAGTCAGACATGAGATAGAAAATCGAGACTGCTAGAATAATAGTATAGGCATCTGTAGGCTGTAGCTATGAAAGTTTCAAGTCACCAGAATGGATATCCCCACCCTCCCGTGTCTTTTGAGCCACTCCACCACATTGTTTTCTCCTTAAGGAAGAATAATAGGACTTCCAGATCCAAATGCATCAGGCCCATGCTTATGACATCCCCACCATTGTTGAAATCCATTACATATACTGAATATTTATTCTGCTCTTGTTGCAAGTGTGTTTATCTCCATTGCCAATGTAAATATTTTTGTAACATGCAAAGATGTATTTATAAATTCTGTATTATTGATTTTTCTTATACTGCAAACACATTTATCTCTTTGTTAATGAACATATATCAAGGAAATAGAAAGATTGACTTATGGAGAAAGGTGTGGGAAGGAAAGGAGGTGGTACCAAGCTGGGGAGAATATCCTTGGCCACAGCTGAAGGATGTATGGTGGGTCTTCCCTGGAGGTGCATGTTTAATTAGAGGACAGGGTTCTCAGAGGCAAGGGATGCTTACAAAGTCCTTTTGCAAGACAATCTGATGTGCTCAAAGGTATCAGCTATGCTTTTAGCTTGTGGAAATTTCAAAAATCGGTAATCCAGGTCAGGAGACACAGAGAAGCAGCTCGCATTGGTCTCAAACCCAGTTTTGGTAGGACACACTTAAGTAGAAATATTGATTTAAACATAAGATTGGAGGAGAGGGTAGGCTTTGTCAGGGGAGGATTCCAACACAAAATATTATCAAAAGGTGAAGTAAGAAGGTAGGCAGCAAACAGAAGTGAGGCTCAAGGGATACACAAGCTTGCACCATGGTATTTCATGAGCCAGTGCAGACTCTGGTGGGCAGCCTGGGTCTGATGCTTTTGAGGCCATTCTTCCTGAGCAGTTCCTTGCCTAGGAGTTCACTACTTTCCCGGGGTAGCCTCTGCTAGGCTGTTACTATGACGACCCACAAAGCAAAGGTCCAGATTGCCTGATAGAGGAGTTTTGGTGTCTCTATGCTCATCCTGGGTTCAGAATTCTGCAAGTCATCCCTTTAGGTATCCTGAGTGCCTGAAGTGTGTGCTGTTGACAAGGCAGCAAATTGTGGGCTGATGGGGGAGCATTTGCATGTACCTTGGCAACAAGATGGAAACAAGATGGGCCATAGGCTTCTCAATGGGGAGACAGATGGGCAGATGGGGAGATAGGCTCCAATCACATGAGCCTGGAAGCTTAGACATGCAGCTTGCCCATGCTTGCTTCCATCTGGGTATGACTACTCTGGCCTGTTACCCATGACTCCTTCACATGAGCCCAGTGCTCCAACCATTTGAACTACTGATAAGCAGTCTACTAGAAGGGCTACCATTTGTTAAACATTAACTGTGTACCAGGTATATGTCTGGGATCATTAATCTTCAACAACCCTGTGAGTTGGGTATGAGTTTTGAAATCTAAGGCCTCAGAGATTAAATGATTTGCCCCAGTCCATGGTTCTGGAGCTTGCATGCATCAGAATCACCTGGAGGGTTGTGGAAACATAAACTGCTGAGCACCACCCTCAGAATTTCTGACTCAGTATGTCTGGAGTGGGGCCCAAGGATTTGCATTTCTCATAAGGCCCGAGGTGCTGACACTGCAGCTCTGAGGATCACACTTTGAGAGCTACTGGTCTGTGTCAAACAGTGAAGGCATTCAGAGGGAGCATCCACACCCAGGACTGCCAAATTCCATCACCTATGTCTTTTTAGCTGATGTGAATTGCTCCCTGGTTTGTGTCCCGAATAAGCCACCTGTTTTCATTACCCAAATGCCTTCTCAGGTAATACCTTCTCTTCTAGGAACATTCTACCCCTTGGTTCTCCATCTGGCTGCCTCTACTCGTTCTCTCTGACTCAGCTTAATGTTCCCTCTTCTAGGAAGCATTTCTTTAGCTCCTACCTATGGGTTTGCTACTTTTCTGTGCTTCTGGGATCCCCTATACAGACCTGTATTTTAATGTCTCTCATATTGTTTGGTCGCTGTTGCTTTACTTCTCTGACAACTCACCCCTTGATGATGCCTGCCATGTATTCCTTGCTTGGTGTACACTGTGCCTTACCTAGTAGACATTCAGGAACTGTTGGTGAAATAAATGGTTGAATGACATCAGCGAGTTGCATTGTGCATGTGAGGCTAATAGAGACCACACCTGTGATGGGCACGTCTCCTTCATCTCTCTGTGGTAGAGGTACCTGGACACTTCGTAGCAGTTGTTGCTGAAGAGACTGACTTCAGAAAAGTTCTAAATTGAGTGTGCTGCTAGCACAGCCTCCTCCAGGTGAAGCCTCCCTCACTTGCTTGAATGGGCGTCCTATCTGACTTCAGCATCTGTCTTCCGCTGACTGCCAGTGTTGGCTTGGCAGTCTGGATGCCTGGCTGTCCCCATTCTCCTTTATTCCTCCCTGTGTGTCCCCTCCAAAACTGTGTGCTGTGACAAGAGGATAACTTCCTCAGGGAGATGATGGCTTTTGTGGATGAATAGTTGGGTCCCTCTGTTCAACATCCCAAGTAGCCTTCCATAAGTTTATTCACCCTGGAATAAGATGATAGTGCCCCCTGTGCTGGGCATTAGTGAGCCTGGAAACCTTTGTTGAAAGATCAAGTACATGTCTGAGATGGGAGAGATTCCTCTGCACAAATTTGTGGCTATTAGAGGTGACGGATGAATGGAGGCTATGACCGTGGGTCTGAGCAGTAAGATTCAAAGAAGATGGGGGTGGCATTTTGGGGTGGGAGCAGTGAGGTCTACTGGAACAGAAATGAACATGAAGCCATAAACATTTGGACTGCCTGCTTCTTATCCAGAGACATTCCCTGAGCCTCTGGACATGGGCACCTTCATGAATAATACCTAGAGGAGAGAGAAAATCTCCATTTCAAATGTGGGGATGAAACAGTTTGGAGATCCCTGGCAGTTATCCATTCGTTCCACACTCATGAAAACTGCAGCAATTTAGAGCAGCTCAGTATTTAGACTCAACTATGTAATTCATCCTGATGTTTCTCATTTATCAAAGCCTTGTATTTGTTTGTATTACCATGAGAAAAATTTTTAAAAATGTGGGAAAAAAAAGATTCCCCTCCTTTCATTACAGGCAGATTACGGCAGAGTTGCAACCCTTGGGGCCCTTCAGGCAAAGGAACATCTTGCTTCAATTAGATATAAATAATGAACAATAATTAGAAAGATTTCTTCATCGAATTTGTTATTTTATGTTTCCTTTCATCTTTAATGTATTGAAACGAATACTGAGCTCTGTTTCTGGGCCACATAGCAGGGACCTAAGGAGTGCTGTGGCATGTGTCTCCGAAGCAAGGGGAAGCATCCACAGCTGGGCCTACTGTGTGCTGGCTGGGGAGGCTGCTGTCAGCATTGGTCCAGGGCCATGGGTGCAAAAAAGGGGCTCCTTCAGCTCCAGTCCTCAATTCATATAGTCCACTGGGGACCTGAATAATCACGGTAGTCAGGGACTGCTCTGAGAGCTGAACACAAATCCCATTTAATCCTCATAGCAATCCTCTGCCACAGGCTCTGCTTCTATCTCCATTATTAAAAGATTTGGAAACTGAGGCACAGATAAGTTAACTAAGTTTTCTGGACCACAGTGTTGGTTGTGGAGGCCAGACAGGCAAGATAGGTAATTGGACTCCAGAGCCCTTGCTTGTCTCTGCTCTGGCATGTAGCCTCTGAAGTCCCGGTGAGCTCGTGCTGCCACAGAAGCCCACAAGGTGTGGAGAGGGCACAGGGAGGCTGGGGTGGGGACAGCTCCCCAAGGAAAGGGGCAGCTGTTGGCTGCTGGATTTTCAACAGGCTTGTAGAGGTGTTGTTAGAGGAGGAAGATAAAGGGATTCCAGGCAGAGGGAGCACTGTGGCCTGGTGCCACGGATGGGAAGTGTGTGGGATTTCTCATTTCAAGGTTGGCTACGGTGCTGTGTGCAGGTGGGGAGAACAGCCAGAAATGAGACCAGAAGATGGAGGGTTGTGTAGATCCAGTTGAGAAGACTGGCTCTTCCTGTGGAAACGGTGACTCAGAGAGAGGGAGGGATGATGATGTGGGTTGATAAAGAGGAGAGACTGAGATTTCTAGAAGAGAAATAAGTAAAGAGTGATCAGGTTGGAACCTGGAGAGAGAGGCTAGCTCCCCACTGGGCTTTTTTTACTTTGCAATTCTGTTTGGTACATGACATTCTCTCAACATGCTGAGCCAAGTACGCTCTTCTGAAGCAAGTGAAATCTTCATAGCGACTGGTCCTTCCTGCTGTGACTATTCGTCCTTCCCCAGAGGAATCTCCTCCTCTGCTCCTAGCTCAGAAGTCTGCTCTTGGGCTGCCAATGGCTGTTGTTTCGTGAAATCCCCCCTCTGATGTGCACCTGGCTGGAGCTACCTGCCACTCCTCTAAGGAGAGCAAACCCAAGGCCTTCAGAAGTGCTTTGTTTTTTTCATTATCTTTTAAATAATTGTCAACATTTTAAAATCAGGAGAGATATAAAAATCCAATTTACTTTATTTTTTCAAAAACCAAATTGGTTGGGGAGGTCATGGGGTGGGGAGCTTTCGAAGTCAATAATTGCCTAGACCCCTAGCACAGCTGCAAGCTTTGGAGGGGATGCCTCTTAATTTACCTTGAGTCAGTTGGTCTCTGAGTGCGTTTCTTCCCCATGCTGTCTCTGAGTGTCACAGGCCAGCCATCATTATCGTCCATAATGCCAACATAGGCCTCTTTCCTGCGCAGCCTCTGCAGGCATCTGAGTTGGAGATCCGCAGCAAACAGCCTCTCATGTTGCCCTGACTCTTTGATACTATGATTTTCTGTCTATATGTCTGCTTCTATAGCTGAACTATAAGCTCCTTAAAGGCAAGAATCATGTCTTATTCATCCTTTTATCCCTCCAGTTCAGTAAAGAACCTGGTTTTAGGCTCCCAGTCATCTTATTGAATTAATCAACACTGAGAAAACATACCTGTAATTGAATGAGGCCCTCTCCGGGCTGAGGGACTCAAACTTTGGGGGACTGGGAATGAAGAATGTGGATAGTGGGCCATGCTGGGCTTGGACTTCAGAAGAGCCTTGCAGCCCATTTGTAACCTTGCAGTGTGCAGTGCACAGCATGTACTCATGCCTCGCTGCCTTTCTGCGTTTCAGGACTTTCCAGGACTTGTCCAAACAAGTGGAGATGTCTTATGGCACTGTCCGGGATTCTGCTGTATATGAGTACTTCCGAGCCAAGGGCACCAACCCCCTGGAGCAGGACAGCACGTTTGCCGAACTCTGGCGGACCATCAGCAAGAACGGAGGGGCTGACAACTGTGTGTCCAGTCCTTCAGAAGGCATCAGGAAGGTAGGCGGGGAGCTGGCGCTTGGGCACGTGCACTGTGACAGGGCCATGGGGTGGTCATCCGCCAGGTGGGAGACACCTCCAGAGGCATCTGACTCTGAGCAGCCCTGTTACCTGCAGGGCAATCCATCACACACGTTCTTCAGGTGGATGCCCCTTCTGGGCAGCAGGAGTAGAGCAGCTGCTCCTTAGGGACCTTCCAAGTTTGCAGAGTGGTGCTGGCTGGGGAGGAGCAGGCAGATTAAGCCTGACGTTTGGCCCACCCTCCTCATGAGCTCATAGGAGGGTGGCACAGAGAGACCTGTCCACCTCAGGTGAGAACACTTGGCAAAAGCAGAAGCAGAGTACCAAGGAAGAGGTGCAGGAGTGAAGGGAGGGTGTTGGGGAGAGGGTGGCCCACTGTGGTTATCCTGGGGGTCTGGTTGGGGAAGTCTGCACACAGGGAAAGGGTCAGCCAGGTGGGCTGGGCTCATCTCTGGGGCCATATTGTGAGAAGAGGTGTGCCTCAGAGATGGGGATAAGGGCAGACAGCCTGGGACAGAGCCTTACCGGGCAAAGCCTTGGGAGGACAAGTGGGAAGATACCAGTGCCAGAGGGAAGAAGGGAGGAGAAAGCCCATGATGCTCTTCAGCACTGTTAGATGTTGCTCATTTGTTTCAGTCAATTTCCCACAATGACTCGAATTCAGCATTATTATCCTCTTATACAGCTGAGGATTGGATGGTTCTGACTCATGACTCCTTGGGTTCCAAGCTGGGGAATTGGCATTTATCCACTCATGTGCAGCTGTAGAGCCCTTGGAGGTCAATGAAGAAGAATGTGGTGGGATGAAGGCAGGTGTTATTGCTGCTGGTGGTGGGGTCCTCCTGTCCAGTGACCCCCACATGCGACAGCTACTGTCCTGAGGTCATTAGAGAATAGGGCCGGAGACATGTACAGCCCCCTGGTCAGCACTGCTGCCTCTCTGAGCAGACCGACTGCCTCAGTGTCTCCTCCTATCCTTTCTCTCCCAGACCCATCCTGCCACCTCTGTGGAGTCTCCTCATGTATACCCTCACAGGCGCACTCACACCTTACCCCCGCCACAACACACACACTCATCCCTGTGCTGCCCCCTAGCCACTCCAGTGACATCTTGGCCTTCCTGCAGAGAGCGGTGGATGTCAGGACAGCCTGGGGCAAGCTCTGGGGCCACTAAGGCCCACCACCCTGCCCTTCATGGTCCTCAGCAATCTGCCAGCCCCTCCCTGATGTGCCCCAGAGGGGTCAAGGGAGAGAGGCCTGAGTCCCCCTTTGCTTTGGAAACACATGGGCATCAGACAGAGTGCAGCCTCTATCCCGTGACAGGCTGGGGCACCTAGCTGTGGTGCCATGTGGAGTGAGGCCCACTGGGAAGATGGTTGTGCATAGGATGATTTGTGCAGGATCCCATGCTCAGGATGACTTTTCCTTGCCATTTAGCCACATTGAACAGCAGAATGTGTCTAGGCTCTGGAGCTTGACACATTTAGGTGTGAATTCGTTTTGTAAGTTACCAACATTGTGAAATGGAGCACACCATTCTCCCTGTCTGGGAACTCTTGGAGTTGAGAAAGACCTGGGCAACTTTCCATTTGGGGGTCTCCTTAGAGACTTAAATGATCTGACAATACATATCATGATAAATTTTGAATGTTTAGATTTAACAAAGTGATACTTTGACAATAATAATAGAATGCGGTGTAACTGTGCTATTCTCATGCTTACAAGGTTTATTAAAACCTCTTAGTTCTCAGTTCACTGCAAAGGATGGTGCTCTAGCCTTAAGCTGCAGGGTCTTCTTTCATCCCTGACAGTGAATCTTTGTGGCTGTAGGTGACCTCATTTGAAGATAATGAACACAATGTTGATTTAAGGCCTTTTGTGCATGTGAGGCCTGGGCCAAATGGCCTTCGAGTTCCTTTTCCTGGCTTTCTTTGACTCTCAGAGAGAGCCAGTACTGTCATCCTCACAGGGTCTTATGAAGATTCATTGCATAATGCTAAAAAAAAAAAGCACTGCTTAGAAAAATAAAAAGATAGCTACTTTTGACTTTGTTAAGGTTCTGTTCATTACAAGTCACTTTAAGTAATATAAAAAGGCAAGTCACACACTGGGAGGGGATATTTACAATACATATAACCAATGCAAGATTACTATCAAGAATATATCAATAAGAAAAGCTCAAATAACTTAACAGGAAAATGGCAAGAGGCTTGCACAGGCTTGACACGGAAGAGGCAACACAAATGGCCAATAATCAAATGAAGAGATGTTCAAAATTATTAGTGATCTGTGAAATGCAAATCAAGACCATAAAGATTATATCATTTTACACCAATTAGTTTGGCATAAAATGAGAGGTGGTGAAGAAGACGTGGAGTAACAGTTGGTTAATTGCTGGTGGGGGTGTGCTCAGTACAATCGCTTTGGAGAAGAGCTTAGCATTCTCTTATAAAATGGGACACTTACATACCGTATGGCCCAGCAGTTACACTCCAATGTATCGACCTAAAATAATGTCCACATACACTTTTGGAGACAAGAAAGGCCACGGTAGCACTTCCTGTAGAACCAAAACCCTGGAAACCATCCAAATGACCATTAACAATATAAAGAAAGATGCTGGCTACAATGAAATGGATGAATCTTAGCAGGACGATACTGAGTAAAATAAACCATTAAAGACAATTTCATACAGGTCAACTAATAGAAGGTAACACAGAATATTATGCCCTCTTAAAAATGTATAAAATATACACATGCACATCCAAAGCAATGATAAAATACAAGATTCACCACAGTGGTTGCTACAGGTGGGAGAGCCAAAGCAGCAGGGAAGAGAGAAGGACATTGTTGGTAAGGCAGGGTTGGTGTTAGGTTTAGATTAGCAGGAGATTTTAGAAAATTAGTTAATGAGTTAATTCAAAAAGACAGCCATTCCAGGAGAAATGTACGGGTATCCTGAAGTAAAAGTTGTCATTGACCTCATTCTGCTCACCTCCCTACTCTTCCAAATGCATGTCCAGACCAAGCAAGGCAATGCTGTACTCCTCACAAGTACCCACCGCTTCCCTCTTTGCAGGTGACATGTGCCTGCTTATGCCTCAGAAAGGCCAACAAACACCATCGAGCCCTCTGGATGGTGATAAACCTGGAGATGAGTCATTAGAGAAACACCTCATCATCATTCTAGCTACCCCTTGTCCATTGGTGGCACTTAGGAAACCACTCACCCTCTGGTGATATTTAGAGTCTTACTCATGAATACAGCAATGTTAAAAAATCAGTAGCAAAGGATGCAAACAAAGGATTTTTTATCAATGCCTATCACTTCATGGTATAGAATTTAACTTTTTTAGTACATAGGATGGATTGTTTTTATGATACCTTCATTTTATGAACCCCAAGCTGGTTTTGAGATCACAAATCTCTCTTTTGCATTTGGATCTCTAAGAAAAAGAAACCAACTGCCAGCACTAGACAAATGTTACGGGTTTTATAACTAGTGTCATAAAAGTGAGTTTATAGTATTGTCAGACAATGAAGTGTGCTGCATTTTTTTTTACTGGAGGAAAAGCTCAGATTTACTCTCAAATCCTCCTTCTTCATGTGCCTGTTTGGATGACTACTGGACTTAAATGCTTGTCTGAAATTTGTTCTCTTCCCTACTTCTATGGAGTGGCCCCTGTGCTCCCTGCCCCCAGACTATGGCTTTAGTAAGCTTGTGAATCCCTGAGCCCGGAGCAGACCAGTCTGGAGATGTCTGGAGATGGCTGTGCCCTAAGTGAGGATGACAACTTGAATCCAGAAACTGCAGGACAAATCCAGCAAGTAGGGAATTATGGGCCTAGTATTCAGGGAGGAACAGCCTCTCCAAATCCCAAACAGAGTCTGCTGCCATGCAATGTGGGCAGCCTGGCAAAGGTGAGGAGTTCCCCACTGAGGGGCTTCTTCTGGAAGCTTCTTTGGCAATTGACAGACAATCACACTTCTAATTTTCAGTTGCTCTTTGGTGACTCAGCTCCATTTTCAGGAAGTGTTTGGTAGCGGAGCAATGTCTAATTGCTGCAAAAGTCAAGGAGGTTGGTACGGAGGGTGACCCTGAAGAGCTGCTGTTATTTTCTCCTTGGGAGTGCTAAGGCTTTTAATGACATGAAACCAATTTAGGTGGGGAATTGTTTAGAGTAATCATTTGTCCATGATATCAGAACTGGAGAAGGGTTATGTCATGGTTAGCTCACCTCTGGGACCCACTCCTTCATGCCAACACACACCATTGAGCCTCTGGAGGATAATAAACCTGGAGATGAGTCATTAGAGAAACACCTCCTTATTGTTCTAGCTACTCCTTGTCCATTGGCGGCACTTAGGCAATCACTAACCCTCTGGAGATAGAGTCTTATTCATGAATACAACAATGTTAAAAAATCAGTAGCAAAAGATGCAAATAAAGGATTTACCATGCCAGTGGCCACTAAGATAAGGACAAGTGAGATCTTGTCAGACTTTGATGAGGCAAATATGAAAATTTGGGACAGGAGGGAATTTTTATTTATTAAGAGACTACCACACACCATTTTCACAACAAACCTGCCTGGCACCCAGTAAGTCTCAATGAATACAGGATTGTCCCTGAATGAGTCATCTGTTTGCTGTCTGACTGAGCAGAGGCAGATAAATCGGAGACAAGGTTCCTGTCATCGGTTAGCAGGTTACCCTCTTTAGATTTCATGGTGGAAGGGACAAGAGAAATAGCTCCAGGGTTCCTGTCAGGCTTGTCTCTTGATAACCTTCTGTAGAGGATAAGATTTTCCTGGTCCTGAAAGATGCGTCACAAAGAGAGAGGAGAGAGGCTGCTTCCATTTCTGTCAGCCACGTGCACCTATCAGGCCTAAGGAAAGACTAGACCAAGGATTGGCAAACTCTGACTCCTGTTCACATCTGACCTACAGCTTGTTTTATAAAGGTTTATTGGAAAGCAGCCCAACTCATTTATTTACATGTTATTTATGGCTGCTTTCCTGCTATTTCAGCAGAGTTGAATAGTTATGATAAAGATATATGGCCCACAAAGCCTAAAATATCTATTATCTGTTCTTTTATAGAAAAAGTTTGAGGACTCCCGGTCTAGACAGGGGCAACCCAGGGACATTGCCTCTAGCTGTGCATCATCTCATAGCACACAGTCACCATTAGTAGGTAGCATATCCTCTAACTCTATATAATGGAATGGTGCACAGGCATCTCTACTAAGAAGCTCCTGCTGCAGCTCTGCACCGTTTAACAGCTCATAGGCGCCTCTAGTAGTGCATCATCCAGCTCTGTACCATCTTGTAGCATTCGGGGTCTGCCCCTTTTTGTCCTCTAGGTCTGTCTTTGATGGCCTAGAAATTTCTCCCTCACTGCACTGAGACCCAGCTTTACTGCTGGTCTGGCCTGGTCTCCGTCTGAAATCTATTGAGCAATCTCTACATCCCAGGCACTGGGCCAGATCATTTACATACATTCATACTTTCATCTGAAACCGACTACTTGATTATTATCTCCAAGATGTAGAAACTGGACCTGAGCCTCAGAGAAACTAAGTGGCTTGCCTAAGGTTCACACAGATGTGAGTAATTAGTGGCATGGTCACCAAAACCTCATTCTACTCATGCCTCTTCCCATGGGGTGGTAATCTCATCTTTTCTACACCTCATTGTGTTTCCACCCCCTTGTGTACACTTTGCTTGTGCTTTTATTTCCTTCCCTCTCTGACACCAAAGTAGGAAGATATACGCCCAACTCCCATGTTTGGCAGCCATACTGCTCCTTCCATGTGTCATGGCAAAGGTTATTGAAGTCTGTGACTTTATCTTTTGATTTTCAAACTATTAAAATATCCATTACAGAAACTTGGAGATGCAGAATTGAGCTGGCAAATGGTTCAAATTTATATGATAATAACTTCATCACGTGAAGTCAGGTTTTAATATTGCTGATGGGATTTTTTTTCTTTAGCTTGATCAACTTCATCAAGCAACATCCAGCATAACCCAATTTCTGCTCAGTGCCAGGGCTGACCTGGACCACCAATTGATTAAGCCTTTCCATAAATCAAACCTAATATTTAATAACACTGTCAAATAGAATATAGTGCTAATAGTTTAAATGTCAATCTTCACAGCTCATTGAGGCCTTTGAATAAATAGATGAGTAGCTTGTTTCAGACCCTGTGGCTGGAGATAGTATTTTTCAGAGGGAAGGTGTTTTTTAGGTCAGCATTTGGTGGTAACAAAAGGTGGTGTTTTCCTCTCAGTAAATATAGCTGAAGTCACAAAGTGTGAATGCAAATGCAGGAAGAAAATGGGCCCACAAATCTTATTTCCACCCCTGATCTAATGCTTGTCCTTGCACTAGATTGCATGTGGGCATCACCTCTTAGCACCAACATTTGCTCCCTTCCTCTTCCTTTCTGCTCTGTGACAGGGTTGCTCTCCTTGCACACAATCTCTGCTTAGTGTCAGGGACTACACCTGTGGCAGAGAAGCTGATCCCTAGAAGGATGGCAGTCTTCCACAGTAGGATCAGGAACTTTGGCACCCAGATAACCCTCCATTTGGAAAGGGCAAGGTAAGAAAGGTGACCTCATATGTGGCAGCTCCTAGTTCCATGGCATGCTGGAAATTCCTACTGAGGAGTAGGGCGAGGCTTATATGGGTGGGCACTTCTTTGCACTTTTGGGATGCTAGATTCAAAGATCAAGAAAATTTGACCAAGATGATGGAAGGAGATGTAGACTACATAGCTACCTGTGTGGTGCAAAGCAAAAATAATGCTCTCTACAACAGCAAGAGCCCTTGTAGCCATGATCCAAGAAATTCTGTTATTTCTCTGCTTCCAAGTGTGTATGGATTGGGGATTTTGTAAGCCTCCTTCCCTCTCAGGCACTCACATTGGTGAATCATTCATGTCTGTATCTTTTGTACCTGCTCAAAAGACCCTATATCTATTTTGCAACTTGGATGGCATCTTCTCTTTATTCATTCATTTATGAACTTATCCATTCAAGAAATGTAGTTTGAGTAGCATCTTCCTTTTAGGAGTTAGAAAATGTGTGTTTAAATTTTATGCTCAAGCTAGTCTGTGGCTTTGAACAAGTATATTCACCTCGCTGTACCATCTGTGATACTTGAGGAAGGTCTGTCCAGATTAGTTGCAAGTATACCAATGTATAGGGTCTAAAGCATTCAATGTGGATTGTAGCACAAGGTATACATTCAGCAGGTGTCAGCAAACTATCTTAGCAACTGCTATATGTTAGAAAAAGATATTTGTTTGTTTGTTTGTTTATTTATTTATTTTCTGAGATGGAGTTTTGCTCTTGTTGCCCAGGCTGGAGTGCAATGGTACAATATCAGCTCGCAACCTCCGTCTCCCCAGGTTCAAGTGATTCTCCTGCCTCAGCCTCCTGAGTAGCGAGAATTACAGGCATGTGCCACCATGCCGAGCTAATTTTTGTATTTTTAGTAGAGAAGGGGTTTCTCCATTTTGGCCAGGCTGGTCTCAAACTTCTGACCTCAGGTGATCCACCTGCCTCAGCCTCCCAAAGTGCTGGGATTACAGATGTGAGCCACCGCACGCAGCCACGAAAAAGATTTTTTAAAAAAGGCAATAGCACTTAGTCTTTTATGAGGTGCAATTAAAATACACATGTAGTATCTATTTCATGAGTTTAGACAATTTATGCAATTCTGTAATAATCACCCAAAACAAGATACCTATTTCCATCACCTGTAAAAATTTTCTTTTGTCACTTTCTAGACACTTCTCCTCATCCCCAGAGAAAACCACTTACAGATTTCTAGCACCACACATTAAATTTACCTGCTCTTGTAGTTCATACAAATGGAATTATACAGAATATATGTATTTGTGTTTCCTTCTTTCACCCAACAAAACGTCTATGAGATTTACCCATGGAGTTGTGCATATCAGTACTTCTTTTTTGCGTGTGTGTGAATGATATTCTATTGTATGAACCTTGATTTGTTTATTTATTCTCCAATTAACATACACTGTAGTTGTTGCCAATTCAGGGCTACCATAAATATGACAATATGAACAATACTATACAAGTACTTTGTTGAGATATGTCTCCATTTTTCTTTGCTAAATTTGAAAGAGTGAAATTACTAGGTCATTATGAAACTAACTACCTCCTATGTGGTTATGCTACTTTACATCACCTCTGGTAATATAATCCTTACATACTTGTAAGTCCCAGTTGCTGAATGTCCTATCCTGCATTAGTGTTGCTAGTAGTTTTGGTTGCAGCTAATTTAGTGGGTATGAACATAAATCTGATTATTATTTTAATTTGCTTCTCTTTGGGGACTAGTGATGCTGAGCATGCTTTCATGTGCTTATTGGCCATCCATGTATCTTCTTTCATAAAATGTGTGCTTTTTTTGTTAATATTTATTTGGTTTTCCATCTTCTCATTGCTGATTTATATTCATTAATTTATGTATTCTGGATAGAAGTCCTTGATCAAATATAAGTACTACAAATATAATTCTTAGTCTGTAACTTGCCTATTCATTTTATTCTATTGACCTGTTACCATTATTAAGATAATTTGTATTTAATCAATTGACTACATGCCTTGATTGACAGTCAACTGGCCATGTATGTGTTGGTCTATTTCTGGACTCTCTATTCTGTTCCATTGATCCATATAACTACTCTTATGCCAATACAAAAATATCTTGATTATTGAAGTTTTAAAATAATTCCTTAAATCAGGTATTGTAAGTCCTTCAACTTCTTTCTTCTTTTACAAGATTGGGCAATTTCAGATTCTTTACATTTCCACTTGAATTTTAGAATCATTTTGTCAATTTCTTCAAAAATGCCTGTTGAGATTTTGATCGTTATTACATTTAATATAAGGATCATTTCAGGGAAGACTTACATTTTTATAATACTGAATCTTCCAATCTATGAGCATGGTTTTTCTGTTCAAAAATACCAATTTCTGTCTTCACTGATTTTCACTGTTGTTTTTATATTTTATTGATTTCAACTTTTTTGTGCATAAAATATTTTCTTCTATTTTACTTTGGTTATAATTTTATCTTACCTCTTCTAGCTTTTTAATGTTAAAACTTACATCATTACTTTTACACTTGTTTTCTTTCCTAATATAAGTATCAGAGCTATGAACTTCCCTCTAAACACTGTTTTAACCCCACCCTGTTAATTTTTATATGTTGTGTATTCATTATCACCTAATTCAAAATATGAAGTCTCAGACTTAATCTTTTTGTTAAGGAATCAAGTTCTAGAGGACAGCAAACGGCTGCAATTGATTTAATGTGGGAAAGAATATGGATGCCCAGAGCGGGGATACTTAGTGAAGTTAGAAGAAGCTTTCCAAGATAGTCATGTCAGGAACACATATTTTGTAATCTCTAAGCCTCAACTCCTTTTCTGATTTGAAGTTAAAAGTGTGAGAATGTGAGAGCAAACTGGCAAGCAAGAAATAAAAGGTACAGGAAGATAAAGGAAATTAGAGAGGCAGGAAAAAACAGTTGAACTCCATGTGAACAAAACCCACATTTATTTCTACTAAATGTGTAGCTTTAGTAGTAGTTTATTTCTGCTAAATGTGTAGCTTCCTTGTAGGAGAATGAGGGCAGTGGTCTTTTCACTGCTTCATAGTTACTGTCTTCAGTATCTCTCCCATGGTCTTGGGCTTCAGTTTCCTGAGTTCTGTAGGCCGTGGCCAATTAAAATGTGCCTAAGCCTTTTTCACATGCTTTGACTCTGCGGTCCACCCAACGGCAGACCACTCAAATATCCCCCAATCCATATCAACTTTTAAAATAATAAACAGTTTTGAGAGGAAATCTTTAGGTTATACTTTTATGATTTACATGTAATAAGTCCCCATTAAGAAAAGTTTAAGAACACACTAGCTGGGTTAGGTACAGCCATCCTAATGGAGAAGAGTGAGCTAAATGAGTTAATTCATGTAAAGTGCTTAGAACACTGGCACATAATAGGTGCATAACACATCTTAAAGTTGTTTAATAATAGATAACCAAGAGGGAAAAAGAAATGAGAAAAGACAGGGGAAAGGAAGGAGAAAATAGGAAATGAAAGGATTAGGACTTCGTCATTTATATTAATACAAAATGGTGTAAAGGGCCTGAATATGACTGGAGTAGTATCATATGGGGGAAAGTGTGATGGAAAATAGGTTTTTAAAAATCTTAAATTTTAAAACTTTAGTAAGCTTTATTTATATTTTTTAGGATTTTCTGAACATAGCATGAAGGGTTTAGATTCATTTTTCTGAAAAACGATTCAAAAAACTACCAATTTTTTTTTGAGTGCCCACACTTGCCATTGTGCTGTATACCTGATTTTACCTTAATCCTCTATAAGGTAGGTGCTAATTGTCTCCATTTTATAGATGAGGAAAGGCTCAGAGAAATTCAGAAACTTGGCTAATTTAACACAGCTGTGATAGAGCTGGGGGCTTTGAGCACGTCTGATTCTGAAGCCCATACTCTTTCAAGGAGGCTCTATTGCTGCCTCACTGAACAACTCTTGTAGAATTTCAGCTCTTAATGGAGTCTATGGATTTATATATTTTTCCTATAAGACAGCTGTGTTTAGAATTTTGAGTGTCTTTCCTCCCCCCAACAAATTTCCTTATTACTATTTCCTCATAAAGCAGTTGTTTTGTCACTTTGACTATATTAAGACACATCAGTGTAGCACATGCTCTTAACCGGCTGTGGCATTTTAATTTTATAAAAGAATGGTTTTTATCTGAAGAACTAGATAGAAACCCCAGTTTTTGTGCCGTTCAGTCACCCAGATCCTTAAACTTAACGATGGTACATAATATCCACACTTAGAACTAACAGGTGTTTAGTCACTTTAGGACTTAAAATGGAAAGTTTTTTTTTTTCCTGCTGTATCCCTCCTTTCAACTGAAGTTAAAGAATTCTAGATAGTTTAAAATGTGTTAGGGATAAGCACACTTCAAAAGATGTTTTCTAGCCCTAAATTTGATGATATTGGGTACTTAAATTTGGAGTACACTAGCTATTGAGAACAATATTTTGGGTTGAGGAGAGTGATGGTTGAGGCCATTATTTAGTGGGAGCATTGGCATTTTGAACACTGTAAACATAAAAGAACACTTCTGCCTGCTGTTTGTAAAAGCTCTTTGGGAAGATCTTTTACGAAGACCAACTTTTTAAAATGTAAATTACCTACCTAATATAAGTGTCCTAAGACATGTATGTAAACTTCCGAAACTGTTTTGTCTGTGTATTTAGAAAATACACAAGAGTCTTTATTCAAACCTAAAAATATAAACTTGTGAGCACTAAACTGCTTCTGGCTTTGTGAATTTTATTGACTGACATTTAATTCAGATTTCTTTGCAAGTGTACTAATTTAGACTAATTGGGGTAAGGGAAACACCTTAATGAACTTGACATGTATAATTCAGATATCTTTGTACTTCAGGCTTACAAGTTTGAATTATAGAATACTATAAGGGTTTTTTGTTTATTTGTATGTTTTTATATGAAAGTACATAAATGACAAACTACCTCCAAGTAATGCTGCTTTAATTAGTAGCAGTGATTTGTAATCAGTGTATCTTTTAAGATTCCCTACAGGTTTTAGAAAACATTAAAAATTCCCTTTTAATTTAAAAAAAAAAAAAAAAAAAAAAAAAAAAAAAAAAGAAAAGTTTAAGAGACTTCTTTTTTTCACCACCTAAATGCAGTTCCAGGAATCCTCTTGTGTATTTCTGTCTAGTCTTTTTAGAATTTCTACAAACATGGCATATAATTATATTGCTATAAAAATATTTTATCCTGCATTTTTCTGACAATGTGGGAAAACTTCATAAAAATTGTTTAGTGACTAATTAGTATTTTATGAAATGTAAATGGATGTAAAAATTTTATTTAAACATTCCTTTCTTGATTGCCATTTGGGTCATTTCCAGTTGTTTACAGTTATAAATAACATTGTAATGAACATCTTTATGCCTAATGTTTTTCAGTTACTACATTTATTTCTGTAGGTCTGATTCTCAAAAGTAGAATTATGATGCCAAAAAGGATATAAACATTTAAAGCCCTTGATGAAATATTATTGAATATTCCCAAAAGCAGAGCTTTGAATGAATTACATTATTAGTTTTGGGATCTAAAGAATATTTATTTGTCAGTGGATTTTTTTCATCAAATCCTTGTGATTTATCTTAAGATTTTAAAAATAAATTAGTGTTTTCTACTTTCTCATATCTTTCATTGTGATTTTTTGTTTCTTTCTGTTTATATTTGTACAAGTTATTTGTGTATGCATGTATTTTTGCTTTATTTTGATTTATAATTCTGGGGACTAGAGTGGAACAGCAATCATTTTCTTTAAATTTTTTTTCCTGGGCATTGCCATTATAAACTGTGGCTAATTGGGGAAATTGAATAAGATCGTGTTTAGAGGTCTATGGTTGTTCAATAATCAGAAGTGATGGACATGTAAATTTCTTCCTTAAATATAGATTTCTGCAGTGATTTACTCTGTGAAGTATTTTGTATTTTATCCATTTATTCGTTCATTTATTCATCAACCCATTTACTAGTGCTGAACTCAGTTAGTATGTAAAAGTGGACGTGACACTTTTCCTCCTAAAACTGAGTTAGAAGAGAAGACAAAAACGGACTTGGGACAGTATATTATTTCAAAAGTAAAATATTTTTGTATCCTTTCTTATTTTATCCTGGGTCTCCCTTTCCTCCATTGGGCCTTATGTCAATGTTTGGACAATCAGGAGATTAATTTTATCACAACAGCTACCATGAGAGAAACCTGGTCTGGACCAGGTGTGAGGTTAAGTTTCTCCCGTGCATCAGGTCAATTGTGCTTCAGCACAACCAGTTCATTAATGAGGAAACTGAAGTTCCAAGAGGGCAAGGGACTTGCTGATAATCAAGCTTGAGTCAGTATTGAACTCTTCTCACTCCAGCGCCCTTGTCGTTACCCTGTGACACTCCACAGAAATGGAAGAAATTCGTGGTTAGAATGAAGCTTCAGCTCCCGCACACTGCTTGGAGCACCAGTCTCCTTCTCTGCTTGTCAGGCTGGTTCCTGGTTATCCCTCAGGCCGTAACAGAAACATTAGTGTCTTCTGAGCCTTCCCTGGGGTTTCCCTTTCCCCTTACTACACAGGTCATCCCAGAGTGCAGCCTCACCAGATGCCATCCAACCCTCAGTGCCCTGCTCTGTCACAGCCCTGCTAGACTTGGGGCTTTTCTACGGTGAGGCCTGCCTCTTATTTATTTGTCTGTCCTTAGGGCTGGCCGAGGACAGAGGTGGGCATAGGGATAAAGCGCTTACTCAAAGTCTCCTACCCTTTCAAAAATCAAAGTAAATGTTCAATGAGTAAGAAATGAGAGTGGGAAGAAATGCATTCATATGTATCTTTCTTAAACATGAATGAGCAGCAAAATTTCTGGGGTCCACTTGCAGTAAGGGCAAGGAGGGGGCAGGGGAGGGCAGGGGGTCCTCTGCCCTGGGCCTGAGTGGCAGAGTCAGTCTTACTGGAGCCCGTTGCCACACAATTGACTAAGTTGGCCCCTTTATAACTCCTTGCCATTTAATTCTGTTTGGTGATGACTGGTTTGGGATAATACAGTCCAAAGATCAAGGAAAACCCCCACTGTGCCTCCCTTATTAAATTATTCTGCTTTGGGTTTTGAGCATTGCCAAGCAAATCTTGTTATGAATTCTGCAATTACTTTCTTTTACAATTTTTATAATTTGATAGAGTAAGCTCTGGAATCAAACCAATATCCATGCCATCATGCTAACCTTGATTATTTTCAAACTTCTTATTAGAGGAAGTGGGAGGATATTGACTTCGCTTAAATCTGATTTTTTTTTTTTTTTTCAGATTTTCTCTACCCTGTAATTTGCTTTGTACCCAGGTCTGATACGCTTCACCTTAGTGCTGGCTGTAAATGTGGGCTGATTCCATTCTGCTTGTTCCATTGAATATTATTGCTTTGGGTTTTATGACCTAAGTTTTTACATTTTAAACTGAATTGTTTTGTTATTAGATTACATTAAAATCAAGAAGAAATTTCTGGTGAAAATAATTTTGATTTATTATGTCAGCCAGATTGTTGGCAATTTTTGTGTAGCTTAGTTTTATTTCCACTTTATTGGCATAATGTTTATTCAGGAGCAAAAAGGAAGAAAAAGTGAAAAAAAATAACATTTACATAGAAATTGACATGTGTGGCATTGTGCTTATGCACTTTATCTTCACCATTGAGGATCTTTTGTGGCGTGTTTCCATTTTGCAAATAAGGAATGCAAAACTCAAAAAAACTAAATTATTTTCCCAAAAATTAGCTGTCTCTTTCTACCATTTTTGTGTCTTTTTGTTATTACTACTATTATTATCATTGTCATCATTATCTTGTGATCATCCATAAGATAAAACATATTTGGGCAGAAGTAGTGGTTTCCACTGGGATGGGGTGCTCCAATAAACAGCTGATAGGTCTCTTCACTCTATAACATGAGGATATTAAGATTTGCTCTGGGTCCTATATTTTGAAATTGTAGTCTCTCTCTCTCTCTCTCTCTCTGTGTGTGTGTGTGTGTGTGTGTGTGTGTGTGTGTGTGTGTTTGGGAGAGAGAGAGAGAGGGATAGAGAGAGGTGCCCCCATCAGGACTGTGCAGGAGTTCCCCCACTACCCCTGTAAAGCCCCTTTACTGGTAAACTTTATTTACTTTTTTTTTGAGATGGAGTTTCACTCTTGTTGCCCAGGCTAGAGTGCAATGAGCAATCTCGGCTCACCACAACCTCCGCCTCCTGGGTTCAAGCAATTCTCCTGCCTCAGCCTCCCGAGTAGCTGGGATTACAGGCATGCGCCACCACACCTGGCTAATTTTGTATTTTTAGTAAAGACGGGGTTTCTCCATGTTGGTCAGGCTGATCTCGAACTCCAGAGCTCAGGTCATCCGCCCACCTCAGCCTCCCAAAGTGCTGGGATTACAGATGTGAGCCACTGCACCCAGCCCTCTACCAGTGAACTTTTATGGTTCTTTTGACTTTACAAAGCTGTAAATTCCGACAGGTAGAGCCCACAGCTTATTCAGCTGTGAGGAATGAGAGTCCATTTGTATCTTTTTGGTCAGAATGTGACCTCTTTTATAGCTCCTCAAAGTGCTCCAAGGCTGTTGTGTGAGCTCTGACATTTTAGCAAAGGCCATAAAGGAATACTTAGCCACAAATGGAGTTAGAGGATGAGGCTCTTCTACATAAGCCTCTGGAGATGGTCTCCCAGCACATGAAGGGATGTTCCTTAATGTTAATTGGGATAGCATGCAATTTTGCTGCTTCTCTCTCCTCACAGCACAGTTCGTGTTGCCAGTTCCCAGCAACCCTTTATGGCTAAACAGACTTTAAGAAGAAGCTGCTTCAGACAGCAAAGCCACCTTGGCCTCGGGGTATAGTTTCATGGGTCTCACTTAAACTTTATTTCAGTGAAGTCAAGTGCTCAGTTAAAGGCAGCATAGCATAGTGAATAGAGAATCGGATTTGGTTCTGAAAGAACTGGATTTGGATCTTGTATCCATCTTTTACTAGCTGTGAGATCTTGGGCAAATTAACGGGCTCCTGAATAATAACAATAATAATACCAGGTCTTATCAGAGTTATTGTAAAGATTAGAAGTGATGTGAAAGAGCCAGGCATGGTGGCTCGCGCCTGTAATCTCAGCCCTTTGGGAGGCTGAGGCGGGAGGATCTCTTGAGGTCAGGAGTTCAAGACCAGCCTGGACAACATGGTGAAATCCCATCTCTACTAAAAATGCAAAAATTAATACACCATGGAATACTCTACAGTCATAAAAGGAACAAGATCATGTCCTGTTCAAGGACATGGATGAAGCTGGAAGCCATTATCCTCAGCAAACTAACACAAGAACAGAAAACCAAACACTACATGTTCTCACTCATAAGTGGGAGCTGAACAATGAAAACACATGGACACAGGGAAGGGAACAACACACTCTGGGGCCTGTTGGGGGGTGGAGGGATGGTATCAGAATAAATAGTTAATGCATGTGAGGCTTAATACCTAGGTGATGGGTTGATAGGTGCAGCAAACCACCATGGCACACGTTTGCCTATGTAACACCTATGCACATCTTGCACGTGTATCCCACACCTTCAAATAAAATAAAAACTTTTTTTTTTAAATACCAAAATTAGCCCGGCCTGGTGGCACATGTCTGTAGTCCCAGCTACTCAGGAGGCTGAGGCACAGGAACCGCTTGTTCCCAGGAGGCGGAGGTTGCAGTGAGCCTGGGCGACAGAGCAAGACTCCATTTCAAAACAACAAAAGAAAAACATTAAAAAGTATATTTTAACAGTGTAGTTCTCAAAGGGTGGGCCTTGTTCCAACACTGCCAGCATCATGTGAGAACTTGTTAGAAATGTACCGTCTTGGACTCTACTCCAGAGCTAATGAATTAGAAGCTGGGCAACAGGGAGGTTAGCAATCTGTGTTTTAACATGTCCTCCAGGTGATCCTCATGGCTTCCGAGTTTGAGAACGTTTGCTTGAACAAATGGTGCTTATTGTCATGATTGTTGTTTTATTAGTATTTTATTTATTCTTGAATTTTAGAAACTGAGGCCAAGGGTGCCCATTAATGCTGTCTGTGAAGCCTCTGGAAGAGACTTCAGGGTGGAAAAGGGTGGAGGGCAGACCAGGAGGGGCAAACAGGATGTGCCCCACTCAGCAGCTCAGTCAAGCCAAGACCAAGGCTTCTGGCTTCCCAGATTTTGCTTGCCATCCCTTCATCTTTTATTCAATCACTTTACACATATTTACTTAGCACCAACTCTATGCCAGACATCATGCTAGGGGAGCAAACAGGACATGCATGGTCAAGCTTACATTCTTCCTTGTGTGTGTGTGTGTGTGGGTGTGGGTGGGTGTGCATATGTGTGTACCTGGCACACAGGGAGTATCTGCACAGTCCTGTTCCTGTACTTTATGGGCTATTTGACCATATGTATGTTTGTCGTCTGTGTACCCTGAATTCATGTATTCTTAAGTTGTTTAAATTTCCTGGGATGGCATTCTTCATTCTGTATTCTTTTCCCTTTGTAATCTATTTTGTATCTGGGTACACAGATTTACTCTTTCTTTTAGGTCATCTTAATTTTTCCCATGGAATAACTCAGATTAGATTATTGTTTATCATGGTCTTTGGATAATTTAAAATTTTGACAAATCATTGAAAAATCAATGTGTCCCTTTGCCCTACTGACGAGGTTATTTATAGTCCCTAGTTTTGCTGATAGCGTACAACTTCAGAATTTGAGAAAAGAGGCATTGATTTTTCCAACTTAGGACTTTTCTTTTTCCTTTGTACCAAACCAGCTTCTTTTTTCTTGAAAATATAAGAAACCTTATTTTACTAGGACAATTTTTGGCTCACTAAATAAAACTATTCCTCCCCAAAGTGCTGGAGGCCCTAAAAGGGAATGCTGCCATAATGTCTCCAAAGGGTCAGATGCTGGAGGCAGATGTCATTAACAAAGACTTGACAAGAATCTGGCAGCAGAAGAGGGGAGAAAAACCAGCATGAGGACAGAGTCAATTGCTCAGGGGGCTCAGTGTGGCTGTTTGGGGCTACTGATACTGAACTTTTGATGTGACAGAGAGGAAGGCAATTTGCAGTCAAGGAGATCTGAGGAGAAATTGAAGCTCTGCCAATAGCTAATTCTGTGGCCTTGGGTACAGTTCTTTTTGAGCCTCAATTTCCTTGGGTGGAAAGTGTACACAATTTGGACTGCGGAAGTTTATCCTGAACTTTCTAAGAAATTCAGGGAATGGAATTGATGGTAAGGGAAGAGAATAGCTGGTAAAACATAAAGTAGAGTTATTTTCAGGAAGATGTTCAGTGTGACTTTCCTTTAAAATGTGTTTTTAGTAGCCCTGGTCTCTCAACTCTATGGTTTCCCTTCTTCCATTCAGTACTCCAATTCATCACCCTGGAGCTTTAATACTATCTCCCTTTCTAAACCTATGTTCAAGAGAAGATCAGAAATTATTTGACCCAGAGGTCTAAATCATTACATCTCGACTTTAGCATGCATCAGGATCACTTGTAAAGGTTATTAAAACATAGCATTTTGGACCTTGTTCTAAGAGTCTTATTTAGTGGGTCTTGGGATGGGACCTGATAATTTACATTTCTTATAAGTTCATCAGTGAGCTGATGTTGCTTGGCCAGAAAACACACTTTGAGAGCCACTAGTCTATATCATAGACTTTAAGAATGCCAGTTCTGGAGAAGACCTGAAGGACCATCTGTGCCACTCTTCCATTTTTATAAATTGATATGAAATCAGTAATTGGGCCAAGACTGTGATCCAGCCTAGTCTAACAATTTTTCTAATTTACTATACTGATGATTGAGGACAATTTCAAGTGTTATTTATACCAAGGCAATTGCATTATCAGGATCCAAACTTTTAGCTATAAGATAATGCAGGTAATGATTGTCATGATCATGAGAATAGTGTGTTATTGTTTGCGTTTCTTCAATGCACCACACTGTCTTTTCCTGTGACAAGTGTGTGAGGTGGGCATGCTATTCCTGTCTTCTAGGTGAGGGCATTCAGCTCAGAGGGCTCAGATAGCTGGCCAAGGATGCTAAAGAAAGACCTGGTCTGCCCGTCTCCAAATCCTTGTTCTCGCCAACATACCATGCTGTGCTCTCTATGACCTGGAATTGAAAATTCTATAAACGAAGTTAAAAATCAAAGGGCAGATAACGTAAGAGAAAAGGCATTTCTGTTATTGTTGCTGTTGTTCAGTTGTTTGAGTTTCTTACAAATTCTGGCTATCTGTCCCTCCATTAAAAAGTGGGCAAAGGACATGAATAGACATTTTTCAAACAAAGAAATACAAATGGCCAACAAGCATAGGAAAAAAATGCAGAACATCACTAGTCATCAGATAAATGCAAATTAGACCAACAGTGAGATATCACTTACACCAGTCAGAATGGCTGTTATTAAAATGACAAAAAATAACAGATGTTAGTGAGGATGCAGAGAAAAGGGAATGCTTCTACAGTGTTGGTGGGAATGTAAATTACTAAAACTTCTATGGAAAACAGTATGTAGATTTCCCAAAAAACTAAACATAGAACTACCCAGCAATCTCACTACTGGGTATCTATTCAAAGAAAATTATTATATCTAAAAGATAACTGCAGTTATATGTTTATAGCATCTCTGTTCACTAAGATATGAAATCAATCTGTTGATTGGATAAAGAAAATGTGATATATATATGTATATTTATGCAAAGGAATATTATTCAGCCATTCAAAAGAATAAAATAATGCCTTTTGCAGTATCATGGATGGAACTGGAGGTCACTATCTTAAGTGAAATAATTCAGAAACAGAGAATCAAATGCCACATGTTCTCACTTATAAGTGGGAGCTAAATCATGTGTACACCTGGACATCGAGTGTGGAATAACAGACATTAGAGACTTGGAAAGGTGGGAGGGTGGGATGGGGGTAAGGGATGAGAAATTACATAAGGGTACAATGTAGGCTATTTGGGTGATGGTTACAGTAAAATCCCAGACTTCACTACTATGCAATATATCCATGTAACAAAACTGCACTTGTACCCTTTAAAGTTATACAAATTTTTTAACAAAGAAAAGAAACTCATGGAAAAAAGGGATTGGTGGCCTTTTTGAGATGCAGAATTACTCTCATTCTCTCTATCCACTGCTGTCCTCCTCACTATCGACTATGTTACTCTAGGAAACAGGAATACCAGGATGAGACAGGCAATCATTTGCAGAAATCCTGGCACCTGGCCATCAGGAGCCATGTCCTACTGCTGTAGCCTGGCGACACCTCCATCTTCTCAGTTCTCCTGCCCAGGTCATGGGTGGCCTCTCTGGGCCTTTCATGACAAAGCTAAGGGCTGCCCTAGTGTCTGTGCTCTACATGCCACACAAGCCAGAGGCCTACCTGCTGCCAGAAGGCCTTGCTCCCCTTTGGTTGTGTCATCTCATTGTCCAGTCCCATCCTGTTCACTCTGGGTTGCAGCCAGGAGCCAAATTGACTTTGTGCCCTGTGGACCCTCAGAAAAGCAGCTTTTTTAGTAATTGTGGAGAGTTTGTCTGCAATCTCTTGCCCCCCAACTAAGCCTGTCCTGGTTTGCCTCCTTTTGCTGGTCCAGAGTCTGATCCAGATAAAAAGTCTTTACCTTTCATTCTTTGGGTAGCAGGTTTCCTGGCAGCCTCCTAGCTGGGCCCACCAATGGTCGGCCTCACAGCCTCACATCATTTTGATTTTGCATCACCTCTCTCCATTGTTCTCTCTTTAGAGATGGGCTCTTTATCTCCAGCTGAAGGTCCACTTTTTCTGAACCCTTCATGGTTCTCCAGCAGCTTGGTACCTGAGTCCTCTTCTCTGCTGCCTCCCTTGGGGCAATGGTGCTCACAATCATACACATACTCACACATTCACACATAAACTCACTCATCAACCTGCACACATATATACAATTCTCACATGTATACACACACACCTTCACACACACACATTCCCTCACGCTTACACATGTACACATACTCACATAATTCTCACACCCTCACATACATTCACACACATACACAGTCATACCTGTATGTACATTATTCCAACATGCGCACACGCACACACCCATACACACACTCACACATTCCCATGCACACATACACATAAATACGTACCTATAGACACTAACGTGTATTATCGAATGCACACACACTCACCCACCCATATATTCTCATGTGCATCCACATGTACACATCTATACAAACACATCTCCCTCACACTTACACATATGCACATACACAACTCTCATGCACATAAACACACAAACTCACACTCTTCTGCATGCACACACACTGCATACTCACACAGAGTGTGTTGCTGAGTTGGTGAAGATGGGGGGTGACTGGCAAGAGGGGAGTAGGTGGAGGGAAAATGCTTCAATCCCAGCTGACAGATGGATCTCCTGACCATCTGGGAACTGAAGGAAGGAGGAGGACACGGAACTCGCGTTGAGCCCTCATGCTGTGCCAGGTACAGTGTTTTGCCTTCAGGAATTTCCCACTCACAGCCGTCTTTTCAGGAAACAATTCTTAGCCCCTGAGACAGTAGGGTCACTGGAGAGCTGAGCTGTGACAGTGGGCACCCTGCTTTTTCTGCGGCACTGTGCACAAGGAAGGAGGCTGAGCCTCGATATCCGTAGTCACAAAAGGTGAGTCTTGCTGAGCTGCAGGAAACATAGGCAACAAAGAGATGTTCAAAACCAACAAAAGTCACTCATGATGGCACCTCCCAAAGATGACCATGGCTTGTATTTGGCACTTATTTTTGATCCTTCACAAACATAAAGATTTACATAATAATTTAAGAGGTGGTCACAATGTCAATACTCTAGTGTAATAGGTTCATTTTCCACTAAACAATATAAGATTGATTATCATTTATTTAGCACTTACCATATGTTAAGCAAGATCCTAAGCACATCACACATATTGAGTAATTTAATCCTCATCAGGACTCTGTGAGGTAGGGACCAGTTTATCCAGTGGAACTGAGACTCGGAGATGTTAAGCAACTCGTCTGCACAGGCAGCGAGCGTGGAGCTAGCATTTAAACTCATACAGTTGGATTCAGTAACCCAGGCTGGTTCATAACTCAGGGGTGCCTCTTTTTTTCCCATGGAAATTTCCCTTAACAATCAATGCTCTTTTAAAGCCCCATACTAATGGTAACATAATGTTCCACCATCTAATACTATCATTCACCTAGCTGATTCCCAATTACTGAGCATTTAGGTTGTTTCTAACTTCTGACTAGTTTAAACAGTGTTGCCCTGAAAAAATCTTTATGCAAACACTTTTTGAAAATTGAATAATTACTCAGGATAAATCCCACGGGGTAGAATCGCTGCATGTACACATTTTAAAAACATTCAATTCTCCCCACCAAATTGCCATTCCAGAAATATCATGCCAGCCACACTCCCACCAGCCGACTGCAAAATTGTCTTTTTCTCTGCAGATGGTCTGGGTTTTACTGTTGAATCTTATAATTTGGCATGGTGCATACATAATACAGGTATCACCATAGCCAGGGTTCAGGCTGCCTGTGGTAATGTGTTGCCATTGTATGAACATGACTATAGGAACTAAGACTTAGGATGCTTGAAAAGGCTGAGTTCTGCTTTGTTAGGATAAATGGTGGCTGAAGCAGAGGCAGAATGCACTCTGCACAGATGGTGAATGCACACGAGAATGTGTCAGGTTTCCAAAGAGTCCGTGATGTACAGAGAAGGGGCAGACCCCGTGTCCTCCCTTCTTCCAGAGTTTCAGTGACTCCATGAACCACTTTTGTTTCTAAAGCTAGGGAAATAAAGGCATTGCCATTTGTGTGTGGTCTGTCACCAGCAATGTTCCCTGGGAAGTGGTCCAAGAGCAAAGACAGTAGGTGAATTCTCCCCAGTCCATTCTTCATGAGTCTAACCAGGACAGAGGAGACAGCACAGACTTCTTTGGAGCCAGATGTAACTCAGGTTGACATGGCTCCACTGTTCATAATTCAGGCTTGTTTGGGACATGTCATTTAATTTTTCTGAGCCTCAGTTTTTTTTGTTTTTGTTGTTGATGTTGTTGTTGTTGTTTTGTCTGTAAATGGGGTGGAATCTTCTGCCCTTGAGTAGTATTACATGGATAAAAAAGGGATCAGGTTTCCGAAGGCATTGGTACCCAGTGGGGGCCCCACACCTTCCCTGTACCTGGCACTACGGGCACCTGGCTTCCTTCTGTGCTTCCTTTCCGATAGCGTTTCTAACTGATGTTTGCAGCACAAACATTCTCATTTGGGGGAGCAGTGTGGTTGCTTGTCCCTTTCCAAAGCAGTTAGGATGGAATGTAATAGTGTAATGAGGTTCTTGCCTTGAAGGCTGATGTGTCTGAAAGGTTGTGCTCCAAGTGAGTTCCAAAAGGGGTGGAATCAGTGGAGCAACAAAAGGCAATGCAATTTCATTTTACTGCCGGTGTGAAGTCATGGAACACAAGCAAGTCATCCAATAACCCAGCTCACTTGTGGCTTCTTTTATAGAGCCCAACCTTCCTCCAGCAAATAGAGGCCAATCATATTCCCCTAAATGTTAGGGAGGATGCTGTAAGTGTTAGAGCCAGACTCCCTCACCATGTCAATTTTTTTTTCCTTTTGCAACAACCCAGGGTGCAGGTAGACTGAGAAGGGAATCTGTTTGCTAAGGTGTTTGCTGGGAGACAAGGCTGGGTGGTCTCTCTAGCTGTTGTTGTCCTGGCATCCCAGGGATAGATGCTCACATGCCTTTGACTTTTTCTCATGCCAAGATATTCTTCCTCCTTTCCCTAAAGTTCCTGCATCTATTCTTTTTTATGTCTGGACCATGTTTATTTGTTTGCTTTTCTTTTAGGAAAAGGAGAGAATGAAATGAAGCAAAATGTTTAGAGGTAGGCCAGAAATGTCAAGGAGATTTTTCCAAGTGCTTGGCTATTATCAGGGAGCCAGTGTTCTGGAGAGGTCTGAGAGCTCTCCCAGACCTTTGTGTCCTGTTGATGATGGGCCAGGGCACTGCTACAGTGGAGCCAGGGGCACATGGAGGATGCAGATTGGATTAGGTGTCTGTGTCATGCATGATAGAACAAACTGTGAAACAAGGTTAAATAAAGACAACACTTTCACCCACTTGTCTAGAAAAGTGTCACTTATCCCGCTCTATTAGGTGATGATCCATCTTTTAGAATATTGCATTTCACATGTACACACAAGAGCAATAATACTGTATCTATCAATAATAATCTGTTCATCCTATTATTTTCTTTCACTTTCCTTAAGTATTCATATCTATGTATATAAATATAAACATAGAGTGTTTCTGTAAAGCCTTTATATTACTATCTGTTACATAAAATGCTATCACATTTATGAACCATAATTGATTAAGTTGTTTCCCTAATAGTAAATATTTAAACCATATGTTTACTTTAGAGTCAACTCTTGATTTAGAATATTTGTCATGCATTTTAGATACATTTAGGTTACTTTTTTGGTTAAATTCCCAACTTGCAAAGGTGAAAGACATGAGCAGCTTTAAACATTTGTGTTTTGTACTCTTGTATTACTCTCCAAAGGGTTGCATCATTTTGTGGTGCTGGTAGCCATGAAGGATTACGCACATTTTTTTCACAATTCCTTTACCACTAGATATTATCATTTTTTTTTAAAGCGCTGTGTAAGTGGCCAAATTACATTTCTAGACCATATGTTCTAGAAATGTAATTTGGCCACTTACACATATTAGTTTGCAGACATCTATTTTCTAGGATGATCTGCAAATACGTTTCATAGCTCCTGGAAGAAACATGGGTTGGAGTCCCAGGACCCCGTAACTAGTCCTGAAGGGCTCTCTGGGGTCAAAAGGGCCTGGACTGTTGGATGTCTATGCCCACCTAGGCTCTGCAGAGAGCTGAGGGCTTGGAGCAAGCTTGGCTGTATCCACAGCCTTGTCTCCAGCCTAACTTTCCACCAGCCTTATTCTAAGGCATTGATCCATGGTGAGTCAGCAATTGGAAATTCAGAATGCGTTTAATATTATAAATGGACCAGCCAAACCAGATAAAGGTAACTTAACCCATTGAAAGGTGAAATATAGTGTTTGCTTTTGTTTTCTTTTAATAGCGGAACTCAAATCAGTGGCATCCCTTTTATCTTTTAGGCATTATGAGATAAATGCTAACAATCTATTTGCAAACAACTTACCACCTATCATGGCTGTTCTCAGACATTATCCTCCTCAACTTCCCACAGCCACCTGGAAGTAGGGATAACACAGTACTGGGAGATATAGGAAGAAGGAGTTGGTCTGAACAGGAAGTAGCAAAAAAATAGCAGATCTAAAGATCTGTTGTGACACTTGGCCAAGGGACTCTGGGACACCTGCAGGGAGGTGACTGGGTTCACCCTCCTCCCTCTACAAGCACCAGACCATAGCATAAGGTTGAGAGGAAGCTAGATTCCTGCCTATGCTGTGTCTTTTCCAGAGCCTGAAAACATCCTCAACAGAAAAGAGTTAATATAAATAGGAAATGACAAATGCCTCGTAATGTGAGAGGTCTCTGAAATGGAGGTGAAGGGATGGAGAATGGCGAGAAAGAGATAGACATGATTTCCTAACAGAACTAGAGGCTAGATAAGAGGTTGCACCCACAGAGGAGGTGACTGAACCTAGGAGCGGGATTGGAGGAAATGCTGAGACTCAAGGAAGAAGGAGGGTGAACTTGCAGCAGGAGGGGCAGGGAAGAGAGGACACACTTGGCTGTCCTGGAGGCAGATGCTTGATATATTAGGTGTTCCTCCCTGTAGTGGGGAAGTCAGACCAGTGGATAAGTAGCACAGAATAAGGGGGTGAATTCATCATTATTAGGGGCCACATGGAAAACTGATTCTGACCCTACAAGGAAGAAGCAAAGCTTAGAGTTTTTGTGGGGACAGGATGGAGCTCATTCTGCAAGGGGAGAAGAAGAGGGTCTGTATAAAGACAACAGGGCCATGATGGGTGGGATATTTTGACTTCTTAGAGCTGGCGTCTGCAATGTTCCTGACAGTATGGTCAGACCTAAGAAGCCTTATGTCTCAGACAGGCTCTGTGACACACTGGAAACTGGGGGAGATGTCTGCAAGGTCCAGAAAGTTCTCCTGGAAATAGATGAACTTGGGGACCCAAGGAAATACTTCAGCACTGCCTTTTACTCAGCATGGAGCTGAAAGAGAAAGGCTGAGAAAGTTCTGGGATGCCAAGGAAGTGAAGATGACATTTAGGAATGGAGGGTATTTCCTAAGGACAGAGCTAGAATCTGGCCTGTCCTGCCACCATTGGAGCTTCTGATTTGGCCCTGTCAGAGTCCTATCCATAAAGGGTTCTTCCCCATGCACAGGGAGCTCTAGGCATGTACTTGTGCTGGATATTGTCACCTGTTCTTGGAGGCACTGAAGTCAAGGCCTTTTCCTGTATTCACTTTAAACGGGGCTCAGTCAAGTTCTAAGTAGAAATATTAAAGGGATAAGATTTACCACAGTCCATCCTCCCCTCCTTCTCATCTCCACACTGTTATACTCCCCTACATTTCCATAGAATTACAGTCCCCTGGCATTAGATTTTCTGCCCTCTCCAAGGGTGAACCCCCAATCTGAGACATAGGCCCATGCCATGACCAGAAAGCTCATCCTAGAGCCTACCTCCAGCTCCCATCACAAAATGTGGGACAGCACCCTCTCCAGGTGCTCCTGCTTCGGCATTTTCAGGCAGATTCTGGATCCAGCCACATGCTTCCTCAGACACAAGAAATATATTGGCAGCCTGGCATAGTGGCATGAACCTGTAGTCCCAGCAACTCAAGATGCTGAAGCAGGATGATTGCTTGAGCCCAGGAGTTCAAATTCAGCCTGGGTAACATAGCAAGACTGTCTATATTTTTTTTTAAAAAAAGAAAAAATAAATATAATGATGAACTTAGTCCCTGTTTACAAATAGACAAATGGGGAGATGGAGTATTCAGCAGGTCCAGAAGGCATGTCCTACTGTCTCCTCTGGACTTCCTTCCTGGTTAGCAGGGATTTGAGGCTGAGCCATTGCCAGCATCCCTTCTGGATGTTCCCTCCTTTTCAGCTTAGGCCAGCAGGACTATAAATGTGGGTGCTTTCATGCAGCTGTGCTCACCTGTCCCTGAGCCCAAACTGAGTCACAAACGCCTGTGGCTTGAAGGAAGCCACGTGTCCCATTAGAGTGGCCACATCAGGCTTTCCTTGGAGTCCCTTTCCACTCTGTCTAAGTCAGCATATTTTGTTTTCATTCTTGGAGCATCACTTGAAATGTAGAAACAAACCTGATCTTAATTTTTCCCTCAAAGTGACATGCCCTTTTGAAATTGTACAAATAACAATGTCTGATTGTCATGTTGAATTGCAAGCATGGATGTGAAATGCTCCAAAGTCTGACTGAAACCAAATATTAGGTCATAAGTCAACATTTTGCTGAGAAACTTGGTTACTAAGAGGTTGAAAATGTCTATCTTTTTGTGAGAAAACTTGTTTGCCAGCAGGAAAAATTTATAGGACTGTTATCTTCCTACATGGAAGGAGAGAGATGTGTGTAATTTTGCAACCTGGGTCAGAGTCCTTTAGGACTTCTGAAATTGGATTGGTTGAGGACTGAGGCCTTGGTGTAATATTTGAATTGCTCCCTGAGGTGAAAGTCAATGAGTGGCACAGGTGTGTGTCATTTCTTACAAGGTTGTTGGGCAAAATTGTCTGAATGTCTGGGAACAGGCTCTTCCCACTGCAGGAGGTCACACTCTGCCCACAAATCCTTCTAATGGAGAACTTCTGACAAAGAAATAAGCCGTCTTGGGCCATGGGCACTTGGGGTCTTGAAAGAAATAAAATCTTGACTAACTTCGTCTAAGTAGCTATGACACTCTTTGGAAAGTCTCAGTGGACATGAAGACTCAACTGAACAAAGGCAGGAGCCAGGGACAATGCCCTCAACAATGCCAAGAAGCCTGTAGCTTGCTAGCATGGCCTATTATTGTCTGTGATATTTCAGTGCTGTCACTAAGCCCATAATGAGGCCCCCCATCATCTAGTGCGAGCCACGGTAGAAAGGAAAGAAGTGGCAACGAGTTGTCTGTGTGCTCGCTATAGCATTAAAGCCGGGCACTTTGCTGCATTAAGAACATCCTACTTTGTTTCAAGATGGCCAAGTGACAGTGTCAGGTTTGCATCTCTTTCCAGAAAGTAAAGCAGCTTGCATTCCCTCCCAGTGCCCAAACTCCAGGCAAAGTTAGAATTGTGGTTCAGGATAGAAGACAACCTCTGCTGTGGATGGGTGTGACAGAGTAGGACTTTAGCTGTCACCGCAGGCAAATTCCCGATGGAAGAATCTGCCACCACTGCACTGATATGGAGACAGTGACACCAGAAACCTGCACGTGTGTGTGCGTATATGTGTTTACATGTGTGTGTGTACAAACATATATGCATGTGAGTGTGTGCATACGTATGTGAACACATACTTATGGGTGCATAGATGTGTGTGTATTACACATATGTATGTGGATGTGCACAGGTGTATGTGTGCAGGCATGTGTGTGCATGTGTAGGGGTGTGTGCAGGCATGTGCATACCTTCATGTGTGGGCAATAAAAGACAAGTGGCAGAAGCCTGGCATGGCACCATAACAGTCAAGCCCTGTCCCTGATGGATTTTTCCTCATGCACAGGGGACTCTAGACATGTGCATGTGCTTGTGCTTGATATTAAGTCATCATTACTCTGGGGCACTGAATTCAGGGCCATTTTCCAGATTTACCCTAAGCAGAGCTCAGACAAGTTCTAAGTAGAAATATCAGTGGATAAGATTTGCCATGGTTCTATTCTCCCCTGTTCCTCATCCCCAACTGTTATGCTCCCCAACAATTCTGATCTGAGAATCTCAGTCACCTGGCATTAGATTTTCTACACTCTCCAAAGCTGAGCCTTCTAATCTGAGACATAGGCCCATGGCACTGTGACCAGGAAGCTCGTCTTAGAGCCCACCTCTAGTTCCTCTGCTCTTCCCCTCTCCATGAGATGTTTTGTGGCTGGTCTGCACACATTTTATGTCTAGTCAAAGTGAGTGGCCTCAACCAATGCTGGTATTTGTAGGCCAGGAAATAGTAGCAGAGTTGCTGTGCTGTCTGGTGGGTAGGAAGACCATTGAGGATGGGTCCCTCAAATCCCACCATCAAGATAGCTCACCGATCAAAGCTGACACAACTGGCCAGGACTACCTGATTTCATGGTAATTTTGATCTTTCAGGCAAAGAAGGGGAACTACGCCTTCCTATGGGATGTGGCCGTGGTGGAATACGCAGCCCTGACAGATGACGACTGCTCGGTGACTGTCATCGGCAACAGCATCAGCAGCAAGGGTTACGGGATCGCCCTGCAGCATGGCAGCCCCTACAGGGACCTCTTCTCCCAGAGGTAAGCTCAGGCAGCTGCCTGGGGACTCTAGTGTCTCGGGACTCTGGTGGTCGAGGGTAAGAGAATAACCTCTTAGAAGACAAGAGCCAATGCAAACACCTTTGTTCATCACATTTTCCTAAGCACATACTATGCCCCACTGCTTCCTCCTCCCCTACCCTCAGACCCTGTGGAAGTATATGGTCCCTGCCAGGAAGGCTCAGAGTCTCTCTGGGGTCTCTGTTGTGAGCAGGTAATGCCAGCCCAGAGCATATTAGCATGTGGCAAAGACATCCTCAGTATGCTAGGGTAGAGGCAGGCAGAAAAGGGCATCTCACCAGACCCAGGATATCTGGGAGAACCTCCCAGAGGAGGGGGCACCTGAGGCTGGAAGAATGAGGAGGAGTTAGCCAGAAAAATGAATAATTAGCAGGATCTGATAAGGGCCTACTAATCACTTTTAAAGAGAAATGTACCTGTAAAGTGGAGTAGTCAATGTGGAGACTTTTAAAAAGTAGGGTCAGAGAAGCAGAATGTCTCCATATTTATTTGCACGTGGCTGGAAGGGGCCTCTGATTGTAGGGCAGAAGTTTCCTTGTCCAAGGAGATGCTGTCTGCTGGGGCAGGGAAGGGATGTGGCCTTAGCCAGAAAGGGTGGAAGTGGGGCATGGGTAGTTCAGTGGCCTTTGTCCAGTAGTCAGCTGTGAACAAGAGCTCCTGTCCCCAACATGTCTAAGCCTTGGGCCATCTTCTTGCACACATCTGTGAAGGGCATTTTGCTGGGTGAAGGGATGAATCTGCAGAGCCCAGTGAGGAAGCCCTATGGGCAGGCTCTGCCAGAGTCTACCCAAATCCAAAATGAGGCAGAAGCATTTGAATGAAAAGGCTGGCATCATGCCAGGTTCAGGGGCAACGCTTGTCAACTGATTAATGCATGGATTTCAGTACTAAGGAACTTCTATTTGGAGACGTGAGAGTCCTTATAAATCATTTCTTTAACATCCTGCAGTTCAGAGAGGGTAACTAGGATATTCAGATTGCTGAGCCAGCTGCTGGCAGAGCTGGAAGTAGAATCCAGGTCTCCTGAGCCCTAGTGCTATGCCCATGTGGCTGCTGGATCTCCAAGCCCCACAACCTCCCTTCTCCCACACTCTAGATGTCCACATTGTGCCCTTCTGCTCATGAGTACCTGGGCCTCAGCCCCATCAAGGGAAGGCTGAGGAGGAGGGCCTGCAACCAGTCCATTCAGTGGTTTCTTTGCAAAATTGAGGAAAAGAGTAGGGCTAATTAAGGTAAATGAGACTTTTGGGTTTTCCCTTAAATTTAATCAAGTATACATTCTGTTCCTCCCTCTACTCTCTGGAGCAGAGAGAGATGACAAGAGGGAAGGAGGAGTAGTGATTTATCAATTGCTCAGATTAAATGCATGAAGAAAGAATGGCTTCTCTCCAGGATTTATAACACGTTGGTGTTCTTGAGGTTCACACCAGTTGGTTTTCCGAGATGGGAGGCTCAGGACGATTCCACAGACCATCAACCTCTGAGCATCTCTCTAGAACAGATGGTAAGAGAGCCCATGGGGCCAACACAGCAGCAGCACCAAGACCACTAATGCACCCCAAGACGCGCTCATGGAAGCACAGGGGCCCCAGAGAGGAAAGGTTAGAGTCCCCGTGTGCTCACACTGCTCACATGGCTCCTGAGAGTCTGCTGAAGTGAACACTGACACACTGGAGAGAAGAGGCAGCAGACATTAGTCCAGGAGCCCCGGTCTTGGCTGGATTGCTGAATGGAGTCAGAGCAGAGGGGACTCCCATTAGGTCAGAGTAGAACCTGAGAATACTCAACCTGGGGAAGGTGGAGATGAGTGGGGAGGGGTGTGGCTGTCCACCTCCAATATCGTAAGCCTTGCTGGAGGCAGAAGGAGTGAGATGTCCTTTGTGTGACTTCAGAGGACCAGGGCCAGGGCCAACATGGGGTGTGTGATTCCAGAGACCAGGCTTTCTGAAACAAGCCTGCCCACTACCTGTCCACTCACTGACCGTGAGGTCCATGTGCAAAACCTCCCAACAGAGACCCCATGGGCTGCTCTCCTGATTCCAGCAGTCACCATAATCAAATGTGGCTAGTCCAGTTTCCATGTCATTTTGACAAGTAGTGTTTGATTACTGTTTGCTTTCATCAGAAGGCATGTGCTCTGTGATTATAAGGAAACATCACCAGTGGCCTGTGCTGGCCTCCCACAGTTTCCTCATCTTCCTGTATGGTACAGTTCCTTCTGGGCTGGGATCATCCCTTGAGTAGCGACACTCAGACCTCAGGTTGCCAACTTACTGATGCCAGTGGTTCTTTAAAAGGTTCTGTTGGGCTGGGTGCCGTGGCTCCCCGCACTTTGGGAGGCTGAAGCGGGCAGATCACGTGAGGCCAGGAGTTCAAGCCCAGCCCGACCAACATAGCAAAACCCTGTCTGTAGTAAAAATGCAAAAAATTAGGTGGATGTGGTGGCACACTTCTATAATCCCAGCTACTCGGGAGGCTGAGGCATGAAAATTGCTTGAACCCAGGAGACGGAGGTTGCAGTGAGCTGAGATCGTACCACTGCACTCCAGCCTGGGCGACCAAAAAAGACCCTATTCTCAAAAAAAAAAAAAAAAGGATTTCTTGTATGGTGCATACAGAACTGTGAGCTGCCCCTAGCTAAGGCATGTTTCAGAGGAGTGAAGGGACAGGTCCTGAGAGCAGTGCCTCATGCCATTTGTAGAAAACAGGTTCTGGTATAAATGGTAGGTCCTAGCCTTATGTGGAACTGCTGTGACTGTCTTTCCCTTCATCCTGGGAACTAAACTACTTCCTTCAATAAAGATACGCTCCTTTGCTTTGGCAGAAGACAGAATCTAGATGTATGTGCATGTGTGGAAGGGCTTATGTGCTATAAACAGGCTTGCAGACCACAGCATGCAGAGTGGGCATTCAATAAATGTTTAGCAATTTAATAGCCATTTATTGAGCACCTACTGTGTAGCAGGCTCCACAGCTATTGAATAAAAAAAAAGCACCTGCAATTATATCTGTCTGGAAAATAGAACAGCTGGCTTCAGGAAGTGGCTATTATCCCTCTGGCTTTCTTGTAAGCGGGAGTATGGATTATTACGGTGTGCATTAGTTTAGCCTCATTCTCAAAGTCATTTTGTACCTGTGACTTGTTTTATCTTTCCTCTGTCCCTTCCATATTTAAATATCATTTTTGTTTGTTTAGGTTTTTTGTTTTATGTTATGCTTTCCTATAAATTGCCTTACTATCATTCTGGGATAAGACTGGGTATAAAAAGTGCATACAATTATAGGGAGCAGGAAGAAGAGGTCAGCAAAATTAAGCAACTTCCCTGACATTGCACAGGATCTGTCTAATGAGCAGAAGAGTGGGGATCTGACCCCACAACCACCATCTGGCCAGAGCCTCACCATCCCCTAGGCCCCGAAGCTGGCCCCAGGAGAACAGCCTGCTGTTCTGGAAAGACCATGGCCTCCTGGGTCAGAATGACCCAGCTCTGATGAGCAGCATTGCCACTTTCTAATTGCAACAGTGGGCAAGTCATCTAGATTCTGAGCTTTAGGTCTTTGAGACGTAAAATAGACATAATAAGAACCACTTTGCAGGCTGTTATGAGGATTCAAACAGTGTAAAATGATCAGCTCCTACTGTGTTCTCTATAAAAGGTCGCTCATGTCAGTGCTGGCAAGATAAGGCTACTGGTCAATGTGGCCATCAGACTGACAACTACTAACCAGTTTTTATGGAGCTCTGATTACTGGCTGGATCTCAAGCTAACGGTCTGTATGTGTTCCCTCTTCTCATTTTGTCACAATATCCTGTGAGGTAGGTACATTTATTATAACCTCAGGCTTTAGTGATAAGAGAGCTAAATTTGAGAGACTCCAAGCCTGGATTTGAATGGATAGCCATGAACACAAAGCTCTACTGTCTATCCATAGCTAGCTAGCTGTTCAACTGCTGACCTCCTCAAAGGCCCTGAGGTCCTGCCTATCTGTCCCTGAGGTTCCTGCAACTGCCAGGAGGCTCAGCCTCCTCATGCCTACCAGCACAGACTTATTAAGGCCAGTGAACAGGCAGACGTGCAGACACTGAGTTGGCCCGACGTGATCATATGAGGTGGTACAACACTACGGCTGTCCGGTTCACCATGTGATGTGCCATGAGAGGGGTCTGTAGTGTTCTGGGGCAATCTAAGCATGACCCCAAACCATATAAATGCACATGTATCTTAACAACCAAGTCCCTGAATGTACAGCCACATTCTGTGTCTTTCATCCTGACCAGTGCCCTGAGCACTTAATGGACATTATATCAATATCTAACCACAGCCATCTTAGTCAAGTTTTTACTGCTCAATTAGTACATTCACACATTTATTGACACAACAGACATCTACTGAAAGCCTTAGTGATGCCAGTCACTGTGGTTGCTCAGGGAAAACAGAATAACCCACAGCTCCTGTCCTGAAGGATCTGCTCATCTAAGTGGGGGTCAACAGTTTATGTTGCAAAGATGAGAACACTGAGCTTTAGGAGGGGCAAGTCCCCGGTCCAGGTGAGGTCTGGTGCCTCCAAAGCCAATCTTTGCACTGAGCCAGGCCATTCCCAGACATCAAGAGGCCATGCTGTGCTGGGCCCATGATGCTGACAGGTCTTGGGACCCCCTCAGGGTTGTGACTCTTGTCTCCACCAGACACAAGCCCATGTATGGGAATTGAGCATAGCCTCCGGTCTGTGGTCACAGCTGAGCTGGAATGCAGGTCCAGGGTAGAGATCACACAACTGTCCAGTGGGCAGTGGATTTCTCCTGGCTATAAACAACTGCTGCTCTCTAACGACACACACCCAGAGAACTCAGAGGGACCTCTACAGATGTTATCAGTTGAATATATCACCATGGATCAGGCTTAAAGAGCTCCACTCCCCACTGGAAAAGCTTAGGTGTTTGGGGTCTGAGTGCTACCAGCTACCACTGGCTCTCTGTTAAGACTCCTGGGTTACAGACAAAAATACCACAACCAGAGAAAACCACAGTGGGGTGTACAGAAGCAGCATGGGTTGTCCCACCATTGCACACATGATGAAATCGAAGCTGCCGCTCATGCCCTCTCAGAGCCCGTGTCTGGGCTCTGCCTTCTTCCCTGTCCTCACCTGATGCCTGCTCCCGTACCACCCAATAGCCTCCCTGGCCATTTTTCCACTTCTTAAACGTGCTAAGCGCTACCCCAGACATGACTTTCACATGGGGTGTTAGTCTCAGGAAGGTTCTTCCTCCTGCAAGTTGAAAGCCAACCCTGGCAGCCTCATAATGACTTTGGCAAGACATTTCACCTCTCTGTGCCTTGATTTCCTTCTCTGTCAAATGGGAAAACAGGAATAACCATCTCAAAGGATTGGCATGCGAATGAAGATTCAACACTCTTTGTCAAGCATGGAGGGTAATCCTTGGCACGTAGAACATGCTAGACCCATGTGAGCTGTTTTATGATTAGTCATCCTTCAAGCTTCTCCTTACCTGTAGGCTCCTCGGTGAGGATTTCTCCAATCCTCCAGTGAACACCACCTACTATGTGCTGTTTCCTAGAACCTCTACTTTGATTAAATTTTTTTTTTTTTAATCACAGTTCTGCCTGCACTTTGATTGAGCTAATTTTTTTAGGGTCAGTGATTGTATCTCTAGACCATAAGCTCAGCAGTGCTGAACATCATACTAGGCAAAGCACAGAAGGTCCTCAAATCAAATGATTGTATGAATAATTTGGTGAATCCCAGTGGGAGAGACTTAGGATATAGTAATGAAAGCTCAAAAGAAAGCATTTTCAGGATCAGGAATATCCTAAATCCACAACCTAAATGTTTGCCTCTTTCCTTTCTGTATTTCCTAGTTTTATCTTGAGCTCTTGCCACAGAATCCATGTGACGGGCCTTATGTGATTTGCTGTCAGACTTTATTCTTGGGCAGTGGGATAGGGTGGGAGAGAGCGGGGGGCTGTTGGGGAGGGAAGTGACAAAACTTAATGTGCGTTTGGGAGTAACACTTTACCTGTAGTGTGGGGAGTGGACTGGGAAGAGAAGAGCTAAGGCAGAAAGCTGCTAGGATGGCTCAGTGTTGTCTGTGGTGGGGCCAGCATGGTGGGGCAGGGGCCAGGGCCCTCATGGCTGAGTCGATGAGGTCAGTGGCTATAGCTCACCTGGATTGTGTCTTGCAGGATCCTGGAGCTGCAGGACACAGGGGACCTGGATGTGCTGAAGCAGAAGTGGTGGCCACACATGGGCCGCTGTGACCTCACCAGCCATGCCAGTGCCCAGGCCGACGGCAAATCCCTCAAGCTACACAGCTTCGCCGGGGTCTTCTGCATCCTGGCCATCGGCCTGCTCCTGGCCTGCCTGGTGGCCGCCCTGGAGTTGTGGTGGAACAGCAACCGGTGCCACCAGGAGACCCCCAAGGAGGTCAGCACCCTGGGGCCTGCCCTCCCTTTCGCAGCCTAGAGGCAAGAGTGTCACACTGGGCCGCTGGGAGGGCAGATTGTTTCTAGTTAGTAGTTACCTGAGTCATCTTGTCTGGAGACAACAGAGTTTTATATTGGGGGATTTCGTTGTTGTTTTATTTTGTTTTTAAAACTAGAGAAGAATGTAGGGGATGTTTTCTTGCTTGAACAAAGTGCTGCAGTGCCAGCCTTAGCCACTAAAGTCCTGTATTTATCTATAGAGCAGGTACAGCGTGGGCAGCGCCAGAGAGCCCTTCCCTACCCTGCCCCGCCCATGTGCCTCCACCCTGACCTGGAGAGACCACCTGTAGGGTAAGAGAGGAGCCCGTTCCTTCCTGATTCTCTTTGACTTCTCACCAAGGGCCACAGGGCACTGTTCTCCCAGAGCATCAGGGGATCCCTGTCCCTCCCAGCACTCCTTTCTCCCTATATCCCTCCTCCTTGCAGGGCCCAGCCTTGCCCCTGTCCCTCCTGGGTACACCCAGCCCAGGGAACACTCTAGCTCTGTCCACACTCCAGGTTCTGGGCACACGTCCCTCCCTGTATGTGCCAACTGCAAGTTGATTCTGTCCCTCCACACTTCCTTCTTATCGGGTTTGTATTCTTCTGCAAGCTCTTTTTTTTAATTTTTATTTTTTCTGAAATAAAGCCTTCACCAAGGTGCCCCAGAGACCTGGAGACAGTTCCCCTAAGGGAGGGTGGAAAGGAGTGTCATTTGGTGATGATGCTTTGCCAGCAGAAACTACACATGCCCAGCCACACCATCCACGGGGCTGTCACTCTGTGCCACATAGGCCTCAGCTATGTCTAGAACCACAGCTCTGCTTAGAGACTCTGTGGGTGCAAATGGATATAAACCTCAAAGAGGAAGTGGTAAAGCAACCTGCATCAGACCCAAAAGCACTTCTGTTTTGTTTTTGTTTTTTACCTGTTTTTGTTTTTACTGAAAGCTCAGATAGTACCGGGCAGTTCATTAAATGGTTTCAGAGGAAGGAGGTCCAAGGGGCACAAAAATAAACTGAGCCAGGAAAGAAAAACAGCCAGGAGGACGTAAGAGCCGGCAGGCTCCTTCTCAGCCTAATTTCGGGCAGGGATTTGGCACCTCTGGGCAGGAAGGGTGGGTCCACCATGTCTGTGGCCTGGGTGTCTGGCCACATCTCACCCTCCATTCGTTGGTCTGTAAGGGCATTCCTGGCAGGTCAGGGGTGAGGACAGGGGTAGGTGTCCCTCACTCCTTTACAGGACTCTGCATTATACCAGGTAGTGAGCTCTCTGTCCTTACGCTGTCTCTTCCCTGGAAGGAGGACACTGCTTAACTCAGTACATCTGCAATATTCGGGGACATCTGTCTTCCTCTCCATCCTTCAGTGTATCTCCATGTAAGGGAATGTGAAGCTGGAGCCAGTTGCAGCCTCAGTGGCTGTCCTGTCACCCCCGGAGCTCAGAAGGGAAGAAAGGCAGAGCTTTGAGGAAAAGGCCTGAAAGGAACAGTTGATGGTTCTGTCCCGAGCTTCTTTGGCTACTGGAACATTTTGTATAAAGAAGTCAGTGGGAGGGACAGTGAATTATTCTGACGAGCAGTGTTAAGGAAAGGCCGCACATATCTGACCTCTCCTCATCGTGTCAGCCCCTCCACGCCATGGCCAGAGTGCACCATTCACCTGCTTGGCACCACCCAGGTCTCTATGCACGGAAGCATCAGTGGGCAGCCATGGTGGAGTGGTCCCAAAACCACTCCCAGTAGAACCAAGAAGGATGGAAAAGACCAGGCCCCCAAATTGGCCCACGTTGCTCCCACTCCATGTTGTTTGTTTTGGGTTTTGCTTATTTTCCATAAGTCTTCAGCCTGGTTTCCTCTGTGCAAAGGCCTTTTGTGTCAGGGGAGCAGGGGAGGGTCTCCAGGTGGATGAAAATCACACTGTCAGGAATTTGCCTTCCTGGGCAGCAGTGGGCAAGGCTGGGGGCCTGGAGACACAGGTTCAGGCTCAACCCCAGCCTCTAGCCTATCATCTGTGAGCCACCTGCAGGGAGAGCTTGTCCTTTGGATGGGAAGTCATTGTCTGCTTTTAGCCATGTCCCTTCACAATGCCTAGTTTAGTGACGGTTTGGACAATTTCAGCCTGGACCACCCACAGTTAATTGTTGTGGTGTATGTGTGTGAGAGAGACAGAGAGAGAGAGAGAGAGAGAGAGAGAGAGAGAGAGAGAGAGAGAGAGAGACTGGTGATTGTTAAAGAGACATAGATAGGAAGACAGAAAAGAAAAGAGAAAAAAATGTAGAGACCAGGAGACCAAGGAATCACCTAGCTGTGAGGAACAGCTCCTTTCTTGCCGGTAAAACATCCTACCTTTTATTCTGGCTTCCGCATAAGTCCAGGATCTCAGTTATGAAATGATGAATACATCAGCCCTGCTTCCAGAATGTGGGACTTCCTGCCCCTGCTGCCAACCTGCTTCCAGATAGGAATGAGGACACATGGAGAGAGGCAGGTTGGAAAAGCACAGCAGCTGCCTGTCCTCCAACCCCTTCTGGTGTTGCTAGGAAGGGTTGCATGGAAATGTTCCATCTTTTTCCTATTTTTATGGGTTTCCAAATTTCAAATGCAATGTCTCCCTTCCTTCTTCCCTCTCTCCCTTTCTTCCTTTAATAAGCCTGCCTGTAGAGACTCGGCCCCTGCCTTCAGGGAGCTTACCTCCGCATGCACAGATGTGGCAGAGAGCTGGGCCCAGCAGTCTCCACTCATTGAGCAGGCTGTCCTGCAGTGATCAGCAAGTATCACAAAAGTGCTGAGGGGCATCCAGCCCAGCCAGGGCATGGTGGAGTCAGAGGGGTTAGGGGTGTGGTTATTGAAGACTACTTGGGGCTCAGAGCTGTTAGAACTGAGCTTTGAAGCATTGATACAAATCCTGGTACTAAAGATGAGACAGGAAGTTGCATTTTGGGCAAAGTGAACAGCACGGAGGTGAACAAAGTCATCATACCTCCTGGAGCTCTAGGGCTGAAGTGTCAACATGAGGAAGGAGATGCTAGCAGGGGAAGCTGGGGAGGGATATGGGGCCTGCACCGAAGAACTTAAATGCCAGACCGAGAGGTTTTGACTTTATCATGCAGGGAATAGGAACCAGGAAAGGGCTCAAAACAGTCTTTTAGAAGCATATTCTTAAAACCTTCAAAAAATAATGATGGTATTTAATCCAGAACTACTTTGTGCTCCTGGTTGCCCGTGTTTTATGGGGCAGCATTTGCAATTAGGTGAGAGTGTCTGGTTGATCTTTCAATGTTTCATTTTGAGGCGTGGGCTGTATTTCTTAAGAGCCAGAAACGTGTCTTTGGGTAGAGCCCAAGTTGTGTTTAATGGCTTGCTCTAGGATGTCGTCACAGTTTAGACACCTACTTGAAGAAGAGTAGTAATGTGCGTTCAACCCCTTAATATTCATGTAGATTTGAGCTCATATTTTTTCTAAGGAATCAGACGATTATGTAGTTATCCAATGCAGGTGAATGCACCAAGCTCCATGGATGCAGTAAAGAGCCACCCGCTAGATTTATGGGGGATGTGGAGCCATTGCTCTGAGAATAAAATATTCATGAAATAAAGATGAGAACTGCAGAAATGGGAGATGACATGAGGAGTGAGATATGAATCATCCATCACTGGGCTCGGAGTTTGGAATTCTTGCTTTCTGCCTTGCCTGCCCTCCCTTGGCCTGGCTTCCATCGCACACAGGAGCTGGCTGAGGCCAGGGTGGCCGGGCAGCAGGGGACAGAGGAGCAGATGGCCCCTCTGTTCTGGCTGTGGGCAGCCTCTGTCTGCATGCCCCCACCTGCTATGAAAGATTCGATCCCAGAGGCCCTCACTTCTTCCACTCCACACCCTTCCTTGCCTCCACTCCTTTGATGTCTTCTTCAACTGCATGTAAAGAGTTTGCCCTTCTGCACATTTTTCTTCTTCATTTATGCCAACCCAGCAGTGTTGCATTGAGGATTCAACAAGGGAAGGCATATAAAGTGAATTAAAGATGTGCCTGGCCCAGGGTCATGCTTGGTTGATGGTGGCCAAGGGGCTACTCCATCCAAAGGTTCTGGGCTAGGCAATGAGGAATATGAGGGAGACAAGTGACACCTTAGGGCTCCTTTCCTGTGCTGAGCAATCTTGTTAGTCCTCTTCAGTAGTTGAGGAAGGCATCCTTATCCTTGATGAAATCCATCTCAGAAGTGAGAAGGGTAGAGATGGGATGTGAACAATGTGTCTACCTCTGTACCCCTGCTGCCTCCCAGGTACAAGCTTGTCAAAAGGCCAGGGCGCTGTCCTTTCCACTGGGTATATGCATGAGCCCATTGGGTTCTGAGGCAGCATTTTCCAGAGGACTTGGGAATGAAGGTTGTGACTTGGTGCTCTACCTGGGGCTAGGTTCCTGGCTTCTGGTTACACATTTACATTATCTGAACCTCAGTCTCTCCCTTCTGCTGGAAACAGCCTGGCCTGAGAACTATGCTCAGGAGCAAATGGCTTAGCATGAGAGTAAGAATAGTGAGTGTGCATATTTCAGCCCACGGCCTCCAGTGAGAAGCCATGGAACACTTACCATACACCACTGTGTATCTCAAAACCAGATCACTTGGCAAAGCCTCCCCTGCCTGCTGCCACCACTAGCTGCCTCCCTTGCTGGGTGTGCTCCACATTGCCAGTAATTATTTACCTGCCTGTCTCTGCTTCAGATCCGTCAGTGCCTCCTCACCTCTGGATTCCCATCAATTTGCCTTCTCTCTGGAACAGTGGAAGCTCTCATTAAGGGGTGATGAATATAATTGAAGTATTGAGCACTTTCTATGTGCCAGGGACCAAGATAGATGCTTTATCAAGAACATTAGCTCATCTGGTAGTAGGAGCTCAAGCCCGTTTATTGAATGAATGAACTAGTCTGGACTCACATAAAGAAAATGTTATTAATGTTAAATTGTTGTGTAATCATTGCAGCTGGATCAGTGGCTTTCAATTCTGGCTGCATATCAGAGGTGATGAATTCTGGGGCTTTTTAGAAATACAGATGCTTGGGCCCTGTTTCCCAAAGGGTCATATTAGGGAGATCTGGACTGCCATAATTTCTAAAATCTCCACATGTGCTTCTGATATCCAGCCAAGGATGAAAACCTCTGATCTATGCCAGCATTCCAAGGTGAGAAGCTACTGGGGGTAATGAAATTTGAGTAGAATGAATTCTTACTGGTGTGGGGAGGATGAATTTCTTGACACACTGATGTCATGGAAAAGAGCCCAGGTTTTAGGCTGGGTGTAGTGGCGCATGCCTGTAATCCCAGCACTTTGGGAGGCCAAGGCAGGAGAATTGCTTGAAGCCAGGAGTTGGAGACCAGCCTGGGCAAAGAAAGCTAGACCTCAGTCTCTGCAATTTGTTTTTAATTAGCCAGGTGAGATGGTATGTGCCTGTAGTCCCAGCTACTCAGGAGGCTGAGACAAGAGGATTGCTTGAGCCCAGGAGTTCAAGGCTGCAGTGAGCCGAGATTAGGCCACTGCACTCTAGCCTGGGAGACAGACGGAGACCCTGTCTCAAACAAACAAACAAACAAACAAAAAAGGAAAAGAAAAGAGCCCAGGTTTGGGAACCTGGTAGATGTGAGCTCTTGTCCTGACCTTCCACTTACTGTGGAATTGCTGGCCTTGAGCAAGCTGCTGTACCCCTAGCCTCAGCTCATTCCTTGGTGCACCTGCTGCTACCACCATGATGTGAAGTCATTGTCGGTTCGCTCTCATTGCCCTCCCTAAAATATCTGTGGTTGAACTGATCAGAACTCTTTCTCCTGATGCTTTGAAAAACTACCACCATCTCCTGAGACCATTTCACTTAAGTAATTGAGCTCCTTTGTCCTTATCCAGCCAATACTCTCAGACCCCTAGCCCAGCCCGTTGGGGTTGGGTAAGTCTTGGGAACAACACTGAAGATTGTGTTGGTGGCATGTCTCCCAGCCCTTGGGTCCAATTTAGCACCTGGTTGGTCTCAGTGGTAACAGGATAATGCCACCAACAGCCAGCTCAGTCAGGGGGAAGTCCCTCATCCCCAGTTTTGTTCCTGCCCAACTTAAAATAAGAGCTGTTGGACTCCAAGCAAAGTCTGTTCTAAGGAGTCCCACGTGTAACAGGCTGTTACAAAGATGATAGTTTAGTTAATTACCGTTTTCCAATACACTGTATTATTTCCACATTGGTGAACAGTGGCTTAATTACAGAACTTTATCTCTGCAAGACAATCCCTGGGAGAGGTTCCCCAGTAACCTCTGTTGGTGCATCTGTCGTCAGTTTAATATGGGATGAGAAACACAGAGCTGGAATTCAGCCGGATTCATGGGTAAACACAGTCTGTGAATTTTATTTCATATTCAGGGATGTTTCACTAGGTCAGTTACCTACAGTAAATTAATGAAGGTAGCAATAAGTTTCCAAGTCTCTTTTCACAGCTGTCATTACCTGGCCGAACACTGAAACCTTGGGATAATGAGGATGTAAACGGATGTAGTTCACATAAAAAAGCCCATTATTTGAATTTGCATAACATAATAGAATGCACCATTTTGTCTAAAAGATAGATAATTATTCAAATCACTCCTGCCTCTTTCCTTGAGTAGGCTGATTACTCCTGTCTCCTCTTTCCTTGGCTGGAGACACAGAAGGAACAGCCAGACATGACTTTATGAGTGCTAAATCTACGGCCCCAGGTGATACAAGCAGACCATGCTTCCAGGGTTTCCAAACCAGGCAGTCTGTTCTCCGCACCTCAGCTCTGGCTCCCACAGACAGCAGCAGGAGCAGGCAACTTAAAGGACACATTGTGAGACACAGCAAATGGCTGCATTTGTTTTTCAGAAAACACAGGAGTCATTTGCTGCAGTTATACACATTTTCTTATTCAGTTAAACAACCAAAATAAGAGGCTCGAGATGGTACCCTCATCTCCCAGGATTTGTCCTGGTGTTGGAGCTATTGGGAATGATGGAATTTGAGTAGAATGAGGTGACACTGATGTGAAGAGGATGGATTTCTTAATAACTATTTGGATAGGAAACCCCCCTGGAACATTTGTCCATTTGGTGTAGACACTTTCTGCATGTCCTGACACAGAGACTTTAAAGGCTAATGATAACTGCAGTTGAGAGTTGGTTCCCGCAGCACAGCTTAGCAGTCTTTAGAACTGCTTCATCCATCCTTAATTTGAGGCAAGCAAAAAAAAATATGGGTAAAATAAACTTAGTCAAGCTCTTTCTTCAGAAATAACAGACTGTCAGGGAACTAGCTATCTCCACAGTCAGTCTCAGGGCTGGTTTTGATTCTAAATGCTCTAGTATTACCCAATCCACTCCCCACCGCCATGTTTACCATTCCATCTTGACACCTGTGCCCTGCCACTTGACAGTCCACCACGCTCCATCTTTCTCTCCCTCACCCTTCAGTGGTGAAGTCTTCCAGCTCAGAGACGTGCCTTGCTCACATCTTCCTTCAGAGGATTTTGGCTGGTCTGTCTTTCCCTGAAGCTCTCATGTTTGTTTCCCTGGCATTAAGTAGAAACAGTTCTTTCACCTTGTCCCTTACTTCCAACCCCCTACCTCCCTGTGGCTTTCTTGGACAGGAAGTTAATCTTTCCTTCTCTCCAAACTCTGACAAAATGGGAGCATCTCCTGAACACCCTGGGCTAGTGCTCAATTGACTGAGAAAAAGGACAGGCCCTCTATCAACTGCCAGAATCCAGAGTTGAGCAACCCTGGAACCAAGACACCCGGTTCCCACTTCAATTGAGTCCACTCAAACTTTCTTTCTTTTCATCTTCAAAGGGGTCCTTAAAGTCCTGAAGGGAAGTTAGAAGGGAGGAAAAGGGAAGATTATGCAGCTGACTAGTTACTAACTAGTTCTTCCAGTGGTCCCCAGGTCATCAATTTCCCTTCCACAGAAATGAAAGTCTCTGCCAGTGAGGGTGACCAGCTTGTTCAGCCTTCTCCAAGCTTTGCTAGCTGCAAAGAGAAGAGAAGGTTATCTTATTAAACCCTGAAAGTATCTGAATTCCTCTCTCAACTACAACTTCCAGACTCCCTGGTACTTGTTTTGTGCCATTCATACATTTCAAAATGAACATGCCTTATAGATACAAATATTCACCAAAATGATTGTGGCACTGAGTCTCGCTAATACAGATGACACTCTATCCACAGTTTAACAGGAGCTCATAGCAGTCCCAAGAATGCTAGAGATGCAGACTTGATGCTGGGCAGGAGTCAGGGCTTGTCTGGAGGCCCAGCACCCAGACACTAGGAGGACAGCTGTGGAAGAGAAGGTTTGACGGAGTCCCACTGCTGCAGCAGATGAAGCACCCGCTGTTTTCTGTCTCTCTGTCTCTTTGTTCAGGATTCAGCTTCAATCTTACTGTCCTTATTTGGGTCATGGTCCTATCTCTTTGTCAGGTAACCTGCCTCTTGATAGCCTGTCAAACTGTTATCCAGTGGGGATAGTAACTCCCTAAAAGCAATAAACCATAGACTTCCTTGGGAAAAGATCATTGATGCTGAGTGGCGCTAAGCCACTAATATCCTGTATAACAGTTATAAAATATTCCTAAAGTAGTCTAACATGCAAAAATGAAAACAAAGCAGACAAAATAGAACACACAAAAAGGAGCAAAGTTGAACAGAGCTGGCTCCACCATGGCATAAGGTAATTAGGAAAATAACTTGAATTTGGTTTGCTCTATATTTTACAAACCTTTGAAGGAGTCAGCATAAGCATTGCATGAACAATATTTAGCTGGGCCAAGTAGAAGCCTGGCATTCTCCAGCCAGTCCCCCTGATTTCCCCATGACACTTGCCATGCAGAGGTGACCCTAACTTAGAGATAGTCTCCAGCACCAATGAACTGAGCTCTGCTTGTGTGGGTGGGCTTCAGATCACTGGAGTTGTGACTGTGCCTATGAAGCTGTGCCAGTGGTTTCTGATATCATTTTCACCTATGACACCAAGCCACATCCCATAGTATCCTCTACTGTCAAACCAGTTGGCTCTCTTGATTTCCTCCTGCCCTGGCATGACTTGTCAAGTTGTCTTATGGGTGTTGTCAGTTTTCTTGTCCTGGGAAGAATTCTGAGAATGACAGCAGGTGTCTCATCAGAAGCCAAGCTCTGTGTGCCAACCATGAACTCATAAAGGTGTGGAGAGAGCATTGGTCCCACCTTCTATGTGCCAGGGGACATTGAAGCAAGGAGTGAACTGTAGAGCACTTAACTTCCTTGCCTGGGGAACACTGAGTTGACCTTTCATGGGGGTTAGCCCTGTAATTCATGCACTCATCTGGTCAGGGCTCATGCCCATCTTTCAGCTGAACTTCTGGGGGTGGAAATCCTCTCCGATCATCCCCACAGAAGCTCAAAGCAGTCATTGGAATGGCTCTTAGATTCATGTGATTCCTTTGTTTTCTTCTGAAAGCATATTCAGGGCTCCTATATTTCTGAATATTTCTAACTCCTCTGCAAGGTGGACAGGGGATGGGTTGCTTTCTCTGATACAAGATGCCAACATGAGACCACCTGCAGGGGTGCCTGGGAGCTGAGCTTCGGGACTGTATTTCTCTAGGAGTTTGAGGTGAGGGAGAGGTCACCACGTTCCCTGGCCCATCAGCACCCATGTTGCTTACAAAGTCCCTGCAGCTTCAGCCTCACCGGGAAGCTCATATGGCTCCTTTGCTGAGCACCAGATCCTGTGCCCACCTCACTGCGGGGAAGCTAAGGAAGGAGATGACGTCTTCCTTGAGCTTTCAAGCAGTTTGTCTGCCTTTAATTATTCTGACATTGTAGACAAATCATCAAGTTATTTGAAAGGAACAATATTCTGTTTTGTTTTCTTTCTTAACAAATGAACAAACCAAGTAATTTCCTGTGATGTCACCCACTGTGGTGAGACAGTATCAGGTGTGAGATCACCCACTTAGATAGCCTTGAACCCTCATGAAACCAGGAGAGTCAGCTGACCCTGGGGAAGTCCCATTCCTCACAATCTCCATGCAGGAACCCTTGCCCTCTTGCCCTTCCAGACAAGGACATGTCCCCTTCCTTGGGCTGCCTGAGGAGATTGCACAGGGAGGACAGAGGTCACTGGGTGAGGCAGGGCTTCTCTCTGGCTCCAGGCCTCCAAGCTGCCTCTAACACTCATGGACCTGTGACTCTGAGGAGTCATTGAACCTTCCTGGGCTTGAACCTCCTCTTGTGTAAGGTGGGGATGATCATACAAAGTCTTTTCATCATCATGAACTTGAAGTGGCATATTCATGGGGCACCTTAGGGGCTCGAGGACCATTTCCTTTATTCCTGTGGGACTTCTCCTGTCTCTGCCTGCTCTTCAAAGCATCTTGTCCTAAGGGTTGGTTCTGGGTGTGGCAGTGACTCTAAACTGAGTACAGAGGCAAGGTAGGATGCAGCCAAGGCCTGTTGATGGCATCTTCTTTGTTACATAGGGATCATGTCTACCCCATGGCTTCCCCAGATGACTGAGGGTTGGCCATATAATTGAGGGGAGGTGGGAGCCACATGAATGGGATACTCACCCACAGCCCAACAGACTGACCAGGCCTGGTGCCTCCAGACATCCAGAGTTGTAGCAAGCCAGCCTTGACTTACTGTTAGGGCCCCACCTGACCTTCCTGTGCCTTCCCTCCAGGACAAAGAAGTGAACTTGGAGCAGGTCCACCGGCGTATGAACAGCCTCATGGATGAAGACATTGCTCACAAGCAGATTTCCCCAGCGTCGATTGAGCTCTCGGCCCTGGAGATGGGGGGCCTGGCTCCCACCCAGACCTTGGAGCCAACACGGGAGTACCAGAACACCCAGCTCTCAGTCAGCACCTTTCTGCCGGAGCAGAGCAGCCATGGCACCAGCCGGACACTCTCATCAGTGCCCAGCAGCAACCTGCCACTGCCGCTGAGCAGCTCAGCCACCATGCCCTCCATGCAGTGCAAACACAGGTCGCCCAACGGGGGGCTGTTCCGGCAGAGCCCGGTGAAGACCCCCATCCCCATGTCCTTCCAGCCCGTGCCTGGAGGCGTCCTTCCAGAAGCTCTGGACACCTCCCACGGGACCTCCATCTGACCGCGCCGCCTGCCCTCCCGCCCACCCTCCCACCCACCCGACCAGCAGAGCTTTTTAATACAAGAAGACAACAACACAAACCACACACACTCGCACACACACACACACACAGAGACTCTGTCATTTTTCTTGTACATATGTGTAAATAATGACAGAATGGAGTGGGGTAAAAGTGTATTTTGAATATTCCCAATTTTCGAAGTCAGTAAAAAAACACAAAAACTGTATGAATGACTTTGTAAATTTTGTTCTATATGAATAAAAAGGAAAATTACTTGTGATCATTCTGAAGTGCCAAAGGAGCCCCCCCATTCCTGGGCCTTTCTGAGGGCAGGAGGGGCGACCAGATAAGAAGCCCCTCTCTGCTGGGGGAGAAGGGAAGACGAGGAGCCCCACATGCCACTAGCTGCCTTGTCCCATAGCTTGCTGCCCCATTTCTTTGCTCCTGGCCCCTCATTCCTTTTAGTCCTTCAGCTGGATAAAGAGTGAGTCTGGAGCCCGTATTGGGCTCGCCTACTGGGTTGCTGTGCTGTAGGGTGATCGGCTGTTCTGGGTAGCCTGGGACTGAGGAGGTGCCCTGGACTCAGGGCCGTCCTGTCCTGTCCTGTCCTGTCCTGGATCATGCGGGACGAGATGGTCACTGCTGTGTGTGCCGCAGTGTGCCTCTGCCCCGTGGGCCCAAGAGAAGCTGACAGTTACCTGTAATAAGGTAATTGAGGACTTTGATACTGAGCTGTTCTCATCTCATCCTGTTGGCTTTGTTTCTTATTTTCTTTTCAAAATTAGAAGAATCAAAAAGTGATAGAATATTGGGGGGAGGAGGGCAGACTCCATCATTTCCTCAGGGAGGCTGGGCAGAGGTGGGGTTGATCTGGAAGAAGGTCCATGGGGGCAAGGAGTTGCGAGGTGGGGTTAGTTACATGGACCAGGTGAGGTGGTGGAACAAAAGGCGAGGTAGAGGAAGAATGTTCCCTTGGGTTTTGGCCCATGGTCCCGGGTGAGAGAAGGAAGTGAGGCCATAGATGCAGGGAGTAGAAGCTTCGTGGTGTCAGGTAAACAGATCCTTTTAGAAAGAGTTGGGGGAGGTGCCCAGGTGGGTGGACCAGTACTCCAGGTGATGGGGCATGCTGAGAAATAGAGAAAAGAGACCATGTTTGTTTAGGTAGGATGAAAGTGTTGCCCCTTAGATAAGAAGCATAAGTGTAACTCCCATCCACCAGGGAAGTTGCTTGTAGCCCCAAAAGAGAAGGCCTATCTCAGGGTCCTAAATCCTGCAGGCAGTCCAACAAACAGGGATGGCTCCAGCACAAACCCTCCCTTCCAGCTTCACCACCCTCTCCAGACCAGGCCTGGAGTCCTCTTCAAGCAGCAATCCAGCCCAGAGCAGGGGCCCTTCCCACTCAGGGCATCTGATATCCTCTGAGATTTCCAGGCCTATGCCTGTGCAGGTACAGCTGCGGGGAAATCCAGTTTTGTAAGCCTAGGACTACCTAACAGCTCCCCCTCCTTCAGTTGCCCTTTCTGAGGCAACTAAACTACAGAATCAGGGAAAGAACCATTAGGAGTGGAACTGGGGGAATCTGAGTTGTGTCACTTCAGTTCCTCTCCTAAAGACAAAGGTTATTCTGATCTCCAGACCCGTCAGAATGGAATACACAGCCCACATCTGTCACTGAAGGAGGTGGAGCTCCCACAGCCAGCAGTAATCACGGAGCTGAGAGCCTGGGTCTGTGATCGTGGAGAAATACAAAGTCCTATTGATTGCTTCTTCTATAGCCTTATGGAGTTTCTAGAGAGATGTATTTATGAGGGTGATAACTAGCTCGGGATTGATTTCTTTCCTAAAGTCCCTAGTGACATGATTGAGCAGTAAAGAACGGCCACATCACACAGTCAGCTGAAAGCACTGTGGGGAAGAGAGTGTTTATAATTATGTTATTTATCGCTGGATGCTGAGAATGGTCTGATATTCGTGCTACCTAGGCAATCCATTGACATTTCTCCAATCAGAGCATGTGGAGCTTGAAGCCAGGCATGCTCAGAGAAGCCTAGGTGGGCTACCATGACCCCGAGGAAGAGCAGGCTTTGTTTTCCATCAGCACATTGGGGGCCCTGCCCTGAATGGTCAATTTTTCATATATATATATATATATATATATATATTTTTTTTTTAATCAAACTCTGGTCTCACTGCCTTATCTCACACCAACTCTGTTTCCCCATTGCCCCCTGAGATGGCCTGTCTTCTGGGGTATAGCATGGATGTCTTCTTGGACGGTTCTGCTTAGAATGAGTGTCAAGGAGGAAAGAGAGGGAGATGGAGGATGTGTTTGTGCATGTGTGTGTGTGTGTGTGTGTGTGAGAGAGAGAGAGAAAGAGAGAGAGACCAGCATCCTCAAGAGAAGTATTCTGCTTATACAAAATCCTTAACACCTCATGGTGTTATTCTTCACCGTTTATGTTATTATTTTTTTTTTTTTTTAGAATTTTCTACCCTTGGCATGAGGGGAAATGATTGATAGTCAAGCAAGTTCTCTAGGAAAAAAAAATCTTCCCAACTCAGATTTCTGTGTCAGCTCAGAATGTATCTTTTTTCATGCTTTGCTCTTTGGATTTATAACTCTGTTTAGACTATTCCATACATTTTAGGTATATTTTGTGCCTTCAGACACTGCAAATAATAATCAGCATTTGGATTAAAGTTGTTTAATAATAAATCTTGTCTTTGCTCCCTATGCTCTTATTCTCTGGGGTGAAGAAATACTGTCTGCTTGTTTCTGGGCATGCTGAGATTATGAAGTAAATTCTGTGCCATCGGCAGGGACAGTCATGAGAAAAACTCCTCAAGGGGGTCTCAGATATGCCTGGAGGTAGGCCATGCCCTCCTCACCCAGTGCATATCCAGAGTTCCCTGAAACCAACCGGGGACAGTGTGAGGGACAGGCTGAGCAGCAAGTCTAATTTTTGGTTAACCTAACAGTGTTCTTTAAAATATTAAGTTCTTGGAAGTGTCTTAGGAGAGAACTGGGTCATGATTGATCAGTGTAGAGAAGTATTCCCATGGCCTGGAGGAATTAACACCCTTTTAATTGTCAGCGGACTGTGCTGCCACTCTCATCTCTGCACTCACCCTCTCCTCTAGATAAGTTGCTTCCCTGTGCTTAGGTCTCAGGGCTAAGGGACTATCATTCCTGGTGGAGCCATAGCTTGGTTTCTCAAAGTTTGGCCCTTACAGGATCTGTGGAGACCTTTCTTCAGTGAACATCCTATGCCCTCAGTCATCCTACAGGCCTCGAGCCATCAACCTGATCCCCTACCCTCAGATGCACGTGCTTTTTAGCCAACCTCTGAAAAAGTCCCCTGGCTTCAGTGACTTTGTGGTGGAAACAGCCCCGCTGTTGGCCTCGAGCTCAGTAAAGCTGATCTAAGGGGGCTGTCTGTCATGATCAAGACTTCTTCTTTTAGAAACCAAAGGGAGGATGCCCAGCCCTAGTTCTTCTGTCCTGCACCAAGGACAGGCTTCTCCACATTGGGGTCACTCCTGAGACTGGGGCCGAGGGGTGGGCAACAGACACCACTGGATTCCGTGAGCAGATGGGTGGACAGGAGCAGCTGTGGGGAATCACAAACGGCTGTTTTCTTAAGAAGAAGCTACCTAGTTCCTAAATTAGAAATCCTCCAAATAGTACCAAGGTAAAACTAATTTCATACCTAATGTTTATCTTTTCAAGCACTGAAGGAGAAGCAGACACATTAAAGAAGAAAAGCCCAGTGATCCTAAAGGCCATGAGGACATGGAGGGATGCAATCCATGGCCTGTGCATTTTCATTTAAAAGTCATTGCATTTAATAATAGGTGATAGAAATATTATAAAAAATTGAAATATTAAACATTTTAAATATTATTAAATAACAGAGATGGGCAAGGTCTAACAGCTAACTCAGGTCTCTATGTGACCTTCTGCTTCCAAGGTGAAGGGGCCACTTAATTGAGTGCCTCCAGCTTCGTTTTCAGGAAACCTTCACTCCCAAAAGTATCTGCTCATGAGTTAGCATCTGCGTCTTAACTAGAGCCTTGTACTCCAAGGCTTGGCAAAAGAAAATGAGATAAAAGCTCCAGACAATTTTAACTGACCTTTCCTTGCTGTGGACACAATAAAAGAGGCAGCATTTCTGTTCCTAATGTAACATTTTTTAATATCTAAAATATTCTTTTATGCCATTAGTTGTTTTAATAAAACTGTTTATTCTTATTATCCTCACCCTTTGTACCAAGACACTGCACATAAATAACCCTCTTCTGTGCCAATAACTTTACTCATTGTCTGTTTTTTTCTTTTGCCTCTCAGTGGTGGTATTTAGTCAGAGGAGATTACTTACGAGAGAAGGGAACCTATTCCAGATAAATCAGGTGAGCTAATAGTCACCTCCTACGAAAGAGGAAGGGGCAATTGACTGTAATGTCTGATCATCCCTCCCCTGCCAGCATTTATTGTCTCACCTCTGAACTTGACATTGAGCACTGAGCTCCAGAGATAATAGAAACTCTCTCTGCAGGGAAAAAAAAAAAAAAAAGATGGGCACAGAAGTTTACAATGGCTGATGGCTGGGATCTGGAAGAGAGGGCACTAGACAGACCTGGATTACTTACGGTGAGCAACCAAATGTGCCCCAAGGAGAGCTCAGTTGCTGGTAGATTCAAGCATACAGTTGCCAGAGACTCAGGGGTGTCCAAACTCAGAGGAAAACAAAATATTCACCAACATATGGAGACTTGTACATCTAAAATAAGTACACACAGACACATATACACATATGTACATGTTCATGCACAAACACCTAAGTCTATGCAAACACACTCACCGTATCAGACACATGCATGTAGAGTTTTAAAGCACGTGGCAATGCACTTGGGTGACATAAACAAATGGAGATATGCTCATCAGAAACAGAAACCAGGGCAGAAAAGAGGCTGTTTCAGAGCTTCCCTGCCCAGTGCACAATCTCAATGCAACAATCAGCCAAGCGGTGCTCTGCAATCAGCCACCGAGGAGGAAGGAGCAGCTCCTGCAATGTGGCCTCTTGTCTGCAAAGCTGCCTGGTGTGCTCAGCAAACCCTCCTCTATCATCAGTCCCTTGTTCTAAAATCCTGATTTGCAACCAGAATCCCTGAAATATGCAAAGAATCCCCAAGCATTCTCCAAAACATCCTGCTTCCTAATAAGAATACCCATTATCATCTGTATCAGTGACTATATCTCGATCAGGTGTGGTGTTTGAGGGACTGTACTATACCCCTCACATATAAACACTCTCTTATTCTCAGATCAGTCATGCAAGGTAAAAAATATTATAAATAGATTTATAGATAGGAAAACTGAGACTCAAAAAGACATGGTTCCAAAGCTGGTGAGAGAGAGTGTTGAGATTCACTTTCTTGTCTGTCTGAGTCCTTAGTGCATACTCCTGCCAGTACAGCCGGCTCTCCCTCCTGGAGAGCATACCCGCTGTGCCTCAGCTGCTGCATCTGTGCTGACCTTCCCTGTCACCAGCCTATCAGGTACCCCAGCCTCTACATCTGCTGCCTTCTCTCCAGTGGCTTCAGGGCAGTCGGTGAGTATCTGCTTGTGGCCCCCTGCAGTGGCTGTAGCTAGGCTGGGCTAACAGGGTCATTTCTAACCACAGCGTTGGGCTAGATATCTGCTCCCCTGAAGCTGCCTCAGCCAGGCAGGGCATCAGTCTGTTAGGTTTACTCAGAAGCTGGACTGTTCCTCTAAGGGTATCTCCTTCCTCCCCTAGACTCCCCAAGAGGCATCTCCTCCTTCTGCCAAAGGCAAAGTGTGCATCAAGCTAAGGGAAACTCTGAGGCTAACTAGTGCTCTAAAGGGTTTTAGGATTCTCCCCTGGGCAGGAATTCCTCCATCAAAGTCCCTTGACAGACCTAAGAGGTGCCTGAAAAACCTCCAAAAATTATCTGCCAAATTGCTTGTGCATGTATGTATGCATGTGTGTATGTGCATTTATTCCAGGATCCTGGTTCATATCTTTCACATATTCCTAAAATTCTCATATAAAAGCTCTTAGCCACTTGCCTTAAGAGTTGTGAGTCAGGCAAGCCTCTGCATCTCACTCTTCCAAGGTGAGTGTTTAGGAGCAATCTTATTTTGGTGCTCATCTGAGGTGAAAAGCAGAACAGTAGCCAGAGGAGAGAGTGTAGAAAATGCATTGCAGATGCGGGCCTTGGGGCTTTGACTAAGAGGAGGTGGAAAAATCCCACTGGCAGGGCACCCTGGGCACCATGAGATGCATGGGCAACAGGGTGGGGCTGGTGCCCTGATCCTGGCACCCAAGAAAGTGGTCAAGATAAGTCAAAGGAATGAATACTAAAACTGGCCAGATCTGGGCTGGATTCCTATGTCTGGCTCTTATTGGGGGTGACATCTTGAGCACATTCCTTTTTACTTCTTTGAATCTCACTGTTTCATTCTTATATTAGTGACAATAATACCTATATCTTCTATTTGGTGAAAATTCCATAGTTAGTAATCATAAAAAAAGCTGCAATTGGGAGTTGGTTCCCATAGCACAACTTCTCAGTCCTTAGAACTGCTTCATCCATCCTTAATTTGAGGCAAGCAAAAAAAATTGAGTGAAATAAACTTATTCAAGCTCTTCCTCCAGAAATAATAGACTGGCAGGGAATTGGCTGTCTCCACACTCAGTCCCTGGGCTGATTTTGGTTCTAAATGCTCTAGTATTACCCAGTCCACTCCCCACCACCGTGTTTACTATTCCAGCTTGGTGCCTGTGCCCTGCCACTTGACAATCCACCACCCTCCAGCATCCTCTCGCTTGCATTTCAATGGTGAAGTCAACCTCCTCAGAGACCTCCCTCGCTCATGTCTTCGTTCAGAGGATTTTGGCTGGTCTGTCTTCCCCTGAAGCTCTCATGTTTGTTTCCCTGACATTAAGTAGACAGGATTCCTTTCACTTTACCTCTTACTTTCAACCCCTTACCTCCCTGTGGCCTTCTTGGATGGGAAGGGCCAGTGCCCTGCCTGGGATATATCCATGTTTGCTCTGTTCTAGGCCTGGCTCCCTAGGCAAGGGGTGCAGGAAGAAGGGATTTGTGCACCTTAGATGGGTACGAATGCTAGACAAATGCTGTGTCAATAAAATAAGTGAGACCTGCTTTTGCATTTTGGCTCTGGACTTTACAGTTGTATGATTTTGGATTTGAAGTGATAAGAATGAATTCACAGAGCTATGTGTGATTCATGATTGCTGAAATGATGTTTTCCCAGTTCATAAGCTCCCCTCTTCTGCCAGCTGAGCCTCTTGCAGAACCTATACAGTTTCCAAAGACCAGAGCTGGCTCCTGACAAGCAAGGCCATGCTTCCCTTTGCTTTGTGGCAAATTACTTTTTTTACTGCAAAACAGCATGGCCTAGTGCTGATTCAGTAGATTAGAGTAGGAAAAGACAGATCTGGCTTAAAATCTGTTCTTTGCCACTCACTAGATGGGTATCCTTGATCCTATTACCAATGTCTCTGAGCCTTCCTTCTCCTCCTCACCTGTAGAATGGATTCTGAGTCCTGAGCTGTTTTGAAGATCAGTGATAATGTGGGTAAGGTACTTGCACAAACACACTCTTATAAATAGAAGTTCTTGTGATTTGTGCACCTACAGCATCCTGCCTCTTGGTGTGAACTGCTCAGGCTTTGAGCTTAGTCAACCATCTTATTCGTAACATTCACGTACAGACCACTTCCTTCCAGCTTGTCTGCTGAGACAGAGGAAGGAAGCATTTCCATTTTCATCCGTAGAACTGGAATGCTTGCTTTAGGTCTCACTCTCCCACTGGGGGCTAGCAGTAACAGCAGCCCTCACTTCTGTTCCCGAGACCCTCTCAGGTAATCATTCTGATTGTTCTCGGAAAGCAAATGAAAAGCAGCCTGGCTTACCTAGAGAGGAGTGATTTGATTGTGAGAGGCTCAGTCAGTGCCCTCTCAGCTCCTGACTTTCAGACATGCTCATGATGAAGTGCAGCTGAAAAGAAGCAAACTTCAGGGAAACTGCCTCTCCAAAGCTGGCAGAGGTATCTATGCATCTTTCAGAATATAGTTTGCGAGGTAAGGTTCATGTCCATATAGTTCAAAAAAACACAAGACCTTCCGAGGTTCCTAGGGTGATAGCCCTGTGTTTTTCAGGTAGCATCCAACCCCTTGTGTTTTATGGGGGAAATAAATGCACACACCTGAAGCAACGAGCTGTATATGTGCTGGGATTATTTTACATCCATTCCATCATGTCTGCTTTTTTTTGGCTTGTGCCTTTACCTTAGGCCCGAATTCCAAAGGTAGTTAAATCTTCTTTTGTTGGCAACTTGTCATCTGACCAGACTAAGTAATCTCATGTAGAAAGTGCTTGATGTATTCTAGAGAAAATGACAGAGTGAGCTGCTGTGTCAGTAAGGATCCTGCATGGTAAGAAAGAGATGGCACAGGGAAACTGAGAAATTTGGGGAGAGAGACTATTTGGAAAGATGTGCGCAGGCAAAGCAAAGTCACAAGGAGAACTGAGGATTAATGAGATTGAGCCTTTTACACATGCTTATGTGCATATTGCTCTTGTGAGCTGTCTCTTTTCTTCCATAGAGGAGAAGCCTGAGTGTAGGAAGAGCAGCACGCCCTTACCTGCTGACAGCCCAACAAGGTGGAAGGAGGGATCTCATTTTCTAACTATGGTCAGGACTGCCTGACAGGAGCTGAGCGCAGCTCCAGAGATAAGCTATTCAATGGTGACTCTAAAAGCAGCCAGCTGCGGAAGTACATACTCTGACTTCACTGGTCTCCTGCCAGCTAATCTCCTGCCAGTCCCAAGAGCAGACAGCGAGGGAGTCCACTGAGGCAGAGTAGAGAAAGATGGAAAATGAGTGTGGGGCGGGAAAGAAATAAAATATATTTACTCTAGGGGAGTCGAGAGGGGAAAGAAAAGGAATTCACATGCATCATATGCCTAGCATGTCCCAAGAGAATTAACTCCTTTTCACCCTGGAAAATTAAAGAAATCTCTTTTTGATAAATGCAGAGAATGAGACTTAGGGTAATTAAGTGGTTTTCTCAAGGTCATTCATCTTGTCTGTCAGCCTAAATAAAGCTCATGCTCTTTCTGCCCTGAATTGCCCCACATGTTCTGAAGATGGAGACACAAGACCCATCAGACAGACGGTCACCTCCCCAGATCTAGGTCTCAGCCACCAAGGACTGCAAGCTTGCAGGTGAGGGCAGGCAGTGTGGAAGGTGTGGCATTCGTGGAGAAAACACTAGTCAGCCTTTTTGCGGTTGGGATAGTGTGAGTGTATCCTGCATAATTCTAATTTGGCTGTGGGAGGCCACTATTCTGAATGGATGCCTGAAGAATACTAATGCACAGAACTACACAGGAGTCAGTGTTAGAATCAGAAAGGTGTGCTTTTGGAGGTAGGATTTTAGTTATATGACCATGAGTAAGTCCCTTAACTTCTCTGAGCATCAGTTTCCATACCTATGAAATCTAAACAACGTGAGCAGCAATTTTATCTTGAAGAATAAACTTAGAAAATTTGGAGGTTGGGCATGGTGGCTCATGCCTGTAATCCCAGTACTTTGGGAGGCCGAGGTGGGTGAATCACCTGAGGTTGAGACCAGCCTGGCCAACATGGTGAAGCCCTGTCCCTACTAAAAATACAAAAAATTAGCCAGGTGTGGTGGTGGGCACCTGTAACACCAGCTACTCGAGAGGCTGAGGTAGGAGAATTGCTTCAATTCCAGAGGTGGAGATTGCAATGAGCCGAGATCGCGCCATTGCATTCCGGCCTGGGCAACAACAGTGAAACACCATCTCCGAAAACAAAAAAAAAAGAAAGAAAAGAAAACTTGGACTAAAACACCTAGTGCCAGTGACTGACGTACAGCAAGTGCTCAGAAATGATGACCATTAGTAGTAGTACAGGAAAATGGTCACAAAAGGCCCAATTACAAGGTCACAGTTTTATAATATAATTGTTTAGAAAATTATAAAATTTACTTAGAAAGGTGCATAAATCATAAGTATAGAGGTTGGTTCATTTTAACACTGTGAGTGCTCTTGTGTAGGCCCTAACCCAAAATGAGAATAGAATTTCCTCTTGTATATCTCCTCAGTTGACAACTCTGGAACTCTGAAGGTAACCAGTACTATAAATGCTAGAACCATTGATTAATTTCATCTGTTTTAGAAATACATTGAGATAGAGTTGAGATTTTTTGAGATAGAGGCCTGGCGCGGTGGCTCCTGCCTGTAATCCCAGCACTTTGGGAGGCCGAGGTGGGCAGATCATGAAGTCATGAGATCGAGACCAGCCTGATCAACATGGTGAAACCCCCTCTCTACTAAAAATACAAAAATTAGCTGGGCGTGGTGGCACACACCTGTAATCCCAGCTACTCGGGAGACTGAGGCAGGAGAATTGCTTGAACCTGGGAAGCGGAGGTTGCAGTGAGCTGAGATCGTGCCACTGTACTCCAGCCTGGTGACAGAGCAAGACTCCGTCTCAAAAAAGAAAAAGAAAAAAAGAAAGAAATAAGTTGAGATAGAATCGATTATACTTTTTTGTCTGTTTTTTTTTTCCCCATTCAACATTGGCTTTAGGGACTTTATGGTTCTGCATGAAGTTCATTTCATTGTTATACAGGATTTCTTTGTATGAATATGCCACAATTTATGCATTCTACTATCAATAGATTTTTGACCTGAGTTCATTTTGGGTTATAACAAGCAGTATCCCAATAAGCATTTTTTGGACATGTTGGGTGAATTTATGTATGCCTTTCTGTTGGTTTGCTCGGTCACAGGTATGCATGTGTTCAATTTTATGTAGATACTTCTAAACTGTTTTCAGAAATAGTTGTACTGATTTATGCACTCGGCCTGCAGTGTTTGAGAGTTGCAGTTGTCCCACATCCTCATTAACACCAGTGCAATCATATATTCTAATTTTCAGCCATTCTAGTGAGAATGCAGTACACTTAATTGTGATTTTAATTTGCATTTACTGATGATTAATGAGATTGAGCCTTTTACGTATGCTTATTTGCATATTGCTTTTGTGAGCTGTCTCTTTTCTTCCATAGCATGGTTTACCTTTTCACTCTCTTTCTGGCATCTTTTGATGAACAGAAGTTGTTAATTTAACTGTAAGTTCATTTTCAACTTTTTTTTTTTTTAATCTTCAGAGTTAGATATGTCCTATTTCTGAAAACTCTGCCTATAAGGCCACGAAGATATTTTCTTGTTTTCTTCTGGGTGTTTTGTGTTGATGTTTGTTTTGCCTTTACATTTACATCTGCAAGCTGCCTGGAATCAATTTTTTAGTATGATGTGAGAAAGAGGTTACAATATATTTTTAGTATGGACATTCATTTATTACAGAAACATTTATAGAAAAACGTCCATTTCTCATTACACTGCGGTGTCAGATTTATCATTAATACAGTGATCTTACGTGTGTAGGCCTATTTTCATATCATATTCTGTTGACCCATTTGTCTGCTTTTGCACTAATGCCCTACTGTCTTAGTTGATGTAACTTTGTCATCAATCTTGATATCTGGTTATGTGAGTCAGTCCTTTGCATTTACACATAAATTTTAAAACATCATGCTATTTTCTGGAAAATTACTCTTGAGATTTTGGCTGAAACTGCATTGAATCCACAGATAAACTTTGAAAAAATTAATACCTTTCCATTTCTTACTTTCAACTTTTCTGCGTTCTTATATTTAAGGTGTGACATTTGAAAGCAGTTTGAGGTTCTGTGTGTGTGTCCGTATGTGTGTGTATTTTAATATGGTGTTTAAAATAATTAGCGCGTTCACAGTCAATATAATTGCTGATGTATTTGGGTTTAGATCGATAGTCTTGTTTTCTATTTTTGCCTTTTGTTCTATTTTAATTATCCCCTTTTTGCCTTCTTAGTAGTTAAAATAATGCTTTGTTATTCAATATCCTCTCTCTGTTAGCTTGTTGGTTGTACATTTTTATATTCTTAAAGGGATTATCCTACAGATATAAATATATATTTTACCATGTCCAAGACAAAATCGGGATCTTAAAACACCTTAACTTCATTTAATCCCCTCCATTTTCTATAATTGTAATTTTACATATATTTTCAACAAAACTTCAATAATAATTTTTTAACTATCGTTATATGCAGTAAGGAATCATTTGGGCTTTTCAATATATTTATTTTTTCTGTGTCTCTTTATTTCTCCCTCTATGTCTCTGTTTCTTTCTGAGATATTTGTCTTCTGCCTGAAACAACACTTTTAAGAATTACAAATAAAGCTACTGCAAACATCCATGTGTAGGTTTTTGGTGGCCATTAAGTTTTTAACTCATTTGGGTAAATACCTAAAAGCACAATTGCTGGTTTGGATAATAAGATTGTGTTTGTCAGAATCTCCCGAATTTGTCAGAAATTACCAAACTATCTTCTAAAGTGGCTGTATTCACCATCAATAAATGAAAGTTCCTATTCCTTCTCATTTGATACTATCACTGTTTTGGACTTTGTCCATTCTAAAAGATAGGTTGTGGTATCTCTGTTTTAATTTGCAGTTCCCTAATGGCATATGATGTGAAGCATTTTTTATATGCTTATTTGACATCTGTATGTTTTCTTTGATGAAGTGTCTGTTCAGGTCTTTTGCCCAATTTTTAAATTGAGTTGTTTGATTTTTCATTGTTGAATATAAGGCTTCTTAGTATTTTTTTGATAATAATCTTTTTATCAGATATGTATGTTGAAAATATATTCTCCCAATCTGTGGTTGTCTTCTCATGCTCTTGATAGTATCTTCAGCAGAGCAGAAATTTTTAATTTTGATGCAGTCACCTTACTGATTTTTTATTTCATAGATTTTGCCTTTGCTGTTGTATCTAAAAAGTCATCATCATACTCAAGGTCATGTAGATTTTCTCCTGTGATATCTTGTGGAAGTTTTATAGTTGTGTTCTTTGCATTTAGGTCTATGGTTTCTTTTGAGTTAATTTTTGTCGGTCTCTATCTAAATTCTTTGTAGGTTTTTTTTTTTTTTCTTTCATGTGGATTTTCAGTTATTCCAGAACATTTGTTGAAAAGAGTATCTTTCTTCATTGCATTACCTTTGCTTCTATATCAAAATTTAGTTGACTATGTTTATGTGGTTCTACTTCTGGGCTCTCTATTCTTTTCCATTGATCTACCTGTCTATTCTTTTGCTAATACCACATTGTAGCTTCATAGTAAGTCTTAAAGTCTGATAGTGTCAGTTTTCTGACTTTGTTCATTTGCAATATTGTTTTGGCCATTCTGGGTCTTTTGCTTCTTCATATAAAGTTTAGAATCATTTTGTTGATATCCACAAAATAACTACCGGGATTTTGGTTGAGACTGTATTTAGTCTATTGATCAAGTTGGGAAGAACTGATACCTTGACAGTATTGAGTGTTTCTATCCATGAACATAGAATATCTTTCTATTTATCTGGTTCTTCTTTGATTTATTTCATCAAAGTTTTGTCATTTCTTATATAGATCTTGTAATATTTTGCTAGATTTATGCCAAGTAATTTAATATTTTTGGCACTACTGTAGATGGTACTGTGGCTTTAATGTCCAATTCCATTTATTGTTGACATATAGAAAGTCAATTTAATATGTATATTAACCTTGTATCTGAAGGCTTTCTATAATTGCTTTTAAGTTTCGGGAGTTCTTTTGTTGGTTGTTTCAGATTTCAACATAAAGAAATACGTCACCTATGAACAAAAAGTTTTATATCTTTCCTCCCAATCTGCATACTTTTTATTTCCTTTTCTTGTGTTACTGAACTATCTTGCTTATTGCATAGTTTTAATATTTTGAAAAGGAATGACAAGAGGAGATATACTTGTCTTTTTCCTGATCTTAATGGGAAATGTTCTAATTTCTCACCATCAAGTAAAATGTTAGTTACAGGTTCTTGTAGATTTTTTTTTTACCAAGTTGAGAAAATTTTCTTCTTTTTCTAGTGTGCCATGAGTTTTAATTATGAATAGGCATCAAGTTGTTTTAAATGTGCTTTTCCTGCGTTTATTGATATAATCATGAACTTTTGGTTGCTGTTGTTTAGTCTGTTGATAGAATGAACTAGCATTTCATACCTTGGATAAATGACACTTGGTCATGATGTATAATTTTTTTATTGAATTCAATTTGCAAATATTTTGTTGAGATTTTCTGCATATGTGTTCATTAGAAATGTTGGTCTGTACTTTTATTTTCTTGTAAAATGTCTTTGGTTTTGGTATTAGGGTAATGCTGGCCTCACAGAATGAATTAGGAAGTTTGTCCTCTGCTTTTGTCTTCTGGAAGAGATTGTGGAAATTGTCATTATTTTTCTTTAAATGTTTGGTAGAATTGATCAGTGAACCCATCTGGGTTTGATGCTTTGGATTTTGAATGGTTTTGAATTTTTTATTCAAATTATTTAGTAGATATAGGTGTATTCAGATCGCCTACTTTTTCTTGTATGTTATTTGGCACATGTGCCTTTCTCTTCTATTTTATCTAAATAATCAAATTTGTAGGCATTGAGTTATTCATAGTACTTTTATTTTCCTTTAAATGTTCATAAGATCTGTACTGATGTCTCTTCTTCATTTCTGATATTAGTAATTTTTGTCTTCTTTTTTCCTTTGGTAAGCAGACTAGATTTTTATACATTTTACTCATCTTTCAAAGAACCAGCTTTTGGATTTGTTCATTTTCTCTATCGATTTTCTGTTTTAAATTTCATTTATTTCTGCTTTAATTTTTATTGTTTCTTTCTTCTACTTACATTGGATTTAATTTAGTCTTCTTTTGCCAGTTTTCTAAAGTGGAAGCATAGATCATTCACTTTAGATATTTCCTTTTATAAAAGTATATACGGTGACTGCTACAAATTTCTCTCAAAGCACTGCTTTTGCTGCATGCCACAATTCTTGATGAACTGTTTATTTTTGTTTAGTTCAAAATATTTCCAAATTTCTCTTCAGATTTTTTTCATTCACCAATGTTATTTAGAAATGTGTTGTTTAATTACTAAGTATCTGGGGACTTTTCACCTACCTTTAATTATTCTTTTCTAGTTTAATTCTATTTTGTTCTGAGAGAAAACATTGTATGATTTCTATTTTTAAAAAATTTGTTGGTTTTTTGTGGCCAAGAATGTTGGTCTATTTTGGTAAATATTTTGCATGATCTTAAAAAGAATTTGCACTATACTTTTATTGGATGAAGTAGTCTATAGATGTGAATTATATCAAGTTGATTGATGGAGGTGTTGATTTCAACTATGTCATTAGTTATTTGCTGCCTGCTGGATTTGTCCATTTCTGATAAAGGAGTGCTAAAGTCTGCAAACATAATAGTGGATTCATCTACTTCTCTTTGAAGTTCTATCAGTTTCTGACTTACATGTTTTGATGCTCTTATTTTAGGTGCACACCCATCAAGGATTGTTGTATATTATTGTAAATCTATCCCTTTATCATTACCCCTCTTGATCCCTGATTATATTTCTTACTGTCAAGTCTGTTCTGTTTAATATTAATGCAGCTTCTTCCTTTTTGTTTTGATTAGTGTTAGCATGATATGCATTTCTCCATTTCTTCTAATCTATATGTTTCTTTGTATTTAAAGTGGGTTTCTTGTGGGATTTTGATCCACTCTGATAATTTTTTAATTGTGTATTTAGATATTTCATGTTTGAAATGATTATTAATATGATTGGATTAATATCTTTTCTATTTATTGCCTTTGTGTTTAGTTTTTGCTTTTCTGTCTTTTGTCGCTTTACTTGAGCATTTTATATAATTCTATTTTCTCTCCTTTCTTAGCATATCATTTATACTTCTTTTTCTTTTTTTTCCTACTGGTTGGCCTGGAGTTTGCAATATATATTTACAACCAATCTAGGTCCACTTTCAAATAATATTATACCACTTCACAGGCAGTGCAAGCACCTTATAATAACAAAATATTCCTGATTGTTCCTTCTTGTTCTTTGAATCACCACCCTTATTCGTTTTACTTATATATAAGCTATAATCATTTAAAAAACTGTTGCTATTAATTGGAACAAACTGTTTTGTGTTAGAACAATTAATAACAAGAAAAATAGAAGTTTTTATTTTATCTTTACTTTTCGTTCTCCAATGATCTTCCTTTGTTTATGTAGATCTGAGTTTCTGACCTATATCATTTTCTTTCTTTCTGAAGAGCTTCTTTTAACATTTTTTTCATGGCATGTCTACCGGCAACAAATTTCCTCGATTTTTGTTTGTATGAGAATATTTTTATTTCTCCTTCACTTTTAAAGGATAATTTTGCAGCATATAGAGTTCTAGGTTAGTGTTTCTTTTTCTCCCAACACTTTAAATATTTTACTTCACTCTCCTGCTTGCAGTTTTTCTGAGAAGTCAGATGTAATCCTTTTTTTTTTTTTTTTTTTTTTTTTTAATAGGGGGTCTCACTTTGTCACTAGGCTGGAGTGCAGTGGCGCGATCTCTGCTCACTGCAGCCTCTGCCTCCTGGGTTCAAGTGATTCTCCTGCCTCAGCCTCCCAAGTAGCTGGGACTGTAAGCATGTGCTACCATGCCCGGCTAATTTTCTTTTGTATTTTTAGTAGAGACAGGGTTTTACCCTGTTAGCCAGGATGGTCTCTATCTCCTGACCCTGTGATCCGCCTGCTTCAGCCTCCCAAAGTGCTGGGATTACAGGCGTGAGCCACAGCACTGAGCCGTAATCCTTATATTTGATCCTTTATGAGTAAGATGTTTTTTACCTTTTTAAGACTTTTTAATCTTTGATTTCCCATAGTTTGAATATAAAATTTCTAGGCGTAGTGTTTTTTTGTCTTGTTTTGATTTTTCCTTTCAGAGGCAGGGTGGTGTTATTCTGTTTGGTGTTCTCTGAACTTCCTGGACTTGTGATTTGGTGTCTGACATTCATTGGGGAATATTCTCAGTCATTACTTCAAGTATTTTATGTTTCTTTCTCTGTTTTTCCTTCGGATATTCCCATTAAGTGTTTGTTACATCATTTGTAGTTGTCCCACAGTTCTTGGATATAATGTTCTATTTTTTTCATCTGTTTTTCTCTTTGATTTTCAGTTTTAGAAGTTTCTGTTGACACATACCCAAGTTCAGAGACTCATTCCTCAGCCATATCCAGTCTACGAATTACTCTATCAAAGGTATTCTTCATTTTGTTCCAATGTTTTTGAGTTATATCATTTCTTTTTGAATATTTCTTAAAGTTTCCTTCTCTCTGCTTACATTTTACCTCTGCTTTGCATATTTTCTACTTTTTCCATTAGAGCCTTTAGCTTATTAACAACAGCTCCAAATTCTTGACCTGATAACTCCAACATATCTGAAATATATGAGTCTGGTTCTGATAGTTGCTCTGTCTCTTCAAACAGTTTTTTGTTGTTGTTGTTGTTGTTGTTTTTGTTTTTTGCCTTTAGTATATATTGTAACTTTTTATTGTAAGCCTGACCTGACGTACTCAGCAAAAGGAATTCTGGTAACAGATCTTTAGTAATGTGGTGGTAAGGTGAAGTGTTCTGTCATTCTGTGATTATTAGGCTTTCATCCTTTTGTGATCCTATGCCCCCGGGTATGAACTTCACAAGGGCTTCTCAGTCGCCCCGCCCCCTGCTCCAGGTAGGACAGGTTGACTAGAGGGGGCTAGAGTTGGGTCTTTCTCTTTCTCCAGGTTGGTTAGGCTCTGTTAAAACCACAAAAGAGTAGGCTTTGGTAAGATATTTTTATTGACCGCAGGCCTTTTTAAGAACAGAATGCTCTGGCATATTTCATAATGTTTACTTCTCCTTCCTACTTTCAAATACATGAGGAAAGTTTTCTCTACTACTCACGTTGAGAACCTGAGAGAGCTCCTGGAAGTAAAACTCATAAAAAGTGAGGGGCCTCTGTATGCCTGCCCCCACTGGAGTTTCTACTTCTCAGATTCATCCACACTGAGCTTTTAGCAATTCACGACTTACAGTTTGGGTCTTCCTGCCCCCGTATTTGTTCCCACAGAGGTTTCTGCTTGTGGGTCTCTGTTCTGGCAAGTTGTGATTCTCTGTATATGCTGGTGTGCCTCTCTTATTTTTGGGGAAGAGGTTCATCCTGTGACCTTTCTTTTATGATAGATCTAAGAAGAGTTGATTTTTCAGTTTATGTATTTTTCCTGTGTTTATTTGTTTTTAGTGAAGACCTCAAAGCTCCTTACATGCAGGTCTAGAATCCAGAAGAAGCTTTAAAAAATGCCTAGTAATATTTTATGGAGCATCAGATATTGTGTATGAAACACTATGTAGGCTCAGAACGGCATTCTCTTCTCCCAGAAATGATTTACTCTATCATATAGTGGGCAACTAGAATAAGACAGATAATCTCAATTATTCAGGAATGGAACTGACTTGAGCCTGCTTTCATTTCTTCTTCTTCTTCTTCTTTTTCTTTTTTTTTTTGAGATGGAGTTTCACTCTTGTTGCCCAGGCTGGAGTGCAATGGTGTGATCTTACCTCACCACAACCTCCGCCTCATGGGTTCAACCGATTCTCCTGCCTCAGTCTCCCGAGTAGCTGGGATAACAGGCATGAGCCACCACACCCGGCTAATTTTGTATTTTTAGTAGAGACAAGGTTTCTCCATGTTGGTCAGCCTGGTCTCGAACTCCCGTCCTCAGGTGGTCCATACACCTTGGCCTCCCAAAGTGCTAGGATTACAGGATGGTTTCACTTCTTAAAAGATTTTGCCTACTTCTGATAGGGACAGGAGGCAAAGAAATTCCAGGCAGAAAAGGGTGGGTTCTCTGGCGAGGGCCCCATCCTCAAGCCTAGAACCACAGCCCAACGTGAGACCTTTACATGCCCATTTTCCCGCTCAAATATTGCCTTTTCCAAACCCACCCCTGGACTGCCCTGCACTCCATCCTGTACCCATGAAAACTCCAAGCTCCACTGGCAGAGAGCAGAGAAGGGGAGAAGAGAGGAAGTAGCTAAATGTTGGAGAGAAGCAGTCTGACTTCAGAGGGACAGCTTGATGGTGGGACTACAGGAGAAGAATACCTTCCCACTCCATCCCCTTTCCAACTCTTCTTCCCACTAAAAGCCACTTCCATAGGCAATAAAATCCCCCACATTTACTATCCTTCAATTCATTCATGTGAACTGATTTTTCCTGGATGCTGGACAAGAGCTCAAAGTACAGAAGGCTACCACGCTGACCCTCTGCCCTTGCAAAAAGGCAGAGGGTCCACTAAGCTGTTAATCACTTAAGCCATCTGATAAAGCTAAAAGAGTGCTGCCTGTAACACTCCTTCTGGGGCTTTGGGGATTGTGGGTACTCCCCCATAGATGCTGCCTTGGGGCCTGCACAGCATTTCGCCCCTGCCAGTGCCCAGAAGCACTTTCTCCGGCTCCTGCACCAGCTCAGCTGCACTCCTCCTCCCACAAGGGGTGGAATGCAGTGGATCCCAGTGAGTGAAGCCTCTGAAGCCACTGGCTAGCTCCAGCACCTGCATTCCAGTTCCCACCCATGAAGGGGTCCAGGAAAATTTCCTGTTTCAATTATGTTTTATCCCCACTAGTAAACTGTAGATCTCCAGGGATCATGCCTGAACACCTGTTATTTTACCAACACCCTATTCTCATCTCCATATTTTTTCTCCCCAGCATAGTGAAATGGCCAAAAACTCTACTCACCTTTTTAGTGTCTATATTCCTCTGCTTCTTAGTCTTTTTTCCTAAACAACTTATAAATAGCCTAATCCCTCAATAAGAAGACTGGCACACAGTGTGGCTCTCATCTTAGTATCCCCATTTCACTATCCAGGACTTGGGTTCCTCAAGATCGGGTTGTGATTGGCCCAGACTCCAGCCTTCGTTTCCCCACTTCCGTGATATATGGAAAGCACTGCTTAGCTGCTGATTCTCCCTTGGGTTCTTCTCCATTTTCTGGTGGCCACTTATCTCCATGATATACACCAAAGTGGCAATGGCCAATAGGAAAAGCCTCATGCAGTTCCTCCCAAGACTGTGGCCTTTAACTCTTGGTTATTCAGTATCTCCCTAATACCTGCAAACAACTGTTTCTTACATTCCATTCAGCTTTTCTAGTTGTTATTCTTGGAAGTATTGGTATTAATAGACAGAAATGAGAGTCCTGGGGCCACTTTTTGTAAGAAGTAAAAGTTTCAGGCAGGTGTTCATAGCAACCTATGAGATGAGCAGAGGTGCTGTAGAGAACTCTGGGAAGTTCCCAGAAGGGCAGTCCTCACCATCAATGTCTTGAGCTAACCTAACCCCTAGCTGCAATCGAAGAGGCTGCTGCATCTCAGCAGATCAGAATCATCTGTAATACCTTATTTGAAGCGATGAAACGACTACATGCTTTATCCAGCGTCACTCCCAAGAATGTGAAGCAGACAGATCTTTAACACATCACGGAGAGATAGCTTCTTGGGCATGAGCCAGAAAGGAGTTCCTCATAAAAGGTCCAGCTCAGAGCATAAGCACTGGGCCAGTGTCACTGGTGTGCTGCGTCCCGCTCTTACCAGCTCATGAAAACCTCTTGTGTGTATCTTTTCTCAACTCTGTGTTCAGTAACACCACATTAGCACCATGAAATTGGCCGTGATGGGAGTATTTACACCATGGAAGTCAGCAAGCACTGTAAATCAGACCCTTGTTTTATTCAGAGAGCTGATTATAAAACATTAGCCAGCATATCACCACCCAAAGGAGATGAAAGGCAGAACACTAGGGCCAGATTTCAAGTCCTATATTAGGCTTAGATGCTGAGGGCTGACTCAGTAACAGGCATCATGTCAGACTCTTTGCATGTGTTCCATCATTTAATCTTCACAATAAGACCGTGAGATCAGATGATGGAGGGTAGAAGATTTTATGTAATCTGCTTCAGACCGCAGAGCAACCTAGGTCAGTCTGGTTCTCACATCTTTGTTCTTAACTACAGCACGAAACATCCTCCCTGCAGTTGCACAAAATGGGAAGACAAACCCTAGACTAAATGGATTGGGAGGTTTTTAGTTACTGAGGGCAGAAAACATAGTATGGCAGAGTCCAAGAACTGGTGCTGGAACTGAGCACGTAGCAAGCCCACATATGACATGCAAACAGACCCTGAGGCAGGGCCTACAGTTTCCCAGTGAGCAGAAAAGCAAACTCAAATAAGCTGGGAGACAGTAGCCAGTCTTAGATGCATCTGTGGCTGATGGACATAGTGCAGCGACACAGGAAACTAGAACCAGCAATATGACATGGCCACATGCCAGCAGTAGCAGGAACCTGCCCATGGGGCTTGGCAGCAGTTCTCTGCACGCACAGTGAGTGATTTCCAAGAGCTATGCTTATCTGTCAAAGGAATTTAGGTTCTAGGTGGGTTTTTCAGTCTGGGACTTGGTGATGATCCAGAGTTCCTGCTTTCAGGAAGAGGCAATTTGATCAGAATAGAACTAGCAGAATAGAACTCAGGATTATAAAAGGATTCTGCAGGGTAGAGGAGTAGAGGTTCTTAGTATGGAGATGTCCCTGCCAAGACCTAAAAGCTGGGGGAGGAGGGACACCCAGAATACTGAGAACTAAGCAGTCCTGGTAACAATGCCAAGGTGGGATACAGCTACCCCAAGATATGGGTCTTAGGACTGAGTGTGATTCTCAGACCCTGCTCAGATCAGGGCTTGAGTGGAGTAGCCATCAGCCCAAAGGCAGCTACCCTTGAGCCCAGGGACATGTCCTGTGTACACTTAAGTTCAAGGTAACAGTTTCTTCTCTTTTCGTTTTTGGGTAATGTTCCTTTTCAGGCGTTTCAGAGGTGTCAGAGGCTAACAGAATATGAATCTATCCTCTTTGGGATAAGCCCGAGAGATTTCAGATGGGTGGGAGTACCTGGAATGGACTATATGGTGAGGACAGACCACAGACAAATAAAAACCAAGATGGGCCAGGAAGGGCAGTCAACATTTCTTGAATACAACAGTGTGCAGGGCACCAACTTTTTCTAGGGACACAAAGATCCATAGAAACTCCCATGGAGATATCAAAGCACATTGTGATGAGACTGTAATGAAGATAGTCTTATGTCCTGGTTTGCCAGAGACAGCCCCAGTTTGTGCTTATTGTTCTAACAATTATTAATAACTTTCATTAAAATGATGAATGGTGTGATCACTCTAGCTATAATGGATGTGATGGTTAATTTTATGTGTTGACTTAGCTAGGATCGTGATGCCCAGATATTTGGTCAAACACTAGTCTAGATGTTGCTGTGAAGGTATCATTTTTAGATGGAATTAGCATTTAAATCAATCAATTTTTGAGGAAATCACATTAATGTCTGTACTAAGGGTTAGCTTCATTCAATCAATGGAAGGTCTTAAGAGAAAAAGCTGAGGTTTCCCGAAAGGAGGGCATTTTACCTCCAGAGTCCCTTTGGACTGGAGCTGTAACATGGTCTCTAGCATCTTCCCTGGATCCCCACCTGACCTGCAGAGGGGGACTTGCCAGGGTCCATACCATGTGTACCAACTCCCTAAAATACATAAACAATACATCCCTCTCCTTCTCTCTCTTTCTCTTCTCTCTCTGTCTCTCCCCCACATCCCTCCGTCCCTCTTTCTTTCTCTGTTTCTCTGTCTATCTGTTTGTCTTTTGGCTCTGTTTCTCTAGGGAACACTGATAAATACAGCACATAATGTATAAGAAGCTATGAAGGCATAGTCGCAGTTGTTGTTGTCACTTCTGGGCCCAGGAATTTGAAGGATAAGCTGCTTAAATTACAATGCTGGTGTGGGAGTAGCCGAGGAAAGAGCCTGCACATGTTGAGGAGATACAAAAGCACGATTCTGAACCGAAGCAGCAGCAGGGAGGATGGAAAGGACAGAGATGGATCTGAGAAAAATTGTCCTTGATTTCTTGCTGTTGTTATTGCACAGGTTTGGTGCACCTGTATCCTGAACAACCCAACCACTTGTTTTCTCTGTTCTTATCCCCAGACGGTGGAGTGCAGGTGATGAAAGCTACACAGCAGAGCAGATTGATTGCTGTCATTGTAAATTCATGGTTGCCAATCTCTAAGAGACCTGGAAATCTTACTAGGACTTTTTGGCCGATTCTTTCTTTACTTTCCTCAGAAACTGTTCACACTTTTTAAATGCATAAACATGCCTCCTCTCCCTTACTCAACATTTTTTAATTAAACTTTTTTATTTTGAGATACTTGTGTATTCACATGAAGTTGTAATAAGAGAGTTTCCCTGTACTCTTTACTCAGTTTTTGCCAATGGTAACATCTTGTGAAATTGTAGCATAATATCAAATCCAGGATACTGACATGAATACAGCAAAGATAAAGTATGTTTTTATCACAACATGATGCTTTATGTTGCCGTTTTATAGTCACACCCACTTCTGCTTCTCCTTAGCCTCTGGCAACCACTAATTTGTTCTTCATTCTCATCATTTTATCATTTCTAGCATGTTATATAAATGAAATCATATAACATGTGTTTTTTAGGATTGGTTTTTGTCAGTTCATATCCATTTTACAGAAAAATAAAAAATAAAATACAAGTTATCAAATGAGAATTTATCTATCTTCCAAATTATAAATATATGAATGACCTGCATCTGTCCTCAATATCTCCCCTTTTTTGCTGTTATAATAAAGGAGACTTTCTCCTGTGAGTTAAAGCCACATCTCATCCTGAAAACCAGATCCTATCCACTCTTGCTTTCCCAGGAGCAATGAAACAGGTTATTTTTTCCCTTATACATAGATTCCTTCTGTTAACTAGATTTGTCGATTAGCTTTTAATTTGTTCAAACCCTTTCCATTAAATACACGTAAAATCCTAACCTCATTCCCCCAGCTATTGCTCTCTTCCTCTCTTCTTTTATTGAGCTTCTTAAAGAAAATCTTATTTCTTCATTTTACAATATTTCTTAACCACTCTACTGTGGCTTGGTTCCCATAATTCCACATCCAAGTAGCTCTACTGAATAGAGGTATTTCCATATGGCCTCTTCCTTGAATTCTCAGCACCTTCAGCCCTGATAATCACTCTCTGCTTCTTGCAATGCTCTCTGCCCTTGTCTTCCGTGAGACAGCATTCTCCTAATTTTTCTTCTACCCCTCCTACCATGTCTTCTCCATTTATTTTCTGAGCTTATTCTCTTCCACTCAACCAGTGAATGTTGGAGATTTCAGAATTTGGTCACAGGCTGTGTGTCTTCTCAGTTCACTCAAATTTTTCTCCCTGGACGTTCTCATCTACATTATGACATCACTTATCATCTACATACAGACAGCACACACATTCATATGCAGCATTATCTTCCTCTGAGTTTCAAACTTGTAATCCATATCTCTTCTTGGAAGGCTGAAAGTCCCTGCAAACCAATATGTTCATAATTGAAATTAAGATACAGTCCCCAGTGCTGTCCTCCATCACATAATCTTCTTTCTCTATTCTCCAAGTCAGTAAAGGACACCATCATCTATCCACCTAGAAAAGCCAGGAACCTGACATGATGTCCTCTTCTCCTTAATCATCCATAGTCAACACATCATTGTGTTGATTTTATCTCCTGAACAACTGACCAACCCATCCACCTGTCTCCTGTCCAATTGCCTTCCTACTCATTCAAGAGACCACCAGCCCTCCTGCCAGATACACTGCCATTGCTGCCTCAACATTCTCCTGCCTTGATCCTTGCTCCTCACCAAGCTGGTTGCCACACTGTAACCAAAGTAAATTTTTCAAAACTCAGATTTGTTTTTCTTTTTCTCTGTCTCATGCTGAATATCTGTAAATGCTTTCACTGTCTTGCCAATGCTGATAGAACAGACAAAAACATAGCTCCTTCATGTGGTCTAGGCTCTGCATGGTCTGCTTTCCTCCTAATTTCCAGTCTCATTTTGCACAATTTTCCTCCAATTTCTGCTTCAGCCACACTGGCCTTTCAGTGGCAATTATGCTCTATGATGCTCCTGCCCGAGGCATTTGCCTACAGTACTATGTACAGGAGCCATTTGACTTCTATTCAATTCTTTCTCTTTCCCTCGTTCTTCAGTTCCTGGCTCAATCATCATTTTCTGATGTCTTCTTGCAATTTTTCACTTGTTTGATGCTGATCTTGTTTATGGTCATGTCCCTATGCTACATTTTAAGAGCCATAAGGGCAGGCCCTATTGCCTATTATTATCCTTATTATTATAGTCATGGTGTAGCACCATGACTCACAGGGTCATTATGTTGCACCTACTGCATGGTGTCCCTGGCACTGTGCGTTATTACAGCTGAAATTACTTACTTCTCATGGAGGAAATTTCAAATAAATATTTTTGAGTGAATGAATAAACAAAATTAAATCAGTGGGATTTAATATCAGTTGGGCATATGTATGAGAGCAATTGATAAGAAGACATAAAATGTGATATTTATTTTTTATTTTTTGTAGACATGGGATCTTGCCATGTTGCCCAGGCTGATCTTGAACTCCTGGCCTAAGCAATCCCCCTGTCTCAGCCTCCCAAAGCACTGGGATTATAGGCATAAGCCACCATGCCTGGCTTAAAATATAATTCTTAGGTTTCTACCTTGGATAATTTGATCAAATTTAACGTCTTTAAAACAAAGATTTCCCTCCAAAATACTAGGTTTAGAAAGAGGAGGCTGGGTTTATTTCTTGGCACATCATTTTTGCCATGTAAGTACACATCTCTAGTTTTCAGTTAAGATCTGGGATTGGGAAATTGATTTTGGGATCATCAGAGTATGGATGGTATTTGCATTCGTGTCTGTGGATGAAATCTATTCAGTGACGAGAAAGTGGACTAAGAAAAGGGTCAAAGGGAAGACTCCGAGTAGCCACCCAAATATTACGAGTGTGTTACCACAAAAATCTAGGGAGGGCCGGGCGCGGTGGCTCACGCCTGTAATCCCAGCACTTTGGGAGGCCGAGGTGGGCGGATCACGAGGTTAGGAGATCGAGACCATCCTGGCTAACACAGTGAAACCCCGTTTCTACTAAAAATACAAAAAATTAGCCGAGCGTGGCGGCGGGCGCCTGTAGTCCCAGCTACTCCAGAGGCCGAGGCAGGAGAATTGCGTGAACCCGGGAGGCGGAGCTTGCAGTGAGCCGAGATCGCCACTGCACTCCAGCCTGGGCAACTGAGCGAGACTCCGTCTCAAAAAAAAAAAAAAATTTTCAAGGAAGGAGGATGTTTCAGAAGGGGGTATGGTAAGCACTATCAGAAACTTCCAATTTCAATTAAGAGGAAGAGCAGACTCTTCCCAGAGTGGCCATAGGGAGGTTGTAGGGGACTCAGGAGAGGATGGAATGATGGGTAGTAAACATAAAGACACAGTGGACACTCAGTGGCAACACAAGTTTGAGTGAGGCTTTTTGACAAAGCAAGGTCTTGTTGAAGACTGTGACATCTGAAATCTTGGCAACAGGTGGGGAAAAAACCAGGAAAGATAAAGGGATATTTTCAGAGAAAAGTTGAAGGAGTTCACAGTTAACGATCTCAATTTTCCCAGCAACATAGACCACTTATTCATCAGCTGAGAGAATGAGGGCAGGGGCCTGGTGGGGAGCCTGAAGACAAAGACAAGGCTGAGAGTCATCACTGCAGGGAAGAGGAAAGAGAGACAACTTGAGCAGGATAAAGGATTTTCAGTGAGACTGAAAGATCCACGAAGGTTGAACTCAAACACATGTAGCAGATTTTGTCCAGCGGCCTCCACGTTCCCTGGGCCGCAAAGGGCAAAACAGGTAATTGTATTAATCCAGACCTGTACATCATGAGAGCCTGTGCAGAGAAAGATTAAGGGATCAGGGGAATTGAGGGAGTTAGTAAACACGTAGTTGAAATGATTGACAACAGCAGCCAGGTTGATAGGAAGGAAGTGAAACTGGTCTGGGATTGATGGGCTGGAAAGACAGAGCAGGACTGGAAAGCTGCAGTTCTCCGTGAGTTCACATCAGGGCAGTTTTTTTGGGATAGGTGAAGGGACACTTTGGTCAGACATTGAAAGGTTAAATAGAGATTGTAGGAAAAAAAATGTATTGTGCAACAGATACAAATACATACCTTGATGTTAGACACATCTGTGTATAAGTATTATTTCTTAGTTATTAGCTGTGTGAACTTGGAACTCAATTGCTTAATCTATAAAGTGGAGATAATAATAGTTCCTATGTCAAAAGCTTATAGCGAGAATTCTAGTAGTGCACATAAAGCACTTAGCACAGTATAGAACATGGTAAGCTCTCTAGGAGTAGGTGGATATTTAGAGTTTTAAGATACATATGACCTCAGAATGTGGCTGTGACTGTGAGTGGCTGAAAATGTGCAGATGTGCAGGGTTTTGGAGTAGAGAAGATTTTGCAACTGAGACCAGGGATTGGGAAGGGCCATTCGCATGGCTGTTTTGGTGGGCAACAATATTCTTGCTCTCTATCGCTTTTCAGTCTTTTGGCTAAGATCAAGTATAATATCTTTGCTCTGCCTCCATTGCTGTTGTGTGTGCCAGGCTGCAGGCTGGAGACGATGCTGTTGGCTCCCCTCTCCACAAAAGACACACAGCAAAGGCAGTCCTGGGCTCTACCCAGTTGGGAACTTCTTTTGACTAGAAGCACATGTGCATCCAAGTTCAGCTTTGTTTGTTCATCGTAAATCCTTGTATATCATAGCACTTCATTTGCATAAAAGGATGTCCAGGTTTTAGTAATGAGACCTTTTTAATTGTTTGATTTCTACACATAAATTGGTTTTGAGTCAGCCAAATATGATCGTAATTAGGAGATAAATAGCAGAGGCCAGTGAGTGGCATTTTCTTTCGCTTATTTAAATAGTAGGCTTATTTGGAGTGAAGCCATATTGATCCTGAGGAAGCTTTATTCAATTAGTACCCACGTGTGCATTCAGCACTATGTAGTCAGCGAGGACTCAGGTGGGCTTGGGAGTGACTCTGGGTTCTTCCCAGGGGTGTCTGGTCACCACGTGTCTTGCACAAGAAATTGAGACACTCTGGCTTCTATAAGATGGCATTCATGCTGACCCTACAGGCACCAACTGCATCCGTACCTGTAGGACCCATCCAACCCTGCTGGAAATCCAGTAAAACCCACTTCTTTGTGCCCATCACAGCCTGAAAGTTCTGGGGACGAATAGTCATGGTTCTCAGCTTAACAGAAAAAAAGGAAGCTAGGTGTTAGTAAGCACCTGTTGTATCGCAGGTACTATTCTAATTTGTTCCTGAGAGCAAATCGTTTGATCATTACTCCTTCTTACAGCAAGGAGAACTAGACTCAAAGAAGTAAATGCCTTGTCTAAAATCACACAAAGTGATATGAACCCAGCTGATATGAAATCTAAGGCCCACATGATCCATGCACTGCTAGTAGGTTTCTTCTTTTCCCTTTTATGTGTGTGTGTGTGTGCACGCGCGCACTCTGTGTTCTTCTAGGGTTGGTGTTTTTTGTTTGTTTTTTGTTTTTGTTTTTTTTTTCAGGGTTTATTAGTAAATCTGAACAAATGACATACAGCTTGACAGTCCACCGATGTGTGGAATGTCCCTGACCAAAGTGAGATCCTGGAATGTCAGAGCAGAGCACTGAGTATTCAGGGGCCCAAAGCCTATCAGGAGAGTAATGATGCATATTGCTACGGTGCATGGTTCCCTGGGCTTGAAACCTCCCATGAAGAGGAATCATAAACAGCATAATTTCAGATTGCATATGTAAGTGAGATCATATGGTATTGATCTTTCTGTGCCTAGCTTACTTCACTTAGCATAGCTTCCAGGTTCATCCATGTTTTCGCAAATGACAAGATTTCCTTCCTTTTTAAGGCTGAACAGTATACCATTGTGTATATATACCACATTTTCCTTACGCATTTATCTGCCCATTATACCTTAATAAAGCTGGGGAAAACAAGTTTCAAGGAGATCAAAGAGCAAGGTCAATCAGTCTTTAATCTAACAGGAGATTGGTACATGTCAGGGAAAATATCCATCTTCCTCTTTGGCTTAAACAACCTAAAATTAAGTGAGACCATGGCTGAGGACCAGGAAAACACAGGGATGGTATCAGGATGGAGTGTATGAAGGTAGCAGGGATTACCTCTGGGCAGAATAAGGACTTCATTGAGATAAACTGGTAGAGTAAATGTGATGCCCTCTCAGCAAGAAAAAATAAACAATAAAAGGAATAATAGCTTAGTCCAGGAGGGGGAATTTAGGGTGAAAAGCCATCTTAGTTTGCCCTGGACTGTCCTGGTTTTAGCACTGATAGTCCTACTTCTGGAAAATACCTTAGTAGGTAGTAAGTTGGGAATGAGTTAACAGTGCAGAGTCCATCGGAGGCTCATGACAAGGGTCAGGAGAGGGGGCAAGGTGACTTAGTGCCTGTCACTGTAGGCAATTAGCTCTCTCAGCCATGGTGTCCTTAAATATGGAGTAGGAATAGGGATTCCTCTTTTGTGTGGTTACTGTGAGTGAACTGTGTAATGAGGTTTGGAGGAAAGGGGACAAGGAACTAAGATCATAGAGCATTCTCTCTGAAATTATTTGTACTGTAGCATCTCCTCTAGTAGTCACTTGCAATATTCTTATTGTCTTGTTTTAAAAATAAGAGAAAAAGAGAAATTATTGAGCAATCAGGTCAGTTGTCTCAAGTTATATAGTTGGAAGGCAGTGGCATTACATTTGAAAACCAGATGGTAGGGGTAAGGGGTTAGATAGAGCTGAAAGAATGTCTTTGTCAGTGGGGTTGTGAAAAATCTAGGGTCAGAAGTTCCACTGCCCCTTATCCCTACTACCTGATTTTCAAATGTAACGCCACTGCCTTCCGGCCATAAAACTCAGGACAAGTGACCTGGTCTGTCAACAATTTCTCTTTTTTTAATTTTTAAAACAAGACAAATAATAAGAATATTGCAAGTGGCTATTAAAGGAGACGCTTCAGTGCAAACAAGTTCAGAGAAAATGCTTTGTAGTTTTAGCTCCTTGTCCCTTTTCCTCCAAGCCTCATTACACACCTCGCTCACAGTAACAGGTGAGTGTCTCCTGCCTGGAAAAATGACTGAGGATGACATTCCTCCAGTTTAAAGTGTCTGAGCTTCAGGGTGCTGAGTCATTCTCAGAAGAGCTGACCTTTTTACCTGATATTTTGTTTTGGTTTTAAGAAGGAAGATATTGATTCCTTTCAATTTCTGTTAAGGAGAGAATTGACCACTCCAAGCAAATAAGGCAGAGATAAAGTGGAACAGGATGTGCTGCAGTCATGCCCATGAGTGCTTGTCAGGGATTATTTCTCCGTGGCTTAAAACGGGATAATCAGCCCTGAAAAGACAAGGTACCCTTGGGTATGAAATCTGTTTTTACAGAAGCTGGTTGGCAAGCATTTAGTCAATTGGGGATACATACCCCTTAGTCTCCACTGCAACCAGAAGCCCACATGTCCCCACTGGGAAATTCGCTGTTAACAAAATTAACAAGGAAAGGCCCTCTCTGGAACCAGCTCCATGGGAACTGCAGAGCTCATGGGAGAGCCCCGGGCAATGGCTCTAGGAGCTTCAGAGGCCTGGAGCAACCAGCTCACCTTTGAGGAAGGAAACTCCAGCCAGATTGGCCTGGCCTTGACACTGCTGGGACTCAGGAAACAAACTCCCAAAATGAAGGCCTTAGAAGCAGCCTCAGAAGCACAGGTCTCTCCCTGACCTTCTCCTCTCCTCCTGCCTCTGGCCCCTCATTCTCCCCTGAGGCTAGCCGTGGAAGCCAGAATCCTTCCTCCCCAAGGTGGAACATAGAAATCAGAACCCCTTTCCTCAAAGTCAACCATGAAACCTAGAAATATTACTCTAATTTTCCCTCTGCCTTTCTGTGTAAAAACTGGCCATAAAGAAATTATGTGATCTACCATGTTTCACTGTAGGTCATAAGATCCCATTCCAGAGAAGGTCCTGCCCCATGCCTTTAAGGAAGAAATGCTGTGCGGAGAGGCCCGGAAGAATCTAGACAGACAGGCTTGCTGAGCCTCTCCATTCAGGCTCTTAGCATTAGATCATACCCTTTTAGCTCAGTTACATTTCTACATGGCTGTCCACACTTTGTTAAACCTAACCATAAAAATGGACAATTTCCCTGTATATTTGGCTCTTTATTCTGAAGGCTCCTGTGTCACAGAAAACTATGATCAGACAAATTTGTTTGCAAGTTGATTTTTCAGCAAACTTTCGGAGGGCTAAGTGGAACTTTCCCCTTGGCCTTGTAACACCCAGCCTTACAACTTTATCCAGGATACCTCCAAAACGGACAACTGACCTGTAAATGCTGATTTTTAAAATGACGTTTTCCTAACTCTTATTCAATGCTTTTAGTTTCTCTAAGTATAGAAATTATGGGGAATTTAAAAAAGTATTTACAAAAATGACAACTAATCAATGTATAATTTAAAAATCACCAATTTGCAACCCCTAATATAAAAACTTACTCTGGAAAACACTAGCAATGGGTGCAAAAACCTGTGGGTGAAATGTTTTTGGAAAAAAATTTCACAGTGACACATATTATTGCTCAGTTACTGATTATAAAAGGAAAAATATTGTCTTAAAATGGAGAGACGGTGGTAACCACATTAAGCGAATGATCCAAACTAGCATCATTTATGGTGAAACATCGTGACATTTTTTACTCCTGATAAGATGTTATTTGAAGTTACAATATCACCTATGATGTATTCTTGACAAAAACATCTAATCTTAATCTAACCAAATCATTAGCCTAAGGTTAAATTTAACTGAAATTCAGAAATAGAGGAATGCTTTGAACAATAGCATCAGTAAACAATCAGAAAAATCCAAATTGTGGAAAATTCAATTAGAAGACTGGTTGCCTGACTCTTTAAAAAGGAAACAAGCAAACAAACAGTAAATAATAAACTATGCTAGTTTAAAAGAGATCATAGAAAAATAAGAACAAATGCATTGTAATGCATGAGCCTTGATTGGTCCTTGGATCCAGAATAAACAATTAAATAAGTAAAACAAGGCCTTTCTATAATTCCTAAACAATTAAATCAGTTACAGAGACAACTTTGAAGGCAAATGGGTAAATTTGAATATAGAATGCATATTATATGTTACTATGGGATTATTATTAATTTTGAGTATAATAATGGTATTACAGTTATGTTGGAAAAGGTTCTTATTCAGAGGAAATATATAAGCATTTATGAGTGAATTATTATTATGCCTGCAACTTATTTTAAAATGTCATTGTAAAAAATTACACACAAAAAGAATTTTTTAGACGTAGAAGAGTGCTAAGAATTATTAACATTCTTTCACAATTTCTGAATGTTTAAAAACTTGAAAAACAAAAATTTATAAAGTTCTTCTGCTGTAACAGAGCAATTGGTACCAGATAATCCCTCTTTCTGTAAATAAATATGAAAAATTGGAAAGAAGTATATTAGGCAAAGCTTCTAGATTATGGAATCACATTGCAACACAGCAATGTGCTTCCTGAGATAGGCAGAAACACATGAGGTGAGCCCTGTGATTGCCCTGGCATTTTGCAGAGGGACACTCTGCACTGCTTTGCAGGGAAATAGTGACTTAAGAAAGTTCAGGGGCTTAGAGGAACTGAGATTACAGAAATCAGAGGCTCTGAAAGGTCGAGGCAGCTAGAGACAGCAAAGCAGGGTGCTGGAGAAAAGGGAGCTGTGTAGAGAAGGAACTTCAAAAATCAGTAGCAGGTCTCAAGATTTTGGCCAAATACTAAATTGCTGATATGCAGAAACACAGGTAGACAAAAGCTGCTGGGCAAGTGTGGGTTGAATAGAGATTTCTTTGACTATGTAATGGCTGGAGTCATAGGGAGTGGTTCAAACAGCTAGAGTGAAAGGATTCTGTTGAAAATCCTGAGCTTTTAGTTAATCAGTTGATTCCTCAGAATAACAAGTACTAAGGAGTAGGATAAATATACCACATCTATTCAGATCATAGTCCAGCTGCAAAAAAGAGAGAGAGTGGGTAGGGAAAGAAAGAGAGAGAGAGAGAAGGAGAGAGGGAGAGAGAGAGGAAAAAAAAAACAGAGAGAGACAGGGAGAAAGACAAAAGGTGGGGGTGGGGGGAGAGAGAGAGAGATTGAGATTGAATATCCTGTAAAGCAGCCAGAGAAAAATGTATATTACATCCAAGGAAACAATAATTTGAATGACAGCTGACTTGTAAGAGGAAACAATGGAGGCCAGAAGATAGAAAAACACCACCTTTAAAGTGCTAGAAAATGCACATGGGTGTATATGTGCACATACACTAACACACATGCACACAAATTATACAACTGGAAAAACTATTCTTCAATATCAGAACAGCGTAAAAATATTTCCAGGGAAAGAAATTGGGAGAATTTGTCTTTACATCTCTTCACACAAAAGCTACTGAAATTGCTTCAGACTGCAGAGAATTGATACCATACGGAAATTCAGATTAACAGAAAGAGATAAAGAGCCCAGGAAATAAAAAAAACATATGGAGAAACATGACAGCCCATATAATTTTTTATCTTAATTTCTTTAGAAAACATAACTTCTAAAGCAATAATTATATACCTGTGTGTATGTATGTATGTATGTGTGTGTGTATATGCCTATATATATAGGCAATAACAGTGCAAAGGACAAGGATAAATATCAAACCATATCAAAATAAGGTTCTCATATTGATGGCAAAGTGAAATAATATTAACTTTTAAGTTAAAAATTCTTTCTATAATTCCTAAACAATCACTAAATGCAATATTTTATAGTCTTCAATGTATGAGACTTGAATATTATTTGCTAATTTTTTCTTAAATATTTTACATAATACAGTTATATTATTGTTTTATAACTTTCTGCCAATTCTTATTTGCTAGTATGAAAAATATAATTGTTTTTTGTATATTGACATTGCCTCTTGTAAAACTACTAAATGTAATTTTAACTTCTAGTAGATTTTTAGTAGATTTCATTGAGTATTTTACATACACAGTCATTATGACAAGCAATAACAGTCAACATTTTATTTCTTTTATTCTCAACCAATCTTTATTTCCTTTTCCCTTTTTTCCTTCCCTTCTTCCCTTCCTTCTTTATTTTTTCAGTAGTTCGGACTTCCAGTACAACATTGAATACAAACTAAGAGAGTAGATATATTCTTTTTTCTGATTTTAGTGGAAAATCATTCAATATTCTATCATTGAGAGTGATGTTAGCTAGAGGTTTTGTTTTTGTTTTGTTGTTTAAATGTCCTTTTTTCAGAATGAGGAATTTCTTTTATGTTCCTAGTTTCCTAAAAGCTATTATGAAGGGGCTGTAAATTTAATCAAATGATTTTCTGCATGTACTGAGGTGATCATTTTTTTCTCTTCATTCTGGTGATGTGGTGAATTACATTGCCTGATTCACAGATATTGAAACAACCTTGCATTCCTGAGATTAATTCTATTTGGTCATGATTTATTATTATTTTTATATATTGCTGGGAAAGGTTTACTAACATTTTATTAAGGATTTTATGTCCATGTTTGTGAGAGAGATTGATCTGTAGCTTTTTCTTCCAATGTCTTTGCCAGGTACTACTATCAGTATTTTATAAGTTTCACAAAATGTGTTAGAATAACCCATCACTCTTTTTTAGTAGTATAAAAAATTGTGCAGAATTTTTTATTTATTCTGAAAACGTTTGTGTAGAATTCACATTATCTCTATCAACGTTTCATGGAATTGTTAAGAAGTCATCTGGGCCTAGGATTTTCTTTGTGGAAATATTTTTTAGTATGAGTTGAATTTTTTAGTAATATTGGGATTTTTTTATTTTATATTTCTTCTTGTATTAACTGTGGTAAGTTTTACTCTTCGAGGGTTTGTTCACTTAATTTATGTCGAAGAATTTATTGTCATTAAATTCTTTACGCTATTCCCCTATTATCCTTTCAATGTTTGTAAATTTATAATTATGTTTCTTATTTTATTTCTTTTGCTAGATATTTGCATTTTCTCACTGTATCTTAACTAATATTGCTAGATTTTGACCCATTTTAAAATTATTTTCAAAGTTTTGAGTTACCAATTTTTTATTTGTCATTTTTCTATTGATTCCAATATTTATTAATTTTTTTTACTTATTTTTGATTTAATTTGCTTTACTTATACTTTCTTAAGTTGGAAACTAAGATAATTCGGTTGAGACCTTTATTATTTTCTAATACAATCATTTAAAGCCATTTAATTTCCTCTAAGCACTTCTTTAGCTATAAGTCACACAATTAGATATGTAGTGTTTTAGTTATAACTTAGACTGAAATACTTTTTAATTTTTTTAATTCCCTGTTTGACTGATGTGTCATGTAAACTGGTATTACTAAATTGTCAAATATTTGGGAATTTTCTGGATACCTTAATGCTACTGATTTCTTATTTAAAATCCTTATTGCCTACAAAAGAGTCAAACTAAAATATTTGAAGAGATTTATTCTGAGCCAAATATGAGTGACCAATGACCCATGACACGACTCTCAGGAGATCCTGAGAACATGTGCCCAAGGTGGTTGTAGCACAGCCTAGTTTTATACATTTTAGGGTGACATGAGACATCAATCAAATACATGTAAGATTTATATTGGTTCAATCTAGAAAGGTGGGACAACTTCTAGATCTAACCAATCTGGTGGGGTGTGGGGATTTGGGGGAGCTTCCAGATCATAAGTAGATTAAAAAATTTTCTGATTGGCAGTTGATTGAAAGAGTTATTATCAATAGAAAGGAATATCTTGTTTATGATAAGCGGTTGTGGAGAACAAGCTTTTATCATGCAGATGAAGCCTCCAAGTAGTGAACTTCAAAGAGAATAGATTGTCTGATCAGATTTAAGATCTATGTTGATGTTAATGCTGGCTGGCTTTTCCTGAATTGCAAAACTGGGGAGGGTATAATGAAGCATGTCCAAGTGCCCCTTCTATCACGGCCTGAACAAAATTTTTAGGTTAACTTTAGAATGTCTTTGGCCTAGAGGAGGCATCCATTCAGATGGTTGGGGTAGGGGGCTTAGCCTTCTATTTTTGGTTTATACTGTGGTGGGAGAATATATATATTCTGTGTGATTCCATTCTTTTATATTGATTAAAACTTGCTTTGTGACCCAGAATGTTGGTCTATCTTGGTGACTGCTCTATATGCAATTGAAAATAATGGGTATTCTGCAGTTTTGAGGTGAAGTGTTCTATAAATACCAATTGGGTCAAATTCCATGACAATGTTTTTCAAATTCTGTATTTTACTACTTTTTTATATACTTACTCTATCAATTACTCAGAGGAGTGTAAAAATATCCAACTATAGTTTCTCCCAGCTCTCTTTCTCTGCCCTCAGCTGTTCAGTTGTTGAAAGCCTGGCTGCCTTGATAAATCCATTCCTGCCTCTCTGCTTGTGGAGTATTCTTGCCTTGCCCTTGGGGGAGGGTCCATGCACCTCAATGGCATCTCAGCAACTGCCCTGTGTTGCCATTGACACACACTACCCAGGAGCATTCAGGGAAGACCCTTGGGAAAGAATTGGTGTGTGGGGCAGACTTGTTCTGTAGCCCAGGTGCCTCAGAGTTTCACACCATCATGCAGGCTCACACTGGGCCCTGGCAAGTTTATTAAAGTTCTTGTAGTTTCTCTTAAAACTCACCAGTGATAAAATTTTCCTCTTCACACTTCCCCACGAGCCACTGGTCTCTTTTATTCTATAATATGTTTATCTTTTTTTCTGGAATGCAGTGCATTTGCATTCGTAAGTTTCTGATAGGCTTTGACAAAAAAAAAAAAACCTACAAATTTTTTGCTTGACCAATTTGTTTTGGTTGATAGTGTACAAACAATGATTTTGTTCTATTTTCTAAATAGTAACAAAAGAAGAAAGTCTGTTTCAGTTGATTTTTCTATTTTAAACTTACTTTTTCAAGTCTATTTTTTAAATATGTGAAATATTTATTTGGTTCAAAATCAAAAGTGCATAAAAAGTATACTGTGAGAATTTTGTTTTAACTCTGTTCTCCTCTTAAAAATAACAACTGTGCATTGCTTCCTGTTTTTTGTGTGTAGATGGATTACATAGATAGGTATTAATTTCTCATCCTTTCTTACACAGAAAGTAGCATTCTAATATCTGTTCTGTGCCTTGTTTGATTGCAAACTCCAAAAATTAAAAACATATTCTATTATACAGAAAAGTACACAAATGATAAGAGTATAGCCATGTGAATAATTATAAATGAACAGATTGGCATGATCGCTGCATTTTCCAAGAAATGTTAGCAGAACCCATAATCCTCCTTCATGTCCCCTTTCCATCATTACACTTTTCTTTTTCCTCAAATATACCACTCTACAGACTTTTACCATCACAAGTTAGTCCTGCCAACTTCTGAAATTTTATGGACAGAATTATACAGACTTTCTTATGTCTGGTTTATTTACTCAACAATGTATTTATAAAACAGTCAACTCTGTTTTTATGTAAAGTCTTAGTTCATTCATTTTGTCTAGTCATGTAATGTTCCATTATATGAATATCATGAAATTTATTTTCCTACTCTATTCTTCATAGATTTTGCAATTAGTAATTATACTTTAAAGTTCCATATTATCTACAAATAGTTTTATTTGTTACTTTCTGATTCTTATTCATTTGTTTTCATTTCTTTGCCTTATTTTGTCACATAGAAATGTGATAAAATCAGTACAAAATTGAATGAACACACGAGAGTTAGCATTCTGGTTGCTAAAATACCAGATGAATTTTTTAAGATTAAGAAAAATATATTCTAGATTTTCAAATTCTTTTTAATTTTTGTCATCAATAGAGGTTGAATTTTATCAGATTATACTTAGGTATTTATTGAGATAATATACTTTTATTCTTTATTCCATTAACAAGATATATTATGTTGATTGATCTTTGAATACTGAACGAAATTGCAATCTAGAAATAAACCTAAATTGGACATAGTATGTTATAATTTTTATGTATTACTGACTTTTAAACAAATATTATCTTTAAGAGTTTTCGGTTTTGTGTATAGGTGGGTTGTCCAGTACATTTCTTTTCTTATAATGCCTTCACCATGTTTAAATACTATGTTAACTCTGGTTTCTTAAAATAAAATAGTCAGTGCTCTGACTTTTTTATTTCTTTAGAAAGATTTTTATAAACTTGGTATTATTCTTTTATTAAAGTTTGCCAGTCTTATCCTTTGAAGCCCTCTGAAACTGCTCTTTTATTTGTGAAGAGGTTTTTATGTGTTTTTTTAAAGAATGCAGCTTTTTAATAGAGAAAGGACAATTTATGTTTTCTTTGATCTTATGTCAGTTGTAATAAATTTTTTGACTTTTTTATTTTATTCAAATGTTTACATTTATTTTCCAAAAGTTGACCTTAATATCCTTTATTTTTAAATTTGATGTCTTTTTATTTTTTATTTCTGATTTTGGAAATTTGTCCTCTCTTTTTTCTAACTGTTAGTATTAAAAAATTTTTAAATCAATTTTATACTCTATTTAAAGTATAAATTTTTGTTGTTGTCAATCATATTTTTTTATTTAATTAATTTGATCTCTTATATTGATTTTCTTCATATACTTCCTTTGTGCTTCCTTTTTCTATTCAATTTCCAGTTTGTTATGTCTTCTGACTCTCTCTCATGGTAGATTATTTTCTTATTTTATGTAAGCACATCTTCAGCAGAGGCTATTTTTGTCTGTAGACATATTATACATTTTAATTTTTATAATTGTTGATATAGATTGCTTTATTTTTATTAGATTGCCTGCGAGTTTCAACAGTTTGGAGCTAGATTTAACCTTTTTCTAATTTGTGAATTACTTTTTATTCATAGGATTAGACAAACTTTTGATTTCATTTGCATACATGAAGCAGGTTTATGAGTTTAATTCCACGGGAGATATAGAAGACATTTTTACCCACCCAAAGCTCTAGGCAGAAGCATGTTTACTTTTCATTTCTCGTTGTCCTGGGGAGAGAGTGTAAGTATTGTCTTCTTCCTATCACTTAGGTACAATCCTTAAATGATTCTGGTTCTGAGCAGAGCTGCTCAGCTCATCCTCTGGTAAATTTGAGCCCAAAGCTAAGTGTTCTGTTTCTGAGACAACACCAAGACCCCGAGCCCTTCCCTCTGAGGTCTGGATCTTTCATGCTATCACACCAGACTTCTACAGAGATACCTATAGGGGTTATTGTTTCATTAATTTTATTCATGGTTTCTAGATTTCCTTTTCTTTTAGACATTAAAATACTGCATTGGATACTGCAGTGTGTATTGGGTACTGGATACTGGATGCTGCATTGGGATAGAGATGTATGCTAACTGCTTCCACAATATTGCTGGACTCCTGATTCTAGACTACCTTTATAAAAGTTAGACTGGAGTCTGATTTGTGTGTTTCAAGTGAGGTAGTGAGGATAACAATATTAGTCCGGATATTATGGTAAGGTAACTATGCATTTGGATGATCAGGAAACAAGACAAAATGGTTGAACTGTGTAACATAAATTTTATTCTGTTTGCAAGATAGCAAGCATAGAAAAATACTACTCCTGAGACAGCCTGAATATCAGGCCTTAGCGAACAACGTGCCTGTGGACTTAAGCATCAATAAATCAAAATGCAAAATTTTTTCTTCTTCACAATGCAAATATACGTTAAGAGTTGAGGCTGAACGTAAGTCCACACTGGGAAAAAATAACTAAGCCCATCAGCATGCATTGGGTTTTAGTGAATCTGGCTTCATATACCCCTAATTTAGAGTGTCCCAAAGTTTGCAATTAAAAGCTACAACTGAACAGTGGCTGAACACTGACTCATTAGTAGCGACTTACAAAAGCTCAACAAAAACCTCCTAAATTATAGACCACAGCTATTCACAAGGCTGCCTCAGTTTTGGCAATGCAGTGTTTTTAAAGGGTAAGTATGTGTTTGGGGATGGAATTATGTATGTTTTTCATCACTATGTATTTATTTATATCAATCTTTTATTGTATCACAGGTACAGAAAAGTGCAATAGAACTTCATCATTCAACAATCTAGAGGAAAACTCCTTTAGTTTTTATTTTTAATTTTCACCCATTTCTAACTCCATTTCTCCCCCATCAGGTTATCCCTAATGTGTAAAATGTACATGTTTTGCAGCATATTTTTATTCTTAAAAAATAGTGCTACAGATTATGGTGGATAATGTAGGTGCCTCACCACATCCCCTAACTGCCATGAATGTTGACTGGTAAGACCCCAACAATCCCCTTTACTGAATTATTGCCCTTAGCTGTATGAGAGCCACCCCTACCTTGCTTCTGTAAAACAAATAATTGCAACTTTTGCAACTTTTATTTTATATTCAGGGAGTATGTGTGCAGACTTGTTACCGGGGTATATTGTGTGATGCTGGGGTTTGTGGTACAAATGATCCTGTCACCAGGTAGTGAGCATAGTACACAACAATTGGTTTTTTGCCCCTTGCCCTCACTTCTACCTCCCTCGTCTAGTAGTCCCCAGTGTCTATTGTTCCCATCTCTATGTCCGTGAGTACCCAATATTTAGCACATACTTATAAGTGAGAACATGCTGTATTTCGTTTTCTGTTACTGTGTTAATTTGCTTAGGATAATGACCTACAGCTACATCCATGTTGCTGCAAAGGACATGATTTCCTCTTTTTTACAGCTGCATAGTATTCCATCTACCTTGCTTCTTGCTTGCTTTCATTCTTCTTTTCTTCTCTTTTCCTTTCTTTCTTTTTTTTTTCTTTTCTTTTTTTTTTTTTTTTTTTTGAGATAGAGTCTCGCTCTGTTGCCCAGGCAGTGGTGCAATCTCAGTATGCAGTGGTGCAATCTCAGCTTACTGCAAGCTCCGCCTCCTGGGTTCACGCCATTCGCCTGCCTCAGCCTCCCGAGTAGCTGGGACTACAGGCGCCCACCACCACGGCTATTTTTTTTTAAAATTTTTGTAGGGACAGGGTTTCACCTGTTAAGCCAGGATGGTCTCAATCTCCTGACCTTGTGATCCTCCCTGCTCAGCCTCCCAAAGTGCTGGGATTACAGGTGTAAGCCACCATGCTTGCCCTCATTCTTCTTTTCTTAAGAGAAGCACTTCAACAAGAATTCTTCTCAGGCTCTGCTTTTGGGGAAGACAACCTAAGATACAGGTTTGTTATAGAAATGATATTTGTACTCATATATATGAATATTTTAGATATATGTGTATTTTGATAAGAGGGGTAAGAATGGCAGAATAATTTGGAAAAAAGAGGAATAAGAGGAGAGGAACTTTTTTATTAGATAACATGAACAAATAAACTTTATAGTCATTAAACAGTGTTTTAGACACAGCAATATCAACTCTAAGAAACAGGCTGGAAATGCAGAATGAGCATCATGTGTAATTATTTTGTTACTGATATGTAACTAGTACTTAGAACACAATTGAAAACATGATAGACAATGAAAACATATTGATCAGATGTGCAACATATTGATCAATTGATGTGCAACAGAGCTGGCATTACAAAGCAGCTGGGAAAAAGGATCATTCCAGTAAATGGTTCCGATATAATAGCTTATCCATATGAAAAAAAAATTGAATCCCATCTTGTTACTGTAAAAACAAATCAATTCCATTCAGTTAAAGATATAACTGTAAAAAGTAAAATTTTAAAATGTTTAGCAGAAAATATAGCAAATATCTTTATGACCTCAATATTGGAGAATGCTTTTTCAAATACATCAAGAACCATGGGAACATAAAGAAAAGATGGATTTCAAACTTTTAATTAAAAAGAATTGTGTATCAAAAACACAAACAAATTGAAAAGATAACCCACAGATCAGGAAACACATTTGCTGTGCACAAAACTGACAAAGAATTAGCATTCAGTAGTGTATATAGAATTACTATAAATCAGTAAGAAAGTAGATGAAAATTGAAAAATAGAAAAAAAGATAAGAAGTAAACCCCAAAGAGTAAATAAATACATTAAGATTCTCAACCTCAGAAGACTTTTTGTATTCATCAGATAAATAAATTTTATAAGGCAACAACTAACAATATTCTCTGAATGTGCCACGTGTTAGCAGAGATGTCAGTAAAGAAAAAGGAGCAGGTACATCCATGCACTAGCAGTGAGAATATAATTGGAGCTACCACTTTGGAGAATCATTTGACAATATCTAGATAAATGCAAACACTACTGCTATAGGAATTTCAGAGTTAGTATTATACCATACATGAATTCATAGACATGTGAACAAGAAGACATATACAAAAATGCTCATTTCAAAATGACTTGTAATGTCAAAAACTTGAAATGATCTGCCCATCAATATGACAAGGAAAATACTAGGTAGTATATGCACACAATGAAATATGGTACAGTCAAATAAACATACTGGATGTACAAACAACAACAGAGAGAAAACTCAAAAACACAATGTTAAATAAATCAAGCTGGTTGCAAAAGGATTCATGCAGTACAATATCTTTTTTAGAAAGCTTTAAACATATAAAATAATACTGTATATTGTTTCTGCACAAATATATATGTAGCAGGAGCATAAAAGTATAAGCAAGAGCTTAGTAATTTTAAACTCTTGCCAGATAAGAGAATATGTTCTTGGAGGTTTAATGTTCAATTACTTATGGGGTTGAATTTTATTTGAAATGTTTAATTTTTTAAGCCAAGGGAAACATTTATAAGGTTTTTGTTAAATGATGTATACTTTTCTATCCCTGAACATTTTATTGATGAAAAGGAAAAATAATCTTATGCTATTTTGTATGTATTTAAGTGTACACTATATGCAGATATATATGTGGATATGTATATATGTGGATATGTATATATGCACACATATACACACATATATCTGTATTCACACAATATATAGTTTAGTTTTATACTTAATTCCCTCAATGATTTGCTTGCTTGTTTTCATTTTATTACGGTATTTATCCATCCCATTTTACTTTTATTCTTCTAGCAATGGACAGATAATGCCTTCTGTTCTTCTACTCAACTTCCTGTAGACCTATGCAGAAATTTTCTTTGTGGTGTGGATGAATCATAGAGCATGTACATAGGTAACTTCCATGCACACCCCAGATATTTCTAAATCAGATAGCCCCAAATGGCATCTCATTTTACACTTGTACCAGAAATGAATAAGTGATTATATCTTTCCACCATCATCTCCCAGTCTGTCATTGGTTAATAAAATCTACAGCATTCTTTATTAAACAGAAAATTTAAAATACAACAAAATTAATTAATTCATTTTTACCTCATACCATTTTATTTTCATATCTGGTTAAGCAAGTTTGTTCTTAGTTCAAGAGCACAAGAACCCTCTTGACCGCGGACTAAGGGTTCTAAAGGTTCTAGCAGGAAATTTCAGCTCCTTGAATGCTCTTGGTCAAAGAACTATTCTCCTCTCTTTGAGAAGGTGATCCTCCTCAACCACAGAGGCAGTTTCAGGAAGAGTGCCCTTGGAGGCTTGAAAGGCAGTGTCACATCTAGGCAGCCAGAGCACACATGTTGCTCTCTGGACAATCAATGAACTGTGAATTGTCCCAGACAAGGCATCCTAACATGTGGTTGGGAAGGTTGAAAGCAAAGCTTGACTTAGCAACAATTGATTCAGCCTTTCCCTTTCTGCACCTCAGAGTTCCCATGTGTAATATAGAGGGATGGACAATATTATATCTATTATTCCCTTACACTCAAACTGTTCATGATAGAATTATTTTTACTAACTGATAAATTTCATCCTTCCATAGCTGTAGGAATCAGGTTTGCTGATATCAACTTCCCATGTGCTCTACAACAGGCAAATTAAAATCAAGGTCATCTCAGTATCTAGGTGGTTCCATGTTAAACTATTCACCAAGTATATTACTTTAGCTTAACTGCCATATAGATAAATTCTCAAACTTCAATAATTTCACTCAATAGAAACGCAGTCTCACCCAAATAAAGTCCAATTGACTGTTTTGGTAGGGAGATTTTTCAAGCAATCATTCAAGGACTTGGGCTTTTCTCATATTTTATTTCTCCACTCCTTTAGGTTCATGATGCTCTCTCTGGCCACCTTCGAGACAGGAAGAAATTGCAGAGGATCACTGTGAGAGGACTTTGAGGATCAAATCCTGAAGTGGTACATGTCACTACTGTTCATAGTCTCTTTGCTGGAACTTGATCCTATGGCCCTACTGGCAGAGAGGAAGGCTGTGAAACCCAGTCTAGGCATGTGCCTAGAAGAGGAAGAAACACCTTTTGAAGAACAGAGAGCAGTCTCTGTCATACCAGGAGTACCTGTCACATACTTGTAGAACAAAAATCAGTGGCATTTTAATTATTGAAACAATGTAACAACTTTAAACACAGTTTCATAACCAGGAGTGAATCACCCATAATCTCATACCAGGAACAAAATATCTGTTAGTATAATGCACTTTTACATAGCTGTAATCTTAAAGGGCGTAATTCCTTCTTTGCTTTCTTTTTTTATTATTATTATTCATCCTTTCCCTCTCTCCCTCTCGCTCTCGCTCCCTTTCTCTCTTCCTTCTTTCTTTTCTTCCTTCCATTCTGATTTTCTAAATTCCTTCTTTAAACATCTCTTGATCATCTATTAGTCTGAACAGCAATATAGAGATCAATAAGGCACAGCATTTTAAATTTGCCCTCAAGAAATTCCACTAGTAGGCAAGTCACCAATTATTACAACAGTGGGACAAGCACTGTGATAGAAATAAATACAGAGTATTGCGGCAGTCCTTACCCAGAAAAAGATGTCTAGGGTAGATGGTATCTGAACTGAGAATTAAAGAATAAATAGAAGACAGCATGGCAAAAAAAGTTCAAGAGTGTTCCATTCTTTGAGAATGGGGCATTGAGATAGAACCTGGAGACATGAGATAGAACTGTGCATCCTGGAAATTACACATAGTTCAGATTGATTGGGAAATAGAGTGTGGATGGGAAGTAGTGAAAGCTGGGTCAGTAGAATTCAATGGGGTCAAATTGTGAAAGATTGTGAGCTCTGCTAAGGAGATGATATTTTAGCTTAAATACAAGAAGAGCCATTGAACTATTTTAAGCATAGGAGTGATCTAATCAGAACTCTGCTTGAGAAAGATAACCCTGGTTGCTGTGTGAAAAACTATACCAGAGGCAAACAAAGTTGAAGCCAGGAGACCAGTTAAAAGACAAAATTCATAATTTATATGAGATACGATGATAATTTGACTTAGGCTGTGATTGACATTGTAGAGTAACATATTGTATTCAAGAGATGTTTGGGTGATGAAACCAAGAGGGCTTGGAAATTGATTGGATATGAAGCATTAGAGGAATATGTTAGGGCTAGATCCCAGGATTCTGCTTTGGATAATTGGATAGACAATTAAAGCAGAAACTATTGAAGAAGGGGAGAAGATAAAGGGTTTTGATTTTCATTTCAATTCTAAGGTATTCTTGGAAATATAAGTAGAGGATGCTGATAGGGGGGTTGGTTATAAAGCAAATTCAAGAGTGAGACACTGGAGTTAAGATACATAATCGGATCTATAAGAATAAAAGGAAGAAGTTGTTCAGGGACTATGTGTACAGTATGAAGACCAACATCTGAATGAAATATAAAAGAACAAAAGCTGACAATGGAGTCTGTGAAAGAGCAAACAAAAAAATGAGGATTAGAGCAAGAGCATGAAATCACAGAAACCAAGGGAAGAAAATTTTAGGTGCAGATCAAAGATCAAGGAAAATAAAGATAAAAATGTGTCAATTAGATTTGGTATTAAAGACTGCATTAGTATCTTTTTGAGTACAATTTTATGGCTACTTGGCAAAGAATCAGATGACCGGAATCAGGAAGTGAATGGAAAGTGAGAAATGAAAAGGACTGTCAATAAGGGAAAAGATAGGACATAAGCTCTAATGTTTATTTGAAGTTTTTTTTTTGTTTCTTCCAAAGCTGGGAAAGATCTAATAAAGTGTGAATGCTTTTAAGGAAAAGTTTGTAGAGATAGATTTTTTGACAATAGTAGAGCAAATCATGGAGAAGTAATTGATAGAATGAGGTCCCAAGAAAGCAAGAACATTCCTGGAGGAAGAAGCTTTCTGTTTTAACAGGCAGTAACAAAGATCAATGAATCAGGATGGGTCTATGTTTGTCAGTTTAGAGTGGAAATTGTTGGTAGAGCTCCTGGGACAATTCCTATTTTACTTGTGACAAAAGCTTAACTGCTGAGAGCAAACAGGGTGGTGGGATCAGCTATTATTTTTAAATGGAAGAATTTAAAAATCACAATTGTGAAGTAAAATCTCTCAAGACAGATAGAACAGGAGTACTGAGTAGTGCTGTGCGCCTCTTTGAAGTCAGAGCTGATGCAGTGACCACATGCCAAGGGCTGCTTTAAGGCTTTCTCCCACAGTGCTCATTGAGTTATGTGAGAAGGTGAAGATGGAAAATAGGCGAATGACAGCACACATGTTACGCGAGTTTGGCAAGAGGACAAGTGAGGCAAGGGTAGCAGCAAGAGGATGAAGAAAATGCTCAGCCAGAAAATGTAAGCTGACTATGAAAGGAAAACATTTCCACAGACTGGAGAGTTGCATGAGATAGAGATTAAGTGACAGTAATTAATTGACTAAGAAAAAATGATAATATCCTGAACATGAATGTTTTACTTTACTATGATATAAAGAGTCCATGGAGATCTAAATAAATACTTGTTGAATGATGAATAAGTGGATTTTTCTGTGTGCACATATAAACTTTCCCCTGTTATTATACACCTAGGTTGCTTTTATTTTCAACTTGTTTTTGAAATGATCAGTGCAGTAGAGTTTTTCTTTCAGAGTGTACAGTTCTGTTTTTAAAATTAATAGACATTATTTTTAAAGCAGTTTTACATTTACAGAAAAATTGAGCAGAAATTTGAGTTTCCATATACTACTCCTCTTCCCCATACCCTGCACACAGTTAACATCTTGCATTCATGTAGTATATTTGTTATCGTTAATGAACCAGTATTTATATATTATTATTGATTAAATTCCATATTTTACAGTAAGGTTTACACTTTGTGTTATAATAGTTTTATGGGTGTTGACAAATATAAATGTTATGTATCTACCACTACAGTATCATACAGAATAGTTTCATTGCCTTAAAAGTCCCCTGTGCTCCACCTACTCATGCCTACCTTCTTCTCATCCACCCTTTTCCTAGCAACCATTGATCTCTTTATTGTCTCTATAGTTTTTCCTAATTCAAAGTCATATAGTTAAAATTGTACAGTATATGGCCTTTGCAGACTGACTTTTTAAACTTAGTACTATTCATTAAGATTCTTCTGTGTCTTTTTTTATGACTCGATAGCTCATTTTTTAAAATCTGAATAATATTCCATGGTATAGATGTATCATAATTTATCCATTCACTTATTGAAGAATGCCTTGGATGCTTCTAAGATTTGACAGTTCTAAATACAACTGCTATAAACATCCGTATGCAGGTTTTTGTGGGACATTAGTTTTCAAATAATTTGGGTAAATTTACTTGGTGATTGCTGGATTGTATGGTAAGATGATGTTTAGCTTTGTCAGAAATCACTAGACTGTCTTCCAAAATGCTGAATCATTTTGCAAATCCCACTATCAAGGAATGAATGTTTCTGTTGCTCCATGTCCGTATGAGCATTGGATGTTATCGGAGTTTAAAATTGTAGCTATTCTGATCGGTGAGTGATGGTTTATAATTGTTATTTTAATTTGTGATTAACTAATAACATGTGTTATTGAGTATCTTTTCGTATGCTATCCGTACATCTTTGGTGAATTACCTGTTCAGATCTTTTGCCCATTTTAGTTGAGTTGTTTGCTTTCTTATTTTTGATGTTTAAGAGCTCTTTGTATATTTTGTATACTAGCCATTGGATAGCTGCTAGGCAATTTTTTTCTTTTTTCTCAGTCAGAAAGTAATGACTTTCTTTTTTCATTCTCCTAACTGTGTCTTTGACAGAGCAGAAGTTCTTAATTTTAATGAAGTTCAGCTTACCCAGTTTCTCTTCATGGACTGTGCTTTTGTGTTATATCTAAAAAGTCACCAAACCCGAGGTCACCTAGATTTTTTCCTGTGTTTTTCTCTAGAAGTTTTATTGTTTTACATTTAGGTCTTGATTAATTTTGAGTTAATGTTTGTGCAAGGTGTAAGGCCTGTGTCTAGATTGATTTTTTTTTTTTTTTTGTATGCAGGTGTCCAGTTGTTTCAGCACCATTTGTTGAAAAGACTGTCCTTTTGCCATAGAATTGTCTTTGCTCTTTTGTCAAAGATCAGTAGGCTATGTTTATGTGAATTATTTCTGTGTTCTCTATTCTGCTCCATTGATTGGTCTATTTTTTTTTTTTTTTTTGCCAGTACCACACTGTCCTTATTACTGTCATTTCTATGAATTTGAATACATATGTAGGTCTATGTAACCACCACCATAATTAACATACACAACCATTCTATTATTCTAAAACAATTCCCTCATGCACACTCTTTATACTCTACCTCCCACTCACACGCAGCCTCTGACTACCACTGATCTGTTTTCATCACAATAGTTTTTTTTTTTTTTCTTTTCCTGGGGACTACTGTATGAATGAAATCATATAATATATGACCTTTTGAGACTGGCTTGTATCACTCAGCATGATGCTTTTGAGAGTTATCCATGTTCTTGCGTGTATCAGTGATTGTTTCTTGTTATGGCTGACGGATACCTACGCTGTATGAATGTGTCACTCTTTGTTTATTTGTTTTCTAATTGAGAAACATTTGTGTTGTTTCTAGTTTTGATCAATTAGTGATAAAGACATTAAAGTATCCATGTATAGATTTTTGTGTGCTAACATAAGTTTTCATTTCTGTAGAGTCAATACCTAGGAGTGAGCTGCTAAGCCATATGATGAGCATATGAATACTTTAGAAGAAGCTACTTACCATTTTTCATAGCAACTGCATCATCTTACATTGCTATTAGCAATATGCAAGAGTTCCAGAAGCTCCACATCATTGGCAGGAGTTGATATTGACAGTAGTTTACAGTCTGGACATTCAGTATGTGGCAGTGATATTTCATCATGATCCTAATTTTTCATTTAGTCACTGATGATGTTGAACATCTTTACCTGTGATTATTTGACATCGATGTTTTTTCTTTGGTGAATTGTCTGTCAACATCTTGTGCCCATTGGGAAAAAATGTGTTGTTTGTTTTTTTACTGTCAAGTTTTCAGAGTTCTTTATTTACTACCGGTACATGTCTTTTGTCAGATACGTGATTTGTAAATATATTCTCTCAGTCTGTAGCTTGTCTTTTCATCCTTCTGATAATGTCTTGTGCAGAGCAAAATTTGTTAAATTTGGTGAAATCCAATTTATCATTTTTTTCTTTTATGTCTCAGGCTTTTGTTGTCATATCTAAGAATTCTAATTCTTTGCATAGCCCTAGGTCCTGAAGAGTTTCTCCTAAAATTTTTAGTTTAGCACTTTACATTTAGAGGTATGATCAATTCAGAGATAATTTTTGTACGAGGTATGAGATGTAAGTTAAGATTTATTTTCTTGTCTGTATATGTCAAATTGTTCTATCATCATTTGTTGAAAATAATACTTTTCTTCATTGAACTGCATCTGTAACTTTGTCAAATATAAATTGGCCATATTTGTGTGGGTTAATTTCTGGACACTACTCTCTTCCATTGATCTACATGTTTGATCTTCACCAATAGCACATAGTCTTGATTGCTATAGATTTATAATAATTATTAAAATTAGTATGATTTCTCAAAATTTATATTTCTTTTCCAAAATTACTCTAGTTATTCAAATTTCTTTGCTTTTCCATGTAAATTTTAGAATCAGCTTATGTACACAAAATATTCTGCTGAAATTTTGGTCAATACTGAATTCACTTACAAATCAAATTGGGAAGAATTAATATCTTTCCTATGTTAAATCTTGTAATGCCTGAACATGGTAGTTTTCTTCATTTATTTAGGTCTTTAATTTCTTTCAACAGTACTTTATAGTTTTCAACATACAGATTCTCTATTTGATGTTTTTCCAGATTTATGCCAAAGTGTTTCTATTTTTATTGGAGTTATTATAAATGGTATTGTTTTTGTTTGAATTTCAGGTTTTAACTGTACTTTGTTAGTATATAGAAAAAAGTTTAATTTCTCAGTATTGACTTACGTTTTGCAACCTTGTCAACTTTGTTATTATTTTGGACATTTTTTATTTGTATACATTTATGGGGTACAAGTGTAGTTTTGTTACATGGATAGATTGTATAGTGGTGAAGTCAGGGCTTTTAGTGTATTCATCACATGAATAACATATACTGTACCGTTAAGTTATTCTTATTGTCTATGCCCTCCTAGTTCCTTGCTTTTCTAAGTCTCAGTTGTCTATCATTCCACACTCTATGCCCATGTGTACACATTATTTAGCTCCCACTTAGAAGTGAGAACATGTGGTATTTGTCTTTCTGTTACTGACTTGTTTTGCTTAATGGCCTCCAGTTCTATTCATATTGCTGCAAAAGACATGATTTTATTCTTTTTATGGATGAACAGTATTCCATTGTATATACATACCACAGTTTCTTTATCCAGTCGTCAGTGATGGATACTTGATTCTATATCTTTGCTATTATGAATAGTGCTAGAATAAACATAGGTGCAGATACCTTTTTGATATAATGATTGCTTTTCCTTTGGGTAGATACCTAATGATGAGATGGATGGATCAAATGGTAGTTCTAATTTTTGTTCTTTGAGGAGTCTCCATACTGTTTGCTAAAGTGGCTATACTAAATCACATTCCCACCAACAGTGAATAAGCACTCCCTTTCTCTGCATTCTCTCTAGTATCTGTTGTTTTTGTTTTTCCTTCTCTAGGATTTTCTATACAGACAATCATGTCTCTGTGAATAGAGATGGTTTTATTTATTCACGTCTAATTTATTTCTAAAAAATAATTGCTGTTTCATGCCTATTGCGTTGGCTAAAAGTTCCAGTACTATGTTGAATAGAAATAGTGAGAAAGGATTCCTTATCTTTCCTAATCTGAAGAAGAAAACATTCAGACTTTCATTATTAAGTATGATAGTAGCTGTAGATTTTGTCTGTACAGACCTTTTATCAAATTGAAGAAGTTCCTTTCTGTTCCTGCTTTGCAAAGAGTTTTTATTATAAATGAATGCTAAATTTTGTGAACTTCTTTTTCTTCATCAGTTGATCTGATAATGTATTTTTTCTTCTTCGAACTCTGAATGTGATGGATCACATTGATTGTTATTTGAACATTGAACCAAGTTTTATTTTACTGGGATAAATTCCATTTGGTCATGGTGAATTGTCATTGTCATTATGATGATTTTATATAGCTTCATTAAATTTAACAATATTTTGTTGACAATTCTTGCATATTTTAATGCAAGATTTTTTTTTTTTTTTTTTTTTTTTTTTTTTTTTTTTTTTTTTTTTTTTTTTTTTTTTTTTTTTTTTTTTTTTTTTTTTTTTTTTTTTTTTTTTTTTTTTTTTTTTTTTTTTTTTTTTTTTTTTTTTTTTTTTTTTTTTTTTTTTTATTGGTCTGTAGTTTTCATTTTTTTCTACTCTGCTGCTTTAGTTTTGGTACAGAGTGACATAGGCTTCATGAAATTATGTAGACAAAATTTTTTATTCTATTATTTGAAAGACATTTTCAACACCTGATGTTATTTTTTAAAATATTTGATATAACTACACTAGGAAATCATCAGAGATTGGAATTTCTTTTTCAGGAGACTCTTGAGCTACAAATTCAAATTATTTAATTATGTAAGAAGATTTGTCTATTTCATCTTTTCTGAATTTGTAGTTTACAGTTTTTGAGGAATTGTGTCATTTCAGATAAATTATTGAAGAGAGTGCATAGAGTTGAGCTAGCTGTTCACTCTCTATTCTTGTTACATGTATGCCATTTTTAGTGAGAGCATCTCTTTCATTTCTACTGTTGGTAATTTATATCCTTTCTCTCTCTTTTTTTTTTACTATCTTGATATTTATCAATTTCATTGATTATTTCAAAGAACCAGCTTTTACTTTCATTGATATTTAATATTTGTTGCTTGAATTTTACTCTTATCTTTATTCTTTTCTTCTTTAAATTTGCTTTGAATTTATTTTGCTCTGTTTCTTATTTTGTAAGTTAGAAGCATAGAATATTGATTTGAGAACTTTCTTCTTTTCTAATAAATGAATTTATTACTGTGACTTTCAGTCTAATCACTATCTTAACTGTACACAACAACTTTGATCTATTTGTGCTTTTATTTTCTTTAAGTTCTATTTTTTTTTTCTATTTATCTTGGAAGTTTCTCTTTGACTCACAGATTATTTTAAAGTGGGGTACGTAATATGCAGATGTTTCCAGATTTTTCAGTCATCTTTCTATTATTGATGTCTAGTTTAATTCCATGAAAGTCTGAGAACTTTGTAGAGTTTAATTATTTTAAACTTCACAAAGTTTTTTAAATGATTCAGGTTCTGGAGTATCTTGGTAAATGTACCATGTGGACTTAAAAAGAATGGGTATTCTGTTGTCACTGAGTGTAGTGTTCTATAAACATCAATTATATGCAGTTGGTTGATAGTTTCATTCAATTCTTCGATATCCTTGCTGACTATCTGTTTTCTAGTTCTCTATACTACTAAGTGATATGTTGAAATCTCCTAATATAATCACAAATGTTTGTATTCGTCCTTTAATTTCTGTCATTTTTGCATATTTAAGCTCTGTTGTTAAACACACATGCATGTAGGATTGTTACTGTTGTTTCATATGCAAGAACTCTTTGTAATTTTCTCTGCTCCGAAATGTTCTTTTCTCATATTAGTATAGCCTCTCAGGCTTTTGTGGGTTAATGTTTGCATGGGACATAATTGTCTATCCTTTTTCTTTTCATTTACCTATTTTGTTATCTTTGACGTGAGTTTACTGTAGACAGCATTTAGTTGAGTCATTTTTAAAAATCCATTCTGAAAATTTCTCTTATTTAATTGCTGTGTTTAAGATTATTATTAACAGATTTGTATTTGACTCTACTATTTCAGTCTGCTTTCTGTCACTTCTGTTTGTCATTTGTTTCTCCTTTTTTGTTTTCAGTGAGTGACATTTAAGTTTCTTTTATTCTGTTTTAATTGATCTATTATGGATTTTACTTTATCTGTTTGTTACTGGCTGCTCTCATAATTAAAATATATACACTTTCTTTTTATAAACTTCTAAGAATTTTATTACACTATATAGAAAACTTAGCATCACATAGGTCCCCTTACCTTCCTTCCTTTATGTTATAGTTTTCATATTACAACAACTACATTAAAACGTTATCAGATGAACGTTACAATTTTTGTTTCAAACATGGAATAAATTTTAAAAACATGAGAAGAGGAAAATGGCCTTTATATTTACCAAGATTCTCCTATATTTCTACAATTCCAATGACGTGCATTTTAAATCTTTTATTATTGTCACACAGATCTCTGGGGCTCTCTTTATTTTTTCCCTCTCTGTTTTTGCTAATACGCCCATCTAATGAGTTTTACATTTTGGTTAGTATACTTCTCAGTTCTAAAATTTCTATTTGATTCTTCTTTTTATATGTTATTTATTTGTTGACTTTCTGTTTTTCCATTTTTTTCAAGAGTGTTTACTATTGCTTCTCATGTCTTTCAAATAATAGATGCTCTGCAGTCTTTATCAGGTAATTCCAACATCTGTGTCATCTTGACATTTGTGAGTGTTAATTGTCTTTTCTCATGCAAATTGAACGTTTCTTGTTTTGTTTTGTTTTGTTTTGTTCCCATGGCAAGTAATTTTGGCTTATTTCCTGGATATTTTGAATATTATGTTTTGTTCTCTGGTTGTTATCTAAATTCTATGGCAAATGTTGATATGGTTCTCTTAGTGGCAAGGCAACCTGACTAAGTGCAGACTACAAGTTCCAACTTGTCTTCTGTGGGCTGTGAATTCAATCTCAGTTCACTGCTCGGTGCCTCACAGCGCTATTCAGATTTTGCCCACATGTGTGCCACCCTGTGGTGGATTTGAGACTTGGTCAATGATCTAGTTATTAGTTCTGTCCTCTAAATCTTTATATGCTCAGTAGAATCAGATCCATTCATGTGTAGACTGAAGGTGAACCCAGGATTTCTGAAACTACTTTATGGGGGATGTCTTCTTGGTTTCCTCCCTCTTCACAGTCTCTCAGGTAAAGCACATCCAGTGGTTTTTTACTGACTCCAAAGGGTCCCTGGCACTCCTCTTTTTGGTCCTCCAGAGAAAGTATTGTGACTTTATTTTTTCTGCCCTGCCATGCACTTCCATGACTACACTTTGTCTAGGGTCAAGTGGAAGGAGGATCCATGAGGAAAAAGGCAATGGTAGCTCTGTCCACACTCCTGGGTTCCCAACCCCACTGAATAGTGAGACTTCTGTCAGTACTGCAGTGATATTACTTGGAGGATAAACAACAGCAACACAACATTGACAACAGAGGATTTCCACATTCCTTTTGAGATTTCAGAGCTCCTCTCTCACTTCCTGGAGCCAGAACTGGAGAGTTTTTCCTGGAGGCCTCTCTGTTTGTGTAAATGACCACCTCTCAGTTTCAATTTGAATTGCATTCAGCCTAGGGGATAATGTAGGGAAAAAATGCATAAACTTACCACCATTTGGTGATGCTTTGAATTCTGGTCTTCTTTCCAACCCATTTGCTACTATTTACTTTTCACTGTCCTAAAATATCTCCTCCATATATTCTCTCTTGATTGTGTAGTCACAGCAATGGGAAAGACAACAGAAACATAGTTACTCCGAAGGACACAGAACTGGAATATATCCATTAGGGTTTTATTTTTGCATTTTTTTCAAATTTTTATTTTGAACTAATTTAAAACTCACAGAAGTTGCAAAAATAATACTGGAAGTTCCTGTGTGTGCTTTCCCTAGCTTTCCCCAATGATAACATCTTATATACAAGAGTACATTTTCAAAACCAGAAAATTGGTAATGATACAACACTATTAATTAAACCATAAGAATTATTTGACTTTTATCAGCTTTTGTTGGCGGTGGTGGTGATGTTGATGATGATGTATAGTACTATGGAATTTCACACGTATAAATTTCTGTTGACACCACCACAATCAAGATATAGAACTCTTCCAGCACTACAAAAAATCTCCCTCATGCTGCTACCCCTGTGTAATCACACTCTCCCTCTGATTGTAATCTCTGGTAACCATTGATCTGTTCTCCATTACTGTAACTTTTTCATTTCAAGGTTGCTCTATAAATGGAATCATACAGTATAGCCATTAGTTTTTAACAGAATCCGATCTTTGGCACCTTGTGTTTTATTGCTATTAAACATTCAGGCATCTAGCAATATTCCTTCAATGGGACAAGGACTGTAAAATTCTGTACTTCAAGTCCCTCTGACAAGTACAGGAGTTGAAAAAAGAGTTATTATAGTATAGGACATATTTATTGACTAGGTTCTGTTAAAGGATCACATACCCCATTATTATTCATTTCTGACAGCCCAACTGCCGGCCTGTTGGAGCCAGAGAAAAACTAACTTTCACTGGACTCATGGCTTCACATGGACTATGACGAGGAGACCACGCTTGTCTCCTCCCTTCCCCTGTTCCCCTGTGCCACCTCCATGAGTGTGAGGTCAGAGAACAGTGTGCTGGCAGAGCACAGTGGAGCTGTTCAGAAAAAGGCACATTTAAAGACACCTATTATCTCCATGCCTTTGTCAACAAAACATTTCAATTTCTGATGAATCTCTCTGTGTTCCTAGATTCATTTTAGGTGCAGCAAAACAGATTGTTTCTTTGTTTGCTTTTCTATTTGCTCATGGTTATTACTTCCCCCTGAATGGTTCATCATAGCAGCAGTCATAGAGTAATCATCTGACAGCATATTATTATTTATTATGTATCGAGTGCCATAAAGGCTCATAAAGCTTACCAGGTGCCTATAAGGATACCAGTCATTGGCTGCAGAGCACACAGCTGCACTTAGGCACTTACTGGGGAGATGCAGCGGGAGGTCTGAGGATGAGGCAGGCAGTTCTGGGGAGAAACTGATTCCTTCCAGCTTCCCCCTAGCGGGGGACATGGTTGCAGAGCTCAGGAAGCTCCATGCTGTAAGGACACATAAGAGGAACTGAACAGAGAATGCACTCCTAATGTGGGTTTCATCGGCGAAGGTGGTGGTGCCTGCAATAGTAGGAGAGGGGTCAAGTCTCGTTTACTTATAAAAACACAACTCTGATTCTCATAGATTCTGAATGGGATTCTGTAGTCCTGAGAGAGGATAGGGAATGAAAGAAGAAAGGCAAAGATAACTTACATTTATTATCTATGTGCCAGCACTGATTTGGGCACTGGAATAGAGAGGAATGAAACCCATGTGTGTTACAAAAAAACAGACAAAAGATGAATAAATAAATATATAATGTAATGTTTAAGAAGGAGACTGAAGTTGAGTAAGGAGATCAAGCATAAAAAGATGGTCATTTCTGATAAACCAGGGAAGCATGTTCTGAGACATGTCCTTTGAGCAGAGACCTTAATGAACTGAGGGAATGAGCCATGTAAATATCTAGAGAAGGGTTTTGAGTAAGAAGGAACAGCACATGCTAAGGCCCTGGTTATGCATACTCTTGGCAAGTGGAGTGGCAGTGATCCATCAGTGGGACTGAAGCCCAGTAGACAAGGGGGAGGGTGCTAAAGATGAGGTTGGAACATCAGCCATGGGCAGACCATGTAGACTGTGGGGGAAAATGGTGAATTTGTTCTCAGGGTGTTGGCAAGTCATTGAAGGGTTGAATTAGGGAAACTGCATGAATCTGTTCGTGATTTTAAAAGTTTACGTTGGGTGTTGTGCTAATGTGTGGAGAATAAACAGGGGTAGGTGGGCATAAGAATGAGTCTGTGTGTCCATGACAAGCACTTGCCAGGCTGACATACGCACTACATTTCATTCCTATGAAATTCTACCAATGCAGTAGATAGGTAACAATAATCTCCATGTGACAGAATAGTCAGTGACTCAAGCAACTGCTGTAGTTTACTCATGCAATAAACAGGAAGCTGGCACTTGAACCCAGGGCTGGCTGACTTCTGATCTCTCCTTTTACCCCAGAAACAGCTTGGTTGTGGATACCTTGCTTTTGAGAGCCAGGAAGGGTCATTGCCCCTGCATTCTTGTCTCTATCCATTCTGTTTCCTCCTTGGGTGATGGAGACCAGATTAGTTTGTCTCACCCTCATGATTAAAGTTTAGATCCCATTGATCCCTCCACATTTCCCTTTGCCAGTGCCCTCCCAGGTGGCATCAGAAAACACACTGCAGTAATGAAGTGAATATGGTCCTTGGTGAACACTCTCCTCCCCATCTGGGATTGCCACTTCCCTGTTTAAAACACCAGACACAGGCAGAGAGGCTCTTCTTAACTTTCCAGTACTATCTTCCCAAGAAGTGCGATTTCCCTAGGTTTGCTCGCCCTTAGGGCCCAAATTCTGAAATTAACTGGTATTGTCTGTCAGCAAAATGGTAACTAATATAAAATCTGTTAGAAAATTATGATGTTTGGGAGGCCGAGATGGGCGGATCACCTGAGATCAGTAGTTCGAGACCAACTTGGACAACATGGGGAAACCTCATCTCTACTAAAAATACAAAAATTAGCCAGGCATGGTGGCATATACCTGTAGGCCCAGCTACTTGGGAGGGTGAGGCAGTGGAATGGTTTGAACCCAGTAGGCAGAGGTTGCAGTGAGCTGAGATCACGCCATTGCACTCCAGCCTGGGCAACAAAGCAAGACTCCATCTCAAAAAAAAGAAAAGAAAATTATGATGATCTCTAACCAAATCCTTGCAATTCACACAAGGGGGCGAGGAAAGGTATGTTTTTATAATTTTTCAGCCTGAGAAGAATGGGAAGGAAGTTACCACCTTGTGAAATTCTTTCAGGATTGTATCATCTCTGTGATTCTTCTTATTGCAGTGTAGAAAAAATAAAACACTTTCCCCTCTTCCTCTACTCTCTTGGGTTTAGTGGTTAGGGTATGCAAATTAAGCTGACAAAAGACAAATGAACAGGAGAAAAAACGTACAAATGTTATTGACATTAACATTTTCACAAGTATAGGGTTTTACAAAAACAACATAACAACAACAAACAAGGAAAACCCAAAGAATTGGGTAGAATTGTAAGGTTATATACCATATAAACAAAAGGTGAAAAATTGTGGGGAAGTGACTACATAAAGGAAAGGGGAATTTTGGGCTTTTAGGGGCAGTAAATTATGTGAAGGTAAATATATGAGAGAACTAATGTAAGGTAAGTGTTATTTTAGGAAGATTTGGGCAGACTCATTTTGGTGCCAACTTTCCATCTTTTTCATGACCATAAAACTTCCCTGGAGAAAGGATTTATGGTGGTCCTCATTTCTCTGAAGTTTCTGCTTTTAGTCAGATAAGGGAAGCCCCAAGAAGGCTTCTTTCTGCATCTGTTGATTCACAATTGCCTTCAGCTAAAATTTGTCCATATACCAAAGTGAAATATTTTGGGGTACCATATTCCCCTTCATTACCTTTGACTGGGAAGTAGCATGCAGCCAGCTTTGTTCAATCAGTTCTACTTGAAACTGGCTAAAAGTCCTAGCAGTGCCCAGCATTCTTCCTGAAAGAGGCAATATGATACAGTCAGTAAGAATCTGGTCTCTGCAATCTAATTGCTGTGTTTAGAATCCTAGCTCTATAACTCACTGTTGAGGGATTTCTAAATTATACTTTATCTAATTGTTGTGTTTAGAATCCTAGCTCTATAACTTTGTACTACAGGGAAGTTTTTGTGTGTGCTTCGGTTTTATAATCTGTTAAACGGGACAAAAACGAGATATATGTAGTATGTGCTGGGTGATAGCTTCTGCTGCCATTAACTATATCAAGGACGAGCCTGAGCTAGCTGCACTGGCTGCTTTCTGCAAGCTCATGAGCCTGAGGGAACTTAGTGCAGTTGTTTTTAAATACTACCTGCCCATGTCAAGAAGGAAAGAGCTGCCCGAGGCTGATCTTGCCTCCTGCCCTTGCCCTCTACTGTGGTGACTATGGAGAGGATTTTTTAACCTCCCTCTTGGGGATATACTCCAGTCTCAGAAGGGCAACTGTGCTTTCTTCCTGGGGGCAGGGGCTTTCTTTACTCTTCTCCCTCCTGGGCTCTGCTCATAATGGCACTTCACAACTGTTCCTTCATCAGTACATTCTTTTGGTGTCTGCAAATCCCAATCAGCCAGGAAGATTTTCCAAATTGGCAGTGAGGTTTGCATATGAGCAAATGCTCTTTTTGACTATGCCTTATCAGCCTATTGATGCCCCTCTGGAGGTTCAGGCATGCCTCTTTATTTTCCCCTGGATGGAAATAAGGTATAATTTAGAAATCCCTCAAGTTTATTTTTTTCACTTTTGATTGCAACACAGGTCTGATGAAAATTTCCCCTATTTTTATTACCTATCAGTCTTTCCAATGGAATTAATAGAGAGAAAGGCATTTAAACCTTGTGCTCAGATTGCACTATCTTACCCAAAGTCCTATGAAAGAAAAATTTTATTACATATTTTAAATGATATGGAGCGCATATATCCCCTAGATAAACCTTGGAGTCTCTAGGTTAAGTCTTCCTGTTTCCCAGAGCAGACTCAGGTGGACTCTGGAATTTGTAGGAGGCAATAAATCACTTCTTACATATAGCAGGGGCAGTAGTTCATTTTTAGTCTTCACTTTGACCAAGCTCGGGCCCTGACTTATGATCTCAGGCATGAGATGGGTGTCTGCCTTGGGCTCTGCTCTTGCAGAGTCACTGTTCTGCAGGAACCAGCTTTGCTTCTTATGCCCAGGAGGACCTGTGGCAGCAGCTCATCTTTCAGGGCCCTGGAATGTAAATCTCATGAAGACAGGATCTGGGCACATTCTGTTCTTTGCTCTCTCTCTCATACCCACATCAGTGTCTGGCACATGGTAAGTGCTCAGCACTTACTGAAAAATGAATGAGTACAATCGGGAGTGATGGCCTAGATACTTTTCATCCTGTGTTTTGTGAAGGTGTTGCTTGCCCATAGCACATGAAGATTTTAATGAATTTTTTCACCTTTAGCTATGACAAACTGTGGTATATAGTTTAATATAAATGGATAATTAAGAAAAAATTATAAATCAGTCTATAAAGAAATTAACATCTTGTTTTAATTAAGAACTTTCTTGCCTATCAGTCTTCTCAATAACTGTGTACTCTGGTCCTCGTGAAACTGAAGGCTGACCTGATTAAGCTTGCCAAACTTAACCTGCCTTGTTTGCCTTTAACTGCTTACTTCTAGTTGATCTTAAACTCTTATAGCTAAAAGTCATGTAGCCAAACAATATGTAACTCAACTCTCACCAGATTCCTTAGAGATAATATATCTGATGTGTATGTCACTATGGTAACAGTTGCTTCAACTTGTTTTTCAGGAGCTAGGGGACAGCTCTTGTCTGGTTTCAACTGATTGAGACCACCGACCCTTCAACTGGGCCTGCACAAATGCCTAAAATGTTATCTTTTGGCATCAGAGGGCCAAAACTCCTTCCTCAGATCATGCTACTGAACATGCGTCCTATGAAGAGTCATGATCCTCAGTTACACTTGCAAAGACCATCAATTACGTCATCTTTCCCCACTACCAATCACCTTTCCCCATGTCTGGACCATCTTAATCCTCTATCCCACAAATATCCTTAAAACTCCATCTTCAGGGAGATGTGCTAGAGACATGTTCTCCCATTTCCTCACTTGGCTGCCTCATGAATAAACTCCCTTTTGTAAAACTCATATCAGTGATTGGCTTGCTGTGTGTGGGCAGAATAAGCCTGGTTAGATATCACTTGTTAATCTAATAGTCCGTGGACAAATGGTGAGTGCTCACTCTGATCAAATGGGGCTTGGAAGGCTTTATTATATAACCTAGCAGCTCAACAAAATTATTCTAATTCAAGGAAACTTTGAGTTGGTATACATTCCTCTTCAGTCTTAGTGAGATACTTCAGAACTTGGATTTGGTTGAACTTCGGAAGTTCCTATTTTTCAAAGATGTTAACTCAAGAAAATTGCTGAGAAATCCCTGTTTTTATTTGATTTCTCCTCTGCTTCAGTTACTTTGTCTACTTTTATTCAATGTCCCAGGATTTCTTGCCTAAGGATATCAGTATCCTTCTGAAGAACGCTCAGGAGAACGGTACGTGAAGGAGGAGGAGACAGAGCAGAAAACTATTTTTCTGTAGAGATGCACCTGTGCTGGACAGAATTTCTAAAAATGGCACTCAAGATTCCATGCTGGAACCTGTGACTATGAAAAGATATTATCCCCGTGGCTCTGTTATGTTATATAGCACAGGTGATCTTGAAGAAGGGAGATTATTTGGGTTGACCCAGTCTAACCATAAGTCCTCAAACGCACAAAGCTTTCTCTGGTGTGACAAAGGTTCTTTGTTTGGCCAAACGTTAGTCAGTCTCCTGAATCTTCTCCCAGGCCCATCTATGCACTTCCTTAGAAAATCCACTTTTAGCAAGAACCCTGCTAAGTGAATTTAGCAAGAACTCCCCACCCTTGATATCTGATTGGACTCCTCATCCTCCATCATCTCCCAGGTGATATCTGATCATCCTGGACTGTCTTCAGCAAGAAACCTGTTAGGTCGGTTCAGCCAGAATTTCCCTTATCTCTGACATTTCCTCTTCATAATTTTTCATCCACTGTTCCCACCCTGCTTTCCGACTATAAATTCCCACTTGCCCATGTCTCCATCAGAAAACTCATTGCTGCAGTCCCCACATCTGTTGTGATGGCCCCAAATAAAGTCTGCATTAATGTGCTTTAATAAGTGTCATCGAATAATTTTTTCTTTAACAGGAGAAGAAAGCAGAAGGCAATGTTAGATGTAAAAAGAAAGGCCTCAAAGCACTGTTGCTGGTATGAAGACAGAGGTGAGCATATGAGAAGGAATGTGGGCAGTGTGGCACAGAACGGCCCCAACTGACAGCCAACAGGAAAGGAGGACTTCAGTGCCATCATCACAGGAGCTGAATTAAAGCAACACCCTGAATGAGACTAAAAATCATTTCTCTCCCAGAGCCTCCACAGAAGGGCCCAGCTTGATCACATCTTGGTTTCTGTCCTGTGAGACTCTGAGTATGAAACCTAGCAGAGCCCTCCTGAACTGGACTTCTGACCTATAAAAGTGTGAGCTAAGGAAAAGAAGTTTTGTTTTTTGCTGCTAAAACTGTAGTAATTTTTTTTTCATTTTTTTAAGACTGAGTTTCATTCTTGTTGCCCAGGCGGGAGTGCAGTGGTGCGATCTCGACTCACCGCAACTTCCGCCTCCTGGGTTCAAGCGATTCTCCTGCCTCAGCCTCCTGATTAGCTGGGATTACAGGCATGCGCCACCACGCCCAGCTAACTTTGTATTTTTAGTAAAGACAGGGTTTTTCCACGTTGGCCAGGCTGGTCTCAAACTCCCCACCTCAGGTTATCCGCCCGCCTCGGCCTCCCAAAATGTTGGAATTACTGGCCTGAGCCAACACGCCAGACAACCTCTAGTAATTTTTTACACGAACGAAAGAAAAGTAATACACATTCTTTCATGTGTAATTAAATTCTAAATAGAATAGGTAAATGGAGTCCCTGAATATCCTACTTTAAAAAACTAAATTAGAAGGTGGACTCGTTTGTGCTGTAAAAGATTCTTTACATCACAAAAGGTTGAAAAGGCCCCTTCAAAGAGCACTTAGTGGAGTGTTTGTTTACAGAGTATGACTTGCTTAACAGAGGAAGAAACTGAAAGCTGAAGTGTTCTATTGCTGACTAAATAGCAATCATAAATGAAGATAAAGTATGAGATTATAATAAGAACAAATGGACATTTCCACATCCATTTCAGATTTTTTTCATTTTACATAGCCGAACATGAAAATTCCAGAATCTACCCCCAACAACCTTTCAAGTCACATCTAGCTCAGGTAGGAAACTGCAACTTAGGAGACCTTAGAAGTACAAAGAAGAGACAAGGAGTTCTTGCCTTTGGGTTCTTTTCTCCCAACTACTTGGCCTCTTAATGATTACTAACATTGAACTTCTGACCAGAGGAGCAGAGAAGGAGAAGTATGGAGAAACTCAGGAAAAATCCTAATAACAAGGCTCTTCATTCTGAGGAAGAGAAAAGGGGGGACCCTTTGTCAGTCCTCTGCTCTTAGGACCACGCCAGGCCTACTTGACTATGACCTCATTAAATTCTGCCCGAGGTGCAATTTGCCCTGACATTTCAGGTAAATAAGCTAAGAAGGTTCCAAGATGAAAGCCAATTTGCTCAAGTTTATGAAACATTTAAATAAAGGGCAGACTCAGTTTGGTTCCCGAGCTCATGCACTTCTGTTATAAAGCAGCCTCTCGGCCAGGCGCGGTGACTCACACCTGGAATTCCAGCACTTTGGGAGGCCAAGGCGGGCGGATCACCTGAGGTGGGGAGTTTGAGACCAGCCTGACCAACATGGAGAAACCTTGTCTCTACTAAAAATACAAAAAATGTAGCCGGGCATGGTGGCCCATGTTTGTAATCCCAGCTACTCGGGAGGCTGAGGCAGGAGAATCGCTTGAACCCAGGAGGTAGAGGTTGCGGTGAGCTGAGATCAAGCCACTGCACTCCAGCCTGAGCAACAAAAGCGAAACTATCTCAAAAAAACAAACAAACAAAAAAACAAAAACAACAACAACAGCAACAACAAAAAGCTGCCACTCCAGACATCTGCAGAGGTGGACCAGTGATGAGGAGAAGTAACGAAGTCAACGTTAGAGCAAGAGCAATTCTACCTGTCACAGGGACCTTAAGGCTCAGACCGGGCTGCAACAAACTCAAGATTTTAGCTAAAAGATTCCTAAGTGCTTTGATACCCCCTCCTCCTATATACATTAATAAAATGTATATTTTTCCTAATAATTAGTTTTCATAATTGTCCTTAATGGTTAGACTTAGGATTCAATTGATCCAGAGAGACATTAGGTGCAAGTAGCCTGTCTTCAATCAAAACCTAAGGTGGAACTAGGGAACATACATTGCTAAGATCTCCAATTGCCCTAAATTCTAATTTTACCATTTAGCATACTATTTAAAGTTTCAAATTTTATTCAAACCAGGTAAACATCCTTTTACTTTCCAAAGTAATTACAGCTTGGTGAATACTGAGCTATTCATCATAAGCTCAGTCTCACTATATACTTCACCTGGCATTAGGTAGGCACCCCCTAAGTATTTCTCGAATTAACAGTATTGGTCTGCAGCTAACTCTGATCCTTTCCCATAACCCCATGGGTTCCATGAAGCAATCAGTCATGCACTCACCCACTCTCGGACTCATTAAATCATTAAATAATTAAAACCCTTATGGTCAGGTTTGTTAAATTTATATCATTTCCCTCACTCTGTTGAGTGATTTTTTTTTCTTTTTGTAGTTCAAATAAGGGTTTAGCGTTTATTAAATGATTTCTATGTGGCAAATAAATTCCCATGAAGTATTTACTAATTTTGATACTGGTCTTATGCAAAAGGTTATATTTGGTGCCAGTAGGATACTGAGCATACTGTAAACCACGCATTCATTTGTTCACTTATTCATCCAACAAATATTTACTTAATGCGAGTTGTTTGTCACACACTATGAATGCAAACACAGAGGTGATTGACAAGTCTTCCATCCTTTACAGAGCCTTCAATATATGTGTGAGAGAAAGAGGAATTATAAGCAAAATATGCCTCTCTAACATACTGGCGATTTTAATTAAAGTTAAAAGTTTAAAACACAGAGGCAGACTCTGCCCCTCCTCTCTACTTTTCCCACCTAAGGACAAGCTCCTTTACAACACACTTTCTTTTTTAAAATATATATATATCTTTTTAAAATTTAAACTAGACTTTTACTACTTTATTGCTTTTTTATTTTGTGTTATCCTTGCACAGGGACCATACTAACCTTCTCTGTATTGTTTCAATTTTAGTACATGTGCTGCCAAAGAGAACACATCAACACGCTTAGAGACAGAGCCCATAGACAATGGCACCAGATGGTCTAGGAGCAGATTTCACTCTCCCCATCCATTTACCTTCCCATATTTTCCCACCTTTTGGAAGCCTGAAGATGCTTTCTTCTTTTTCTTGTCACTATGTAGGATTTATGGCTCCTTGTTAAAATATTATTTAAGCAAGGACCCTAAGCCACTGCCTTGAAAAAGAAACACTTTTGAACTGAGACTTTTCCTGTGTGATGGGTACAGCACGTGTTAATAAACTTCTGCTTGTTTTCCTCACCTGTTTAATCTGACTTTTGTTTTCAGGACAGTGTCTCAACAGCATCTCTTTAAGAATCAAAAAAGGGAAAGGACAGAAATTATGTTTTCTCCTTTACAATTTGGCACCCAACATGGGGCCAACAGAGACACCCTGACTGCTCCAGCACCTACAGGTGAAATCCTGGGAGAACTGGCAGATGCAGCAGAAAAGGGTAAGATTTCTCACCAAGGTCAGCTTCTCCCAGGTTTCTATCTGTGGTACCTGGCCAAGAAAGAAGGTAAAACATTTTCCTCATCCCTCCCTTTCCAGGTTCAGATTGATAGGAGGAAAACATTTACAAATAATAATAAAATTAATTCTTTGAATCTGTGACTTGTAGATTTCTTTAAGTACCTATTTGGTTATTGATTGTTAGTTTTACAAGGATGATCTTTGCTTTCCTTGTCTCTGACTTTCTGAGTGGTTTTTCATAGGAGGATCACAACAAGATTCTTCTTTCATCTTGTTTCATTTCTTGGGAAGCTTGGCTTTGTAAGCAGCAAATTTATTCTGTGGTCTGTGCCACCTTGAGGGCATAAATTGTCTGGCCTATGTCAGGTATCCAGCTGGGAGTTCCACTGGGTCCAAAATGTCTGTTTTTCTAAATGTGCTGGCTCTCAGGATTTGTCTTAATTGTCTCAACCTTCATTGCCTTGCTAATAACAAAGGTCTTTACTTTCTTAGGCCATCTTTGGAAAAACTTCGGATCTTGAAGGGGATTGCATTTTTACACCATCTTAGGGGATATAATTTTTGTGTCTGGTTATAAGCCTTAAAAAGACTTACTGATTTTAAGTCACAATTATAGTAGGTTTACTTTGGAAACTGGGACTTTTGTATCTAGAAGTATGTTTTTTAAGGGATTCTTCTTAGTCTTTAGGATATGAAAATCTTAACCATGACTTTGAAATGTCTAGGGAATTAGATAAGCAGCATTCCAACTGAGATAGGATTTGAAACAGAGTTAAAGTGCTTTGAACCAACCACAAAATTGCTTTCTTCAGTAGGTGCCTTTAGCTCAGGAGAGAAACATTTCTAAAATTATTCATTTTAAACAATCAAGGTATACCTTTGATTTAAATTTTGGCTTACATTTAGAGCATAAGAGGAATTTTTTGGTTTTTTTTAGCTTCCTTTCCTAAGCTAAATGGAACAATATACTTAGAAAAACAAAAGAAACAGTTTATTAAAACATTTTAAAGACAAAGAGTTTTAAACAGTGATCACATTAGACCTCTAATAAACAAATATATCCACCTCCAAGACTCTTTCTTTATGTAAATTTAAGAAAGGAAAAGGCAAGAAACAGGAATGTTTGCTATTTGCCCAGCTAAAATTTGATAAAAAGATTTTAAGAGCTCTATAGTCAAAAGTCACCTTAATTAAAAGCTGATATTTAGCCTATATGTGTATGCGTATATTTTTAAAACCCTTCTTCTCTATAACAACTATATGCACTTCTGTCTGTTTCTCCTCTTGTTGATACAGTTTTTGCCTCTAAGACTTGTTCTTCCATTTACTTCTGTCTTTCTTTCCTCTTGCAACCCACAAGGTTACAAGAGGAAAGATTGCCATATTGTAGACCTAAAAAAGATTTCTAACAGCCCTGGGATCTTGGGAGGAAAACAGAAAAGCCAACATAGACTCCTCTTTTGGGGAGGAACCTCTGTTTTTCCTCATGGAACCCCAAGAGTTGTGAATGGACAGGTTTCTGTCAGCTGTAAAGCTCTATCTGCTTTTACACTGAACTGTGATTTCTCTGGCTTTTATATGCATGCATGTGTACATTTGTAGGTTGCATGTTGTGTCTACATGTATGTATATGTCTATACATATGTTTGTATATTTTCTACATGATACCAACTTAACTTAAAGATGAGTGCTCATATATTAAATAAATAAGCCCAAATATTTTTCCAGTTCATGTGACTTGAGTAAATCATTTGGGGTAAAGAACGGTAAATAAGACTAGTTTAATATTGTTGGTTTAATAAAAATAACGACATCTTCTAAGTTTATCAGCAAAATATTCATATGTTTAGCTTTCAGGTTCTTGCTTTTCTGATACTTACCTAATCTAACATACAATAAAACAAAAATGATTCATAGAAAATTTAACTTGAGATGATGATCAGAGTTGCCTAAAGTCTCATAAAATTTTCCAAACATAATTGTTAAAATTAAATAAAATAGATTTGAATAAAAGTTTGTAAGTAATATTTTAATAATAATTATAATTTTTTAACGCTTATTTAAAAAGTTTTTCAAATCTTTTAGTAACTATACCCTTAGAGTTTTTTTGCTAAGCTAAATTGAATAATTGATATTCATTGAATATCTAGATCATTTCCAAATAAGATATATTGCTAAGATATTACTAAATATGAGTGTAAACTTACATACTTTAGGCTTCTTATTTCAGAGAAAAAAAGATATCTAGACCTATTAGTAAATATATCCTATTCCACTGAAAAATGGTTCCATTAGAAAGCTTATGTTTCTGAGGATTATAAAATATGTATTCATAAATTGTTAGTATGTGACTGAGTTAAAAATTGTTTACTGCTTAGATTTTCACTATGAATTAAGGTTAAGAATTAAAATTCTGACTAATATATGGTAACCAAAACTAGAACTTAAAAAAAGAAAGGAAATAAATTATGTTTTCTCCTCTACAATTATAAAAAAAAAAAAGGTAAGTACTTCTATGTTGGCAAGATTCAGAGAAGAAATGTAAACACAGAGAAAGGACCCAACAGAGATAGAAGTGGGTAGGGGAATGATGAAAGGCTTTTCAAAGGAGTCAAAGCGTGAGTGGAGTTGTGAAAAATAAATAGGAATCATCCAGGTGGATAGGGAAGAAGTGAAGGACAAAGCATATGTGTTTGAGTGTGATATTCTAGGGGACAGATTGGGAAGCTCAGATGTGGCTGACAGATGTGTGAGAACAAAGCATAAGATAGAGACAGAAAGGTCCGTCTAATTCCTGGGTGCTTCTGGCTGTGCTCACACAAGGGCTGGGCAGATAAACAGGGTGCCCAACAAGGTCCTGGCAGCGAAGCAAAGCTGACAGATGCCAGCTCCTGCTTGAAGTTGGGCATTGTCCCTGTAAGGTCAGGATAAGCTTGCATGAAGCTAACCACTATGGTTGGCCCAAAATGAGAGACAGGCCACAGGATGTGATGGGAAGCACTGCAGACATCTGCCACACATGGTTCATGCATGCGACTTTGGGACTAGGTTTTCCTTGATCCCCAGACATTGCCAGGAAGCCCAGGAAACCCAGCTGAGGTCAAAATAAAGTCTAGATGGGACCTGAAATAGTCCAGCCCAAGGGCCAATAAAGTGGAGACAGGTCAGACAAATGACTGCATTTCAGGTCCTGCTGAACCTTCTGGCCTCTAGGACCTTGCTAACTTGCCAGAAATCCAAACATGGCTTCCTTTTTCAGACAGGTAGGATCTCACTCAAACGCTGGTGGTGGACATTTGGAGGGCACAGTGGGCAGACATTGGAAGTGGATAAATCTGGCCTGGACAATGATTTCAGTAAGAGAAACCTGAAACCTTTTTAGCAGAACATACAATGTTCAGTTTTTCTGACTCCACACCACTCCCTACTCCACTCTGCTTCTTTAACACATTCATCTTCCTTTCCTGCCCTCAAGGTGTTTGAGTTTACCACTTTTGTTGGAGAGTAGATAATGGAACTCTAGAAGACACCAGGTCAGCCTGAGGAAGACCAAATAAAAAGAATCAGAGAAAAAGAAGTCAGGGGCATGAGGGAGGCCAGGAATAAATCCTCTAACTGCCCAATGGGTTCACCTTGTGCACTGCCTAGACAAAGCCAATTTATCAAGAAGGGGATTGCAATAAAGAGTAATTTGCACAGAGTTGGCTGTGCGGGAGAGCAGAGTTTTATTATTACTCAAATCAGTTTCCCTGAGCATTCTGGTATCAGTTTTTAAGGACAACTTGGTGGGTGGGGGGAAGTCCCTGAGCCAGGAGTATTGACTGGTCAAGTAGGAGATGAAATCATAGGGAATCAGAGCTGTGTTCTTGCATTGAGTCAGTTCCTGAGTGGCGGCCACAAGATCAGTTGAACCACTTTATCCATCTGGGTGGTGCCAGCTGATCCATCAGATGCAGGTTGAGCAAAATATCCTAAGCACTGATCTCAGGAGCAGCTTAGGGAGGGTCAGAATCTTGCAGCCTCCAGCTGCATGACTCTTAAGCCACCATTTCTAATCTTGTGCCTAATTTGTTAGTCCTATAAAGGCAGTCTAGTCCCTAGGCAAGAAGAAGTCTTGTTTTTGGAAATGGCTGTTATCGTCTTTGTTTCAAACTAGAAACTAAGTTCCTCTCAAAGTTAGTTTAGCCTATGCCCAGGAATGAAGAAGGACAGCTTAAAGGTTAGAAGCAAGATGGAGTTGGTTAGGTTAGATCTCTTTCACTATCTCAGCCATAATTTTGCAAAGGCAGTTTCAACATGGTCACTTAGCAGAGAGAGGAAGGCATAGACAGCAAGTCTGATGTCAGGGACTGATCTGGCGAGATGCACATTTAAAGCATCCGCTGGGTGTAGCACTGAACAAAATCAGATCTTGTCTAGTGACTGTACTAGAAAAACAATCCTTGTGGCATCACCAGGAACTTGGAAATGTAAGGACCAAGTTCAGTAGAGTCAATATGCTTTATTTTAACCTCTTCACCAGGACTCTCATTAATGAATTCGGGATTTTGTGTACACGGTCCAGAACCAAGTCTAAAGGAAGAACACTGGCTATTTCCCATAGGTTTCTATTTCTGCCCCTTCAATGTAAAGCTTTACATCCACTTTCCCAAATTGGGCCCAGTCTGTTCTGCACCTTTCAAGCTTCACTTCCCTCCCTAGGATACCTTCCTGCTGCTTTTGTTCAAGGCCAAGGTAATTTGAGCCATTTCTGAAAACTTTTATCAATTTCCCTATCCAGGACATTTGGCCGCTTTGCTTGACAGCTGACACAGCTTGTGTGAAGCTTAGGCTTTCCTTCCTCCTAGTTCAAGGGCATACAGGCAGAGCTTCCTAACATCTGAAAATGGGAAAAAATTTGCAAAGATTACTCACCAGCAGCCTCAAGGGTGAGAGATTGTCTGATATGGTGCCTGGGGGAGTGAGAGGGCAGGTGCTCTCAAACTTCCCCTAACTCTCCTAATAATAGGGTATCATTTTTCTCCTCCCTGAGTGGGAGGGAACTGAGAATAATGAAGGTAGCTGTGCATTTGTAAAAGCTTTACCCCACTCTGTCTACCCTACTTCTGCTGATTCTCTCTGTGAGATTGAGCCCATGGAATCAAAATTCTCCCAGGAGAGCCTACATTTTCACTCTCTTTTTCCCAACTATTCTTTCACAGTTGGCTTTCTGGATGAGAATGATCCCTAACATCCATAAAATAATTTCTCTTCACATCTGTGTAAGAATCTCTTACATCTGTAGAAGGTTTGCGTATTCATTATCTCATTTGATCCTTACAACTGTCATATATAATTATGCTAATGATGACAAAAATCATTTAATTCTTATTCTGTTCCATGTACCACCCTAAGGTTATTTACGCCGCTAAATTTGATCTGTCCAAACCCTATCATGGAGACATTTTATTAATTCCATTTTTCAGATGTGGAAACTAAAACCTAGATATGCACACAGATGACTCAGGCAAGGGCATCCAGCTTTTCAAGGTCATTTAGCTTTTCTATTATAGAGTGGGGATCAACAATTAGGTGCCCTGCCTTATCACCTTGTGCTTGTTGTATTATACCAGATTACTGCAAACCTAACTTATAGAACAGTATTTCCCAAACTATAATAATGTGTTTAAGAGTTACCTGCAGATTTTGTTAAATGCAGACTCCAATTCAGTAGGTCTGGGTGAGGCCTACACATTTGCTTATCAAACAAGCTCCTGGCTGAGGCTGGTGCTGAGGGCCCAGGGACCACACATTGTGCAACAAGGCATTAGGAGATCCTGGTTGCGACCGTAATTTCTTCAGTCCCTATTTTGAGATTAATAAAACCACTTTCAAAAGAGACATTTTGCCACCTGATCTTCATCTTGCTAGTTCTGACCATCCTGCAAGAAACTGCTTTGAATGGACAGGTGAGCTGGCATTTAAAGGCAAAGAATGATCCCTGAGCTAGGGCCTGGAAAGCCTCTGAGAATCTGCATTATGGGGTGTCAGAATTCTTCTTTCTGGGAGCTAAGAAAATCATTGCTTACAGAGAAAAAGTCCAGGGCCCTTGTTCTCAAAGGCAGCTTTACTTCGTATGGGAGAAATATGAGGCTGAGAAAGAGATGTATTTTTTTATTCCAAAGGAGCAAATTTTTTTCTCAGATTATCAAAGCATTGTATACCCTTTGGAAATCATTTGCAAGATACATGAAACAGCAAAAATACTGTTTAACTCATTCCAGAGCTCAACATCTAGCAATAACCACTATTTATCACTGTTATGTATTTACAGTGAGTTTTTAAGCTAGATGAAGACATCAGTTAGTAGATAAAACAGTGGAGGTTACACTGCACTTTTGGATTTATGTGCTGTGATTGGTTTAACAATTCTGTCAGAAGCATCACCTTGGGTTATTAAGGATTCTCTGTATGCATAATTTTTGATGGTGATGTAATTTTCCATTGTTTGTCCCCATCATAATTTCCTTAACTATTCCCATATTGTTGTTCCTTCAAGTTTTTTTTCTAAGTTTTCACTGTTACGATTAATGTTGAAATAAATCTCAGTTTACATTTTTTGTTATTGCCTTACAATAAATCCCTAGGAGTGAACTTAGTGGAACAATGGTCTTAGACATTTTTAGTATGTTTGTTCCATATTGTCAAGTTTATTTCCAGAAATGCTGTTTTCTAGAAAGGATTTTTTTTTTTTTCTCCAGGAAGTGTCCCTGGATCCAGAGACTGAGCCCATTCTGAGAGCCTTCCTCCTCAGGGAAGCTAGCACTGTGTCTCAGCTATTTGCTTTGCAATTGTTTTCCTAGTCTTTCCTCCCTCTCATTATCAGAAAAGTGGCAGTGGAGGACCAATTTGGTTCTTAATGCACTCTTACTAATTGCACCATATGTTACACATTTGGGTCACGGTAGTTTTGAATTCTTTTCATGTGTCTTTGGTAAAGAAAATGAAAATGAGCCAATAGAGAAGTGGATCATGCTGTGGGAAGCCCACTCCCTATGCCTCCACCTGCACCCTCCATCCCTGTAGACCACTAGGACATGTGCACGAGAGGACTGGGAAAAAGACCCACTCAGTATTGCCTTTCTGGTCCATTTTGATAGTCTGACAGCTTAATTGCAGTTAAGCTTAACTGAAATTCAATTGCCTGTGCTATAATTGTGGGTGCTTCCATATCCCCAGGTTCTCTCTTGTTGTTGTTCAAAGTTACACATCTTTACATGTGAATACCATGGCCTATCCAAGATGTGGTAGCCTGTATCACCTGGCAGCCTCCTGTATTATCCTGGTATTGCCAATTTTGTTCAGTCTTGTCTGTACTGAGCATGAGTCAGGGCATATCACTGCAGACCCCAGGGAGCCTAGGTCTGCAATGAAGGAGAAAGCATGTAGGGGACTTGGCTACAGTGATACAGATGCCAACTCTGAGGTGAGCAAGGAGGAGACATGGAGAAGGAGATGAGCCGCAAATCCCGAGAACAGACTCCAAGTGGTGGGAGGAAGATCCTGAAGCACAAATCTGATAATCCCTCAGTTTGATCTCAGCCTGGCTTCAGACAGAGCCCAGATCCCAGACTAAGCCTGGATCTTGGTCACAACCTGGACTTACCTCTAGGCTCATTGAGCCCTGACACAAACCCATGCCAACTTAGACTCTGGCCATTGGAGTCAATCACTACCTGGCAACCATCTGAGCCTGAACCCCAACCGAGAATAATCCTATTTTTTCATTCAAGGAATAATTATTTAGTACCTACAGCAACCCTAATTCTGGGTCAGTCTCTGACTTTGAAGCCTCACCACCTCTTTTCAACATTAGTGTGAAATTTAATGAGAAAATACATGTGCCCGTTAGTCAGTTCTGAAACCATCCTCATAAAATTAGTAAAATCAATTGCCAGATGTTTTGACAAAAGCAGAAGACTGGAATACAGTTACACCTCAACATAACGGTTAACCAGCACACCCTCTGGCCCACTCACTTGTAGTCGCTTACTTCCCATAAGTCACAGACCAGGTCACAAGGCACTAACTTTCCTTAGTTTTTCCTATAGATAACATCTTTATCATTGAGAAATATCAAGTTTTTCATTTAAGATATTTTTAAGAACTCATATTCCAGTGAAAGTACCAATGTCAGCTAGCCTGAGGGTCCCCACCAAGGAGCTGACTCAACTGAAGAATGTAGTTGTTTCTACATCCTGATGATTTCATCCCCCCAACCCTTACCAAATGGTGACCACAATCTTCCAGCCCCTTTCCCTCCACAATTCTCTTTAAAACCCTAGCCCAGAACCTCTCAGGGAGGCAGATTTGAGGTTCTTCCTGTCTCTTCATTTGGCTGCCCAGTGATCATGAAACTTTCTCTGCAGTAACTCCTGCTGTTTCAGTGTACTGGTCTGTTACTGCACACTGAGCAAATGAGCCTGGCAGTCACGTAACAGCTCCATTACTCAGCAGTTACCGTTACGTACCCTTACCACAGCCTGAGCCCTCCTAATCCCAGTCATGGCTAGGGGGACAGTAGTCTTCTCAGAGTGTGGAGAGAGGTTCTGCAGGACTTTCTAACAGTCCTTGTAAAGGTTTGTTTCCACAGGACTTGTACACATTGTTCTCTGGGTCTCGTAGCTGACACATCCTGCAGAGTCACCCCCACTAGCTTTGGTTTCTGGCCCATCCCCCTCTTTCTTTGCTTTTATCTCAGAGGAAGGACTCCAGACTTCTGGAGAAAACCTTTCTTTCTTCAATTTCCCTCCGCTCACAAGGCTACTTCCTCTAAACACAGATGTTTTGAGTACAAGCAGGATGGCCCCTCTGGGGTCAGGAATAGGACATTTGCTTGCCTCTTCCAAAGGCAATCATATTTTCCTTTGACACTGAACAGAGCTCTGTAACCCTGACCTGTGGCAGAATGTGGGTGGAGGTTGTCACCTATTAGTGACTCTAAGTGACTGTTCCTGATTCACTTGGCCAATGGTGTTAGGCTTCTCGTGGCACAGGAGGGCATGATGTCATCGGCCTGGCTTCCTCCTTCAAGAAGAAATATGTGGGCATTCTGAACATTTCTGCTTTGTATGTCTGCCAATCTGGCACCCTCCTACCAGACACCAACCTTCAGAGTGCATGAGCATTGCCCGTAACTCAAAAGTGATTCTGGATTCTGAATAAGCTCTCAGTCATCAGATCTCACTGGGAGTGCATCTGCAGGAACTGCTCATCTCTCTCAGAGATACAAGGGTTGGCAGATGTGGATATACTCTTTTTTACTTTGCAGAGAACTGGACCAGCAGAACCCACCAGGATAGGGCTCTTTTTATGTTAATGTTAGGGTGCACAAAACAATTCCCCAAAATATAGTGCTTGGGTATGCTGATTGCTTTTGAGAATTGAAAGGACTCAGAAATAAACTTCAGAACTATGGTCTCTCTCTGACCTTTTCCACACCTCCCTATCTCTCTCACCCTTTTCCCTGAAGCACTTGGGAGGGAGTATCTCTGGAATTTCCTTATATGATTAACAAAACTTCTTTCCAAAAGTAATGCAATTGTCTTGAGTTCCTCCCTAAGAATCTCATCAAATAACCAGGAAAGATCAACCACCTGAGAAGAGAAGAGACTATAAGTCATCACCACATCCAGACATCATCTGCTCTTCTGAGAGCAGCTCCAAGTGATTACGTGGAGGACTTTATCTGCAAAATAAAACAACCTTTGTTCCTGTACAGCTCCACCTCTTACCTTCCAGTAATGTCTGACTCCCACCACCTGGGTCCATTCATTCTTTCTAATGATTGACTGCTCCTCAAAAGAATTGTCTACATTTTCCATCAGGTCCCTCTTGTGTGAAGAAGGATGCATAAGCATTATACTACCCTGGCTTTTTTGGGTGATTACCCTGTGATTCCCCCCTGTACATGTTAATAAATTTGTATGCCTTTTCTCTTACTAATATGCCTTTTGTCAGTTTATTTTTCAGTGTACCTTCAGAGAATGAAGGGGAACTGTTCCCTTTGCCCCTGCATTAACAACAGACTGACACAGATTCATGGAGATCAGCCACTAGGAGGGAAAGATAGTTGTTTTCTTTATACGAATGAATGGAAAGCTCATTTCGCTTGATTCTTAATACAGCTGTTTTAAGTCAGTACAATTATCCCTACTTAACCTGATTAAGAAACTGAAGCTCAGAAGATGTTGAGAAAATCGCATATGCTCACACAGTTATCAACACAGCTGAGATCTGAGGGGACAATTTCTGCACTCAAATGACCATGTTCTAGCACACAGAAACCCACAAATCAGTGTTTGTGGAATACCAGAATGAACTTCAATTTTTGTACTGTAGTGATACATGCTCAGTCTTCCCCTATTGTCCCCACCTGGGATGCCTAGAACTTTGGCGCAAGATAGGCTCTTACAAATTCTTCCCACCAAATCAGTATCCATTCTTCACAGACTGGGGAACCAAGGTCTAAGTTCAGGTTGCTTTATGTGAACAGAGCTCTGTTCTCCCAAGTGCTTTATGTGAACAGAGCTCACTTCTCCCAAGTGCCTTAGGGAAAAGGGTGAGAGAGACAGGGAGGTGTGGAAAAGATCAGAGAGAGACCATAGTTCTGAGGTTTATTTCTGAGTCCTTTCAATTCTCAAAAGCAATCAGCATATCCAAGCACTGTATTTTGGGGAATTGTTTTGTGCACCCTAACATTAACATAAAAAGAGCCCTATCCTGGTGGAGATTAGCAGCAGGAGAGCTTTTTCAGGCAGAGGTGATGTGATAGAAGCAAAAAGAAAAAAAAAAAAAAAAAAGGCTTACAGGTTTTGGAATAGACTATAGACACATTTCTTAACCTCCTTCCAACTTCTCTGTTCCCTTATTTGTAAAATGGGAATAATAATACTTGCCATCCGGGGCCATGGAAAGAATTAAACGAAAGTACATTTTTAAAACATCTGTCACTGTGCCATAAAGGTTTAAGGAAGAAATGCTCCACCTCGCAGAATGAGTCTAAAATCTAAAAGTGTGGAACTGCATGAAATCCCTGTATACCCCATCTCCCATTTCCCTACCCTCTTCCTACCTGTGCCTCCTTCAGCAGCCCCCTGGCCTGGAAGGTCTGGGAGCCCACCTGCCCTCCACTCCCCTGTCTGTCTATTCCCAACCACAAGCACATGTGGCTCATGTTCAGTGCCCAGGAACCCTTTCCTTTCTGCCACTCTCTGCTTGTCCAAACTGTTTCCCGTCTCAGAAAACACCCATTTGACCAGTTCAATGCCCACAGGGCTCTTAGTTAAACTTTTTTATTGTTTCTACTATCATTGGTGGCTCACTGATAACTGAATATCAGCAGTTTTGGAGTGTTTTATCTAAGGCATTGTGCGTCCTTCAAGGACAGAGCTTTTTTTCCCAGTAGACCTGAATACAAGCTGTCCGGAGCTGCACGCCCCGGCCATAGCGAATAATAATTAACGATTAAAACGCCTGAGCTCTATTCATTTCCACCTTCTACCTCCTCCCTATCTTTGCCTTTTTTCCCCTGTACTAATACCTCGTTAAAGATGGCGCTCTTCCTGCTTCTTCTTCACTCACTTTTCCCGCGCCCGGGCAAAATTGTTACTTAATAGCGCAAGCGCAACTTGACGTCCCCGGAGAAACCGAAACTAACCTGGCCACGCCCTCGGCAATGAGATCATTTCCGCCTTAGCCCAACCCCTTCCCTTCCAAGTGTATATAAGGTAGTGCATTACCGCCATTAAACGAGACTTGATCAGAGCACTGTCTTGTCTCCATTTGTCGTGTCTCTTGTTCCCCAAATTCCCACCCCCTCCTCCAAGGCCTGCTCTGACTATCCCGCGGGCCGGGATAACAAGCCTCAATTAATGAGAGTAATAATCAACACATGCTTCCCCTCTGACAGTTCCCATTCCAGAATATTCTAGAACTACTCATAGAATATGGATGAGAAAGGGAGGGAAAGATTTAGCATCTTCTGCTGGTATATTCTTCTTCTTGTTTCTCTCCCCAAATCCTCACACATACACTGCCTCACACTCAAACACACATGCCTCACATATTCATAGGCACAGACACACTAACTCACACTTTTACCTCAGTAAAACAGAGCACTGGCTGACCCCATTTCACCAAAACAAAGCTTTGTGACTGATTTCTTCTAAGCACCTTCTTGGGAGTCTCTATTATTATGAACTCAGGTTTTACCCATGCCCTAATTTATCTAAACAATTCAGGCTAATGTTGTCATTGTCTGGCTACTCAAAGACTCCTGCTAATTACTTAGCACATTCTCTCTGATAGAAAAGTGTTTCTTCAGCTGTATGAGATACATGTGGTGAAGAAGAGGGGAACAAAGCAACACAGAGGTGTGGCTGTCCTGATGTTGGAGCTAGAGAGAAGATCAGAGACTAAATACTTCCCAGAAACTTCAATGACACCTGCTTTAAACACAGACCTCTCCCAAAGCTACACACGTTGTGTCTGACAGAGCACACTTCATTTCCTCTACATGGGAGAGTCTCTTAGTTGTTCCCAATTGCCTCAGAGACAATAGAAAAGGGAGTTTGAGGAAAATCAGATTACCTCTGATCTCATTTCTTTCTCAGTTTCATGGATCATAGGTTTAGGTTATTTTAAGAATTGCCACTGAGGAAGAAAAGGCAAAGAATTCAATATAATCACACTAGTAACATGACTGAATAGGTCTGTGAAAACTTCTTAGTTTTGTCCTTTCTCCCTCCTTTCTTCCTGTGCATCCAAACCTCCTTTCTTTTAGATCACTATATGGGTAGTGAGGACAAGATACTAGGAAGGTAGTAGCTGTCATTCAGAAGACCACCAGGATGGATAGTAGAAATATTGGCAATAGCAGTTTGCAAACTGGAAAGACATTGTCTATGGCTGGTACTGAATCTACTTTCTCTTTGAAGAGTGGAAGGACAGGTTGGGTTTTATGACTGAGAGGGCCAATATCCTACATATTCAGCAGATTTGGTAGAAAGCTATACATATTTATGAGAGAAGCCAAGTGCATGCATAACGGGTAAACCTGTATGTAACATACATTCCATGTTCACTTTAGGGCAGGATTTTAGCATTGAAATGGAATGGAATTTGGCTCTTTACACCAAAGAGTGAATTATAAGACACAAAGACAATTTGTGCACAGCCTCTATAAGCTGTTGTAACTGGCTTAAGTTCTGCAATTGCTTATTAGAAAAGAATGTTTGTAAGGCTGGTGGTCTGTCCAATCAGATGTGTAGCAGCCTGGGTTGTAAATCAGCCTGATAGCTCCTAGTGTCGGGGAGTTTTGCTAGGGTGTAATTTTTTTCTTGTGGTCATAGGAATTTAGAAATTTGCCATACCAGTTGGGCCCTGAATGCTCAATCCATGGGTAACTTTTGTTTTCTTAACCTTAGGGCTTTAGTTGATAAAGCGGTGTCTATTACAGTCTTTCAGACCACACAGGTACTGAGGATAAGGAGAGAAGCAAGGGCAACACCCTTCCCTAGTTCACAGGCCACTTGGCAGAGGGAACAGCATAGATCAGACTCAGTTTCAGATCAGAGCTCTTCCAGTGACCGCAGGTTAACACTAACAAGCCCTTCTCCTTGCTATGCCTCAGTTTTCTCTCCTATAATTACTGTTGTTATCTTTCAGATTCAGTGCTATTAAAGAGTGAAGCCCTGATGGAAACAGAAGACTCAAGGAAGAGAGAGCAGATTGCAGCAGACAAGATTAAAATTTAAGGTTGTTCAGTCTTCGTTCTTTGTTTTGGCATATTTGTTTTTAATAGGCTTTCTTCTTATACACAAAGCAAAAGCTTATACTAGAAACATTATTCAAAAAGATAATAGTTCACATTTACTAAGTTACTACTTGGTTGCTAGGCCCTGAGCAAAGTAAATTACACATTTTACTGCCGTTGAGACTTGGAGTGATTGAGTTACCAATGTGGCAGGACAAGTAAGTGGCACATCAGGATTTTAACCAAAGTGCTAACTTCAGAACACAGAATCTTGATTATTAACCAATTTTGCTAAGCAAAAGGAGGTCAGTTAATCCCATCCCACTATAAAGTAATGTTGGTTAGCATGCTTCCTTCTTTTTTTTTTTTTTCTTTGAGATGGAGTCTTGCTCTGTCGCCCAGGCTGGAGTGCAGTGACACGATCTCAGCACACTGCAACCTCCACCTCCTGGGTTCAAGTGATTCTCTTGCCTCAGCCTCCCTAATAACCTGGATTACAGGCGCCCACCACCACGTCCAGCTAATTTTTATATTTTTAGTAGAGACAGGGTTTCACCACGTTGGCCAGGCTGGTCTCTAACTCCTGACCTCAGGTGATCCACCTGCCTCGGCCTCCCAAAGTGCTGGGATTACAGGCATGAACCACTGGGCCTGGCCACTTCCTTCTTTCTAATATTTACAACTCTTACTTTTGACCTCAGTAACACTGAGCTCCACTTCCAGATGAATATTCAATAACATTGATGTCATCTTACCTTGTATCAGATTTCAAAATTTTAACGAAAATAGTTACATGAAAAGTCGAGGAAGTTGAAATCCAAAAATCTGGCAGTGCAAATATTCTGAGGTAAAAAGTTTCCAGGTTCTAGGAAGCCTCATAAAATCTAGAGAGGCAGATAGGTGCTTGACCATGACCTGATAGTCAATGGCAAGTTCTTTTGCTAAATACAGTAGGAAATCACCACATAATTTTAAGCAATGGAGGGGAAAGATATAATGGACATAGTTAAAATGTTCACTTAATTAAAAAATGTTGGTAATTCATGAGAATTGAAAGCCCTGTTTGCTATTAGCAGGGGTGTGAAATGGTGCAACCATTATTGAAAACAGTATGGCAGTTACCGGGAAAGAAGGGCAATTCATTAGGTAATCCCCGTCATGGCCTCAGGTTTCTGCCTGGGAGACAGTTTTCTGATGGCTGCGTAGTGAGCTGGAGTCCAAGCAAAGAACAGCAGCATCATTGATCATAGGAGGTAGATATTAGAGTTTGAGAAAACCAAAGGTGCTGGAATTAATAGGCAGGCACTAGAGGATAGAGAGCTGGGCAGAGGTTTCCTCATGAGTCTCCATGAGTCCTTGATAAGGAGTCAGGCTGTACAAGTTTAATGAGAGACTTAGAAGATGTAGCTGCTGTAGGATGGAGAATGGAACAGATACTAGAGCTCGAGCAGTGCTCAGGGATGTTGGAGATATCCACCTGAGACATCTTTAGGCTTTCCCTTATGATATGGTTTTGCTGTGTTCCCCCACCCCAAACTCATCTAGAATTGTAGCTCCTGTAATCCCCACATATCCTGGGTAGGACTGGTGGGAGGTAATTGAATCCTGGGGGCAGGTTTTCCCCTTCCTTTTCTCATGATAGTGATTAAGTCTCACGAGATCTGATGGTTTTTTAAAGGGCAGCTCCCCTGCACACTCTCTCTTGCCTGCCACCATGTAAGATATGCCTTTGCTCCTCCTTTGCCTTCCACCATGATTGTGAGGCCTCCCCAGTCATGTAGAGCTGTGAGTCAGTTAAACCTCTTTCCTTTATAAATTACCGTCTCAGGTGTGTCTTTATTGGCAGTGGGAGAATGGACTAATACTTCTTATAAGGAAATATTAAATTTTTAGTAAGTTTTACTTTATTTCTCTTTAACAAAGTCTGAAAACAAACTTTAACAAGATTCTGAAAAAGAGACAGTGTTTGGAAGTCGAATCTTGCCATGTTACAGAGGACATGAAACAGAACTGGCTTTCAACAGATCTTCCATAATAAGATATAAGAAAACCTACTCAGTTTCAAGGTGAGCAAGAAATAGTCAAACTACTCACTAGAACAAAAGCCAACACTCTTCAGAAAAAGATGACAGAATCCAAAGTCCTTACAGTTCAACACAACAATGTCTAGTAGGAAATCAAAAATTGCTGAACATAGAGAAAACTAGTAATGGGGGAAAAAAGTCAATAGAGATTGACCACAAGATGGTCTTTAACATGGATTTAGCAGAAATACACACACACATACTCACACACACACACACACACACACAATGTAAAACAGCTACTATAAAGTGCTAGAAGAACATAAAGAAATATGTTTAAGGAATTCAATAAAAAAGAAATATGTTTAAGGAATTCAATAAAATATAAAAATATGTTTAAGGAATTCAATAAAATTCAATAAAATATGTTTAAGGAATTCAATAAAATAAAATAAAATAAAATTCATAAAGAAATATGTTTAAGGAATTCAATAAAATAAAATAAGGCACTCAGAAATCACCACAGAGAAATGGAAACTGTGACAAATAACAAAACACACATTTAGGAATTCATTGCAGGAAAAATTTATTGAATGGTCAGATCAGCAGATTGAAGATAGAGAAAAATTGAGGAATCAAACTTGACTCACAACCTAAAGAAATAATCTAATCTAAAGAAGAGATAAAATAAAGGTAGAAAAAACTATCAACAGAGCCTCAGGGTTATGTAAGTCAATATAATATGGTCTGATGTGTGTAAATATGATTTCTATAAGGAGACTAGATCAATAATGATACAAAAATGCTTGAAATACAATAACTGAAAAGTTACAAGATGTGATGAGAAACATTGACTTACAGATATGAGAAGCTTAATGAACTCCTAGCAGAATAAACACAGAGGAAACTGCTTCAAGGTGTATTACAGTCAACCTACTGAAAACCTAAGAGTAAGAGAAGATATTTAAAGTATCCAGTGAAAAAAGTCACATTATATACAGGAAAGCAAAGATGAAAATGACGAATAACTTCTCATCAGGAAGACAGCAGGCCAGGGTACAATGTAACGACATCCTTAATGAGCTGGGGTGGTGGTGGTGTCAGTCAGCCCAGAATTCCATACAAACTAAAAATATCATCTAAAAATGAAGGGTTAATAAAGACATCTGATAAATAAACCTGAGAGAATTTACTACTAGCAGACATGTAATGGAAGAAATTCAAAATGTTCTTAAGGTTGAAGAAAAATGACATCAGAAGGAAATTCGGATATATAGAAAGCAAAAGAAACCAACAAAAATGGAAAAGAAGCAGTTACACATAAAAAGCTATGCATTTTGCTGCTTATAATTTCTATAAATAATAGCTGTTTACAACAAAAATATTAACATCATAAAGTAGGATTTATTATGTTGTAGAAATAAAAAGTGGCACAATAGCACTAAAGAAAGGGGTCATGTACATATAATTTTACTGCATTTTAGTTATTACATTTGAAAAGTAATAAGTGGGAGGTGTGAAGAGCACAGTGGAAAGTGGAAGCATCAGAAGAGGAAAGTGTCAGGTGTGAAGTGAAAACATTAATCCGTGTAGATACTGGAAATTTAAGTACAGATTGTTAGCCCTCGAGCAACTATGAAAAAATAGTGAAAGAGGTATTGCTGAGAAGTTAATAGAGGACATAAAATATATGATTGTATGCAAGTATCACCCACCTCCCCCTGCCAAAAAAAAAGAAAATGCAAGAAAACATCAACAGAAGAACAAAAACAAAAGACAAAAATGGAAAACAAATAGCAAGATTGTGGACTTAAACCCAAAGGACAGGTATAATTGCATAGAATATAAACGGACAGAATGTATGGAACATAAACAGTCTAAATAAATGTTGGAGCATCTCAGACTGGAAAAAAGCAAGATCTAGCTCTGTTCATTACGAGACATGAAGAAATTCCAGGTCCCTGTGGTTTCACCAATGAATTCTATTTGAGGAAGAAAGAATTCCAATCCTAGACAACTCTTCTAGAAAGTAGAGGGGGAGCGAATGCTGTCTATCTAGTTTTATGAACACAGCATCGGCATGATACATTATTGAACAAGAAAGCTATAGGCCAATATTCCTTATGAACATATTTACAAAAATCCTTAAAATATTAGTCAATCATATCTGTAGCTGGACACACTTATCCCAGTGTTGATTATTTTTCTCTTTTTGCCCCTTAGTTAACACGATCAGAATTTTGTTTTATTGATATTTACATAGACTCAAAAAGATTTTCTAATTTGTGTTTCGTTTTAATGTAATTTCAGCGTTTAGATTGAATTAAGGGTCTGTGTGTGTTTAGAAGGTAATCTTATGTTTTATTTGTTTTCAATATTCCACAGTCATTTTAAAAAGATTGTGACATACAAAACATATATATCTAGCAAATTAACTTTATTTATTGTATTACTGTTTTCCTAAAACTCATTTATGGTTGTCTATTTGATCTGTCTAAGGTTTAGAGAATTGACTTAGTTTCCTGACTTGATTATGGTTTTATTAATTTCTCCTAGTATAATAGCAGTTGTTATATTTGCACTGATGCAGTGTTATTCAACATAAACACTTCATGACATGTCTGTTGGAGCAGTTTTCATTACCAATTATGTCATCAATATGAAAAATACTTCCACCTATCTTTAAATATTTAGTTCAGGGGGCAACTCCCCTAACAAGCCTTGCCTTGGTTCCTGAGGCTTCTCTTATACACATCCCCTCTCCCTCCTTGCTTAATTCTATTGTTGCACTTTCAATATTTGATTAATATGCTGCATTGAGAGACTCTATTCCTTATTAGATTATGAGTTCCATGAGAATAGAGTTCATGCCTTTTCTGTTTTGAATTCCAATTCTCGGCCTAGTCCTTGCATTTGGGATGGGGTTGGGTAAATATTTGTTGAACTAGACTGAAAGAAACATGACAAAACAATAGGTATTAGAAGTGAAGAATTTGGAAACAAACAGAAAATCAAAAGAAGGACTCATCTGTGTTTCTCACCTCTCCACTCCACCCCCTCCCCCACACCCTTCCTAGATCTTTCTCTTTGCCAGGCCGTTCTTTCCGCTTGTGTCAGCTCCTGAGTCCCCTCTCTGCAGGTCCTCACCTTACCGTTTGCCAGGAGTGAAGCAGAGTTGGAGAGCTTGCTGCTTGTGTGGCAAGTCTCCAGGACAAAAGACTGTGCTTTGATAGCTCTGTGGTGTGAGATCATTCCTTACAAGCCACCACTTCCTATGGTTCTGTTTAATGGGACGAGGAGAACAAGACAGTAGCTCCGACACTCTGGGGAGACAGGGATGAGTAGTTGGAGAAATGAGTGTTGTAGTTTCTGTGTCAGGTACCATATACACACAGCTCAGTGAGCACTCTTGGATTATGCTGGCAATAAGCCTGGGATCAACTGGAGAGTGGTATCATTGTACCTTCAGCCACAGATTTTGCCTGCTCCAGACCTGAGGATTCCTAACACATCCTGAGCTGTAGCTTCATCTGGGATTCAGTCTGTGGGAGATAAGCCCAAACTACTACTCCAACTTGAACCTATTCCTTTTTCTCTCTCTCCCTGCTCAGTCTTTTCACCCAGGCAAGAGAAGGGATCTGATCAATAGGGCCACTTGCCATTCCTGAAAGAAGCATAATCTGTGTCATGTCATTGGCCTTTGCCTCTGCTATTCCCCGATCCTGCACCCTTTGCACTTCTTGCAATCCTATCACCTTTCAGGAACCAGCTCAAATGTCAGCTATTCTTTGAAGACTTCCCTTTTATCTAAGTATCATTGATAATGTTCTTTTCTGTACTTCTAATATACCCTGGCCTTTTAGCTATCATAACATAAAACCACTAGAGAGTATTTTTGTTAAGATATCTTTTTCTCTTATCAGTCTGTGGGATCCTTACAGACAGGACAAAATTTAATCATCTTTTGCACTCTCAGTACCTAGTGGTTGGCATGTAGTAGTACTTAATACTAGTTGCAAATTTATTGGAATTGACGGGGTAGATGCATTCACTGACTGGTAACTGGAGGAAGAATGCTTTAGTTTGGAGAACTAGTCTTTTTTGAGAATATATCTGGTATTTCTGATATCCAGAACTTTTCCCATTTTGGTTCACCCTGTCTAAAAAGCTGTCATCCCTTACTTTTCAAGGACTGATAAGATCCTTGTGCGTATGAATGGATAAATTCTTGCTCCCCCAAACACCAAAGCAACATCATTTATAGGCTCTGGTACTCAACAGATACAGGGTCAAGTTTCTGTTCTAACCTTACTAGAGGTATGGTCAGGTTATAATTTTTTGATCCAATTTGTTTATTAGTAAAATGCAGATATTAATTCCTCCTTCTTTTGACATAGCCAACTGACTGTGGGTTCTTTTATTTTAATAATTTTTATATGAAGTCTAGTCTATGATTTGTGGCATTCCTGACCTCTCCAGAGCATTGTGGAGATTAAACGAGATGACATAGACCACTGATCAGAATGGCACTGGGAGTTCATGCAGTGAACCTCCCTTTGTGCTAAACACAGCAATGATAGATGAGCTGTGTTCACAAACAAGAGGAACCTCTCGGGGAGCCCAGACCATAACTGAAGCCTCTGTAGTGAGCTGAGCAGAAGTTGAACCCTACCCAGCTCTGCTTCTGGAAGCAGGCAGAGGCAGCTTGGAGTGTGACATCAGGGGGATCATGGGAACCAAATGCACCCCACAAGCCTTGGGTATAGGTCCTGAGCCAGCAGGGTGCATGAAACAAGAGTAAAGGCAGCGTCCTTGAATCTGGCAAGATGGCTGAAAGAGATGCTGTAGACACTGTCCTGAGGCTGTGGCTTATATAAAGCTGTATGTGCCATGGCTGAAGAAAGATTTTAAAAGTTCATTTAGGACTGGATTCAAGCCCCTATTAACACAGTGCTGGGTTTGCTGGGTGATACTTGCAATATCACTCCAGGATGAAATACTTGTGTAAAATCTGATTATAGACTGGATAAGGCTGGGGCATATGGATGCAATGGCAAAGCTGCAAGATTTCAAGGGATTAGTATAGAGTCTAGATTGCAAGACAGAGGTAACAGCCTCTCAAGCTGCATCTGCAAAGTGAAGTAAATTCCAGGCAGCCTGAGATGCACTAGAAGCTCACAAAATAATAATACTGTGTCTGCGGGAGCTCGATCTTTTTCTACTTTTTGTTATGTATATTTAAGTCCTGGTCACATTTTTCTTTCAGTCAGTGTGCTCATTGAGTACAGTGGCTTTCACCAAGTCTCCCTTCCTCCCTGCAGGGGTATGGGACCAGGCAAACAATAGGAGCTCAGTGACTGTTTATTTTTGGGAGAAATTTGTGCATGCTTAATGCTGTGAGTGGAATCATTGCAAAGAGCACAGTGGGTGTGATCCATGACTGTGTAAAAGGGAGCTTTAAACACTTTCTTTCCATTTGACCATTTCTGAAGACTGAGTAGTTGCTCTAGGAGCTTTCCTTATTTCCTAGAGCTAATAACATGCTCTACAAACACAAACTCAGGGCCTAGGAATCCTTGCGGCCATGCATTTAGCTGCTACCACAGAGCAGGGAAAATCTCAAGCGAACAGCTGCCCTGTGCTCGAGGCACATGTAACACATTTCATCTGTCTTTCTGGCCAGTCCTATTGAGTATTATTTTCCCCACTGTCTTTTTGGATCTTTTTTTCCCCTAGTCTATTTCCCTTGCTTGGGCTGGGAAGCTCTGTACTGTATAGTATGAGAAAGCAGAAAGCCAGCTTCCTTTATTATTTTTTTTTCTTCCGAGTGTTTGATTTTCATATTTTCTGTGAATTTGATATCATTTGGTAGCACTTTATCTGTGCATACCCTGGGGCTGCAGTTTATCTTTAAATGAAACTAACTTTGCCTCTGAAATTCCCTCCACTATTTCTTGCTATTTTGATCCTTGTCTGTGAGCTCATGTCTGTTCTTCAGCATCTCTCTTTTTTACCTATGGTGCCCCATTCCTCTTCCTTTGTCCTTAAGTGCTTGGATTTGCAGAGCAAGAGTCCTGGTCTTGCTAAGGCAGTCCTGCCATTGCCACCCCTCATCATGCCAATTCTCACCTATATTTTAATTTCATGAGCCAGCAGTTGCACAGTATTTATACCCAATACTTCGTTTTTACTCACACACCATTGAGCTCATCTGAACATGAATAAGACAAAATGCAGGCAAGTACGGTAAGCAACAACAAAGTGGCTCCATTCTAGACCTCCTTGACGTCAATTCCATTCTTTCTCCATCTCACCATGATGACACCCTCCCTACAGCCACCTCCCACTGTGCGAAGCCTTCTCCACCTCACCCCATCACACACCATGCTTCTTTCTGGTGTTTATTGTCTATCCAGCTTAGAATGTCAGTCATAGTTGTCTAAAAAGAGGGATCTGAATCTTCTGCCTGGACTGACATATGCATTATTGGCTTAGTTGCCAGAAGTCTGATTCTGCCCTGAAAATCTTACTGAAATGTAAACCCTGGCCCTTTCTCCTCAGTCCACGTCCTATATTTGAAAACTTTCCTTCTGTCTGTCTGTAGGTCTGCTTCTTCCTAACCCTGCTTCCATCTTTTCTCCTTGCTTCCTTTCTGAACTCTGGTTATGAATGGGTCTGGAAGCACACAGATGTGACTTGCACAGTCCACCACAGCACCTCTCAGCAGCTATTCTTTCACTCTGCCTTTGTTTAACTTGCATACCAGCAACTTCAGGAGGTACAACAGGATACAAAACGTCCTCTCATCCACCACGCCCATCTCGGCACCTCCCATCTGCAGCTGATAGACCACCTTCCCCATTAGTTCTAGATGTGGCCTGGTATGGGATTTTGGCCTGGAAAGTGAAATGTAAATATAAGCAACACATATTCCCCTCACTGGAAATAACAGGGGAAGGAGAAAAGTAGAAAATAAATAGCGGATGGATACATACCGACATATTTAACAAAAACATGCATAGTGGCTATAGTCTTCATTTCTGTGTCTGGCCATGGGCTGGAGTTTCTTCTTCTAAAACACATTTCAAGTTCTCTTTTCCCCCGGCCAGCACCTTGTCTGGTTGGGGTTCTTTATCTGGTGGGGTAATGTAAACCTGCCTTTTAAATAAAAAGGTGTGAGGTCTCAGTAGCCCTGTCTCTGCTGGATTGCTGTTGCCTTCTATTAACTTTTACTCCAAGATATGGGTGCTCCAGTCAAGCCCGTAAGTTCCAGATATACACACTGACCATTCCAGTTTACCTTCCATTTTATTTGGTAGAAGCATACCAATGCTCATTTGTTAATTGGTATAAATAACTCCAGTTAGGAACACTACCCTATTCTCCACCTAGCAGTACAGTGGCCTGAAGAGCACAGGGTGTCCAGAAGACAACCTCAACTTCCAATTCAGTGGAATTGTTGGTGAGCATCCTGTGGCAGCATTTTTCCTTTGGAAATAAAGACCTCTGCACCCTGAAAATCTCAGGTCACTAGGCTGCAAGTCAAATGGATTGGTAGGTAGTATCCCTTGGGTAGGTACTGGATCCATGTAGTGTGGGGATGGGAGAAGCGACAACATATATTGGCTGCTGGTTCAGAGTGCGTGTCACATCCTACAGGGAGCAGTCCTCACTTACAGGATGTTGGCACCTAAACTAAATGTTCAGTCAGGCATTCTGCCATTCTATCAGACCAGCTGCTTCTGAGTGATGGAGTATGTGATTTGAGCAGATAATTTCATGGGCACAAGTTTACTGGCAAACTTATATTGCTGTAAAAAAAAAAAAAGTCCTTGGTCAGAAATAATGCTATGAAGGGACTATACAACATTGTAAAAGGCTGAATTGGAAGGAACATTTCAAATGGGGAAGATAAGTCCATATCCAGAATATATGTCTATTCTTGTGAAGAAAAAGCCTGTTCCCCTGTTTCCTTCATAATGGAAGGGATCCAATGAATTTGATAACTGATAGCGAAAGGTGCTAGATCAGGGGCCCCGCACTGAGCGGTGCTGTTGGCAGGCTGGGTAGTCAGCATGTGCAGAAGCCAGATCAGCTTTGGTGAAGGGAAATCCACATTGTTAGACCTGTGCTTATTTTCCATCAGTGCACCATAGCCACTTTACTCATGGACCCATCAATCAAGCGAAAGGATAGCTAAGGAAAGAGGTGTGTTATCCATGCAGTGAACTATCTTGCCTATCTGATTGCGGGAAAGCCTCCTTTGCAGAGTATACCCTGCATTTAGGAAACAAGTGTCCTCACAAGTCCTAGCCAACTGGCCAAATTATTAGCCACTGCCCTTGAATTAGTAGCGATCTACCCATTTAGCCATGCATCCTTAAGTGAAGGTATAAAAACAGATGCATCACTTGAAGTCTTACTCCTTCCCCACTGTCTTTCAATGCTCTTTCTGCACGCAGCTATAACTGGAATAATTTGCTGCACACACGGTGCCCAATTTGTGATGTTTACCAGGTCACTTGGTTTCCTTCACCAGGTACTCAGTCTGCATCAAGGCATAATAATGACTCAGAAAGTGGCAACCATTGTTGTCAGAGGGACCCCCGTCCAACCCAGCAGAAGAATGATTCTACCTGGGCTGCTCTCTGCTGTTAAAATGAGGGTTGGAAGAAATCGAGCCTGGATTGCTTTCCTTTGTTGAGTGGGGTGAGGGGACTAAAGATTCCCTGCCCGTAGGTTGCTCTTCCAGTTCTGGGTTCTCTCACCAGTACGCCTTTCTCTTTATACCCTTTAGAGTTCTTGTTGAGTGCTTCTTGCATTATTTTCAGCAGTTACAGTTATTCTTAGTGGAGAGAATCAGGGAAACACTGGCCTATGATATCTCATCTAGATAAGAAACACCAAAGAGAAGAAAATTTAAGAATAAAGATGTCTATTGTTTTGCATTGCTGCTGGGTTAAAACTTTTCTTAGTCTCATTCTCATCTACAACCAACTTTCATAAAGCTCATCACACACTCAAACAGACACAATTGTCAGTGAAGTCTGTATCTAAGAATGAAGATGTGTGTAAGTAAGTTTGTGGGGTGTGTGTGAGAGAGAGAAAGAGAGAAGGAGAGAGAATAAAATCTAAGTGACTGTTTTTCACAACACCATGCTGTGAAACTAGAAACAACGTTTATAGAAAGAGTAAGTAATTAGCTGGGCACAGTAACTTACACCTGCAATCCCAGCAGTTTGGGAAGCTGAGGTCAGGGGCTTGAGACTAGCCTGGCCAACAAGGTGAAACCCTGTCTCTACTAAAAATACAAAAATTAGCTGCGTGTGGTGGTGCATCCCTGTAATCCCAGCTACTTGGGAGGCTGAGACACTAGAATCACTTGAATTTGAGAAGCGGAGGTTGCAGTGAGAAGAGATCATGCCACTGCACTCCAGCCTGAGTGACAGAGTGAGACTCTGTCTCAAAAAAAAAAAAAAAAAAAAAAAAAAAAAAGAGAAGAAGTAATGAAACTAGCTAAAGGCTGTCATGAAAGCCTTGGTCTCTTATGTATTTAAAAATAATCTCTGAGAAAGTTAATATTCCACAGAATTTGGAATGAAGATTCTAAATGATCTTAACAAGGTATCAGAAGGCTAGGAAATTCCAATTGACATGTGAGTTACATGTGCTTTTTCTTATCATGGGATCAGGACTTATGTTGATTCAAATTATAAAATTGCTAAAGTATTTGCAAATAAGTTGGAGATTTAGATAAAATGACTCTAGATTTATTATACTCCCCTTTGTATTATAGTCTGTGTTTAGTTTGCAAGGTGGCCAGCTGATGTAGTGTCTCTTTGACATCCTGAGATGTCAAGAGAAAAAAACCCATGCTCATTTGTCTATTCATAATCCATGCACGTCTGTGAATTTTGAGGTGGCACAAATGCTTCTGCCAGAATGAGTGTTCAACATTTGGTTGGTGACTTGTTACATGGTCATGGTTGTGTTGTCAGGAGGAGCATGCAAAGATAGAATAGAAGTGACTCAAAATTCTTGTTTGGAGACCAACATATCTGAGGGTCAGGTAAAGGCAAACACCTAGAAACGGAGACTAATATATAACAGAGAAGAACAGGCAAGAAAATGATATTTTGTTTATCATGTTTTCCAAGGGAGAGGACGGTGGTAAGAAGGTCAAGGCCTTGCCCTTGTAGGCATCTGAGATGTGGACACTCTGCTTGGCATTAGGGAGAATTTTGAATGGAAAATTTTGGTGAGTGGTGGTAATGGAAGATAAATTGTATTGGTTGAATAGTGATCATGAGACAAAGAAGTCTGAACTTTAAGAAAAGAAAGCATAGAAATGTTGAATGCTTGCTGAATTTTGCATTCTTGATAGTCCCCTGAGGAGTATCTGACACAAGACAGACGTTTAATAACATTCCTATTTGCCCCCTTGGAGCCTGGATTTCTTAGGCTTCTCCAGGGAACTGCTCTGGGCACTCCTCCTAGGAATGGCAGTTGAGTTTCCTGCAGCTTGCCCTGGGACTGTGCCTCCTAATGGTGCTTGACAAGCAACATTGTGAGCTGTTGGTATTGAGCCATTAGCCCCAACTCTGCTGTGGCTGACCTCAGCCTGCTCACCGGTAAGGGCTTGCTGCTTACTATCCCAGAGAGACGAGGGAGGGCATTGCAACGTACACAAGGCTGTGCTCAGATAATTTCACAGTGATGACAACTCATCCATTATAAGTGCAAATGTTAGAATAAAGGAAACACACTGTTAAATAGCTGTAGGTTTAAGAGATGGTTGTTGTCAATCATGGTCTCTCACTGGGCAAAGACATTTTTAATTAGCTGGTTTGGGAAAATCATCAAAGGAAGGACATTGCTTTTAAACTGATGAATTGGATTTGAGTGATGGCCAAATTCTGTGCTTTTCACCACCTGATCAGCACAACCCACTATTTTCTATTCACTGTATTTTATTTTGAACCTCTCTCTCCTTGATTGGAGATGTTTCCTCAGCCATGAATGACTACCACCCAACCGGACCATTCAATCTCTTCTCTCAGCTGTGAATAGATTGCAATTCCCCCAGATCTTCTCCTTTGACTCTACTCCCCTATATCCTTTTGAATGTTTTAGGAGGATCTCCTTGAAATAAGAATTGTGCCAGAATAAGCATTATGTGCCTTCTCTTTCAAAGGAAAAATGTATACAATGCGTTGAGCTTTCCACTATATGCTAAGCACATCCACAAATACTATCTAATTTAGTCTTTACCACAACTCACTGGAGTATGTTTAATAACCCGATTTTAAAGACAAAGGAATTGAGTCTCAGATAAATAACTTACCTGCGATGACATATCCAATATGGTAATAAAACTATAACTTATAGACAAGTCTTTCTTACTCAGTGCATTGCAGTCTATAATGCAAATTAAATCCGTGGAACCACATAGCTCCCTGTGGCTCTTGTTATTTCCTCTACCTAAAATGTTCTTTCCTGTGTCTGGATTTTTCTGTTCATTTAGTCATAAACTTAAATATTATCTCCTTAGAGAGCCTTTTATGACCACTCCAGACCTCCGGTACTCCTATCACAATATGGCCATTATCACTAGTTGGCAGTTTATTATTTACTTTGGGTCTTTATTATCTATCTTTTCCTTCTATAATAAAAATTCTGTGATAATAGAACTCTTGTCTGTCCTAGTCAACATTATGTCCAGTTTCTATAGCAGTGTCTGGCATATTGTAGCCCTTTACACTTGCATGACATTGAATGAATAAATAAATGAATTATGGATTAAATGAATAACTGAATAAATGAATAGAAATTTCTCTATGCCATGGGCTATACCTTTTAACTATTGTTTTACCCTACAATATAAATTATAAACCAGTAGTTCTACAGAGGAATGAAACATTCCTTTCAAAGTGAACTGTGTTTAGTTGATTTAGAAGAACGTACACAGGTTCAGTAAATAAATCAGTAGGAAAGTATAAGCACTGATGGAGATTTAGGTGACTTGGATTCTACCACTAATTTATCAATGCCTGGCTATGTGATTCAAGGTAAGTAATTCTTTTGTGGAATCAAATTTTCCATTCATTCCTAGTTTAAAAATCTAAATTTGTGTGTAAATATTTGCCTGTGTCATCTTCTGAGACACAGTCCCAGTTAGCATGCAGAAACTTAAGTACTTGAAAAGAGTTTCCTGAAAATAATTCATTGCTTCCGATTTCAGACCATGAAAAAGTGCATATCAGTTTACGTTCCTGGGTGTGTTGATAGGTTCATTTTCTATTGCTATTGTAATAAATTATCACAAGTGTAATGCCCTAACACAGCATGGATTTATTCTCTTACATTTCTGGAAGCCAGAAATTCCAAATGAGTCTTACTGAGCTAAAACCAAGGTGCCAAACCAAGCTGTATTTCTCCTGGAGGCTCTAGGGAAGAATCCCTGCCCTTGTTTTTTCCAGCTTCTAGATACCATTTACATTCCCTGGCTCAGGGTCTCTTCCTCTATTTTCAAAGGCAGTTGACTATCATCTTCAAATCTGTCTTTTACTCTGATACTCCTGCCACCCTCTTGTAAAGATTCTCGTGATTATAGTAGTCCCACCTGGATCATGCGGAGTAACCTTCCCATCTCAAGATTCTTAATCTAATCATGTATCCAAAATTCCATTTGCCATGTAAGGTAACATATTCATAGGTTGGGGAATTAAGAAGGGGGCAACTTTGAGGGTCCATTTTCTGCCTGCCACAGTGGTATGGAAACACAGAAGAATTAGGTGCCAAGCAAATAAATTGGTTTCTTAATTGACACCGTTTATAAAGATTCTGCTGTGTCACTGGCATTATTGTACATGTTGGGGATGTCCTGTGGCTCTGGAGATGGTCTGGAGTATTTACAGCTTGAAATTTACATCTGTCCAAACCTCCTCACAATCTGCTTCACCAAATAGAATGACAAGATCTCCTTCCTGGTGCAGCAATCAATATTGCTACTTCCCGGCCTTTTCTTTCCTTTTTAGCATGTTTTGATTCCTCTCTTCTAGTGATATGCCAGTGCTGCCTCAAAACTAATATTTTGGAAGAGATGGGAGGATTTTAGAATCAAACATATTAATATCATTTATCAATTTTAATTTTTATCAAGGCTCTGTCAACATAGAGCCATTTGCTATTTTTTACATAAATATGTAGAAATTATCTCTTTTTCTTGTCATTCCACAAAACTAGGCATGTCTTTGTCTCCTCTGCAGACTCAACATTCTCAATATTGTTATTGGAATTTTAAAGCCGTCATCCTTGATTCTTTTCTTTTCTCACTCGATGCTCTTTCCTTAAGTAACAAAATCTATTCCCAGTACTTAAATTTAGATGCAGAAGACTACCAAACATGTCTTCAGCTCTGACCAAGTTCTGATGAGATATACCTAAAGAACTAATTTTAGGAGTTAGAGAAGGCACTATAAGTTGTATTTCACTGGGACAGTTGTCATAAACTTTACTGTGTGAAATAAACTTAGTCACATGGCCACTTAAAGTATGACCAATCTCCTATTTCCTATTTCATTTTTTCCCTTGGGCATCCTTTAGATACCTCAGACTCAAGTTGGAACTTACAGCCTTCCCTTGCAATAAGTAGTCTCTTCCAGTGTTCCTTACCTCAGAGAATGGCATAAGTATTCAGTTGCATAAAGAAAAAAATGTAGCGAGCCGGTTCCAAGATGGCCGAATAGGAAGAACTCCGGTCTGCAGCTCCCAGCATGCTCAATGCAGAAAATGGGTGATTTCTGCATTTCCAAATGAGGTACCTGGTTCATCTTACTGGGACTGGTTGGACAGTGGATGCAGCCCATGGAGGGTGAGCCAAAGCAGGGCAGGGCATCACCTCACCCAGGAAGTGCAAGGGGTTGGGGGATTTCCCTTTCCTAGCCAAGGGAAGCCGTGACAGACTGTAGCTGGAAAATTGGGACACTGTCACCCAAATGATGTGCTTTTCCAATGGTCTTAGCAAGCAGCACACCAGGAGATTAAATCCCCCACCTGGCTCAGCGGGTCCCAGGCCCATGGAGCCTTGCTCACTGCTAGCGCAGCAGTCCGAGATCGAGCTGTGAGGCGGCAGCTGGGCTGGGCAAGGGGCGTCCACCATTGCTAAGGCTTGAGTAGGTAAACAAAGTGGCCAGGAAGCTCGAACTGGGTGGAGCCCAGTGCAGCTCAAGGAGGCCTGCTTGCCTCTATAGAGTTCACCTCTGGGGGCAGGGCACTGCTGAACAAAAGGCAGCAGAAACTTCTGCAGACTTAAACGTTCCTGTCTGACAGCTCTGAAGAGAGCAGTGGTTCTCCCAGCACAGTGTTTGAGCTCTGAGAACAGACAGAGTGCCTCCTCAAGTGGGTCCCTGAGCCCTGTGTAGCCTAACTGGGAGACACCTCCCAGTAGGGGTTGACTGACACATCATACAGCTGGATGCCCCTCTGAGATGAAGCTTCTAAAGGAAGGATCAGGCAGCAATATTTGCTGTTCTGCAATATTTGCTGTTCTGCAGCCTCTGCTAGTGATACCCAGGCAAACAGGGTCTGGAGTGGACCTCCAGCAAACTCCAACAGAACTGCAGCTGAGGGACAAGACTATTAGAAGGAAAACTAACAAACAGAAAGGAAGAACATCAAGATCAACAAAAAGGACATCCACACCAAAATCCCATCTGTAGGTCACTATCATCAAAGACCAAAGGTAGATAAAACCACAAAGATGGGGAGAAACCAGAGTAGAAAAGCTGAAAATTCTAAAAACCAGAGCACCTCTTCTCCTCCAAAGGAATGCAACTCCTCACCAGCAATGGAACAAAGCTGGACGGAGAATGACTTTGACAAGTTGACAGAAATAGGCTTCAGAAGGTCAGTAATAACAAATTTCTCTGAGCTAAAGGAGGATGCTTGAACTCATCACACAGAAGCTAAAAACCTTGAAAAGAGAGATTAGACGAATGGCTAACTAGAATAAACAGTGTAGAGAAGACCTTAAATGAGCTGATGGAGCTGAAAACCATGGTATGAGAACTACATGATGCATGCACAAGCTTTAGTAGCTAATTGGATCAAGTGAAAGAAAGGGTATCAGTGATTGAAGATCAAATGAATGAAATGAAGTGAGAAGTTTAGAGAAAAAAGAGTAAAAAGAAATGAACAAATCCTCCAAGAAATATGGGACTGTGTGAAAAGACCAAATCTATGTTTGATTGGTGGACCTGAAGGTGATGGGAAGAATGGAACCAAGCTGGAAAACACTCTTCAGGATATTATCCAGGAGAACTTCCCCAACCTAGCAAGGCAGGCCAACATTTAAATTCACGAAATACAGAGAACACCAGAAAGATACTCCTCAAAAAGAGCAACCCCAAGACACATAATTGTCAGATTCACCAAGGCTGAAATGAAGGAAAAAATGTTAAGGGCAGCCAGAGAGAAAGGTCAGGTTACCAACAAAGGGAAGTCCATCAGACTAACAGTGGATCTCTCAGCAGAAACCCTACAAACCAGAAGGGGGGGGCAATATTCAACATTCTTAAAGAAAACATTTTCAACCTTCATATCCAGCCAAACTAAGCTTCATAAGAGAAGGAGAAATAAAATCCTTTACAGACAAGAAAATGCTAAGAGATTTTGTCACCCCCAGGCCTGCCTTGCAAGAGCTCCTGAAGGAAGCAGTAAACATGGAAAGGAACAACCAGTAGCAGCCATTGCAAAAACATGCCAAATTGTAAAGACCATTGATGCTAGGAAGAAACTGCATCAACTAACGGGCAAAACAGCCAGCTAATATCATAATGATAGGATCCAATTCACACATGGCCATATTAACCTTAAATGTCAATGGGCTAAATGCACCAATTAAAAGACACAGACTGGCAAATTGGATAAACAGTCAAGACCCAACAGTGTGCTGTATTCAGGAGACTAATCTCACGTGCAGAGACACACATAGTCTCAAAATAAAGCAAATGGAAAGCAAAATGGAAAAGAAAAACAAAAGCAGGGGTTGCAATGCTAGTCTCTGATAAAACAGACTTAAAACCAACAAAGATCAAAAGAGGCAAAGAAGGCCATTGCATAATGGTAAAGGGATCAATTCAACAAGAAGAGCTAACTATCCTAAGTATATATGCACCCAATACAGGTGCACCCAGATTCATAAAGCAAGTCCTTGGATACATACAAAGAGACTTCAACCCCCACACAAAAACAATGGGAGACTTTAACACCCCACTGTCAATATTAGACAGATCAATGAGACAGAAACTTAACAAGGATATCCAGGAATTGAACTCAACTCTGCACCAAGTGGACCTAATAGACATCTACAGAACTCTCCACCCCAAATCAACAGAATATACATTCTTCTCAGCATCACATTGCACTTATTCCAAAATTGACCGCATAGTTGGACATAAAGCACACCTCAGCAAATGTAAAAGAACAGAAATCACAACAAACTGTCTCTCAGACCACAGTGCAATCAAATTAGAACTCAAGACTAAGCAACTCACTCAAAACCACACAACTACATGGAAACTGAACAACCTGCCCCTGAATGACTACTGGGTAAATAATGAAATGAAAGCAGAAATAAAGATGTTTTTTGAAACCAATGAGAACAAAGACACAATGTGTCAGAATCTCTGGTACACATTTAAAGCAGTAATTCCTGGACACATTCACCCTCCCAAGACTAAACCAGGAAGAAGCTGAATCCCTGATGAGACCAATAACCAGCTCTGAAATTGAGGCAATAATTAATAGCCTACCAACCAAAAAAAGTCCAGGACCAGATGGATTCACAGCCGAATTCTAGCAAAGGTACAAAGAGGAGCTAGTACCATTCCTTCTGAAACTATTCCAATCAATAGAAAAAAGGGAATCCTCCCTAACTCATTTTATAAGGCCAATATCATCTTGATACCAAAGCCTGGCAGAGAAACAACAAAAAAAGAGAATTTTAGATCAATATCCCTGATGAACATCTATGCAAAAATCCTCAATAAAATACTGGCAAACCAAATCCAGCAGCACATCAAAAAGCTTATCCACCATGATCAAGTGGGCTTCGTCCCTGGGATGCAAGGCTGGTTGAACATACACAAATCAATAAATGTAATCCATCATATAAACAGAGCCAAAGAAAAAAAACATGATTATCTCAATAGGTGCAGAAAAGGCCTTCAACAAAATTCAACAGCTCTTCATGCTAAAACCTCTCAATAAATTAGGTATTGATGGAACGTATCTCAAAATAAAAGCTACTTATGACAAACCCACAGCCAATATTTTGCTGCATGGGCAAAAACTGGAAGCATTCCCCTTGAAAACTGGCACAAGACAGGAATGCCCTCTCTCACCACTCCTGTTCAACATAGTGTTGGAAGTTCTGGCCAGGGCAATCAGGCAAGAGAAAGAAATAAAGGGTTTTCAATTAAGAAAAGAGGAAGTCAAATTTTCCCTGTTTGCAGATGACATGACTGTGTATTTAGAAAACCCCATTGTCTTAACCCAAAATCTCCTTAAGCTGATAAGCAACTTCAGCAAAGTCTCAGGATACAAAATCAATGTGCAAAAATCACAAGCATTCGTATACACCAATAACAGAAAACAGAGAGCCAAATCATGAGTGAACTCCCATTCACAATTGACACAAAGAGAATAAAATACGTAGGAATCCAACTTACAAGGGATGTGAAGGATCTCTTCAAGGAGAACTACAAACCACTGCTCAATGAAATAAAACAGAACACAAACAAATGGAAGAACATCCCATGCTCATGGATAGGAGGAATCAATATCATGAAAATGGCCATACTGTCCAAGGTAATTTATAGATTTAATGACATATGCATCAAGCTACCAATGACTTTCTTCACGGAATTGGAAAAAAACTACTTTAAAGTTTATATAGAGCCAAAATAGAGCCCACGTTGCCAAGACAATCCTAAGTCAAAAGAACAAAGCTAGAGGCATCATGCTACCTGACTTCAAACTATACTAGAAGCATATAATAACCAAAACAGCATGGTATTGGTACCAAAACAGAGATATAGACCAGTGGAACAGAACAGAGGCCTCAGAAAAAACACTAGACATCTACAACCATCTGATCTTTAATAAACCTGACAAAAACAAGAAATGGGTAAAGGATTCCCTATTTAATAAATGGTGCTGGGAAAACTGGCTAGCCATATGTAGAAAGCTGAAACTGGATCCCTTCCTTATACCTTATACAAAAATTAATTCAAGATGGATTAAAGACTTAAATGTTGGAAGTAAAACCATAAAAGCCCTAGAAGAAAACCTAGGCTATACCATTCAGGACATAGGCATGGGCAAGGACTTCATGACTAAAACACCAAAACAATGGCAACAAAAGTCAAAATAGACAAATGGGATCTAATTAAACTAAAGAGCTTCTGCATAGCAAAAGAAACTATCATCAGAGTGAACAGGCAATCTATAGAAAGGAAGAAAATTTTTGCACTCTATCCACCTGACAAAGGGTTAATATCCTGAACCTACAAATAACTTAAACAAATTTACAAGAAAAAATCAAACAACCCCATCAAAAAATGGGCAAAGGATATGAACAGACACTTCTTAAAAGAAGACATTTATGCAGCCAACAGACACATGAAAAAATGCTCATCGTCACTGGTCATCAGAGAAATGCAAATCAAAGCTACAATGAGATACCATCTCACACCAGTTAGAATGGCAATCATTAAAACGTCAGGAAACAACAGGTGTTGGAGAGGATGTGGAGAAATAGGAACACTTTTACACTGTTGGTGGGACTGTACACTAGTTCAACCATTGTGGAAGACAGTGTGATGATTCCTCAAGGATCTAGAACTAGAAATACCATTTGACCCAGCCATCTCATTACTGGGTATATACCCAAAGGATTATAAATCATGCTACTATAAAGACACATGCACACACATGTTTATTGCAGCACTATTCACAATAGCAAAGACTTGGAACCAACCCAAATGTCCATCAATGATAGACTGGATTAAGAAAATGTGACACATATGCACCATGGAATACTATGCAGCCGTAAAAAGGATGGGTTCATGCCCTTTGTAGGGACGTGGATGAAGCTGGAAACCATAATTCTGAGCAAACTATCACAAGGAGAGGAAACCAAACACCGCATGTTCTCACTCATAGGTGGAAACTGAACAATGAGAACACTTGGATACAGGGCAGGGAACATCACACACCAGAGCCTGTCATAGGGTGGGGGGATGTGAGAGGGATAGCATTAGGAGAGATACCTAATGTAAATGACAAGTTACTGGGTGCAGCAAACCAACATGGCACATGTATACATATGTAACAAACCTGCACATTTTGCACATGTACCCTAGAACTTAAATATAATAAAAAGAGAAAAAGAAAAAAATGTATTGGCATTCTTTAAACAACTGATTTCTCTCTGACACCAAAGGTTCTCTCCATCTTAACTATCATAAACCTAGGTTGAGCGGGCAGCAGTTCTTATGTGGACTGGCTTTCATACATTCATGCTTGTTTCCTCTGAAACATTCCCCACACATCAGCCAGAATAATATTTTCGAAGTGTAAAAAGATCATGTCAAACCCTCCGCAAGTTTACTCCCTTCAAAATTTTCCTCCTTATTAGAATAAAACCCAACATTTTCAAAGGGCTTTTAACCATTTGTTGGTTTATTCATTTAACAGTTATCTGTTGACAGCTTGCTCTGTATGAAGCATTATTGAAGCCAATGGAGGTACAGAAAACAGCAAATAAAATGCAATTCTTTTTTTTAAGAAGTTATTTCTACTGGGAGAAACAAGCAAAATCAAAGCAAAAGACATATAAAATAATTTCAAGGTATATTGACAATAATGGGAGTCGATGAGATAATGAGATGATTAAAACCCAAGTGGAAAAGAAAGACCATTCTGAGGGCTTTCCTTTAAAGAAAAAGAATAATGCTCTTGCGTTATAGAGGAATAGTGTGTGCAGATATCCTGTGTTGGAAAAGACTATGGAAACTTGAGAAAAGTAATGTAGTAGAATATAGTACTACAGGAGAAAAACACAAAACAAGGTAGAAGACAAAAAGTCACATCATGTAGAGCTTTTCAGGCCACAGTATAAGGCCTTGAAAAGCTTGAGGGAAAGAAGGACGTCATGAATATTTCTCAGTTTATGGTTTGAGTAACTGGAGGATTAGTAGTGCTACTTATTGAAAGAAGGAAATCTGGAGGAAGTTTAGGAAAGTTAAGAGTTTAAGAAAGATAATCAGGACTTCTGTTTCAGATATGTAATATTTTGAAAGCTCACTAGACCATCAAGTGGAGCTATTGAATGAGAAATTGGATGGATGAGTGTGGAGTTCAAGAGAATGGTCAGGTGTGGAGATACTCAGTTAGAGATTGACATTTCATCATGCTAAAAGCTCAGTTATCAATTCTAATGTGTATGCTCCTATTATTAATGCAAAGACTGACAGAAGTAAAGAGAGAAATAGGATAACCCAAGCCATATTCAAAAATTTCAACTTTCATCTCCCAGTAACTGATAAAACAAGCAGACAAATTAATCAGTAAGGATAAAAAAGATTTAAACAAAATAATCCACACATGTGATAGAAAATGCAACATATAGAACACTGCACCCAATGAATACAGAATAAACATTATTTTCAAGTACACATGGAACATTTACCAACATTGACCACATGCTGGGGCATAAAGGAAATCTCAATAAATTTCAAGAGAGTGACATTCTACAGAGTAGGCTCATTGACCACAGGGATATTAAGCCAGAACTCAATAACAACAACAACAAAAAAAACTAAGATGTTCCCATTTGTCTAAAAATTAAGAAGCATGGTTTTGAATATATGCTTCTACATAGAGAACAAATATAATTAGAAAATATTTGAGCTGAATGATAATGAAACTGTTATATATCAAATTGTTGGACTATAAGCAAATACATAATTAAAGATAAATATAAAATATAAAATCTGAATACCATAAAAGAATAAAAGCTGAAAAACCGGTGACCTAAGCATCCAAGTCAGAAAGAAAGAAAGTAAAACAAGTGAAACTCACATAAAGCTTAGAGAAGGAAACCATAAAGAGACAAGTGAAAATAAGTAAATTGCAATACATGCAGGGAAAGGATTAAAAAGTTAAAAGTCTCTTTTTGAAAAGATTAACAAAATTGTTAAGACTCTGACAAAAAAAAAAGACTTGAAGGTTTGCTTTTAATAATGAAAAGAAGTGTTAATATAAATGTCAAAATATTAGATAATGAGAATATGTGATGACTTGTTATTATAACAAATTTTAAAATGTAGACTAAATTGTAAAATATCTAGAAAAAGAAAATACTAAAGTTGATGAAAGAAAGACAATCAAGAGTCCTCTAAATGTTAAGACAGATGAGTCCTGCAATTTAAAACCTTCCAACAAAGAAAAGATAATACTTACGTGGAATGTCCTTGGAAAATTCTAGTAATATTTAAGCAAAAATAATAACAATGGTTAAAAGCTTTCTTTCTGTGATTTGGAAACGATTTTTCCAAAAGGAACACAAGGATTACTACTATATTTGTTCTCTGTGTCCAGAATAACCTTAATATTCCAATTTGACATGTACCTTAGGTGAATGAAAAATAAAGTACAATTTCATTCTTGATGAAGAAAGATCCAAAAGTCCTAACACAATTCTGCAAATATAGCTTATAATATATATGAAAAGTATGAATCTTCATGACCATGTTGGGTTAATTCCAGGTGTTTTAAATATTAAAAAATCAAATAATCTGATTTACTATGCTAAATGTTCTATGATCATTTCAACAGATGCAAAAATGTTGATAAAATTTAACATTCATTCATCTTTGATGTCTTAGCAAACTAGGAATAAAACAGAATCACCTTGATCTGAAAAAGAATACTTTTAAAGAATTCCATCCCAAATATCATACATAATACATTATGGTATTATTATAAAGACACACAAGTAGACCAAAGAAATGATAAACAACCCAAATTTATGCCTACTTATAAATTGTCAGTTTCTTTAAACAAAAGAAGAACTATAGAACAGTAGGAAAAGAAAACATTTTTCAATAAAGGGTGCTGGGTCGGTCAACTGAATATGCAAATGAACAAAAATGAAATCGTACTTAACACAAAAATAAATTTCAGGGGAGCTTCAAATCTATATATGAATTGTAAAATGGTAAGACTTCCAGAAGATAATATATACAAATATGCTCATAACTTTGGTAATAAAAAACCTATTTAAAATAAGACATACATATCTAGTAAAAAGGAAAATGTTGTAAAATGGCATTATATTATAATTAAACACTGTTATTTACAAAAGACAATATTAAGAAACAAAAATAGTGAGCTACAGTGTGGGAGAAGACATTTGCAGCCCATCTAACCAATACTGAGCTCATATACAGAATGTATGACTACCTTTAACCAATTCATTAAAAAAAAACTGTACAATAGAAAAATGTACAAGAGATCTGAACAAGCATTTTTCCAAAGTATTTGTCCAATTGGAGAATAAATTTACTTTTAGAAGTTTAGATAGTAATCAAAGAAATGCAAATTTAAATAATAGGCAAGACAACATTCCACCACCAGAATGACTAAGAGAAAAAAGACTAATGATTCTAGTGACAAATAGGATGTGGAACAACAGGCACTCTTCAAACACTCTCAGTAGATGTGTAAGTAGGTCTAAATATTTTGAAAAACATTTTTTATTATCTATGAAAGTTGAATGTATGTAAAGTCTATGATCCCTCACTTTCACACCTACATACATCCAAAATGAATGTCTACAGATATGTACTAACAGATAGATGTGTTCAAGGGTGTTCATTGAAGCATTATTTATAAGAACTCTAAACTGGAAATAATCCAGTATTTTTGAAAAATAGAATGGAGAGAGAAGCATGTTCATATAATGCAAGACTTTTCATCAGTAAAAATGTATAAATTACAGCTTTGTGCAATAACATGGATAATGCTCACAAATATGATGCTGATAGAAAGATGCTAAATACAAATAATGTCCTACCATATGGTTATGTTTATGCAAATTTAAAACATCAGGCAATACTAGGTAAGCTAAACTATAGCATTTAAGAATGCATACATAGGTGGTAAAACTACAAAGCAAAGTAAGAAAGTGCACAAGTAAAATTAAGAATAGTGATTAATTTTGAAGTAGAGAGAATTGAGAAGGGCTGAGGGAAGGCTTCTGAGAGCTGACACTGTTCTATTGTTCTATTTTTGTCCTGGGTGGCAATTAAATCGGTTGTTGCCTTTTTCTAAATGTGTGTAATATTTCCCATTTAAAAAAAAAATGTGTGTGTGTGTGTGACAGAGAGAGAGACATACAGAGAGAGAGAAAGAGAATGGGACATGAGAAATTGCTTATGAGACAAATTTATAATGAATTTTATCTATAAAAAGAAAGAGAAGCCACGTACAGTGCCTCACACCTGTAATCCTAGCACTTTGGGGGGCCAAGGTGGGAGGGTTACTTGAGCCCAGGAGTTCAAGACCAGCCTGGGCAACATGGCAAAACCCCATCTCCTGAAAAAAGTACAAAAATTAGCTGGATGTGCTGGTGTGCACCAGTGGTCCCTGCTACTTGGGAGGCTGAGGTGGGAGGAACACCTGAGCCCAGAGAGGTCAGGGCTACAGTGGGCTGAGATTGGGCCACTGTACTCCAGCCTGGGTGATGGAGCAAGACCTAGTCTCAAAACAAGAAAGAAAGCAAGAAAGCAAGGAAGCAATCAAGAAAGCAAGGAAGCAAGAAAAGAAAGAAAGAGAAAGAAAAGAAAGAGGAAGGAAAGAAGGAAGGAGGGAAGGAAGGAAGGAAGGAAGGAAGGAAGGAAGGAAGGAAGGAAGGAAGGAAGGTAGGAAGGAAGGAAGGAAGGAAAGAACTGTATGGCAGATGTTAAGGGAATATAAGCATTAATGGAAATTTTTCTCCTTTATTTCAGATAGGAGATATTAGGGTATGTTTATATACTAATGGTAATTTTGCAAAAGAGAAAGGGACATCAATGAGGCTGAACCCAGAAAAAACTAAAAATGTTGAAATACTTGAAGATGGTGGGAGTGAGTTGCAGGCCATGAATGCAGTGATTGGCCTTTTAAAAAAGCAGCTCTGCAGAGAAAGGATGCTTGAAGTAGGTCCAGATGAGTGTAAGTATGAGAAACTTTGCAGGTATGAGTATTAGAAGTCATCTTTGTCCTCTGTGAGTTATGGGTGTCAGCACGTTGTCAGGCTCATCTCAGCCTCCAGAGCCTTCTTTCTGTTCATGCAGTGGACCACTGTTCATCCTACTGATGCACCTCTGCGCATGCTGTCTGCTGCATAAAATGATTATACTGTCAGCCTCCCTCACTTGGCTAATACCTATACATCCTGTAAGTCTCAGTGGAATTGCCAAGCATGCAGGAAAGCAGACTCTGACTCCCCAGGGCACATTCTCAGCTCTGAGGGCAACTTTCCCTCACAGCACATATTCACATTGTAATTGCATATTCATTTTATTTAGGCTGTCCTCCCACAATACAGTTTGTGCTATGTATTCTGGGAGTATTTCTTCTTTGAACCAACCTCTGGCATAGTGCCTAGCGTCTTGTAGGTGCCATTTTTTGAATGCATGAATACGTGAACAAGTGAAGGTTGTGCAGGAGTATTCTTAGAAATATTATTTGAGAAATCAGAATTTGTTGACAAGAAATGTTATTTGCAATAATGCTTCTGCTTAGTGATCAAATGCTCTAATATATTTAATCCATAAAACATAGATTCATTTAGACAGCCATTCAGTAATAAACATGTGTTTAGTAACGATGCTATGCCAGGTACTGAGAAAGGCAGTGCCATGGTCAGTTCTGTGACACACTTCTGTGACACACTTCTGTGACATTCCCTTCTGTGACAGGGAAGGGTCCCAGAAGCAATTCAGGTTTGTGTGAGTAGAAGAGTTGTGGAAACAGACTCTTGCATTGGAGTTGTATAGTTTACACTTATATTCTAACTCTTTTGTTTACAAATTTGTTGGCTTTGGTCAAGCCTCCCAAATTCTTTGAGCTGTTATCTCCTTATTAAAAAATGAGACTCATCCTTAATCCCTTACAATATTGCTGTGAAGATTGCATATGGCAACCTTTGTGAAGACTTGTAGGGTGCCTGGTGCAGAACTCTGTTCTGTCCTTGGTTAATATCTAAGTGAGAAGTAAGGCAGGAAGCTTGGGTCCTAAGTATACTCTGATTCTGCACATTAATGAAGCTGGGGAACTGTTGCTAAAGGAGGTCTTGAGCTGATTCTCAGATCATTAGATGAATGCAGTGTCACAGCTGGAAGGAACTTAAAATTCATGTTGTCAAAATACCTTCTATATAGGTGAGGCCTCTAGGGCTCTGAGAGGGGAAGGACTTCTGCGGGTCCAGGGCTTCATCTCAGAGCAGAGCGCCAGCTGTATCTTAGAGACGGCACACTTCTTCCTCCCTTGCCAGTGGGTATTCTCAGCTGGGGTGCTAACAGGCAAGCTATTTTGAGCCAGGAATTGTATAAAGAAAGGCTCACAGCAGTGCCCAGCCTTGGTCTTGCCATTGTGTTGGCATCCTGCGATGCCTCCCTCCTTACAAGGCACTTTGTGTCAGCAGGAATGTGAGGCAAGTTGTGAAATTCAATTAATTCTACAGCCAGCCCACATACCTCCCTCCAGGGCTGGACCAGCCTGGACGATGCAGCACTACCCTCTCTGAAAATGAGGCTTCCTGACCCATCTCCTTCCCTTCTTTCCCTTCTACCAGCCCCTCCTCAGGTCCTCCCCTGCCTTCTCTCAATGTCTTTACAGAAGACAAAGCTCCTCTCTATGAGGATGTGTTTCTGTGTTAAAATACTGTTGCATAGTTAATTTTTATTTGAAATCTCTGGAAGCTTAAATTATAGAATTGCTTTTGTTGAAGTTGAGAGGGAGTGACAGAGATACTCTGTCCTTCTCTCTTGAGTACTAATGGGTAAAAACAAAAAGCACAAATACCTATCTGACTAATATGTTTCCAGGATGTGCCTGTAATCCTGAAATACAGGAGTGCTAGGTAACTGAAACCAAGATAGCGCCAACAGTTCTCTCTCCTATGAAGGAGGGTGCGAGGGGCAGAGACTTGCCCTGGTTTAATGCATGGGTTGAGAAAGCAGTGAGTCCAATATCCTTATAAGAGACCTAGCTATAAGGAAGTGAGAGAAGGGGAAATCTGATGCCATTTTTGAGGCAAATTAAGTGCTCCTTCAAACCTAGTGAATATCCTGGTCTCTACGTATGGAAAGAGAAAATTTGTAAGAGTGCAGAGAAGAGCTGAAATTTTTCACTCCAATATTTTCTCCTCCTGAGTAGTAAAATAAAATCCCCTTTCTATGGACAAAGTGAACACAGAAATACTGGATCTACCCTGACAGTGTCTAAAATATTTAAACTGATTTTATTAAATTTGAGAGTTAAGATCAACCAGGATTACAGTTGTCCTTTTAGAGGCTGAAAATCTATGAACTTCTGGAGCAATCCCATCTGTTCCTTCATGAAGTTGCTCCTCATTAGAGGTGGAAAGCTCAGATATGAATCTCTCACCCCAAGGAAGCTCTGAAATGGGTTATATGGGGCCATTAATTAAATTTAATTTTAAGGTCAAATTTTCCCCTTAACAGATATAGTTTACCCGTGATTCTGTTTTCATTCCACATTAAGTCTATCCATATTGTTCAACAGAAAACACTGGGAAAGGTGGTATAATGAACACTGTGTGGTACTAGCATTTCCAAAGCTGAGTTATCCAACTTTAGACCCTTATTTGCCCCACATTTGTGACAATCCCACAAAATCACATAAGAATCACAGTGTTTGTATAATAACAAAAAGTGCAGAAAACACAAGAAAATCTCTAAATTTTTTTATTAAAATGCTGCTTCTGGAACACAGTACAGGTATAATCTAAATTTACATTGCTAATATCAATCAAAGATCATAGTGGAGATTTCCGGCTATCTAGAGGCTCATAGAAGAGAAAATGAAAAAAAAAAAAAAAAGATAGACTATTCTTGGTGTTAGCACCAAAACATCAATTTATCTAGTGAGCAGATTCCAGATGTATGTGGTCTATGATTTATAAATTTCCCTGCAATGGGAGAAATTTCCCAGAGTTTAATCGTGCCTTAGTTTGTTCTTCGTTTTCTGCCTCTTTGAAATGTAAATTTAGTTTTTTATTTGAGATTATTTTTACTCTATTAATGTAAGTGTTTGTTGCTGTGAACATCCCTCATAGAACTACTTTTGCCATATCCCATAAATTTTGGTATATTGTGTTTCATTTTGATTTGTGTTGATGTATTTTCAAATTCTAGTTTTTATTTCTTTCTTGACCCAATAGTTGCTCAATAGTATACTGTCTAATTTTTACTTATTTGTGAATTTTCTAGTTTGTCTTCTGTTATTGATTTCTAGTTTTATTCCATTGTGGTCAGAGAAGATACTTGATATAATTTAAATCTTCTTAAGTTTGTTAAGACTTGTTTTGTGTCCTAACACATTATCTATCCTGGAGAAAAGTCTATGTGCACCTGAGAACGATGTGTATTCTGCAGCTGTTAGGTGGAATGTTCTGTATATGCCTGTAGGTCCATTTGGTCTATAGAGCTATTCAAATCCTCTGTTTCCTTTTTAATCTTCCATCTGGAATTTCTGTTCATTATTGAAAGTGGGGTTTTGAAGCCTCCTATTATTGCTATATTGCTGCCTACTTCTCCCTTCAGTTCTGTCAATGTTTGCTTTACATACTTGTGTGCTCTGATGTTGGGTGCATATATATTTATAATTGCTTTGTTTTCCTGGTAAATTGATCCTACTATTACTATACAATGTTCTTTTTTGTCTCTTATGACAGTTTAAAAAGTCTATTTTGTCTGACATATGAATAGCCACCATTGTTCTTTTTGGTTATCATTTAAATGAAATATCTTTTTTTCATCTCTTCACTTTCAGCCTATATGTGTCTTTCAATCTAAAGTGAGTTTCTTGTAGACCATACATCGTTGGGCCTTGTATGTTTGTTTCTTATCCATTCAGAAAGTCTGTCTTTTGATTGAAGAGTTTAATTCATTTACATTTAAAATAATTATTGATAAAAAATAATTTACTTTTGCCATTTTGTATGTTTTTGATTTTGTATAGAGTATTTTTTTCAGGTTTATTGAGGGAAGATTGACAAAAATTGTATACATTTAAGGTATAAAACATTATATTCTGATATATGTATATTGTGAAATAACTATCACTGTCAAGGTAATTAACATACCCTTCATGTCACCTAGTTACCATATTTATTTTTCTGCTGATAATACCTGAGATCTCTACTCTCAGCAAAGCTCAAGTATATGATACATTATTGTCAGCTATAGTCACCAAGCTATACATTAGATATCCAATACTTATTCATCTTATAAAAGAAAGTTTGTATCTTTTGTCCAAATGGTCAAAATCAATGGTGGCTATTCTTATACCCCCTTTTTTCCCTTCCTCCATACTCTTTCTCTGTTTTTGATAAGAGCAATTCTAAAAGATGAGGTGATATCGCATTGTGATTTTAACTTAGATTTTCCTGATGATTAATGATACTGAGCATCTTCTCATACACCTATTGGCCATTCGTATGTTTCCTTTGGAAAAAAAAAAAGGTCTATTAAGGTTCATTAATTGTTCTTTAATGCAGTTTTATACATATATAGATATGAAGATGTATGAGTACCTTATGTATTTTGGATATTAAGCCCTTATCAAATATGGTTTACAAATATATTATCTCATTCCAAGGGTTGGCTGTTCATTTTGTTAGTTGTTTGCTTTACTATGCAAAACGTTTAGAGTTTGATGTAGCGCCACTTGTTCACTAATGCTTCTGCTGTCTGTGCTTTTGGAATCAAATTTAAAAAATTATTGTCAAGACCAATGTAAAGGAGTTTTCTCCTAAGAGTTTTAAAGTTTCAAGTCTTTCATTTAAGTCTTTAATCAATTTTGAGTAATTTTTTATGTATATTGTAAAGTAAGGTCTAATTTTATTATTTTGTATGTGGATATCCAGTTTTTCCAATACTATTGATTGAAGATTATCCTTTCTCCATTGTATATGCTTGGCACCTTTGTTAAAAATTAATTGACCGTATATGTTAAGAGGATTCTATTCCATTGCTCTATGTGTCTGTTTTTATGCCAGAAGCATACTGTTTTGATTACTATAGCTAAGTATCATATTTTGAAATCAGGATATGTAATGCCTCCTGCTTTGTTCTTCTTGCTCAAGATTGCTTTAGCTATTTGGGATCTTTAGTGGTTCCAGGTGAATTTTAGGATTGTTTTTCTATTTATATGAAAAATGCCATTGTAATTTGACATGGATTGCATTAAATCTGTAGATTGTTTTGGTAGTAAGAACTTTTAAGAATATTAATTCTTCTTAATTCATAAGCACAGAATAACTTTTCATTCATTTGTGTCTTCAAGTTTTTTCAATAATGTTTCATATTTTCCAGTGTAAGATCTTTTACCTCCTAGGTTAGACTTATTCCTAAGTGTTTTATGCTTTTCGATGTAATTGTAAATGTGATTGTTTTCTTAAATCTTTTTTGGGGGTAGTTTGTTTTTAGTATGTATAAATACAACTATTTTTGTTGATTGATTTGTTATCGTGCAAACTTACTGAATCCATCTGTTAGTTTTTACAGTTTTAAAAAAAATGGATTCTGGAGTTTTCTATACATACAATAATGTCATTTGCTAACGGGGCAGTTTTATTTCTTCCTTTCTTATTTGGATGCCTTTTGTTTATTTTTTGCCTCATTACCCTAGCTAGGACATCCGGTGCTATGTTGAATAGATGTGGTGAAAGTAGACACCCTTGTTTTGTTCTTGATCTTACATGAAAATCTTTCAGCTTTCCAACATTGAATATGATATCTGCTGTGGGGTGTCATATATGGCCTTTATTATGTTGAGGTTGAGGTAACTTACTTCTATACTTAATTTGTTGAGAGTTTTTTATCGTGAAAGGATGTTGAATTTGTCAAATACATTTTCTGCATCTATTGAGATTTTTATATTTATTTTTTCCTTCATTTTGTTAATGCAATGTATCAAGATTAGTGATTTGCATATGTGGAACCATTACTACATCCCAGAGAAAAATCCCACTTTATCATGGTGTAAGATCCTTTTAATATACGTTTGAATTCAGTTACTAGTATTTTGTTGAGGATTTGTTGCATTTATGCTTATTAAGAATATTGACCTATAATTTTCTTCTCTTATAGTATTCTTGTCTGGCTTTGGTATTACTGTAATGCTGGCCTAATGAAATAAAATTTGAAGTATTCCCTCCTCTTCAGTTTTTTGGAGAAGTTTGGAAAGGATTGGTGTTAATTTTTCTTTAAATGTTTGGTAAAATTTACTAGCGAAGGCATCTAGTCTTGAATTTTTCTTTGTTGGGAGATTTTTCATTACTCATTCAATCTTTTTACTCATTATTAATCTCTTCAGACATCTATGCCTTCATGATTTAACCTTGGTAGGTTGCATGTATGTAGGAAATTATACATTTCTTTTCAGGTTATTCAACTTGTTGACTTATAATTACTCATAAGTAGTCTCTTCAGATCATTTGTATTTCTGTGGCATCAATTGTAATATCTCCTCTTTCATTTCTGATTTTGTTTATTTGAATTTTTAATCTTTTTTTTCTATTTAGCTAAGAGTTGATCAGTTTTGTTTACATTTTCAAAAAACCAACTCTTTGTTTTACATATTTTTTTCTGTTGTTTTCCTAGTCTTTCTTTCATTTATTTCTTCTACGATTGTTATTTCCTTCCTTTTACTACCTTTGGGCTTATTCTGTTCTATTTCTACTTTTTTGAAGTTAAATTTAGCTTGTTTATTTGACATCTTACTTTTCTACAATATAGACATTAATTATCATAAACTTTCCTTTGAAAATGGCTTTTGTTAAAACAAACAGCCCTATTAAAAATTAGGCAAACTATATGAACAGATACTTCTTGAAAGAAGATATAGTAGTGGCCAACAAAGATATGAAAAAAATGTTCATCATCACTAATTATGAGAAATGCAAATCAAAATCACAATGAGATAATATCTTACACAAATCAGAATGACTTTTGTTACAAAGTAAAAAAAAAATAACAGATGTTGACAAGGTTATGGAGTAAAGGGGACACTTATACGCTGTTGGTGGAAAAGTAAATTAATCTAGCTACTGTGGAGAACAGTTTGAAGATTTCTCACAGAACTAAGAGTTGAACTACGATTTGATCTAATAATCCCATTACTGGGTATAAACTCAAAGAAAAATGAAATGTTCTATTCACAATGGCTAAGACATGGAATCAACCCAGGTGCCTATCAATGGTGAACTGCATAGGTTGGGTGCAGTGGCTCACATCTGTAATCCCAGCACTTTGGGAGGCCGAGACGGACAGATCACCAGGTCAGGAAATCAAGACCATCCTGGCTAACATGGTGAAACCCCGTCTCTACTAAAAATACAAAAGATTAGCCAGGCGCAGTGGCGGGTGCCTGTAGTCCCAGCTACTTGAGAGGCTGAGGCAGGAGAATGGCGTGAATCTGGGAGGCAGAGCTTGCACTGAGCAGAGATAGAGTCACTGCACTCCAGCCTGGGCAACAGAGTGAGACTCTGTCTCAAAAAAAAAAAAAAAATTGTATATATACACCAGGGAATACTATGCAGCCATAAAGAAGAACAAAATCATGTCCTTTGCAGCAACATGGGTATAGCTGCAAGTCATTATCCTAGGTGAACTAATGCAGAAACAGAAAACCAAATACCACATGTTCTCACTTATAAGTGTGAGCTAAACTTTGGGTACACTTGGACATAATTATGTGAACAATAGAAGGGCCTACTAGAGATGGAGACAGGGAAGGGAGCAAAGGCTGAAAAACTACTTCTTGGGTACTATGCTCACCACCTGGGTGATGGATTCAATCACTGTGAGCCTCAGCATCATGCACTATAACTTTGTAACAAATCTGCATGTGTACCCCGATTCTAAAATAAAAGTTGAAAAAAAAACCCTGCTTTGGCTGTATATCTCATATATTTTGTTTCCATTTTTATTTGTCTCAATATATATTTTAATTTTGCTTTTAATTTCATCTTTGAGTTATTGGTTGTTCAGCAAGGTGTTGTTTAATTTCCACATATTTGTAATTTTTCTGGCTTTGTCCATGTGTTATTTATTTCTAGTTTCATACCATTGTGCTCTGAAAAAAAATGCTTGATATGATTTCAATCTTCTTAAATTTGTTAAGACTTGTTTTCTGACCTAACATATGATCTATCCTGGAAAATGTTTCATGTATGCTTGAGAAGAATGTTTATTCTGCTGCTATTGAATGAAATTTTCTGTATAGAGTTGAGTCCTCATTCAAAGTTATCGATAGGTTCTTGGAAACTGTGACTTTAAGTAAAACAGTGGATTGTATAATGAAATCAATTTTACCATAAGCTAATTAATATTTAAAAAGTCAAGTTCCTATAGCATACTGTATGTAATTTTACTTAAAGCTGATATGAAGACTTACTGTATGTCTGTCAGGTGTATTTGTTCTAAAGTATATTTCAAGTCCATTGTTCCTTTATTTTCTATCTGCATAGTATTTCCATTATTTAAAGTGAGGCATCAAAGTCATCTACTATTACTCCATTGCTATCTATTTCTCCCTTCAGATCTGCTAATATTTGCTTTATATGTTTAGATTCTCCAAAGTTGGTTGTAGATAGATAGATAGATAGATAAGATAGATGATAGATAGACAAATGTTTATATAAACATTTGATGAATTGACCTCTTTACCAACATACAATAACATTCTTTGTCTTTTGTCAGAATTTTTAACAAACAGATTATTTTATCTGATATAAATATGGCTGCCCTTCTTCTATTTTGGTTTCCATTTGCATGGGACATCTTTTTTCATCTATTTACTTTTAGTTTATGCATGTCCTTAGTGAAGTAATTCTTTTGTAGGCAGTATATAGTTGGGTCTTGTTTATTAATTTATTCATCCATTCTATGCCTTTTGATTAAGTAATTCAAACCATTAACATTTAAAGTAATTATCAATAGAGAAAAATTTATCATCGCCATTTTGTTAGCTGTTTTCCATTAGTCATGTAGTTCTTTTGCCTGTCTTTTCCTCTCGCTGTCATCTTTGTGTTTTGTTCATTTATATATTATTATACTTTGATTCTTTTCTCTCTTTCTTGTGTGTAACATCTATAGGTATTTTTGTGTGTGCAAATACTTTGGGGATTATATAAAATGACATATTTGTAACAGACTATTTGAAGCTGACAACAACTTAAATTCAGTCACACAAAAAGACTTCACTTTAACTTCTCCTCTTCCCACTGTTTATGTTATTACTGTTATACTTTACATCTATTTATATTGTGTATGTTTTAACATATTTATAGTTATGCTTATTTGTAATACTTTTGCCTTTTAACTTTAATAATATAATTAAAAGTTATTTAACCACCACAATTATAGTAGAATATATTCCATGTTTGTTAATATATTCACTGTTATTAATGAGTTTCATACTTCCTTATGTTATTGTAAGAAATAACAAAATTTACAGTAAAAATAAATAAAATAGCAAATAGTAAAAAAGCATAGATGTGAAAAAATAAAAATGTCTAAAAAGGAAAATCAATTTAAAAATAAATGAAACTGAGAGTTTTTTTAAAGACAAAATTGACAAACAGGTAGACTAACTAAGATAACAGAATAAAAGATAAAAGTAACATGATTATATCAATAAATGCAGAAAAATGTATTTTGTCATTTGACTAAATTTAATAACTTTTCATTATTAAAAACTCATAATAATTAGGCAAAGAAGGAAAAACCTTAATGTAATGAAGGTCATATGTGAAGAGTTCACAACTAATATAATGCTCAACAGTAAAAGACTAAAAGTTTTTGCTCTGAAATAAGAAACAAAGAGAGGATATCCACTCTTGCCACATCAATTCAACATAGTACTGGAAGTCTTCGCCAGAGCAATTAGACAAGAAAAAAGTAAGCGGCATACTAATTGAAAAGGAAGAAGTGAAATTGCCCATACTTGCAGATAACATTATATATATATATATATATATATATATATACCAAAAAAATGTTAGGGCTTATGAAGAATTCAGTAAAGTTGCAGAATACAAAATCAACAAACAATTGTTTGTGTCTTTACACACTAACAATGAACTATCTGAAAAGGAAATTAAGAAAAATGTCCTATTACAATACAATCAAAAGAGTTAAATGCCTAGGAATAAAGTTTTATCAACCAAAAGACTTAATATTGTAAAAACATTCATATTCACTAAAGCAATCTACAGATTTAATGCAATCACTATCAGAATCCCAGTGACTTCTTTATAGACATTTTTAAAAATTCTACAATTAGTATGGCATCCTTAAAGAACATAAATAGCCAATGAATCTTGAGAAACACCAAAGTAGAAGACAACACATGGCCTGATTTAAAAAAAATATATACTACAAAGCAACAGTAATCAAAACAGTATGCTACTGGCATAAACGCAGACATACAAAACAAAGAATAAAATAGAGGCCCCAGAAATAAATCCGTACATATGATCGACTCATCTTTGACAAGGCTGCTAAGAATATAGAATGGAGAAAGGACAGTCTTTTCAACAAAAGACATTGGGAAAACCAGATTTCCACATGCAAAAGAATGGAATTGAACCCAATTTTACATCATACACACAAAAAACTCAAGTCAAAATGGATTAAAGACTGAAACATAACACCTAAAACTATAATACTACTATAAGAAAACATAGTGAAAAAACTTCATGTCATTGGTCTCAGCAATTATTTCATGAATAATACAACAAAAGACAAAGAACACAACCAAAAATAAGTAAGTGGGGCTATGTCAAAATTAAAAGCTTCTCTAGAGAAAATAAATCAATAAATGGAATGAAAAGAACACCTACAGAATGGGAAAAAATTGCAAATCATATTTCTGATAATTATTTATTATCCAAAATATATAAGAAACTCCTGTAACTCAATAGTAAAGTAACAGATATAACCAGGTTAAACAATGGGCTACAAACTTACCCCAAGAAGATATACAACAGGCCAACAGATATATGAAAGATGCTCAACATCACTAATTATCAAGAAAATGCAAATCCAAGCTGCAATGAGGTATCAACTCATAACTGTCAGGATAGCTATTATCAAAGAATGGCTACTATTAAAAAGACAAAAAACAACAGATGCTGGTAAGGACACAGAGAACTGGAAGTTCTTGTACACAATTGGCAGGAATGTAATTAGTACAGCTACTACATAAAACAGTATGGAAGTTTATGGAAAAACTAAAAATAGAACTACCATATAATACAACAGTCTCATTTCTGGGTATCTATCCAAATAATTAGAATTAGTGTCTTGAAGAGATACTAGCACTCATATTTATTGCAGTACTATTTACAATAAAGTTGTGGAAACAACTTTATTGTCTGTTGATAAATAAATGGGTAAAGAAAATGTGTTATATACATAAAATACAGTACCATTCAGCCTTAAAAAAAAGGAAATTCTGCAATATGCAACAACATGTATGAACTTTGAGAACACAATAATAAGTGAAATAAGCCCGCCACAGAAAGACATATATTGTGTGATTACCTTACTCTGAGGTTTCTAAAATAGTCAAATTAATAGAATCAAGGAGTGGTGGTCATTGCCAGGAACTGGGGGAAGAGTAAATAGGGAATTTCTAATCAATGGGTATAAAGTTTTAGTTAAGGAAGATAAATAAGCTCTGGAGAGCTGCTGCACAACATTGTCCCTATAGTAAAAAATAATTCATTAGACACTTAAAATATGGTTAACCAGATAGATCTCATGTTAACTGTCCTTACCAAAATACACCTTTTCGAGTTTAATTTTATAATTGTGAATGAGCACTTTCTTAGCTTGAAAAAAGTTAATTCATACTTTTTCTTAAAAGTATATATTCAAAACATTGCTATTTTTGAAATATTTAGAAACTTGTTATGGTGACACCCTAAATTATTAGGTACAATTGGACGCTTATATTTTCTCCTCACATTCACTTAAAATACCTTTATTTCTGTTTTCCTTTTATCCCTAGTTTCTGAGTGGGGACTCTGTCTTGTGGCCATATTTTTCTGTGTAACAAGGTAATCTATTTTTTTTTTTTTTTTGGCAAGAAACTCTAGGGATAAGTTTCATTTCCTTATATTTCACATGTCCCAAATTTTTACTCTCATTTCTATAATTACCCCAATACAATCTTAGAGAATTCATCTTTTTAGTTCTACATGAATTCATAAACTTCTGAGTTTTTCTTTAAGAAATATTAATTAACCTAAATAACGGCCATAAATTCCCACTTTGGCTCACAGTGGCTGCCATGCACCCCTCATCTAAGGGGTCTTCCCTCATCTAAGAAAGGAGAGGGCACCTGCCAGGCAAATGAGAAAAACTCATTCATTGACAAATATTTATGAATGCCTTTCATAAATGCCTTTATGATCCCTTCAACAGACATCTATGAAGTGTCAATTCTGTTCCAGATGCCGGAGATATATCAATTAAGAACAGCCAAAATATCCTGCCCTCATGGAGGTTATATTCCAATGAGGGGAAGAACAGAAAATAACCAAAACAATCAAGTAAATGCCTGTTGCATGTTAAAGTATACATATTATGAGGATAAATGAAGCAGGTTAGAAATTGTTGAGTAGTTGTAGATTTCCATGTAAATATAGTCAGGGAAAGCATTACTCAGACAGTGACATTTGAAAACAAATGTAGATAGTATCAGGAGAGAAGGCTGAGACCCTCAGTTGCACTTACACACTGACACTATGGACAGGTAGAAGAGAAAGCAAAGGCCAGAAGCTAACTTATTACGACCTGACATTGGGCAGTTGCAAAAGTTACCCTAAAGCTACAATTAGGTGGCAAAAATAAATCACATTGTCAGAATTAGCCCAACGACAAAGTAAGAATAAATTATGGAGTGGAGAAAGAGGACTATGGTGAATAAGAAAGCTATCAGTGAGTACATATTAGATATTTATTATGCTCAGACCTGTGCTACAAACTTTACAAAGATATCTCATTTCATGCACTAATAACTTTTGGAGATAAATAGGCTTAGCCCCCCTTTGTCAGTTTAGAAAAATGAGACACAGAATGGCTAAGTGACTTACCCATTTGTCCCATAATGTCCTTTGTATAGTTATTTTCTCAGTTTAGTAATCCAATATTAAAGGCATTGCATTTAATTGTCATGAGTCTTCAGTCTCTAATATGAAATATTCTAACACTGCAAGCATAGTGTTAGAATGTCCATCAATTTATGTTTGTCTGATGTCTTCTCATCATTTTATTTATTTATGTTTTTATTATTACTTGTCACTTGAGGAACAGAAGCAATACTGTGTACTTCTCAATGCATTTATATCAAATATCATATGATTCTAGATTATCCAATATTAGTTATGTTAACTCTAATCACTTGGTTAACATGGTAATTCACCAGACTGCTCAACTGTGAAATTACTTTTTTTCCCCTTTGTAAAAAAATAAATTGTGGGAAGAAACTTTGAGACTATGTAAGTATCCTTTTCCCCATGAAACATTCATTCACTAGTTGTAGTACAAGTGGGGATTATCTAACTTTATTATTAATTCTGTATTTAGCATCATGTTAAGGGTTTTCCTTCTCCTGCATTAGACCAGATCAATCACTTTTCTTATGTGTGTGTACGTGGGTAAACGTGTGCACACTTATGCGCATATGTGCACATGTATATGTATGGATACACAATTGTCAAGTTGGTATCCTGTATACTCTGGCAGATAGTGCTTTTGTCTGTGTCTTGAGTGGCTTTGAATGCCTGTTTAGATTTGAGGTATTTTTTCTTGTTTAAGGGATTTGGAAGTCTTGATTTCACGGTATTATCATGAGCTCATTCACTGGGATCTGATGTGGAAAATTTTTCTCCACTTGGACAAGGATGTGATCAATATCTGAAATCCCACAAGTCTATCACCTCTTGTTTGAGTCCTCCTTTCTTTGAATTCACACAGAATCTGCAGCACTGCATCTGTTGAAAGAATAAAATCTGGGTTGCCATGCTCAGAATGGCAGCTTGGAGAATAATCCCTGGCCCCAGCAAGCCTCAGCTACCTGCAAGCCTGGTATGTGCTTTCCACCGCCAAACTTAACTGATCACCCAATGACAAAGGCAAAGAATGGCTAGACCAGTCAACAAGCAGCCTTGAAATGGAGTAGAGACTTACCATTTTAAAATTTTGATCTGTAGTCCAGAGAGAATCTAAGATAAAATTTATTATAAATATAAATATATCACAGTGAACCTGGCAGCATAAAGATTATGCCTCATGCAAAGATGCTCAACGTGATGCCTTGTCTAGTGGCATCACTAAGCCTCTGATAGCTCACTGGGCTATACTCCATCATGGTGGTAAACAGCTCTATCCAGATTCTTTTGTGAAATCCTAGAATTAGCCAAAACTTTCTGCCTCATGTTCTTGCAACTTTTTATTCTATAATAAAATGCATGTCTTCTCTGAACTCCATACTGTTTTAGAGTTTCTGCTTCCAAAATCCACCTTCATGCTGTTGCACTTCCTCTAGCACTGGAGCCTTTAAGGTCTTGCTATATGTTAAACCAGCACATGCCCATCATCAAAGTCCTCACTGAGTCTTGCCTCTACCTGATAAAACTAACCTTCCATATACCCTGCTGATGCTGATTTATGGCAGTCTTCATCAGCAGATGCTCACTCCGAGGTAGGAAGCCCTCAGTGCCTCTTCCAAATTATTTCTCTGAACCCAAATAAACCATTCCTCTCATCTTAGGTAGTAGTTAAGTGTGCAAAACCAGAGGTTGGATGGCCTGAATAAAATACTGCTATACCCCTTACTGAACAGTTATTTGACTCATTTTTATAGTGCTCACCTGTAAAGTGAAGAAAATAACATAGATATATATATATACCCATATAGATATTTTGAAAATTAAATTAATATATATATATATCCATACCTGGCTCTTAGAAGACACTTAATAAATACTAGCAACTATAATAGTTATCAAAGCTGATGACATTCAACCAGAAAACTTTCTAATTCTCCCTTTCTACTATTTGTTTGGTCACATATTACAATTCAAGCAACTTGGGCACCTAGTCTAGCCTTCTACCCTACCCTAAGACCTGATTTTACTTTAGGTCACATGCAGAAATAGCCATCCAACTTCCTGACATCTAGGATCTTTCAGCTTCTGGAACTTGCTACACTCTGAATGTAAAGTTCTATGTCTTCTGCCATCTAGATGCCTCACCTCATCTTTCAATGTAATAAGGCAGAAGACCCTCAATTTTCCATGCTCTTCTATCTATCGATGTCTTCTCAGGTTCACTTCTTTTTCTATATTCTCACCAATAGCCTCATCTTCTTCTCCCTCTTCCCCTCCATAATACCATGAGCTTGAGTAAATAAAAATATGTGCCTTCCTTTTCTCTTGCATTGTGACTGCTTGGTATATCTAGAGAACATTAGATAAACCTAGAAGTGGGTGATTTTGAATTTCTGGCCTCCAGAACTGCGAGTCACAAATTTCTGTTGCTTTAAGCCATCTGGTTTGTGGTACATTTTTAAAAGTAGTAACCTGGAGAACAAATACAAACAAGGTCAGAAACTTTTATATACGTGCATTTAGCTTGTAACTCAGGGCAGGGCACAAGGTAAGTTCTCAGGAAATTATTGTGGAATGCGTGGTCAAAGCAAGATGGAGATACTGCATGCAAGCTTGTTACTAGGACAAGGATTGATTACTGGAGGAAAGGGGCAATTTTTAGTCTAGTTTGCTGAGTGTGATGAAGATTGAGCCCAAAAGATTAGATTAGATGAAGTACATGGTAGCCCCATTTATGGCCTAATGAGAGCCTTCTTCACAAGCAGGACTCTACAGGATAGAAAGATACTTTCCCTACTTCGGTGTCACGGAGAGAGTTGGGTGGATGCACAAATGTGGGAGAAAAAAGAGTTGTAGCATCATATCTGGAACTGAGAAGTAATGTGACCAATGTCTGTGGTTGGAGGAAGATCGCAGAGTCATAGTATCAAGTCAAGCAGTAGGAGAAGTAGGTGGTTCATTCCCAATATGAGTGGGGATCTAGCATAAGGAGGAGAAGAGGAGGAGGATGCCAATTAGCTATCAGGTAAATATATTGAACACAGATAAAACAAGCACAGCAGAAACTTGTGGGAAGAGAGGAGAAAGAATTTGTTACTGTATTTCTCATAATTATTTTATTGGAGGAAACAATCTCTGCTTCATTTGGACTTTATCTTCACGAAATTACATGTCATTTATGATTCAATTACCTTTATTCAGAGGCCCCTAAGATTTGGAATGTGGATGAGATTTCACTTTTTGGCACCCTGGAAAACTTAAGCTCTTTAAGTTACATGGAAATTTGGCTAAAAACACTAAGCCAAAAGTTTGCTTACAAGCCAAGCACTGTCATCCTATTCTGTGTTTGTTTCACTAGTAAATGTTATTAAAGGGGAACATTTGTTTGAAACTTCTGGTCAGTTATTTTTCTGCTCCTTTTGGTTGCTTTGTGTTTTTGCAAATCATCTCTGGGCTAGAAGCCATTCTTGCTTTTTTTTTGCTGGAACTCTAAATCCAAACAAAGATGCTGTTTGGCATGATCACACATGAAGCCATCTCAATAATTAGTACAGCCAATGTATTCAAGCCAAACAAGAGAACTGCTGGAATGTAATCTGGTGGACATGTTGAAGATGACACCATCCATAAATCTGTTGTGTTCTACCTTAGGGACCAGTGGCAAGAGAAACCCGTTAGAGTTTCCCTGTAAGTCTCTGGAAATCTAATCTGGAAATTTGGTTTATCGCAACACCTCCTAATTTGTTGATGAATTGCATTCAGAAGTGTCCTTACTGCTGATATGCTATGTTTGGCAAATTGAGCAAAGAGAAATTCAGGACTTAAGATTGGTTTGCCATAAGACAGGCTGAAATATGAAAGGGATTAGATAGAGTATGAATGAAAATAAGGATGGGGATACTGGGAAGGGAATATAGGTAGTGGAATTCAAGTTGCTCAGAACAAGAGACTTGGGGACATCAATGAAAATGGAAGGGAAATTGTGGATAACAGAATTCTCGTGAAGTTGTAATAATTCAGTATTACTAGATTGCAAAAATAAGATAAAAAAGGCATATTATGTTCTTATTAGGTCTATACTGCTGTAAGTGCATATATTGACTCATTTGATTGCCATGACTAGGCTATGACTATCATTTTCATTTACAGATGAAGAAATTAAAGCAAGGTCAGGCAGCTACAGAATAGCAATTCTGGGACCACAGACTTCATATGGCTCCAGAATCCATTCTCTTAACCTCCAAGTGATATTATTCCTCATAATGTGTATTTATTTATATTTGTTTAGTGGGCATTAGAGATAACATGGTGATCCATTTTTGGCACCCTGTGATTGTTAACTCAAGGTCAGGAATTAGGCATAAATGGATCAGGGTTAAGGAGGGTGATAGGCTGATCATATAATTTATGGAATTAAAATTATATCATTTTGAAATATTTATCAATTGATTATTAATTGAATTTATTGTATTGGTAGATGTGTAAAATGACTATTTATAATGATTTTCTGTAACTTTTTCTAAAACATAATAATATGCTTTTGTATACATTAAAGCAACATAAAATAAACCTTTTATTGATTATCTAAAATTACAAGAAACAAAAAATATTTTATTCTTGGCAAACACTTGTACCCTCATGAATTTTGTAGCTTACTTGTGTCATAGGTATTTTTCAGAAGATTTTATTTTTAATAAGTAATTATTAAATATTTTAATAATAAAATGTCTAAAATGTTTTCAAAGTTGCCTTTTACAAGTAAAACATTTCAAACTGTTGACATTTTCAATTAATCTTTCTTTGCAGACCACAATTTTTTTAAATGAAAAAGTACTCCCTCTTTACAAGTGCTGAGAAACTTTATAATTTCAGAGAAAATACTGATAAGTAGAGGTTAGTCATAATTCTATTTTTGTATCAAAATTGGTATCTATTTTAGATAATATATTTTCCAAGGACTATTATTTGGCCTCAGTCAAGTGTACTTTTCTTTGAAAAATATTTTTGTAACCAAAATCTCATCAAATAGGTTATTTGCAATTATAATTTTTTTGACTGTTTTATCAAATTCAGATGCTGTAAAGCCAGAGGTCATCTCGATTTCACTCTGCTCTCTTACTGAATATCAACCTATTGAAATAAAAATAGAATCTTTATTTAAAAAAATATTCCCACAAGTGAGATATTTGAAAGCATAATTATAGAATTTTTAAAAATCTTGAACACTATTTGAATTCTTCTTGTGTAATTTTTTCAGTTTCATTTTTTCTTTTGAATAATTAAATTTAAATTTCTTTCTGTTTGTAAGCTTTGCTTTCAAAAGTTCTAAATTTTTGAAAGTGCAAAAGCGGATTCTTTTGTGTTCTATTTATTGAATACACTGCCTAATGATTTACAGCTGATTTTTAATAAAATACATAAAAGATTTAGAAAACTTATTTGAACAATGTCCAATACCATTGTAGGACATTTAAGTTGATTTACACAGTACTTCTTCAAAAGGCTTATATGTTTCTAAAATTTGACTGATATCAATCAAGCAACACAGAGTGAAAGAATGTGTTGTCATAGCTGAATTTTTGTAGTCTTTATTTTTGTCACGCTAATTGTCATTCAGTTTCTCTGTATATATGCAAATATTGTTATATTTTGGCTATGCTTTGTATCTGCATCATTAGAATACTGATGCTTGAGAGCAATTAGAAATTATGTGTGTACTATAAACAATTCCAATTACATTTTTATTACATAGGTCCATTAATTTAGTAAAATTGTTCTTTTTGCAAAAGAATATAAGACTGTGCTTCACTAAAATTTTCATTTGTACTTTTACTGTCCAACAAATTAATTCTCAAAATGGAAATTTTTAGCTGAAGTTAAAATTGTATTTACAGTAACATTGTATGTTTCTCCTTCAATAAAGGGAACTTATAACCACTTTATTTAGATTCTCTAAATGGACTAAAATCTGATCCGTTTTTTGGAGTTACCTCAATTAATTTTCTGTTTGAAGCATCTGATAGAACTTATAAAAGTCTCACTTCATTTAACTATTTGTTAAATCTTCCTTCTGATATTTAAATTAACTTGTTAACAGCTTTTCCTCACTCTTCATATATTCAAAAGAAATTTTGAAATCAAATATAAGTGAAATTAGAAAAGCAGTCATTTGATCTAAGTGAAAAGCTATTTTATTATATAAATTACGTAAATGTAACTTTTGTAGTAAATGCATTAAATCATAATCTATAGGCATCATTTGTAAAGATTGGTAACTTTTGAAGTTGCTGCTAAAGCTTATTCAAATTTGTCTTCTTTTATCTGATCAAGGGTGTCATTATAGACAGTTTTGGTTTTTTTCTTTTAGCATTTTAAATATGTCTTCCCACTACCTTCTTATCTCCTTAGGTTTTGTTTTTTGTTTTTTGTTTTTTTTTTTGTAAAATTGACGATTAATTTTATTAACAGTTCCTTGTATGTAATAAGTTGCTTTTCTCTTGCAACTTTCAAAATTATCTCTTTCCCTTGGCTTTTGACAGTTTGACTATACATCTCACTGTAAATCTATTTGGCTTTACCCTACTTAGATTTTATTGAGTTTCTTGGATTTGTAGATGCATATCTTTCATCAAATATGCAAAGATTTTGGCCACAATTTCCTTAAATAATACGTATCTACCTTTTTACCCCTCTCTTCTCTTTCTGGGATTCTTCTATTGCATATTTTGGTCCCCCACAGTTCTCTTAGGCTCTGTTAACTTTTCTTCATTCTTTCCTTTTCTATGCTCTTCAGACTGGTTGATACAAATTGTACTATATTCAACATCATTGATTCTTTCTTTTGCCTCATCAATTCTGCTGATAAATTCATCTAGTAAACTTTTTATTTCCATTATTTTATTTTCAACTCCCAAGTTGTTACTTGGTTTGTTGTCAAAAACTAAACATTTAACTATTAAGATATGCTAAGGTTTTCTTCCTAGTAAGTCACTGATAGTCTCATTTTTTTCATTCCTTGTCTTCCTGCTTTCATTTAGTCCCTCCTTTAACTATTTGAACATATGGGAGACAATTGTTTTTAGGTTTTCTTCCTTGTCCAATGTATGGACTTCCCCAGGAATTGTTTCTGTCAATTAGTTTTTTTCCTAATTTACTTTCTGTCAACTATTTTGTGTCAATTAATTGTTTTCCTAATTTCCCCATTCAGGGGAATCTTTTACTGTTTGTTTTTATGCCTGTGACTTTTGTTGTTGTTGTTGAAAATTAAACATTTAAGTATTAAGATGTAGTAACCTTGGAAATAAGATTTTCTCCCTTTTCTAGGGTTGCTAGTTTTGATTGTACAAGACTTTAATTATCCTGTTGTTTAATGGCTTTTCAAAACTATTTTTACATAGACTGTGTTCTTTGGTGTTTATGGTCCCTGAAATATCTAATTCTTTGGCTTGAGTTTATCTAGTGTTTTAAGAGTTTTCTGTGAATTCCAAGGCTAAAAATAAAATTAGAACAGTAAAACAAAGCACATGTCTTAGACTGTTTTGTGTTGCTATAAAAGAATATCCAAAAGTGCATAATTTATACAGAAAAGAACTTTATTTGACTTAAGGTTTTGAAGACTGTATAAGAAGCATGATACCATGTCTGCTTCTGATGAAGGTCTCAGAACACTTGCACTCATGATGGAAGGTGAAGATGAAGCCATATGTACAGAGATCACATAGAAAGAAGGGAAGCAAGAAAGAGTGAAAGAGGTGCCAAGCTCTTTTTAACACCAACTCTTGGGAAACAGGGAACTCATTCTCCACTCCAGTTAGGGAGGGAATTAATCTCATATGGTATCAGCCCTCATGAGTCAAACACTTCCCATTAGGTCCCACCTTTGACATTGGGAATTAAATTTAAAAAGAGATTTGGAGGAAATATACAACATATAACCTTTCATCCCTGGTCCCCCAAATCTCCTGTCCTTCTCACATTTCAAAATACTGTAACACCAACTTAAAATTTCAAAGTCCAAAGGCTCATCTGAAACTCAAAGACAGTTTCTTTCTTCCAGCTGTGAGCCTGTTAAATAAAAACCAGATTTCTTACTTCCAAGATACAATGTTGTATAGATATTAGGTAAATATTTTTACTCCAAAAGGGAAAAATTACCCAAACAATAGCTATAAGAGGCCCCACACAAGTCTGAAACACAGCGGGGCAGATATTGATTAATTATTTAATTATGTAATATTTTATTTTTAGTAGCATGAGGTCTCACTCTGTCACCAAGCCTGGAGTACAGTGGTGTGATCATAGATTACTGCAGCCTCAAATTCTTGGGCTCAAAGGATCCTCTGCCTCAGCCTCCTGAGTAGCTAGGACTACAGGCACAAGCCACCATGCCCAGCTCAGATACTAAATCTTTTTTAAAAATAAATTTACATCCTAGGGATAAATTCCACTTGATCACGATGAATGTTCTTTTTAATATATTGTTGAATTTAGTTTGCTAGTAGTTTTTTTTGAAGATATTTACATCAATATAAGAGATACTGGGCTGTAGTTTTGTTTGTTTTTTTTGTGTCTTTGTCTGGTTTTAGTATCGGGGGAATAATGGGCTCATAGGATGGATTTGGAAATATTCCTCCCTCCTTTATTTTTTGAAATGGTTTGAGTAGGACTGGTATAAATTCTTTAGATGTTTGGTAGAATTCAGCAGTGAAGTCATTGGAACCCAGGCTTTTCTTTACTGGGAGATTTTTTTTATTATGGCTTGATCTCCTTACTTGCTATTAGTGTGTTCAGGTTTTGGATTTCTTGCTGGTTCATTCTTGGTAGGTTGCATGTATCTAGGAATGCATCTATTTTTTCTAGATTTTCCAATTTGGAGGCATATAGTTGCTCAAAATTGGTGACTTTTTTGAATTTGTGCAATATCAGTTGTAAGGTCTCCTTTTTCATCTCTGCTTTAATATCTTTGGATCTTCTCTCTTTTTTTTTTTTTTTATCAGTATGGCTAAAGGTTTGTTAGTTTTGTTTAACATTTCAAAAATCAAACTTTTCATTTCATTGATCTTTTACATTGTTCTCTTCACTTCATATTCATTTATTTCTGCTCTGATCCTTATTATTTTTGCCTTAACCCATCCTTATTTTTACTTTTATTTATTTTTTTCTCCTTTATAGCACTTCATTTTCAATTATTTATTTTATAACTTTTAGGTTCAGGGGTACATTGCAGGTTTGTTATATAGGTAAACTTGTGTTGTGGGGGTTTATTGGACAGATTATTTTGTCACCCAGAAAATAGGCCTAATATCCAATAGTTTTTTAAAAAATAATCCTCTCCCTCCTCCCACCCTCTACCCTGAGGTGCACCCTAGTGACTATTTTTCCTCTCTTTGTGCCCATGAATTCTCATCATTTATCTCCCAAGTATAAGTGAGAATGTCTGGTATTTGGTTTTCTGTTCCTGCATTAGTTTGCTAAGGATAATGACCTCGAGCTTCATCCATGATCTTGCAATTATCTTAATCTTGTTCTTTTTTATGGCTGAATAGTATTCCTTGGTGTATACGTATCACATTGTCTTTATCCAGTCTGTCACTGATGGCTTTTGGGTTGGTTTTATGTCTTTGCTATTGTGAATAGTGTCACAATGAACATTTGTGTGCATCTGTGTTTATGTTCGAATGATTTATATTCCTTTGGGTATATTACCAGTAATGGGATTGCTGGGTTGAATGGTAGTTCTGCTTTTAGCTCTTTGAAGAATCATTACACTGCTTTCCACAATCATTAAACTAATTTACACTGCCACCAACTGTGTAAGTATTCCACTTTCTTTGTAACCTCCCCAGCATCTGATACATTATGACTTTTTAGTAATACTCATTAGGACTGGTGTGAGATGGTATCTTGTGGTTTTCATTTGCTTTTCTCTAATGGTCAGTGATATTAAAGTCTTTTTCATATGCTTGTTGGCCACATGTACGTCTTCTTTTGAAAGTGTCTCTTCGTGTACTTTGCCCACTTTTTAATAATATTGTTTGTTGTCTTCATGTAAATTTGTTTAAGTTCTTTATAGATGCTGGCTCATAGACATTTGTCAGATGCATAGTTTACAAAAATTTTCTCCCATTCTGTAGGTTGTTTGTTCACTCTTTTGATAGTTTCTTTTTCTGTGCAAAAGTTCTTAAGTTTAGACACCAATTGCGAACTTTTTTTCTTCGATTGTGATTGCTTTTGGTGTCTTCGTCATGAATTTTTTGCCCATTTCCATGTCCAGAATGTTATTGCTGAGGTTGTCTTCCAGGGTTTTTACAGCTTTGGGTTTTACATTTAAGTATTTTAATCCATCTTGAGTTGATTTTTGTACATGGTGTAACAAAGGGGTTTAATTTCAAACTTCTGCATATGGCTAACCAGTTATCCTAGCACCATTTACTGAATAAGGACTCCTTTCCCCATTGTTTGTTTTTGTCATCTTTGTCAAACATCCTATGGTTGTAGGTATGCAGCCTTGTTTCTGGGCTCTCTATTCTTTATCATTGAACTACATGTCTGTTTGTGTAATAGTACGATGCTATTTTGTTTGTTGTAGCCCTGTAGTATAGTGTGAAGTCAGGTAATGTGATGCCTCCGGCCTTGTTCTTTTTGCTTAGGATTGCCTTGGCTATTCAGGATCCTTTGAATATTTGCATGCATGTTTGTTTATATTAAAACAATTTATATTCCTTTGGGTATATTCCCAGTAATGGGATTGCTGGGTCGAATTTTAGTTCTATTTTTAGCTCTTTGAAGAATTGCCACACTGCTTTCCATAATGATTGAACTAATTTATGCTGCCACCAACAGTGTATAAGTGTTCCATTTTCTTTGCAACCCCTCCAGCATCTGTTATATTTTGACTTTTTAATAATATTCATTCTGACTGATTCCATATGAATTTTAAAATAATTTTTATAGCTCTGTGAAGAATATTATTGGTAGTTTGATAGAAATAACATTCAATCAGTAAAATGCTTTGGGCAGTATAGCCATTTTAATGATATTGATTCTTCCTATCCATGAGCATGAAATGTTTTTCCATTTGTTTGTGTCTTGTCTGATTTCTTTGAACAGTGTTTTGTAATTCTTATTGTAGAGATCTTCCACCTCCTTGGTTAGCTGTATTCCCAGGTATTTTATTGTTTTGTGGCAATTGTGAATAGGATTGCATTCTTGATTTGGCTTTTGACTTGGCTGTTGTCAACGTATAGGAATGCTAGTAATTTTTGTGCATTGAATTTGTATCCTACAACTTTGCTGAAATTGTTTATCAGCTGAAGGAGCTTTGACATAAAATTATGTTATCTGCAAACAGGGATAGTTTGGCTTCCTCTCTTCCTATTTAGATGGTCTTTATTTCTTTTTCTTGCCTGATTTGTTTTGCCAGGACTTCTAATACTATGCTGAATAAGAATGGTGAGAGAGGGCATCATTATCTTGAGCCAGTTTTCAAGGGGAATCAGTCCAGCTTTTCTGCATCCAGTATGATGTTGGCTGTGAGTTTGTCATAGAAGGTTCTTACTAATTTAAGATATGTTCCTTCAATATCTGGTTTCTTGATAGTTTTTAACCTGAAGAGATATTGAACTTTATCAAAAGCCTTTTCTGTTTCTATTGAGATAATCATGTGGCTTTTGTCTCTAGTTCTGTTTATGTGATGAATCACATTTATTGATTTGTGTATGTTGAGCCAACCTTGCATCCTCGGTATGATGCCTACATGATCATGGTGAATTGGCTTTTTGATGTGCTGCTGGATTTGATATGCAAGTATTTTGTTGAAGATTTTTGCATCAATGTTCATCAAAGAGATTGGCCTAAAATTTTATTTTGTTGTGTTTCTGCCCATTTTGTATCACGATGACACTGGCTTCATAGAATAAATTAGGGAGGACTCCCTTCTCATTTTCTAGAATACTTTCAGTAAGAATGGTACCAGCTCTTCTTTTTACATCTGGTAGATATTACTTCTTTTCTTTTACTAATTTTGGCTTTGGTTTGCTATTACTTTTTTTAGTTCTTTATGATGTATCATTAGATTATTTTTTATTTTTTGATGTAGGTACTTATAGCTATAAACATCCCTCTTAGTACTGATTTGGATGTACCTCATAGGATTTGGTATGTTGTGTTTCTATTGTCATTTGTTTCAGGAAACTTTTCTTCTTAATTTCTTCATTCCCACTGGTAATTCAGGGACATATTGTTTAATTTCCATGTATTTGTATAATTTCCAAAATTCCCTTTGTTACTGATTTCTAGTTTTATTCCACTGTGATCAAAGAAGATGCTTGATATTATTTCAATTTTTTGAATATTTAAAAGACTTGCTTTGTGACCTAACATATAATCTATCCTTAAGAATGATCCATGTACTGAGGAAAAAATTGTGTATTCTGTAGTTGTTGGATGAAATGTTCTGTAATATCTATTAGATTCATTTGGTCTGTAGTGCAGATTAAGTTTGATGTTTCTCTATTGATTTTCTCTCTAGAAGATCTGTGCAATGCTGAAAGTGGGGTGTCAAAGTATCCAACTTTTATTTTATTGAAGTCTATCTCTCTCTTTTGCTGTAATAATATTTGCTTTATGTATCTGGATGCTCCAGTGTTGGATGCATATATATTTAAAATTGTTATATCCCATTGCTGAATTGACCCTTTTACTGTTATATGGTGACTGTCTCTTCTTATAAGTTTTGCCTTGAAATTAATTTTGTCTGATGTAAGTATAGCTATTTCTGTTCTTTCTTGGTTTCCATTGGTATGGAACATATTTTTTTCATCTTTTTATTTACAGTCTATGTATGTCTTTATAAGTGAAGATAACAGATCAATGGGTCCTGTTTTTTCATCCATTCACCCAATCTATGTCTTTTTATCAGGGAGTTTAGTCCATTTACATTTAATGTTATTATTGGTAAGTAAGGACTTGCTTCTGACATTTTGATATTTGTATTATGGGAATTTTGTGGTATGCTCTTTCTTCTTTCATTCCTTCCTGTCTTCTGTTAGTGAATACAATTTTCTCTGGTGATATGATTTAGTTTCTTGCATTCTATTTTTTATAGATTTGTTGTATGCTTTTTGGTTTCAGATGACCATGAGGCTTGCAAGTACTATCTTATAACCAATTAATTTAAACTGACAACAACTTATCATTGTTTACATAAACAAAGAAGCAAAAAGAAAACTAATAAAGCCTCTAAGCCTTAAAGCATTTTACCCCCACTTTTATTTATTTATTTTTTGCTTCTGTTTAGATCTTATTATACTGTCTATGTCTTGAAAGTTGTGATTTTTTTACTGGTTCATCATTTAGCCTTTCTACTTACAATAATAGAAGTTTACACACCACAATTACAGTGTTATAATATAATACTCACTGGTAATTACTATCATTGTTGAGTTTTGTACTTTCAAGTGATTACTTTTTGCTTCATTAATGTTCTTTTTTTTCTACTTGAAGTACTCCTTTTAGCATTTCTTGTAGGACAGGTCTGGGGATAAAATTCCTCAATTTTTTTTTGTCTGGTAAAGTCTTTATTTCTCCTTCATGTTTAAAAGATATTTTTTGCCAGATATGCTACTCTAGGATACAAGTTTTTTTCTTTTTTTCTTTAGCACTTAAATATGTCATGCCACTGTCTCTTGGCCTGTAAGATTTTCACTGAAGTCTTCTGCCAGATGTATTGAACATCCATTGTATTGTATTTGTTTCTTTTCTCTTGCTGCTTTTAAGAACTTTTGTTTATCCTTGACCTTTAATTATTAAATGCCTTGAGCTAGTCTTTGGGTTAAATCAGCTTGATGTTTTATAACCTTCTTGTTCTTCAATATTGGTATTTTTCTCTAGGTTTGGAATGTTCTCTGTTATTATCTCCCTGAAGAAGTTTTCTACCCCTATTTTCTTCTCTGCTTCTTCTTTAAGGTCAATAACTCTTAGATTTGCCCTTTCTAGGCCATTTTCTCTATACTGGAGGCATACTTCATTGTTTTTTATTCTTTTGTCTTTTGTCTCCTGTGACTATGTATTTTCAAACAGCCAGTCTTCAAGCTCACTAATTCTTTCTCCCGCTTGATGAGCTCTGGTATTAAAGGAAGGACTCTGATATATTCTTCAGTATGTCAACTGCATTTTTCAGCTCCAGAATTTCTGCTTGATTCTTTTTAAATTATGTCTATCTATTTGTTAAAATTTTCTGATAAAATTCTGAAATCCTTCTCTGTGTTATCTTCAATTTCTTTGAGTTTCCTCAACACAACTATTTTAAATTCTGTCTGAAAGGCCACGTATCTCTGTTTCTCCAAGATTGGTCCCTGGTGACTTATTTAGTTTATTTCCTGGAATGTCTTGGTACTTGTAGTTGTTCATCTGTGTCTGGGCATTCAAGAGTTAGGTATTTATTTTAGTCTTCACTGTTGGGGCTTGTTTGTACCTGTCATTCTTGGGAAGGCTTCCTAGACACTCAAAACAACTTGAGTGTTGTGATCTAAGCTGTATCTACTTTAGGGGGTACCCCAAGTCCAGTAACATTGTGGTTTTTGCAGACTATTTGAGGTGTCATCTTGATGGTCTTGGACAAGATCTGGGAGAATTCTCTGGAATACCAGGCAGTGACTCTTGTCTTCAACCCTTATTTTCTCCCAAACAAAGATTTCTCTCTCTCTCTCTCTCTCCCTCCCACCCCAGCCACCTAAAGCTGAATGTGGAGTGACATAAGTGCCCTTGTGGTCACTGCCACTGTGACTGTGCTGGGTCAGACCCGAAGCCGGCACAGCACTGGGTCTTGTCCAATGCCTGCTATAACCACTCTCTGGCTACTGCCAGTTTTCTCTCAAGGCCCTGGGGCTTTACAATCAGCAGGTGGAAAAGACAGCCAGGCTAGTGTACTTCCCTTGAGGGTGATGGGTTCCCCCAGGTCATGGGTGTGTCCAAAGGTGCCATCCAGGAGTCAGCAACTAGAGTCAAAAATGTTACAAGTCTACTTGGTACTGCAGCTGAGCTGGTTCACAGACCACAAGATGCAGTCCTTCCCACTCTTCCTTCTCCTTTCCAAATGCAGAGGAGCCTCACCCCATGGCCACCACCACCAAAGGCCCACAAGGAGTACTTCCAGACTACCACTGATGTCCCCTTAAGACCCAAGGTCTCTTAAGTCAGCTTGTAGGCCTGGCCTGGGATTCATCCTTTATGGCAGTGGGCCCCCTCCAGCCCAGGGCAGGTCCAGAAATGCTGTCTAAGAATTAAGTCCTGGAATCAGGGATCCCAACAAACTTCTTGGTGCTCTGTTCTCTGTAACTGAACTGGTACCTGAAGCCAACAAATCTCAGAGGTTTACCCAAGGCCCTCGATGAAGTACCTGAGTATCACTGCTAGTTATTCAGGGCACAAGGGCTCTTCAGTTAGCAGATGATGAATGCTGTGAGGACTGGGTTCTTCCCTTCTGGCTCAGAGTGTGTCTAGAAATGTCACCCAGGAGGTAGGGCTTGGATTGGGGGTCTCATGACTCTGAATGGTACCCTGTGCTGCTGTGGCTAAGTTGGTATCCAAGATGCAAGACAAAGTGGTCCCCACTCTTCCCTCTCCTCTCCTCAAGTGGAATGAAGGAGTCTCTTTTGGAACCACAAACTGTGTAGGCTAGGGTAAGAAAAGGAGTGATGTCAGCACTCCCTTAGCCACCCCAGCATCTCAGTTGGTCATGTGCATTCCCAGTCCACTGTCTCTGGATCAGTTCAGCACTAAGATTCACCTAAGAGTTGTAGTCTGTGTGGTCTAGGCTGCCTTTCAAGTTTACTTAGGGCCTCAGAGCACTTTAGTTCATGGTATGACATTTGTAGGAACTCAGTTTCTGACCAATGGGATTGGTGATTCCCTCTGGCTAGGGCTAGTTTAAATGTTCCCTCTGTGGATGAACATTAGATATGTTTAGTCTGGTTTTCCTTTCTGGTTTAACAGACAGCATCGAGTTCAATGCCTCACAATTGCTGTGCTCTCCCTCTCCCAGCACACAGAAACACTCTGCACCACACTGGTCAGTGGGGTGGTGGTGGAGGGGTGGCGTCAGTGATTCAAGACTGTTTTCTCTACCTGTTTAGTGCCTTTTCCAGTGATAAGAAGTTAAAACCAGGTAGTATGAGTGCTCACTTAGTTTTTGGTTCTTATGAAGGTGATTTGTGTGTGTGTGTGTGTGTGTGTGTGTGTGTGTGTGTGGAGATAGTTGTTAAATTGGTGTTTTTGGTGGGAGAGTTGACTGGTGGAGCCTTCTGTTCCACCATCTTTCTCTGCCTAGATATGAAATCTTAAAGCTCCAAAATAATCTCTTTGACTTTATGTACTTCATCCTGGACACATTGATGTAAGGAGTAGGAGGTTCCCAATAGCCTAGAAGTAGGTGGCTCTTCTAGGCTAAAGTTCCACACTGCCAAAGGCTTTATAATGCTAGGTCTGGAGGGTGATGGCCATGCTTATATGACTCCATAGGTCCTTACCTAGTAGAGGTATTCTGTGGTGGCTCCACTTCTGTGGCAGGCTTGTGCCTAGGCACCTGGGCTTTCTAATACATCCTCTGAAATCTGGTTGAAAACCACCAAGCTTCTCCCATTCTTGCATTCTGGGTGGATGCCTGCAGACTCAGAACCACGAGGATGCTGCCAAGGCTTACTGCTTTACCTCTCTAGAGCAGGTGGTCCAAGCAGTACCTGGGGCAGTTGAGTCTTAGCTGGAGCCAGAGTAACTGAGATGTGATAAGAAGTATCAGGGCAGCACAATGAAGTAGCATGCCAGGCCCATCCCCTGAAACCATTCTGTCCTTCTAGGCCTCTGGGCCTGTGACGGGAGAGGTGACTTTGAAGATTTCTGAAATGTCTTCAGGTCCTTTTTATCATTGTTTTTATTATTAGCACCTGGATCCCTTTTATCTGTGCTAATCTCTCTAGCAAGTGGTTGCTCCATAGCACCCTCAGGTTACTCTCATAAAAATCTTCTTTCCTTCTCTACCACAGAGCTAGTCTGCTAATTTTTCAGATGTTAACGCTCTGTTCTCTTCTTAATCATAAATTCCACCTGTAGGTGTTTTTTTTTGTTTGTTTGTTTGTTTGTTTTTGCTGCTGTATCTGATTGCAAGCTGTAAAAAGTAGCCATGCAACTTCTTGAACACTTATGTTTTTCTTCTGCCAGTTACCCCAGGTCATCACTCTTAAGTTCAGCTTTCCACAGAGCCTGCAACATGGACACAATGCAGCCAAGATTTTCATCACAGTGTAACAAGAGTGACCTTTGCTCCAGTTTCCAATAAGTTTCTCATTTCTGTCTGACACCTCATTAGCATGGCCTTTACTGTCTATATTTCTATCAGGATTTTGGTTACAACCACTTAACCAAATTCCAAAAGGTTCCAAACTTTTATTTTTTGTCTTCTTCTGAGCTCTCCAAACTCTTTCAAAAGCCCATTACCCAGTTGTAAAGGCACTTCACATTTGCAGGTATCCTATAGCAACACCTCAGTATTCAGCACCAATTTTCTGTCCTAGTTCATTTTGTGTTGCTATAAATGAACACTTGAGACTGGGTAATTCACATAGAAAAAAGTTTTGTTTGGCTCATAGTTCTTCAGACTATACAAGAAGCATGGTACCAGTGTCTGTATTTGGTGAGGGCCTCAGGAAGTTTCCACTAATGATGTAAGGTGAAGGAGTGCCCACATGTTCAGGAGGTGCTAGGCTCTTTTTATCAACCAGCTTTTGTGGAAACTAAAATATGAGAACTCACTTACCCAGTCTTCGTTGCTGGTGGAAGGGTATTAATCTATTCATGAGAGATCCACCTCCATGACCCAAAAACCTCCCATTAGACTCCATTTCCAACATTAGGAATCAAATTTCAACATGAAATTTGGAGGGGACACACTTACAAATTATAGCACTACAGCTTACAGTCTTTTATTATTATTATATTTTTATTTTTACTTCTTTTGTTTTTAGAGACATGGTCTTGCTATTTTACTCAGGGTGGCCTAACCTCCTGGGCTCAAGTGATTCTCCAACTTCAGCCTTCTGAGTAGCTATGATTCCAGGGGCATGGCACCATGCCCAGCTCTCTTTTCAGATTAGTTTTGTGCTGGAGCACTTTTTCAATGCTATGCTAGGTTTCTTTCTCTGAGCCTAGAGATTAGCCAGTGGTTTTCTCAAATCTTTTCTGAGCATGCATTCTACTCTGGGTATGCACATGGTGTTTTTGAAAGTCCTAATCCCCTCCCACTCCCCAAAAAACTCCCCCCCCCAGATCTTCCTACAGACTTTAGGTGATCTATTATGTGTCTCAGTTTTGTGTCTTAATCTTTATCTCAGGCGATTGCAAGTTTTTCCTTCATTTTACATTTTCTAGCACTGCCAGTGACTTTTCTATCTTGTATGAGTTCTGAATTAGGCCAAACAGAAATGAGGGACTTGTATAAGTTCTTCAGGTAACTCCCGGGCATTTTAGAACACAAACACAATAACTCATTAAAAGGTCTTCTTTGCTCCTTCTGGAAGCATAAACCGGGGTCCCCTCCTGGAAATGCAGGTTGTTTTCTTCAAAACCACCTCTATCTTGGGAGGGTTTACAAGGCCAAGTAAAAATACCATGATGTTTCTCTACTATTTTCAAGTTATCTCTTTGTTTATTCAGCATTTGCTTAGTTTCTGTAAACTTTTAACTATTTTTAAGAGCTCCAGCAAATTTGGATCTTACAGTTTCTGCTTGGTTTTCAATGTTTCCGTGGAGGCAGAAAAGCTCGTAGCTACAAACTTTACCATTTTGCTCACGTCACTCATCAAGTATTTTTCTTTGGAAAAAAGATTTCTGGGCTTTTTCTTTTTTTCTGGAACCTAGTAGTAATTGTATATATGGTAATGAGACTCTTGCTATGTAATCCATCACAGTGTAATACTTGCAGTTTTGTTTTTGTTTTCGTTTTTGTTTTGAGACAGAATCTTGCTTTATTGCTCAGCCTGGAGTGCAGTGGCAGGATCATGGGTCACTGCAACCTTGATCTCCTGGGCTCAATTGATTCAAGTGATTCTCCTGCCTCAGCTTCTTAAGTAGTTGGGACCACTGGTACATGCCACCATGCCCAATTCTTTTCTTTTCTTTCTTTCTTTCTTTTTTTTTTTTTGTAGAGACAAGATCTTACTGTGTTGCCCAGGCTGGTCTCAAACTTCTGTGCTCAGGTAATCCTCCCACCTCAGCCTTCCAAATTGCTGGAATTACAGGTGTCAGCCACTGGGCAAAAACCTTTTTTTAGATTTTATTTTTAAATTTTTTGTAGCAATATGGTTGTACTATGTTGCCCAGGCTGGTCCCGAACTCCTGGGCTCAAGTGCTTCTCCCACCTCAGTCTCCCAAGTAGTTGGGACCATAGGTGCACTATGTTGCCCAGGCTGCTCTTGAACTCCTGGGCTCTAGTGATCCTTCTATCTTGGCCTTCCCAAGTGCTTGTATTATAGGCATGAGCCATCACACCTTCATCACATTATGCTTTTCTTTTTTTATTTCATTTTTCATTTTTTATAGAGACAGGGTCTTACTGTGTTGCCCAGGCTGGTCTCAAACTCATGGGCTCAAATGATTCTTCTGCCTCAGCCTCCCAAAGTGTTGGGATTACAGGTGTGAGCCACTGCACTTGGCCACTATGATGTTCCGAAGTACTTGATTAGCACCTGGGAATAGTTCATGTGAAATCAGGCTGAAGCAGATCCTGAATGAAACAAGATTTTCATGGCATTCACTTGTGTTGCATTGACACTACTCTTTCAACTCACATTTTCAACTTAATGGGGAGAGTTTCCTGTGACCAAATATTTTAGTCTTGATTTATAGATGGGTATGATAGTAAGCTTACATGAGCCAATTTTATAGCCCCAATCTGGGGTAGCCATCAATTGCAGTGGGGAAAACATATTTTATCACTGGGCAAGACCATGGTCAGTAAATTTGTTTGCTCACTTTAATTGAGAGAAGAAATAGAGGTATCTATGTGCACTGATTCGTGGGCAATGGCTAATGGTTATGTCTAATGGCCAGTGACATGGAATGGCAAGATTTGAGAATTAGTGACAAGGAGTTCTGGAAAAAGAGATGTATGTGTGAATCTCACAAAATGGGCCCTAATTGGAAGATAGTGACTTGTGTGAATTCACACCAAAGAGAATTCACACTAGGGAAATCCTCAATAATCAGGTTGACAAAATGACAAAATTGTGGATGTAGTCAACATCTTCCATTAGCCACTAAAATAGTTGTTTACAGAACTCAAGAGTTGAAATGGCAGCCAGAGAAGTAGGAATGAACAATATTTATGGGCCAAACCTCATAGGTTCTCCCTGGCCAATACCAAGCTAGACAACTTTGTGTGTGTGTGTCTACCAGCCAATGATAGAGAACAACATTGCACCCCCAATACAATCACACTCTCCAGGGGAATCAACCAGCTACTTAGTGGCAGGTTGATTGCAATGACCCCTTCCATCATGAAAGGCCTTCCATTTGGGATGTGTTTGTACTCACTGGAGGGCCTTCTGCCTTGAATATGAAATTGCCTTCATATCTTAATATTTCTGCCAGCATCACCAACGAAAACTTATAGAATATTACCCTTTTGTCCCAAACAACATTGTTTCTGAATATGGGACTCATTTACACACTGTTTTCCAAAGTGATTTTACCAACATTTGCTCCCACTGAACTTAGGAAGATGAGAGTCTCTGTTGCTCCACATCCTCATCAACACTGCTTATTGTCCAATTCCATTTATGGGTAAACAGTCTGTCATTTCCAGTGAAACTGACAATGAGAATATCTTATAACTTAGCAATTTATTTCGTCAGTATATGCCCTAAAATGCTCTTGAGAAAGTTCATGAGAAGGTACTCACACAAATATTCAGAGCAACATTATTCATGTTAGCAAACAAATGGAATTTCTATTTTACATAAATAGTAGAATAGAAAATGTTGGTACATTCACTCAATAAAATACCAGGCATTAGTGAAAATAAATGAACTAAAGTTACGTGTTGCAGTGTGAATAAATCCCAAAAACATAATATTGAGTCAAAGAAAAATATATACATTATGATTCCATTTATATAAAGTTAAAGAACAGGAACTCTGTACATATTTTTTTAAAAAATACAAGCAAGTGTTTGATTCTGTTTACAAAGGAGGAAGGGAATGGTTAACACAAAATTTAAGATAGAACTTTGCTATGAGAGGGTGGTGCGATGGGTAGGGCACATATGGGCTTCTCTGATACTGTAGAATTTGTCAAGCTGAGTGGTAGGTATATGTATATTCGTTTACTATTTTCTTTAAGCAATGCTTGCCAGAATATATGCTCTGTGTTCACAAAAACTTGTTCTCCTGCAGGGTACATAGAGTTCCACATTTCCCAGCCTGCTTGCCTTTAGGGGAACCCATAACTTCAGTTCTAGTCAATAAAATGTGAAGGGACGTGAGGAGCATCGCTCCCACACAGAGATAGTAAAAACTATCACATGATCTCCTTGAGATCTTTTCCCTGTCATGTTGACTGAACCAGAAGATGGAGACAGCCTGGACCTCTCGGGTCACTGCTGAAAGGGGGTGCCCTGGAGAACCTCTGGACCTGCAGTGAACTTTGTGTAAGTGAAAAACTATAATTTATGTGCTAAGCTACTGAGATGTAGACACTTGTTACTGCAGAATAAATTAGTCTTTCTTGTTTAATGCAGTGAACTTACATGATTTATTTATTTACCCTTGTGTACACAGTAAATTTCCCAGTATAAAAAAGAAAGCTCGTGCTTAAGGGAAAGACTTGGAGAGGACAGTAGAATCACCCACAGTTCCATCTCATATTAGGCAGGCTCCTTATTCAAATGACGACTTCCTGGAACCTCAGTTACTTCGTTTAAACATAATTGAATAATTATGCCTGCCTAATAGGGTTATCTGGGCATTAAACGGGATAATGTATTTCATTGACTTAGTAAAATGCCAAGTATCTATAGATATTAAATAAATATTAATTTTTGTTTTGTTCTTCTGTAAAAGGAAGAGAACATATAGAACAGGTAAAAGGAGAGATTAAGATAAGATTAAGAGATAAGACAAGCGATTAAGATTAAGATTAGTGTCTTGACTGAGCGAAGACCAAAGAAAATGTAGGCAGAAAGAGCTTAAAACAATTAGTTAAAGGGAAAACCCAAGTAAACCTCAGGGCTGGGATAGTTAGGACTTTCCATGGCCCCCTCCCATCATCTGGTAGTGCAGTACTGGGAACATGATGAAGTGGCATCATTGTCTGTGGTAAATATTTGAGGTTTGTCGTCTCACGCCAAGGAAATCGAGGATGCAGGCACACAAGAAGTGAGTTTAAGAGTGGAGGTTTAATAGGCGAGAGAAAGAGAAGAGAAAAGCTCTCTCTCCTGCAGAGAGAGAAGGGATCCCGAGTGGGTCTTCCGGTTTTGTGGTGAAATGCATGGGGTTTCATAGACGAGCTCTAGGAGGCAGTGTCTGGTTTACATAGGGCCCGAAAGATTGGTTGGACCAGGTGTGCTGTTTGCATAGCCTGTGAAGAAGCTGGCCATCCCAGCCTAATCTTGAATTATGCAGATGGGGTCTCTACCTAGCTGGCGCCATGTTGTCTGCTTTTTTACCATACACACGGTGACAAAGAAAAAGAGCGAGGGAACCTCATGTTGAATATACATGGTTTCCATATATTGCTTTTCTGTTGGCACAGCTGCTGGCATTTTTGCTTGCTTACTTATGCTTGCAGCTTGATTTCTCAGGCTGCTTTTTGGTACAAAAGAAATGATTTGCGGGCTGCTTTTTATTAAAAGGAACCTTATCAAGGACTCTCTTACCTTCACTATCTGCCTAAATAATTTCTTTCTAGCTTCTGTGTTAATGAACATCATCACAAGGGTGATGTTGAATCATGAATTACCACCCTGAAAGTTAAGACCACCAGAATGTCAAGAAATTCACTGTGACTTAGACCAAGGTTGCCAGAGTCACCTCCTTTCTGAGGTCATTCTGGGTAGACCTGCAATGAGTGGGCTTCAGAGACCTCTTGAGCTGGCCTGTCTTGGGTCTGCCAGTTCTCAGCCACTGAGGACAGGTCTCACTCTTCTCTATGAACCTTTCCCTCTTTTCTTCTGTCCCCATACCAGGCATCTCCTAGAGTACTACTCTCTTTGCAAAGAGCTGAGATATCTAGGCCAGTGGTTCTGAGTGTGCAGAAGTGTCAACTGGAAGGCTTGCTAAAACACAGATGGCTTGACTTCTCCCTCAGAACTTCGGATGCAGTAGGTTAGTCTAGGGTCCAAAAATTTGCATTTCTCTCAAGTTCTACAGTGATTCTGAACCCCACTTAGAAAACAGTCTTTGATTTTCTCCGGTACTCAGAAAGTAAGAGATAGAAGGAGTTTCCGCCATATTAGAGGGTCAAATTCTCCAAGGGCACCAGCCATTTGGATATTCATTTTCCTGAGCTCTGTGGTGGGGGCTAATTGTCTGACCTCACAACTAGAAGTGATACTGGTGTTTGCATTGGTCCCTTTCAAGTGACTCAATTAAATAGCAGAAAGTGATAGAGGAAACTAAGGAAGAGGACTGGAGCTAGACTTCTTTAAAAGGACTTTTTCATGAAAAAATCTGTTATTCTCTAAGAAGAAGTTGCTGCAGGCTGATTGTGGGAGTGACCATTTGCAGGAAAGGAAAGGAGGCAATTCCAGGCACCCTGTGGGACCTTCCCAGGTCTAATTTCTCATTGTAATGAAGACTGATGGGTAATGGGATCAGCTTTTTGCCCAAGGGCCTGCATGGTTCTGTGGGAACATTTTCCCACTGTGGCACATTTGGTCTGTGGGGAGAGGATGGATGCTGGAGGCAGACTTGCTGGCAGGAAGCAAAGCCAGGCTGGCCTCTTGTCATCTGATTTCCTGTGTATGGGGCTGGCCCAAGGGAACCTCATGTCCTCCTTTCTACCCAAGGTCACAAGGAGCTGCCAGGGCTGATAACAGCCCCAAGTTACAGCCCCTCAGGCAGACTCTGTGCAGAAATGTGACTCCATTAAAACACAGCCGTCACCCTGAGGCAGCTGAAGCAGCCGATAATAATCTTTAGATCTAACCCTGAAGTTTCAAGAAATTACTGAGAATAAAATAATGTCAGTACAATTTCCAAAAAAACAAACAAATAAAAAACAACAACCTAGTCCTGGTCTAGGCCAGTTAGAGAAGCTGGGGTCAAGGAAATAACTGAGTTTTCTTGAGCACATTCTAAGTACCTGGTGATTTACATATGTTTTCTAGTTTGCACATTTAGGGCAATGCTGGAAACTAGATTTATCATCTTAATTATTTGAGGAAGTAAGCTAGGGTCAGAGAGGGTAATTGATTTGCAAAGTTTGATAAGTGGCAAAGTATGGCTATGAAGTATAAACTGGCCTGACCCCAGAACTATGTCCTCGGCCGTAGGCCCCTGCTTTCAGGAATGACAGGCCCGTTTTCACCAGAATGAAGTAGAAGTAGGCCATTCGAGAATAAAAGGTCTGTACACATTGATACGTGCCTTTTATTTTCTAAGAAGGGCCCATACATTTGCCAAACTCCATGCTTTTTTCCTGATGCAAATGGGATATTCATCCCTAATTCTGAGAATCACCCCAAATGCCAACTTATCTGTAATAGCTCTTCCTCTGTAGCTCATGTTTCCTGGAATCCCGCCTTCTCAACATTTCTATAGCATTACTGTATCTCACACCTCATTCATTTATTTATTAATTTATAAACTAAAAATAAAATGCTTTCTTCCCTAAGGGCATAACAGAAACCAGCCCATTCAGAAGGCTTTGCCACTGATTTCAATTAATCGCCTGACACTGCCCCTCCTGTTTTGTCTGATAAGAGACTACCCACCACGGAGTTGTTCTGGCCAGTCCACTAAGAATATGAAGTGAGGAGTTTTTTTGGTCCTCTGTTTCATCTTTTGACATTAGAGGGCTGACAACTCCACCCTCAGATCATGCTAACACCGCCATTTCTTGTACAGGGATCCCATTAAGGGGCACAAAGTTCAATTGCATATGGACACATTTCTCCTTTCATGAATACTAATAACTCCTTCTATAGCTTATTAAATATGTATATTCAGTCACTCTGTTCAGCATGCATTACTGCTGTCCATGTCCCTCCCTTGAAGTATCTGTTCTGGTTTCTTTCCGGAAGCTGTGCTACCCAAGTTGTCAGAAAGGCCACCCTACAGGCTGCAAAACTTTGTAAGAAATAAAGCTCTCCTTTCCAAATTTATAAACCTTGTCATTCTGCAGTTGACACATTCATTCAATAGACATTTATTGAGAAATACGTTTCTATGCTAGATTTCTTTTTTAGGCTCTAGGGGCACAGAAATGCATAAGTTCCTGCCTTCCTGGAGCTTTACACACACACATACACACACACACACTATATATATATATAATATATATGTAGTTTGATTTCAACTGGTGAGAAGTGTTATGATAAAAAATACACCTGAGTGAGCAGCTCAAGAGTGTTTTGGAGGAAAGGACTTATTATAGAAAGAATGGTCTTAAAAGGCCTTACTGGAGAGGGGACATTTGATCAGACACTTAAAGTTATAGAGCAAGTGATATGACAATGTTTAGAGGAGAATATTCCAGGCAGAGTGAGTAGCAAGTATGAGGGCACTGTGACGGGAAAGAGTGATGTGCCTACAGTGAGAAGGAGTGATGTGTAGGGGCAGCATGCTGTCCAGTGTGGCTGGGGTGGAGTAAATCTAGGGGATCATGATTGACAATATGATGGCAAAAGTCAGACAGCTCCCAGCTCCCATCTTCCTAGCTCAACCTTGGGCAAGGCAAATCTCTTTTCTGAGCCCTGATCTGCTCATGAGTAAAATATGGACTACAATGCCTATTAGACTGTGTTATTTGATAGCTGAACCAAGAAAATGTGGAAAAGGCCTAACTTAAATAGACTCAATCATAATCTTCAGTTTTCTTCCTTTTTTCTACCCTCCACTCCTTCATGTTCTCTTTTGTTTCCCTTTCCTTCTTCCAAAAAAAATAAATAAATAAATAAATAAAAATCTTGCTGGTCCTCAAGCATATGGAATTGGCTTGATCAAGTTTCTTGCTGTCCTTATCAGAGGGAAAGTCCTTGGTGGCAGTAGAACCAACCTGATGGTCTCTTGAGTGCTGAGTTCCATCCCGGAGGAGCAGGGAACAGAAAGGGAGTAGCTGCCTGGAGATGTCATCAGTGAATGAGTCCCAAGCAGGTACTAATTAAACTGTATTTTAAGGGATGTCTGGAATAGTCTAGGGCGTTCCAAGTAGGGCAGGGTGTATTCTCTGTGATAGGCAAATAATGCCGCCCCTGAAAACTTCCATGCCCTAATTCTTAGAACTTGTGAATATGTTGCCTTACATGGCAAATGGGACTTAGTGAATGTGATTAAGTTAAGGATCTTGGAATGGGAAGATTATTCTGGCCCACCCAGATAGGTCTACTGTCATCACAAGTGTCTTTATAAGTGAAAGAAGGAGGCAAGAGTATGAGGATCAGAGAGAGAACTGAAGACATTCATCTGCTGGCTTTGAAGATGGAGGAAAGGGGCTGTGAGCCAAGGAATGTCAGCAGCCTCTGTGAGCTGGGAAAGGAAAGGAAATGGATTATCCTTTAGAGCCACCAAGGGAACACCACCCGGCTAACACCTTTGTTTTGGCCTCGTAAGACCCATTTCAGATTTCTGGCCTCTAGAATTGAAATATAATATAATTTATGTTGTTTTAAGTCACAAAGTTTGTGGTAATTTGTTACAACAGCTGCAGGAACTTCATACATTCCAAAGAGAGAAAACTGGGAGCTGGCTCCAGAGAGGTTGTGTACTCTAAAGGGCTTGGTTCTCCATGCACTTCCTCTTGTAACCAGGACACGTACTAGTTTCCTTCTGCTTGTGTCTCAGAGTTTTTAACATCTAGCAAATAATGTTACTGAAACCCTGGTTAACTACTTCTAAACCCTCCTCACACTGGAATTCTCCTTCCCTATTTTCCCTCGGACTTCATCTTTGTATTCATCAGACAATGTATAGAACCATTCCCAATGGTTCTATATGTCAGATATGTCACATTCTTAAATGATCCCCGACTCTAATTCTTGCTTCAATTTTCACCCTGTTTTAAAACCCATCACCTCATTGTAGTTTCCCACATCAGATCTATACTCTCAGCTACCAGATATAGCATTGCAACTTGGATGTCCTACAGTAACTTCTACAACTGAATTACCCCTCAGGCTCATCCCAAATAATCATGATGAATGGCAGAAACATCTTCGTAGGAAGATAGTGGAGAAATTTCAGAGGCACACTTGGTTTCTCCTTCTCCATCCACCGTGATGTCTAGGTGCCCATGTGTTTATTGCTAGCCTTATAACATGTTTTGCAGCTATTCTTTTCTCCCCCTTCCACTGTCCATAGCCATTTTATTTCTTTACTGTGTGCCTCTTGACTGGCCTTCTCCATCTGCCCTCAGTGTCCTCTAATTCGTCCTGCAGCTGAGTTACCCAGCAGGTTAGTGCCACGTCCATCTTGGGCTGAGCAAGTTACTCCCCCTTCGAACATGCCCAGCTGCATACATAGCAGTCTGTTCTTTATCTGCCATTCCAAAATATTTCTGATTTGGCACCAGTCTACTTTTTCATATGAATCTGACCACATTTTCCTGCCAGCATACTGTGCATTGCCCTGTTCCTGGCAATTCATCAATCCTTGAATACACTCTTATTTTTCTGATTTCATGCCTTTATTCAGACTATCCTACATATGACCTCTTTTCTATTGAAGTGCTTCCCTTTTCTTCTAGACTCAAAGAAAATGCTAATACCCTTCTAAACCCTTATGAGATCCCCTGTCTATCTTCTTAATTAATGTGCCCCTCTTCTATTTTTCAATATTGAATATGAGAGTCGAGCTCCTCTCATGATAAGAGTTGAGTCATTTTGTGCCTTATAAGATTTCAAGTTTGTAGCCAGATCTTCTTTTGTTTGAAAGTATATCAGGGATACTCAGTTTGTAGCCATTTTTTAGGGTTTTTGGAATGTTTTCGTATTAGCCACCCCTCCCCATCTTCCCATTCGGGGTTAAATGCCTGCCCACAGGGCCACCTTTCTCTCAAATGCAGTTTCACTCTTTGGGAAATGTGCTGGGCATCTTCCATTTGCCTCGCTCACTCTATTTCCCACCCTTCTTCACCCTGCTCTGTGCGGCTAGGGGCTCAACTATATGGATTGTATTGATGGGTTCCTTTACTGCCTGGCTTTGGTTTCAGTTTGTCCAATAGGAAGCACCATTAGGAGACTGGAGGGTCTCGTAATGCAGGGTCTGGCATGTAGAATCCAGCAAACTCTTTCGATGGTAAGGGTGGGTGGGCTATGTGTAAGCAATTTCTGATGCTGCCGAGCCCTGCAGTAATGGTACTGTCAGCTGTCATTATTGTCATTCTTATGAACTTGTTGAGCAACAGTTAGCAGGCATCTCTCGAACACTACAGTTCTCAGCATATGGAGATTGCTTAGTAAATGATGGTGGAATCAAGTAGAATCAAACAATGGCTGAGTCCTTCTTTCTCCTATAGCTGTTGGAACTCAGAGATGTCTACTGCTAGTAGCAGGATAATATACTTGGGTCACATAATCTCTTTTTTGCCCAAACTTCACTGCTTTCCTATATGTGATAAAATTCCCCAAAGGCTATTCTGATTCTTTCTAGGACTGAGAGAGCATGGCAGTATTTGATTGGCAGTCCAGAAAAGGCAGCTTCTCTGGGAAACAAGACTAGACAAGGCAAGAGGCTGCTGAGTGAGTGAAACAACCAGATCTCTGGGGAAGTGGAACCCCAGCTCTTGGCTGAGACAGACTGTGGATAAGCAGCTCCCCAGGAAGAGCACTCCCTCAGCCTGGCACTTAAAGCTGCCCATTCCACTTCAGCTCTGCAGACCATGCTGGTATTATTTATAGGGAAGAGAAAAGTAGTTGAGAGAGGTCCTAGGACATGGCACTGGGGCCAGTAAGTAGCATTTCTGAGGAGTTGTTGCAGTGGAAGGCCAAAGTCTCTGGAAAGAATCACAATGAAAGGAGTCTGAAATGGAGAGAGATGGGTTAGCCCTTGATGGCTTTCGATGTGCAGTGCAATGCTGTCCTGAAGTGAATCCCAGTGGTAGTTCTTGTGTGAGCCTGGACCAGCAGCATTAGGGCTACTTGGGAACTTTTAAGAGATGCAGATTCTCAGGCCCAACCCCAGTGTATGGAATCAGAATCTCTGAGGCAGGAGGGCCCACTTGTGATTCTGAGGCTTGCTGGTATTTGAGAGCAACGAGTTAGAGGAATCTGTTGTTATCACTCCTACTGGTATACAGGGTCTACTAGTGGGTATTGTAGGCTAATGTGGAAGTAATGTATCCCCTTCACTGCCTCTCCAGATAGATGGCACAACACAGAGAGAGTTAGAGGCTTGGTGTGGGGATGGAGAAGGCATTTATATATGAAAAGCTTTGACTTCTCTCTTCAAATTTCATCTAAATCTTGTGTGTTAGAGTCTGTGATGACTGAAGGGAGAGATTCTCAGCAAAAATGGAGGGGTGGATAACAGTCCTGAAGGGACCCTGGGCTCCTGTATTCAAATTGGCACCCAGTGTTTGGCTAGCCCCCGGCTCAGGATTGCATAAGGGACCCTGAGTCATGTCTCACTGCTGAGACTGAGGAACTGGAGAAACCTGCCTCACCTTCGGTCTCCAGCTATTGCAGAACAGAACAGACTTGAGGGAGATGCTCAGGCAGAGATAATCTCAGTATATGAGTCAAGACACTGGCATCAAGAAGCATCTCACAGCCCAGAAGCCACAAGTAAAGGAAAGTAAATTAAAGGCAAGAGGCTCAAGGACACATCATCAGCCCCAAGCTTCTGGCTTGTGGGTCTCATTGGGTGGATGCAGCTCTGTTTCTGTGCACTGATGTCTGACATGGGACAGATGATAATTAAGGCAGAGGCCAGTAGAAGCTCTGTTCTGCATCCTCAGAATCCCTCCTCTTGGTGGGTGGGCCTTTTATTGGGAATTTTGAAAAGATGCAAAATGTTGATCATGTTATAGTTGGCACTCTGCTGGCTGTGGGGGCTATTTGGAGATCTCCAGCTGATATTCTGGTGATATTTGACAAGGGGATCCAAGAACAATCAAATTTGCTGAAGATGCCATTGACAAGTCACCTTTCCCCGCAAGGGCCTCCCAGGAAATACGTGTGCAGAGATAAAAGCCAAGCGAAGCAGCACTTTATCCCTAGCACAGCTCCGATCAACTATGGTGAACAAGTATAGAATGTTCGTCAGAATTTATGGAGATTCCTGACCTTGGGCGGGCCATCTGCCCTGACCACCGCCACCTGAAAACCTACCTCTGTGTCTTGGAACTCCATTCCACAGTTCTGGGGGGGTCACACGCTGGATGAAGTAGAGTGGAATGCCAGAGATGGGAAGCATCTCTCACAGGAGACAGATGCTAGGGAATGCAATTGAGAGGAAGAAGGAGAGGCACACTCCCATGGGACCCCCTAGAGGTTGACAGAGATCCAAGGCACTTCTATTTTTGAGGTTCCTGATGTATCAAAACACAAAGAAATTGAAAAGAAGGTCATACAATTTATAGATATTACATGCTTACTTTAAACAAGTTAGTGTTTTCAACAAAAATAAGGCAAAGATAAAATTGTACAATATAATCCCAGAATTAAAGAAACAAAACAAAACAAAAAAACTTCATGTAGCTGATATTACAAGATGGTGCTCCAGGAGGCTTGTTGTGGGGATGGAGAAGGCATTTATGTATAAAAAGCTTTGACTTCTTTCACATTTAAAGTTGTGTGATGGGTGTCTTCTTCCTTCAGCCAGCCAAGTTAGCTCTATGACTGTGTTATTGTACTGAACATAAATGTGTGGGTCAAAAAGAGTGCATTGGAAGTCTCTGTATCATCAGAAGCGTTAACTGAATGGCTTTACTGTTTTGCAACCCTTATCAGACCTGTCCCAGCCAAATCTTCGTTTTCAGTGTGACGGGGAAGATGGCATCCAACACAGAGACCTGAACTCAGCATATAACCACACATACTGGGCAGGCCTGTCCTACCAGAGAATGGTAGGTGATTCCCACCTTCACCCACCCAAGGGGAAGGATTAGGAAGCAGGAAGAAGAGCCTCTACTTCCTCTCTTAAAAGCAACAGAAGGCTGGGTGCAGTGGTTCACGCCTGTAATCCCAGCACTTTGGGAGGCCGAGGCGGGTGAGTCACGAGGTTGAGAGATTGAGACCATCTTGGCCAACATGGTGAAACCCCATCTCTACTAAATAAATACAAAAAACTAGCCGGGCGAGGTGGCGGGTGCCTGTAGTCCCAGCTATTCGGGAGGCTGAGGCAGGAGAATGGTGTAAACCCGGGAGGCGGAGCTTGCAGTGAGCTGAGATCCGGCCACTGCACTCCAGCTTGGGTGACAGAGCGAGACTCCATCTCAAAAAAAAAAAAAGCAAAAAAATAAGCAACAGAAGCCTCATGGTGAGCCTCACGTAATCCTCACTAGCAAGAGAACAAAGAGATGCAGCATCTTGTTCCAGATCACAAAAGGAAAAGCAACTTGGCTGAACCAGGACTGCCCTGGCTTGTGATTGCCCTGTTCAGGGACTTCATTGCTGACATTCCTGGATATAACCATATCTCATTTGTGCATCTTGAGTTTACCTGATATTCAATGCACACGTAAAATTTTTGTTGGTTTGTTTTATGCAAGAATCTATTTGTCACAGCTTCATTTCCTTTCTGGCTTCCTCAACAGCTCCATTCACTATGGAAATCATCTCAGAGTCAGGAGGATGACAGAGACTTGGCTGCTGAAATATTTGACTGCTTCCCCAAGCATCTGAAGCCTCCTGGGAAGGTTTCACTGAGAGAGGTGGGAGACAGGCGGGGTGGGTCTTCCTTGCTTCTGTGCATTTGAGCTCAGGCGCTGGCCCATTTATCTGCTGCAGTGAAGCTCTACTAATGCAAAAGAAATACATTCAGCACAGAGTGCCCTGGAGAGCAGTGAGGATAATAATGCCACTATTCATTATTTTAAAACAAACACAATTTGGAGTGTAGATCTATCTGGAAGTGTGAAATTGGTTTCTCTTAAAGAGCAACTGGCAAGGGAAGAACATGTGACCAGCCCAAGGGCAAGGAATTCCACCAGGGGCAAGCAGTGCAGTGGCACAAACTACAAGCTGGCCCTGCCGGCTGAGCCGCAGTCACAATTGATGTTGGAATATTATAAGAGATACCTATCATCCACTGAAGACCTATTAAGTGCTCTGTGTGCTTGATCTCATTGTCTCCTTACAACTATCCTATATCATAGACATTATTTTTTCCCTTTACCTATAAGAAGAGACCGAGGGTCGAATCAGTGGACAGCCTTGGCAGAGAAAACTTCATTCCAGACTGTTGGGACTTCAAGGCCATGCTGTTTTCACAGTACTTTGTTGTAAGTGCAGAGATAACACTGAACTGTGAAACAAGACACTCCAGCTTTCACTCAGAGCCAGGAAATGGTATGAGAAAGTAAGGCATGCAAAAAGGAAGAAGTCCTTCCCACTGAACAAGTCAAAGCTAGATCTGACTTCCAGCTTGACCAACTCTAGGCACCAAAAATAGTACAACATTGGATAGGTTGTTTGCCAGTTCTGCCCCATTTCTCCCATCTGTGAAAATGGGATTTGAATAAGATAAAAGCTATCCTCTTAAAGGTCTTAATTTTGCGAGAATCTTATGCCAGCAGGAATGTTATTCACTGACCCATCCAGGCCCTTACATGTTTAAAAAAATCCCCACACTGGCCGAGTGCAGTGGCTCACGCCTGTAATCCCAGCACTTTGGGAGGCTGAGGCGGGCAGACCAGGAGGTCAGGAGATCAAGACTATCCCGGCTAACATGGTGAATCTCTGTCTCTACTAAAAATACAAAAGTTATCTGGGTGTTGTGGCGGGTGTCTGTAGTCCCAGTTACTCGGGAGGCTGAGACAGGAGACTGGCATGAACCCAGTACTGGCTGAGTACTGGCTGAGTACACACCACTGCACTCCAGTCTGGGCAACAGAGCGAGACTCAGTCTCAAAAAAAAAATAAAAAAAAAAAAAAATAAATAAATAAAATAATAATGATAAAAAAAGTAAATCCCTACAATGAGTAGGAACCCAATCTAGAACCACGGGCCTGGAAGGTACCTTTAAGGAGAGGGCAGCTCAAAGCCCCACCTGATTATGAGATTTCATTCACAGAAGCTTCAAAAGAAGAATCTACTCTGGAATTACGTGTTTCCTGGGAGCTCTTGTCTTATAGTCATTTGGAGTTTTCTATCCTTGCTTGATGGAAGAGTATTGAGTTGAATTCACAATGCTGCTCTTGAAAAGTTGTTTCAGAGATCATGTGACCAGTGTGGGGTTGGCCTGTCTGGACTTGATGTCTTGGTGTGATCTTACCCTGAAGTCCCACTCCACTCTGCTGGTAATCTTAAAGATCATTGTGATGCAATGCAGAAAGCATGGTTTGGAATCACACCACTCTGGGTTGTTCCATCTTCTATGTATGCACCCATCCTGGGCAACCTGTCCAACTACTTGGACCTTTGGCCTCTCATCTGTTAATTGGGAAAACTGAGGCAGCCGTACCACTTGAGCATTAGATGGGGCAACTGCATTAGATGCTGGATGTGAAGCAGCTGACTTAATGCCGGACCCAGGGCCAGTGTCCTTTCCCCTCTTCATGCCCTTCAGTAAAAAGATGCCTCCCCTGAGACATGGTTCCTGGACTTGGGATGACATCTGGCATGGTAAAGTTGTAAGAGCTCTGTCTCTGAAAGTTTTTGGGGGGCCATTGGTCCTTTTGAGAGCAAAATGAAATTTGTGAACATTTTTCCGAGAAAAGAATCACACTGAGCTATTAATGCTGACGCTCACTTTTAAGACTCTCCTCCCAGAATCTCAGTCAGGCATTTCAGGAGTCTCCCTGACTTTAGAGCTGCCTGTGATTCAGTCCACAGGAAACAGGCAAACCTTTCCCAGACCTTGGGAAGGCACCGAGAGAAGAGGCTGAAGGCCAGGCGGATCGCCTGCTGGCCTTTCCTAATTGCTTTTCTTGTGCTTGTGCGCGAATGTGCTCTTGTTAACCTGTACTTCCTGTACCCCATGGCCCTGGCACCTCCTCTCTGATCTGTGACACCAGCAGGTGCACAATTAGTCAGGAAGAACAAAAGCTCTGAGGTGCGTGGACTCAGCTCTGACCTCACCAGATGTTCTGGCCTGGTTGTTTTCATGTAGGTTTCTGGAGCACCCTGGAGGCTGCTGGCTACTCCTCTCTAGAACACTCCCTGGTACACTGAGGTGGCCACATTCCTCTATGTTCAGTTATCCTGTGCAGCTACAATCATCTGTCCGCAGGCACTTCACTCACAACAAAGCCAGAGATGCCCATTTTATGAGATCAAGGCTCCTTTATTTATGACATGACAGGAGAACAGAACAGACTGCTACGCTTTAACGTGAAAAGAAGGGCCTCTTGATTCCCGGCCAGCCCTGTGCATGTGAAACCTGGCAGCTCAGGCAGCAGCATCTCTGAATGTAGGGAACAGCCACTGGCAGCTTGCTCAAAAGGGCCCTCTCCTGGGAGGAGGTGCCTCCAATTTGGCTAATTGTCTGGCTCTTTTTTCCCCGAGTCCAGAGGCTCCGTACCTGGGTCACCCTTGATGGCACCCAGTAGATTCTAACATAACACCTCATTTCTGGAGCTTCTTCTTGGTGACAGCACATGTCACTTTGTCCTTTCTCCATACTACCCTGTTTGTGTGTCCTTGTCCCACGCACACCAGACCTGGATTACAAATGTTTTCATCTTCCCAGTAGCCACATGCAGCCCCTTCCATCTTCCCAGCAATCTTCTCTTTCTCTAACCTTCTTTAGCTCATTACCCTGTTATATTTTTATCTGTAGATCTTACCATCCTCCGAAGGTCTATTACTTATTTATGTCTTTACCTGTTTATTATCTCTCTTGCTAAAGGATAAGACCATGAGAGCAGGCCCCATGTCTCTCTTGTTCACGTTCTATCCCCAGGGCAAGGACTAAGCACACAAAATCAGTTCTGTTGAATCAAGAGTTTGTGGCAAATGCAGTGATATATTATTATATGGATTCAAAACTTTCCCCTGGGCCTTGTTTTGCCGAGAAATTTATTCATCCTGGAGAGAAGGATTCAGGAAGCTTTGCAGATGGCGAGACAGATTAGTTGTATCTCTGAGATAAAATGTAGTGCCACAGGAGTGGACTACACATTACAGACACTGTGTAGGTTTGTGGGTTTGTGCAATTGTTTTGTTTGCCCTATTTCTGAGCACCTAGATCTATCATTGTTACCCGCTTGCTCTTCCCACATCTCAAATTCACCTTCAATCATAGACATGGAGTTTCAGACTCCCTAGAGGTGGCTCTGTGCGCCATATTGTGCAATCTAATGGCCAACTGTTATTATGCAGCTATGATGGTGCCCACAATGATGGTCACGGTCTCACTGACATGCCAGTGTGGGTCTTGTGGGCAGGATCTTGGAGCGATAATATTTCCTTTTTCAAAGTGTGGTGTAAGAAGCCATGGTGGTTCATGCTGTTCTCTGTCCAGTTGCCAGGAGAAGCTGGGCCAATTCTAAGCATACGGGATCTGCAATGGTAATGATGTTGGAGATGATGATAATGATAGGTAAAATATATGGAGCATTTGCACTGTGGTAGCAACTTTGCTGAGTACCCTACATGTTATTGCATTTAACAATCACAACCATTGAACAAGGTAAATCTAATGGTCATCCCTACTTTGCAGAGAGGAAGGCTCAAAGAAGCGAAATAGCTAGAACTTGGGGTGATTCTGAAGGCTGCACCTTTAAACACTGTGCTCTGTGGCTTTGGTTGTATTTTGGTATAGAAAATAGATTAGAAAGTGCATGCCTAGGTGTTGGGAGGTTCTTGCAGCGGTTCAGATGGGAGTTGCTTAGAGCTGGGGCTGGCAGAAACAAGGCATGGTTTTCTTATGGTACCACTCTTGACTTGAGTAGCAGGGAAGATAAGTTCCAGTAAAAGGACAAAATGCACAGAAAAGAATAAAAATGCCCTCAAGTGTGAGGCTGAGAATACCAAGGTGCCGCAGGCAGGAGACACCTTTGCCTAGCCCAGTGTCACGGTGGTGAGAGAATTCGAGTCTATGAGGGAACAGGCTGTTCCACAGAAACCAGGAAAAAAAAAAAAAAAAAAGCAACAACAGAAAAACAGTGGGTAATGGTGATGCCGGTGGGGTGGGAGAGGCAGAGTGGCTGGGTTAAGCAGATCCAGTCCCAGCTGGGAAGTGACTCAGAGGAGCTACTCCCTCATGATGCAGTGAAAGATGTCAGTTGGAGATGCCTGTTGCAAGATTCAGAGAGGGTAGGATGATTTCCAGACAGTCAGTCAGAGGTGCTGTTTGGAAACCAGGTTTCCAAGCTGTTAGCAAGCTTGTCTTCGGGGGTTTTTCAGAACAGGATTATTCTCATCACTTGTCCTGCATGCCCTCTCCATGTGGCATTTCCTTGAAATATTTTCTTGATTTTGGAGGGTCTATGAACATGAAAGAGAGTATTTGGTTTTTGCCCCTTCCTTCCTTTCTTTCTTCCCTTCCTTCCTTCCTTCCTTCCTTCCTTCCTTCCTTCCTTCCTTCCTTCCTTCCTTCCTTCCTTCCTTCCTTCCTTCCTTCCTTCCTTCCTTCCTTCCTTCCTTTTCTTCTTTCTTTTCTTTCTTTCTTTCTTTCTTTCTTTCTTTCTTTCTTTCTTTCTTTCTTTTTTCTTTCTTTCTTTCTTTCTTTCTTTCCCTCCCTCCCTCCCTCCCTCCCTCCCTCCCTCCCTTCCTTCGTTCCTTCCTTCCTTCCTTCCTTCCTTCCTTCCTTCCTTCCTTCCTTCCTTCCTTCCTTTCCTTCTTTCTTTTCTTTCTTTCTTTCTTTCTTTCTTTCTTTCTTTCTTTCTTTCTTTCTTTCTTTCTTTCTTTCTTTCTTTCTTTCTTTCTTTCTTTCTTTCTTTCTTTCTTTCTTTCTTTCTTTCTTTCTTTCTTTCTTTCTTTCTTTCTGACAGAATCTCACTCTGTCACCCAGGCTGGAGTGCAGTGGCGTGATAGCTTACAGCAACTTACACCTCCCAGGTTCAAGTGATTCTCCTGCCTCATCCTCCTGAGTGGCTGGGACTACAGGCATGTGCCACCATACCCGGCTAATTTTTGTGTTTTTAGTAGAGATGGGGTTTCACCATGTGGGCCAGGCTGATCTCAAACTCCTGACCTCAGGTGATCCACCCGCCTCAGCCTCCCAAAGTGTTGGGATTACGGGTATGAGCCACCCGCCATGCTCGGCTGCTCATTTCTTATACAAGCATATATGACCCTTCCCTAATTATCAGGGTAAATTGGTTTGCAGAAAGCATGGACAAAAAAAGATTCCAAAACATGTATTCAGCACGCACTGTCCTGGTATGGACACAATATATAACCACGATCCGACCAATCCCACTTAGTTGTGGCTCTGCTCTCGAGGAAAAAAACATTTCCCAGTGCCCTTGCAGTTAGGTGGGGTTCAATGACTAGCTCTAGCCAATGAAGAAGAGTGAGAATAAAGTGTGTCACTTCTGGGCTGATTTATTAACAGCTATTTCTCCTTGTCCAGACTCTTCCTGGCCTCTGATCTTGGAGGTCATCCATTCAGCCTAGGTCCCTTAATGACTGTGTGGAGCAGCATCCAGGCTCCCAACCCCATCCCAGACTCTCCTTGAATATGTGGATCTGCAACCGATGAAAATCTTTGTTGTGATAAGCCACTGACATTTTAGACGTGTTGTTACTAATGCATAAGCTATTCACTTTCATGATCTTTCCTTTGCCTGGAATGTCTCCCTTTTTCTTTTCTGCATGACAAACTGCTACATTTTTGAAAATACCCAGCTGTCATAGTAACATCTTGTAGGGGATTTTTAACACTCTTTAGCACAATTACTTGCTCTCTTTATCCCCTGCAGCACGTTGCAGACACCTTCTTACTTTGCATTGCACTTATCTTCCTCTTGTGAGTCTGTGAGCCCTTTGGAGACCAGAATCATCTGTTATTTATCCTTCTATCCCTAGCACCAGCACAGGTCTGGCTCTGGGAGGGAAGTCACACACCAATACTTGTCTGATTGAACTTGGATGGGCACCGTTGTGTCTGTGATGAGATTCGTTGAGACTTTTCCCCAAGGTCACACTCAGTTTCCTTCATTTAGATCCTTGCCTCTAGAGTCTTCATGGTCGGTGAGGCCTCTTTTGTGTTGCCTTAACATTGGGTCCTCTGGATATGTCTCTAGATATTTAGAAAACTGCCCCTGAGGGTGGGTGGCTCCTTTCTTCTCTTTGGTTAGCTTCTTAATTTTATTAGATTGTTGAGTCCTAGAACATGCAGCAGTCTGGATTTGACTAAACCACACTGGAATATTAAAGCATGGGCTTTGGGCACGGATATGGTCCCTTCCACCTCTTGCTATTGATGTTGCCTCAGCCAAGTCACATCCTCTCCCAGACTCCTCCATCCCTAATCTGGAAGAATGATAACAAGCTCCTTCAGGGCTGTTATGGGGGTTAAATAATATAGTCACTTACATAAGATAACCACTTTTCATTTTCCCTTACTAACTGACAAACTGCCAAGTAAGCACAAGAGATAAAAAACATGTGAAACTCTCTGGGCACCCTCCCTCCACCCTCCACCCATGTCCAGGCCTGGCTGATGAAGAACGGGCAGTCACCTCTGCCAAGCCCACCATGGGCATTACCACTCATGTTGTTGGGGGAGGCCCTACAATTCCACTGTAGGCTGCTGATGAGGAGACTGCTGACTGATGCACACATGGCTGCCTGCCATAGACACATACATTCTTATGTCAGCTATGATCTCTGGAGGATGCAGGGACTAGATTTGTTTGAAGCCACCACTTTACAGATCCAGGCCCTTAACTGAGGTCTAAGGATGGATCCTCTATGGGGTGTCTGTGACACCGAAATTACATGCACATAGTAATGGAGGCTGTTATATTTATTTATTTTTTTCCTGAGGAAAGGATCTAAAGCATTCATCCATTTCTCAAGGAGTTCTATGACCCAGAAAACGTGAATGGATGGCAAATCCTATGAGGCAATCCGTGACACAGAGGAAAGCAGCTTGGTCCCTGGCATGCTGTGGGATCCAACACACATGAAGTGTGAGAGGAGAGGGGAAAAGGGGGTGAGATGTGTGAGAACATCCCCAGGGCCCGGTGTTTCCTCTTTTTCTAAATGTGTTAGAATGGGGCAGTCAAAGGCAATCTGGGCACAGGACTCATTGAACAAAGTCAGCCTAGGGCCATCTGTGTTGCACCTCCAGCGTCAGGCCCTTTGCCCTGTAATCCCAATGAAGTCCCATGGCTGATCTCTAAGGGCGGTGCCAATTAGCCACATTTTACAGGTGGGTGGAATGAGCCCAGGGATGCCAGACTACTTTTCCAAGGAAAATCAGCTTGTAGGTGAATGATCAAGGATTTTAAACTCAAATATGTGTGACCCACATGCCAGAACTTCTGAAAAGGGAAGTGAGAATGTAGAAGAATAGTCATCATCAGTAGAGGCCACTCAGGAATACCTGTTGAAGAAAAGAAAGGAAAAAAAATATGGAAGAAAGCAAGGAAAAAAGGAGAAAATCTTAAATCTTTTTTTTTTTTTTTTTTTTTTTTGAGACGGAGTCTCGCTCTGTCGCCCAGGCTGGAGTGCAGTGGCTGGATGGATCTCAGCTCACTGCAAGCTCCGCCTCCCGGGTTCACGCCATTCTCCTGCCTCAGCCTCCGGAGTAGCTGGGACTACAGGCGCCCGCCACCTCGCCCGGCTAGTTTTTTGTATTTTTTTAGTAGAGACGGGGTTTCACCGTGTTAGCCAGGATGGTCTCGATCTCCTGACCTCGTGATCCGCCCGCCTCGGCCTCCCAAAGTGCTGGGATTACAGGCTTGAGCCACCGCGCCCGGCCGAAAATCTTAAATCTTAACAAATACAAAAGTTAGGAAAGACCCAGCCACTAACATCACCATCTTGGGTGATATAGAAAAATGTTTTTTTTCCTAAAAGATTAGAAACACATTTTCATCTTTTTTCCTTCTTTTCTAGGGAAAGTTTCTCTCTTTCCTTCCTTCCTTCCTTCCTTCCTTCCTTCCTTCCTTCCTTCCTTCCTTCCTTCCTTCCTTCCTTCCTTCCTTTCTTCCCCTTTTCCTTCACTCTTTTCTTCTTTCTTTTTTCCTTCTTTTTTCTTCCTTTTCTTCCTTTCTTCTTTCAATCTTTTTTCCTTTGTTTTCTTAAACAGATGTCTTCTGAGCTCTTCTTTTGTGAAATACTGAGCAGAGGGCATTGAGGATGATACAGATGTGTAAACATTCCTAATGCCTGCCTGCTATCAAGAAAATCTTAACCTTTTAGCATGCTTATATCTAAAGCCAATGGAGGGAAAAAAAACTTCCTGACAAATGAAAAATCTAAATGAAAATTTAGAAGAATAATTGTAGAATTTTTGGATGAGGGCATATTTTAGAGAAGAAAACTTATAGCAAAAATGCCATATATGGCAAAATATATGATGTATTAATCAAGTCTCTTGCAAGTGAAAGAATAAAAGTGAAATTAGCTTAAGTGAAAAGAAAATTTAGAGGCATTCGTAGGTAGCTGAAAATCCAAACTGCATGTAGCACGGAAGGTCACTTTCCTGAATATGTCAAGGACTCCCACTCTTGATATGTTGTTTAGATAGATAATAGGTAAGTGAAATAAGATATGAAGAACACATTGCTGATTAACTGTAAATTGCTTTAACTTTTAAGGAAAATAATATCAGTGTACAGAGTGCAGCTGAAAGTATCTATATATGTTGACCTTTTGGAAGGTGATATTACAAACATGAGTACAACGTTTATCACAGTAATGTTTGCAGTATTCAAAAGAGAAAGCACAGAGATAAAAACAACCTAAATAGCTACCAGAGGGGAATGGTTGATTAAGCCACAGAACATTCTTACTATCAGATTTTATGCTACAGTTAAAAGGGAAAAATTTGGTGCATGTTTGAGGGTCAAAGGGCTCAGTCATGTGAATAGCATCATCACACTTCTGTAAAACAATTAAAAATGAAAAGCCTTTATATGCATATCTATTATCTATCCATCAATCTATCTATCATCTGTCTTCATACAATTAGAGAGAAAGGCCAAGGATAGACCCTGCAAATTCTGTTTAACTCAGGTGGGATTAGGAGATGGGGAGAAGATTCAATAATATTTTTATAACTCTGAATTTTAGAATGTGGTAGAACTACTATGCATCACTTCTATCTTTAAATAATAAAACAATTTTTAAAAGGCTAAAAATAGACCATCAAATAGGGAGGTAAAATTCAGCATACTCCTCTTCATTAAGAAAGAGCAGGTGGCCTGCGAGGCCCAGTCCTATACAGAGTTGGTATTTGACAGAACTCAGTTCGGGTTTTTTATTTTCATTTTGGGGTGGCTGCATTAACTCAAGACCCATCTTACAGACAGGAAAGTGAATTGGCAAGAGTGAGGAGATGTGCAAAAAGATGGAAAACTCACAGCCTCTTAAAATTAAGAAGAAATGAGAAAACAGATGATATGCTACTTGTACAATTGAAAACCTCCCAATTTTAATTGTGACTGGTGAAAAAAAGACAATTTTTATCTGTGTTATAAATCAACATAATTTCTCACTATTGTTCACTGCAGCCCATTCTCTTTAGGACAATTTATTTCTATTGCCCTGTAGGTAAGCGGGCTCAGCTTACTTTCAGCAACTGCAACAAGTTGAGTCTTGATGTACATAATTAAATTTAAAAAACCGTGAGACACTTGCTGAAGTGAGAAGACTAGGGGAAATTTTTTCTAAAGTGTAAATTAGCTGGAGAACACGAGTCTTGGATGGTTGTATTGGTGCCAAAGGATGAGTTAGTTTTCTCGGATACTGCCGAGCCGCATAATAAAGGTTGTTTCACAGGCTTCCGGTTCATATGAGCTGTTTGATTTCAAACCCCGCCTGTCTTATAAGCAACTGGGTTATTAACCTTAAAAATGTCAACTTGTTCACATTCATGTGAAGTAAGTTACAAGCTAAGGGACCCTGAAGACTCAGCAGGCATTATGGGCGTGCACATAGTACTCTGTCCTCACACTTTTTCAGACCCAAAAGTAGGGAGATGCAGAGACAGCAGGGGGTGGCACACAGGAGTCTCTTGGTCAGATATGCATGTGTCCCGTGGGAGGAGAGAGGGAAGGCAGGTGTGGGAGGAGCAGGATGCCACAGTGGAAAATCCAGGGCATGGGCTGAGGTCAAAGCTGACCATGAATACAGACTGGGGAGGGTCCCAGAAATAAGCGTTCGACCAGAGCGGCATGGTCGTGTCAGAAGGACTTTGTGTGGGGATAAGGGTGCGAGTGTGTCTCCAGCTCCTCCTTTACCCTGGTCCCTGGTTCTGGAGGCCAGCTCCTCCATACTTTTCATGAAGAGTTCACAGCTCCACAGAAATGATAAACGCTTGAGGAGATGGATATTCTAAATACCCTGACTTGATCATGACATGTTCTATGCATGTAACAAAATATCACACATGCCCATACATATGGACAATTATTATGTGACAATTAAAAATAATAATTAGCAGCTCTCCTGGCCTGGGGGAAGCAAACTAGGTCTGGGAGTCCCACATTCTTTTATTGAAATTTTATATAAAGTCAATGGCCAATTATTGACTGTATTAGTTGGCCATAACCGAGTTCCACAGACAGTGGCTGAAGCAGCAGAATATCATTCTCTTGTATCCCTGGAGGCTGCAGGGCTGAGATCAGGGTGTCAGCAGGGTTGGCTCCTCCTGAGGCTTGCAGATGGCCACCTTCTCTCTGTGTCCTCACATGATCTTCCCTCTGTGCATGTTTGTGTCCTCATCTCCTCTTCCTCTAAGGACAACAGTCGTATTAGATTAGGGCCCATCTATATGACCTCATTTTACTTTCCCATTAATTACCTCTTTAAAATCCTTCTCTCCAAATGTGGTCACATTCTGAGACACTGGGGATGAGGATTTTGACATATGAATTTTGAGGGTTGGACACACTTCAGTCTATTTATTTCTTTTGGTATATTTTCCACTCAAATACCATCAACTGTCCAGATAGAAATGTGAGTGTGTGTATGTATATGTGTATGTGTGTATGTATGTGTGCATATTTGCGTATGTATGTGTGACTGTAAAATGACTAGTTTTTCTCCCTGATAATACTTTTATCTCCCTACTTTTCAACTACACATGACAGCCCCTGGGCTGTGTGCCTTCAAAAAGCATGGCAATTCTATCTCTGGTAGAGCAAGTTCTCTCTGAGAACTTCCACATAAAATGGCTTCGAAACCCATTTCCATTGCTTCCCTCTGAGTTGGACAGAAGCACTGACTCCTCAAACAGGGCATGAAGTCAGAGGTTGTCTCTAGATCTGATTCTGTCAGGCCCCTCAGCCCCTACATGTGGAGGTGCAACTTGTGAAGTGCTCACCCCATAGCAGATCCTTTGCCAGGTCCTCGATGGAGCTCAGCACCCTGGCCTTGTATGACTGCCTTTGTCTCTAAGGCACTATAAGTGCACAGGCATATTTGCATGTTGATTATTATATATCACTACATGCCAGGCATTCTAAATGTTCTGCAGAAGTGAATTAATTTAATCCTCACGATAACTCTATAAGACAAGGACCCTTTTAGGCCCATTCTACAGATGAGTAAACCAAGGCCCAGGAAGCAGAATGACCTACTTGAGCTCAAACATCCAGCCAGTGATAGGTCCTGCATCTGAAACCAGGTAGCTCAAAGCATATTTATTCTTCACACAATCTTGTGAAAAAGGGGCTGCTATCACTATCTTGCAGATGAGGAAAGGGATTTATAGCTGTTTGGACCCAGGAGTGTCTAACTCCAAAGCCATTTTTCTTTCTATTGTGCCAGTCTGTTTGCCTGGACACCGCCTATTCCCCAGTGCCTTGGCTAATCCTCCCTCCTGTCACACATCCCTGTGAACACCCAAAGTCAAGCATGCCTGCTTCTTTACATCAATATTAAAGAGCACAGAAAGCTGTCAGGCCTATTTGGGGAAACAGAAAAGGCACAGGCTTGCTCAAACCTTAGCTCTTTTACTTTCCCACTTTCTGGTTCTGGCCAAGTTACCTTCCTAAATTTTAGCTTCCTCATAAAAGTGGGGATAATAATAACTAGGTAATAGTAGGTCTTCAATGTTCAACAAGTATCAGTTAATTTGTCACCATGTTAGTGTTGAGCAGGGTAGAAAATTGATTGCCAAGTGACCTCTGCTTCTCCCATCAGGAGATGACATTTACTTCCCTACCTCAGAAATCTGGACTGGCCTGGTGGCTTGTTTTAGGAAAAAGAAAGTGATAGAGGTAAAAATGTGTTAGTTCCAAACCTGAAAAGTCCTTGCATGTTTCCACCTTTTCTCTTGAACTCTTACCATGGACATGAGAACAAGCCTGGATGAAGCTGCTGGTAAATGAAAAACCACCCAGAGCAGAACAGTCATTCCAGCTGAGGTCACTGTAGATGAGCAAGCCCCAGACAACTGGCCAGCTGACCACAGATGCATGAGCTAGGTTCAGCTGACCACCCAGCCTGAGAAATTCTATACAGGTGTTATTTAGGTCATTAATTTTGCTGTGCTTTGTTATGCAGCAATAGCTAACTAATACAATCACGTATTATCAGTACTATTTAGAAAAAGCTCAAAAACATGATCAGTTTTATCCAGAGTAGTCTCCTTTCCCTTATCTTCATGTGTGCTCTCATCTGCATGTTCCTATTCTCCTTGTACATACATGAAAGCAACTCCACATTGGCTACTGCTGATGCTTCTAATGAGTGAGAGAGGAAGCATTTGTTCCCATGGGTTCAAATAAACTCTCTTTGCATATGCTTCTCATTGTCCTTATGTCAATATTGGCTTATGGAACTGGAATCTTTTTATGAGCACCATAGAGTGTGATTTTAGCAAAGAGACTAACACTTCTTTTGGCAAAGAGAACACAATTCAAATGCCATTAAAGTGTTAGAGAAAGGGTCAGCTTCCTCCCAACCTGACCAGTTAAGCAGGGCCAGGGGCCTACAATCATGATTCTGAGCTTATCTTTCTGTTCTGTGGCTACAGCCAAAGTACTCTGGGTACTGACCTGTCTGGATGGCCAAGGCATACCCCAAGTTCCTGTAACAACCACTGGCCTCAGATTAGTCTACAGAGCTGTGGCACTTACCAGGACTGACTGTAATTATTGTGTGTGTGTGTGTGTTCCTCCCATTATGTTACACAGCAGTGAGATTAAAAATGGTTGTACTTTATGGAGTCCCGAGTATTTATGATAGGTACTTCCTACCTCAGTTGAAAGACAGATCAGGAATTCCCACTGAAGTTATTTGGCTCCAGAGCACCTAACAGTCACAGCCATAATAAGTCTCAGCTATAGTCACAGCTATAGTAAGGTACAGGTGTCTTTGTGGCTTTTGATTCTCGCACAGTATCAATATGGTTCCCTAGTAAATGTCTTTCGCATGAACCTAACATCACTGTTCATGAAGAAACCCTTCATTTTCTTCCCCTTGACCTTAAAAAATTTCATTTCTTTCAGAGTCTGCTATAATTGTTAGGATTCTAGGTTGGGTTCAGGTTTCAACTCCAACCCTTTCTACCTGGATGGTCCTATATAAACTCCTTGACATCGATGAGTCCCAGGACACAGGTATATAAAACACCTAATGCTCTCTCCTGCCTTGTAGTGTTGTGGTGAGGAAGTACACATAGGTACTCAAAAAAGTTAATATGTTATCAGATGCCTAGAATACTGCTTGACATATGGTGGTGGGAGTGATTAAATAAATGTCACCTGTTCTTCATTTATACATCTGTTTGTGTGACACTATTAGAGCAGTAATTACTTGTCATCTCCCATGACAAAGATAGAGGGATGGAAAAGACCTGGCCCCTACTGAAAAGTTTCCTGATTGGGAAGGGGAAGGTGCTGGTATGAGCATGTTGTTGTCCACAGGGGCAATTGTTCCTGTCATGAAACCAGAGGTCTGAGAAAGCCCGGGGACAGCAGTGTCTAATTCCTCTTGGGTTCAGGGAATTGAGCAAGGAGTCTCAGAGAAGGCGGTATTTGAGTTGAGTTCAGAAGGATGAAGGGGAATTTCACAGCTGAAAAGGTCAGGTCTTCCAGGAAGACGGAAGGGCCTGCAGGAAGGAGCCAGGCCGTTGTAGGCCAACATGGAGAGAAGCTGGGAAGGAAGGCAGGCAGGCTGTCAGGAGACAGGTGTTGGGATAGAGCTGAAAAAGAGACTGGGGACAGAAGGAGGTCCTGCTCCTCAAGAGGGCCTTGTTTCCTTCAGCTGCCTGTGTAAGGGGATGGGAAATAATGTTATTTTGGATGTTGGAAACAGAATTCCACTCAGGGAGAGAATTGTGCTTGTTTAAAAACAAGCCTTAATGGGCCTTTATGGATATGATTGGAGGCCCTGTGGGGATTGTCTGAGTGGGTTGGGGGTTTATCAAGGAAAGCGAAATGTTCACGCTTAGAGGAATTAAGGGGGAAGCGTGGGTGGGAGAGAAGGAGATTGACGCAGGGCGGAGGAGAAGCAGGTGAGAGAGTGGGGGAAGGGAGCAGCAGGAAGTATTGTCTTGCTGAGAGGGTTTGGTGCAGCTGGGGGTGCAGGGGAAAGGACATTCCAAGGCTGCTGAGAAGAGAACGAGGTGTGTGTGGTGCAGTCTTAGGTTGTTTGCTGAGCAACACTGTTGAGCTTCTTCAGGAAAAGCAACTGCAAATCCAAAATGCCTGCATGAATGGTGTTTTCCAGAAATTAAGGGGCGGGGCCTGGGTTCCAGGTCAGAGATTAAGACAATCACCAAAGGAGGGGAGCATCAATATAAGCAGACAGCAGAAACTGGGTGACATAAACAAGGAAGTCCCTGGGAAATCACAAAGACATGGGCAAATATTAAACTTCAGAACAGAAAAGCATATACTTTTGAACCAATTCCATTTGAATATTAAAGAACAGAGAGAGGCCAGCTGTCACCCTTGGCTACATGTGTATGTCAAATGTCACTCATGATATTTGCATGTATAATGTCTTTTTAGAATACTATGCGAAGATACTACATCTTCAGGAGAAACAAAGATGGTTGATTAGGAGGATATTTTGAATTTGGGGGCTTTCAGTGTATCACAAATTTTCAGGGCCACATTTCTTACTTGGTGATATTAGGATATCCCAACCTTTTGAAGTTTTTTCCAGCCTCTTTTTCACTAAGACTATAAACTACATGGGGATAGATCACAAGAATGTCAGAACAGTGAAAAGGGTGGCAGGAATGTTCTAGAACACTCAGTGCCTCAGACACAGCTGAGCATTTAAAATTCAGGCATCACTGAACGGAAAAGCACCCAGAATATTATAAGCAAAATACAGGAATAGAAACGCATCCAGAATATTATAAGCAAAAGGGAGGTGTTTTTGGAAGGACATAGCAGTTGCCTGAAGGAAACTGAGGTGAGGAGTAATAGCCAGGTCTGGCAGGGAATGAACATGGAAATGAAAATTTAAGAAGCAAGGTCATTGCTTGTCTTCTAGGGGCCACATGGTATCTTGATTGTTTCTTCCAGCTAATTTTTTTGTTTTCCTTTATAAACAACTTCCTCCACCCCAGCGTGCCAGGGGTGCCTCAGTCCTTCTCTAGTTGGGCCGTCAGTTCCAATGGGCTCCAGAGGCCTACAAGAGCCCCTCCACCTCAGTTTAGGTTCCTGGAGCCTGAATCTCACCGGTGTCACTGTGGAAGCCTCCCCTTTCTCCAATCATTTGTCTCTGAGTGTGGAGGCAGATCACATGGTGTCCACATGGCTGCAGGGCCTCTGCTGCTGCACTATGGGCAGTTCCCAAAGAGGGAGATGCAGGCTGGAAGTGAACTCACATGTGCAAAATGTAACGGTTTCAAAGAAAGAAGATGAATGATAAAATATACACCTGCCTGTTGGCCAGCACTGCTGCAGTGTACTGTGTCTCCACAGCAAGGAGAGGACAGTTTTAGAGCACTGCATCTGTATAGCCATACGCCAGACACTTATCTTCTCTGGCTTTCTTCCGTCAGCTACTTTGAGTGGGAGACACGGCAGTCCTCATTTTATGATTGGCAACTCGTTTGGGACCTCATGACGACATTCCACCTGAAGGTACCCACTTTCTTCATGAACTGGAGAAAGCTGATGGGCCTACTCTGGAGCCACTCGCACCCCGGGTCCTCCTAACCCCTGGCTCTGCAGGTCTCTTGAACGTGCTAGATGAATTGGGTGGCCTTGCCAAAATGGCTGGTGCCATATCTGGTTATTGCTTCTGCTGTTGCAGCAGCACTTAAAAGGGCCAAAGGGCCACAGACAGACAATCATCCTGTGAAGAGACTGATGGTGAGGAAAGGGCTTTCAGGAAAATAAATGGATCAATGAGAGGAGGTGGCTTAGACTACATATGCATGCAGGTGAATCCTGTGCACAGAGACCCTGTACAGAAGACCCCTTCCATACGTATGTGCACTTGCACACCCCTACCCCCACATGCCTATACAACACACATGAGTACTTGTGTATATACATACATATTAGGAGCCCTGTCTATCTACAGTGTGTCAGAACAAGGAGTTAATCTCCACTTTGCCTTTTGCCACCTGTGTGATCCTGAACAAACCATTCTCTGACAGTAACTTTCTGCATCAGTTAAAATGAAAGTAATTATAGATTTTTAAAGATGTGAGAATAAGCTAATATATGTAAAATTCGGTGGCTGACACATATTTTGCTATAGAGAAATTCAAACTAAATATAAACTACATTTAAACTATGCGTACATAGACTCATACGCATATTCATTCATACGAATGCATGTGTGCATATATGCATTCCTATACACATATAAATTCTTACATATATACAAGCATATACATAGTCATAAATACAAATACACACAATAATTTTTATACACATCTGTGGATGGCATTAACACTTATGCTCATTTATATATTATACATATAAACTTTAATATACACATTCATGAACATATATCAACTTACTCTCAGATACACCACACTATTAGACACACATATATCCACATACACATATTATATATGTATGTATGTATGTGGGTATGTGTATAAACACACATTCTACATAGTAAGAATTCATCTCTAATATTGAAAAAAGTCAAAATAATTCACTATCTAGCTCTGAAAATAACTCTCTGGTAGGTCAACCTTATTGCCTCATGTACGGAAAACGGCTCCAGTTACTTCTTTTAGAGAAAAATATGCATTTTGTCATCTTCGTAAGCCTAGTGGTGGCAGAGGAGGTCCTTGTTTCATGTTATGGCCACACCACTTTCCTGTCTGGGGAGAGGAGCCGGGTCTATGAAGAACCAGCCCGTGTTTGGGATACCACAGGGCCACTGTGAGATGGGCTGTTCTTATACAGAAGTTCTGTCTTCAGCGCTGGCTCATGAAGGCCAGGCTTGAGTCAAGCAAGATGTTTTGCTTCTCTCATTGATGCACCCTCAAGTGAGCTACTGAAGAGCTGCAGTTTTTGTTCCTGAGCCTGTGTAGGTTGTGGGAGGATGGGGAGGGCTGTGTGCAAGGCCCCAGAGTTCTCTCAATCCATCTGCAGAGCCTCCAGAAGTCCTTGGGAAATTGCAATAGTGTTCAGTGGCCCTGAGACAGGAACACAAGCCTGTCATCGGCACTGTCTGCTGCTGCCTGGGCATCTGAGGCCTCCATGCTCAGGACCCCATGCCATGGTCACAGGTCTGTGTGGGGTCTATTGGTTTGCGAGCTCACTTTGGAGACTCCAACATAAAGGACGAAAGCTGCAGGCAGAGTTGGCGGGAGGCTGGTCTTTTGCAAGGAATGGCTGGTTATACTCCATGAGGAAGGACACCCTGCCACCTTATTTATATGGTCACACTTCCATTTATAAATTACAAAAGGGATGAAGAAAGAAGACTTTGAGCCATCGAATTTATGGATTCAATAACTGTTGCCATTTCAGACAGCAGGGTCTCTGGGGAATATTTTCCCATGTGTGCTTAGGTAGCAGAGAGGGAGAGACAAATGTTAAATATTCTGCTGTATTTATGAAATGTCAAATGTGCTTTCCGGGGTAATTGCATGAATATTGAAAAGCCTCGCTGAAATTTATAACCTTGCAACTGAATGTTTGGGGATGCTTCTTGCCAGCAGCCCCTCTGCAGACAGGACAACAGCCCTGGCACGAAATGCCCAAATGAAATGGGATCCAGCCTGGCCTTTCCTGGCCAGCCATTGCCAATGCAGCTGGACAACTTGGCCCAACTTCATGAATGCTTCCCATGCAAGGAGTCCATGTCAGGCCCAGTGGACACATTCAGCATAACTAGAGGACTTGGTTAATGTCAAATATCCCATGATAATTCTAAAAAAAAAAAAAAAAAAGGTTTTACTGTAACTTTCTCCAGATCTGGTGGAATAGCATATAGCATATCAGAATCTAGGTCTATTCTGTTGGAAGATAAACCTTTCCTCTGTTTTTCCAAAATCCTAGCATATTCTTTGACCAAGCAGGACATTCTTACCCCTGGCAGACAAACAAATTCTCAGCATTAACTGAAGAAAAACAAGTGGCCTATCCCAGCCATAGACCTTGAGTAGCATTGAAACATGGCGGGGTGGGGGATGCATCGTAGTTGGTATTTCCTCCTTTTTTTAAATTTCACTTAAGTCAGTTTAATAGTCTCATGAGTCATTCTCATGTTCTCTTGCTTTTTAACCACACGTAACCACCCCATCATAGATCTGGCTGCTTTAATCTCAAAAATGTCTCTTACAACCCTAACTTGCTTTGCTCCCGGGGTGGCTTTTCTTTATGATGTCATAACTTTTCTTTAGGACGCCATAACTTTACAGACACATCACCCACTGTCTCCCCATGCATACTGTGCTCTGCCTCCTCAGTGCTACTCACACTGTCTCCATCCCTGGTGCCCTCTGCGTATCTCTGTGCCTTTGTGCACACTGCTTCCTCTGCCTGGAAGCCCTTCTTCCTTTCTCCACACAGCACATCCCTCCTTACTCATCAAAGTCCCATATAAATGCTAAAGGCACCTGATAGTCTCAGCAAACTTGGCCACCAAATATGAAATCTTCTCCATCTATGCCCACTAGTCATGGACAAAACTCAAGAGTTGCATGAGAACTTCAGTTATCAGGCAATGGTACCAGGGTTTGGGGCAGAAGGAATAGATAAAAGGGATAATCCTGAGGAAGATGATGGAAAGACTGACCCTGATATGGTGAGGATGATTCCAGCACTACTCGTACTACACTAGGTGAGCCAGGAGCTGGAAGGAAGGGTGGTGTGGAAGAAGGTTGGGGTGAAACTGGAGAAATTTTGGGAAAGAAAACTACATTAGAAGTCACGGGCTTTCTGAGGCCACCAGAGGTGAATGGGAGAAAAAAGAGTGATATCAGCTAAGCCATGTACTTTTCTAATTTTCAGGATCAGACAACTTGAAATCTCTCTTCGCTTTTATTGGGCAATCTGTTCTAAGGATCACAGCCCCTGTCTGTAACTGTCGCCTCTTCTGAGGTACAATTATAGGACTCCTCCATCATTACATTCTTTCCTCTCCTCCCATTGCAATGTTTCCATGCTGAGAGGGCTCCAGATAGATATAGGGAAGCTCGCTAGTCTCTGTGCTGAAGCTCAGTGCTTGGCATACCTCTGCCTTTGATGAGGCTCTGGCACAGCCCTGCATCATTCTTCATTTGCCTGCACATTAAAGAATGCCCCTGGTGCTCATCAGAGCGCCTCGTGTCAAAGGCTTTGTCTGCACCTCTCTGTGCCTAGGTTGCAGGCACAGCTTTGGATTTTTTTTATCCTCCTCTCATGTACTTATGTTCAGTTTGTGTGAGTTCCTCTTCTTAGCCTTATTCAACTGAAAAAAAAAAAAAGATTCTGATTTCTTTTGGCCATATGCTGCATTACAAAAATGCCTAAGGCCCTCAAGTTAGCAAATTAGATCCCACATGAGACTCTGAGCACAGACAATTTGTCAAGAGGTGGGGTAAAGTTTTCATTTCAGGCTCACCTCTCCCACCCATCTGGGTGATGCCCCAGTGACCCATCATGGGGTGTGGATATTAAAATAATGGTAGAACTTTCAACCAGGAGGCAATTGTACAACTGGAAGGGGAAGGGGATGCACATATGTGTGAGGGTGTGTGTGTGTGCGCGCGTGTGTATTTACTCATCCATTTATACATATATATGTATATTCTTGCATTATTTTAATACCTACATCTCATGATAGGTGTGTGATTTTATACATACATATATGCATGTATATCATGGGATGAATATATATGAATATATGTGTATTATATATGTACATATATGTAAATATACATATATACACAAAGTATATATACACCCATATACAAACTACATATTAGTAAATATGTATATACACACATATATATGAATAACACACGCACACACACAAACACACACACACACAAACACACACATACACACACAAACACACACACGCTTGGCTAAAATGTACTACTCTGAGCTAAACTTGAGCCATGACTCACTCTGCTCCCATGATAGCAGTGAGTACTGTGAAGTTCAAACAAACAGAGGGAACCAAAACAAATAAAACTGGTCTGTATCATCTCTGCATGACCAGAGACTCTCCAGGGCCCTTACCACCAACATGTGGGGTTGAGGATGGAGGGCTCCTGGCGCCAGTGACACCTCTTGAACCTCTGTAAGAGCACAGAACACGTGTCAGAATGGACACATCCCATTGTAATCTTTCCCATAATATCATGCCCGCTCCAGACGGGGCTGTAACTTTCTCACATTTGCATTCTTAATGCTGACTACAGAACCTGGCATACAGGCACTCAATCTTTTCGTTGCTGTTGTTGTTGTGGTTTTTCATTGATAGGATGTCCTTGGCTAATCGTCATCAATTTTCATAAAATTTGATCTGCTAAATTGCATATGCACAGATTGCATTGTGTTTTATGAAGAAAATTACAACATCATTTCTTCTTCCTGAATTTTGAGGAAAGACAATGAAATGTTTACCAGTCTAAATCAGCAATTGAAAAAGTGATACAGTATGGATACTTTTAATGGACTTTTATCTTGGGAGTCCAGCAATTAATTTTAAATGTCTTCCTTATTTACGAGATTTTGTTACACAATACAGATTCATTTTGAATATATATATTCATATTTATACTCATATATAAATATATAAACTTAGATTTATATATAAAATCACAGCCCACCATGCATATTGGTCCCTGAGTATATCATCCAATATATTGGATGATCGTGGGGTGAGTTTGTTCCTCTGCCATTCTAAGAAATACCTTTCCCAGTCAGGCGTGGGGGCTCACACCTGTAATCTCAACACTTTGGGAGGCTGAGGCGGGCGGATGACTTGAAGTCAGGAGTTCGAGACCAGCCTGGCCAATATGGTGAAACCGTGTCTGTACCAAAAATACAAAAATTAGCTGGACGTGGTGGTGCATGCTTGTAGTCCCAGCTACTCGAGAGGCTGGGGCAGGAGAATTGCTTGAATCCGGAAGGTGGAGCTTGTGCTAAGCTGAGATTGTGCCACTGCACTCCAGCTGGGGCACTGCAGCGAGACTCCACCTCAAAAAAAAAAAAAAAAAAAAAAAAAAGGAAAAAAGAAAAAAAAAGAAAAAAGAAAAAAAGCAAAAGAAAAAGAGAAAGAAATCCCTCGCCCGCCTACCCACCTATCTTGAAGTGAAAACATACTTAATCCACAAGGGAAGTCAAACCAGTCTTGACTGAAAATATGGGAAGAGAACTGTGTTCGAGGCCATATGGGGTTAGTATTCTGTGCGTGTGAGTAGAAGGCTCACGGCTCCTGGTCTCTCTTTCTCTTGAACTTCCTAAGGTGCAAAACACTTCACCACCATTCCCCTGGGACTCTGCCCCCTACTTCTATGAATCTTTTCATTTTCTTCTTTCTTTCTGTGTTCCTCTTCCTTTAAGCCCTCCCTGTGTGGTGATCCTGCCTCCTAGTGCCTTGGGAAACCATATCTCTCCCACTTCATGACAAGAGTTCAGTCCAGTTCTCACGTCCTCTTATAAGGTTCATAGCCTCAGAGTTTATTCTCTACTCGGGTTCTGCTGGTGGCCAGGAGAGAATGGGCTCTGGTCTCAGTTCTATTGGGTTTGAATGATCTCCAGACAGGTACGTTGGTGGTGGTGATAGGGAGTAGGAGGACTTCCAAAGTGGGCTGTGCCTGAAAATATTCATTTTTATGAGAATTAATTGCATTTTGAATATCATTTAGTCTAGTCTTTGTTCGTAATTCTTTTCAACCCTGGCCTTATGATGCTAAGGGCACAGTTCTCCACTCCTTATTGTAGGTTTCATATGAAAAACATTCCCACATTTAACTGACATGCTTAAACAACTTCTGCGAAATTGCTGATAGGGAAAAGGGAATAATCCTGATTTCCAAACTCAAACCCTTCCCACTACTCTTTTCCTAGAGCATTTTATGATGAACTCAGCATTCCTCATTGTGAATCAGACAGTCATTCACCTTAAGGCTATTGGCTGGCCCTCATCAAATGTTTCAAGTAAATCACCAGAAAGCTTGAAAGTCAAGATCCCCTTCCCATGCAGTGGTGGGGTCCTACACTACTGATTCTATGCGGGTGTAGTGAGTTCAGTTTGTGTTCTCAGAAGTGCATGGACTGTGAACATTAGCTGAGCTCAGAGAACAGCAGATGCATCTGTGTCCAGAAGCTGAGATCCACGTGGGCTGTCATAGAAAGTGCAATTGCAGAATGGGCTTCCAATTGGCAACCCAGGCTCCGTGCATCTCTTATCCCCAGTGCTCTGCACAATGCACTTCCTCAGCAAGAATCAATGAATGAATGAATGGATGCACTAATTGAAGCCTAGGATCCAGCTGGGTGTGGTGGCTCATGTCTGTAATCCCAGCACTTTGGGAGGCCTAGGCAGGTGGATCATGAGGTTAGGAGATTGAGACGATCCTGGCTAACACGGTGAAACTCCGTCTCTACTAAAAATACAAAAAATTAGCTGGACGTGGTGGTGGCAGGCACCTGTAGTCCCAGCTACTCAGGAGGCTGAGGCAGGAGAATGGCATGAACCCGGGGCGTGAAGCTTGCAGTGAGCCACTGCACTCCAACCTGGGCAACAGAGTGAGACTCCATCTCAGAAAAAAAGTGCCTAGGTAGGATCCTAGTGGTCCTATCCCAGGAGTTAGCTTTTAAGAAAATACTGTGGCAGTAGGAGTTGAACAATGAGAACACATGGACACAAGGAGGGGAACATCACACACTGGGGCCTGTCGGGGACTGGGGGCAATGGGAAAGACAACATTAGGACAAATATGTAATGCATGCAGGGCTTAAAACCTAGATAATGGGTTGATAGGTGCAGCAAACCACCATGGCACATATATACCTATGTAACAAAGCTGTGCATTCTGCACATGTATCCCAGAACTTAAAGTAAAATAAAAAATCGATAATATTTCGACAAAAGTCTGGTGAACAATATAATTGAAAGAATGTGATTCACTTCATGAGCAGTTTGCTAGGCATCTCACTTTCAGAACCCGAATTTGTCTGGGAAAATCTGTGAGGAACAATTGTGACCACAAGATACCAGGGAACAGTATTTTGCAAACTTGAATATGCATATGGATCACCTTGAAGCTCCTGTTTAAATGTCAATTCTGACTCAGTAGGCCTGAGAAGAGGTGTGAGATTCTGCATTTATTTTTAACAAGGTCTTGGTGATGCTGACGCTGAAGCTTCTGGTCACTTTGAGTAGCATACTTTGAGAAGCAGACCACACTTTGAGTAGCAAAGCTTCAGAGGCAGCTTGCTAGAGGACAGTGTTTCTCAACAGAAGGTGGGAGGGCAGAGATTTTCCACCCCTTCATGAGGATATTTGATGATGTCCAGAGATCTCTTTGGGTTCCATAACTAGATGGCTACAACTGGTATTGGCCAGGGATGCCACTAAACATCCTACAATGCACAGGATAGGGCTTGCCACAAAGAAGTATCTGGCCCACAATGTCAACAGTGCTGAAGTGGAGAAATCCTGATCTAGGGGAAAGAAAACAGGTTTGCAGTCCAGTGGCACAAGCAGTGAACCATGATCTTTCCACTTAATTGCTGTAATCTTTACAAGACTCTCTGAATCTCTGTTCCTTGGAGAACTATCTAATGATGACCAGTAGAATATCTGCATATGCAGTAAAAGTTCAATAATACTTGATATTGATTGAATGATTGTAGAAGAATAACTGCCTTCCCTGGAGACCAACAGAAAAGCAGTTACCATTATTGAGTATCTATTCTATATCCAGATAAATATTTTGGATATTTCAGAGATACTTCAGATATATAGGCAAACTCAGAGGGATAGACAAGATAGCCTCTTGAATCTGTAATATTAGATTTCTAAGAACAAACTGTTGCCTCAGTTCCCATTGCTGGGCAGATATTGGTAGCAGACGTGCTCAGAGAGTACCAAAGTATAATGGCCAGTTGATTGCAAGAGTTGGGCACGATGTTTTTGACCATCCCAATGGCAACAGTTTTTCTCATCAGCAGAGCACCCAGGTTTGACTTGCAAAGGCCTGGGTGCAGTGCATTCTACTACCGGTGATCTCAGGGCTATCCTTGACTTGCTTTCAGAACAAGAGCAAAACTAGCCCCTTAGGGAGGTCAGAGCAGAGGTGGTGGGGCAGCAGAAGGCTGAGGCTGATGGGCTTCTGGTGCTGGTGTACATGCACTTTGGGGAACATCTGAGGCTTAATCTTTCCCATGTGTTTCAGAATGCTTTCTCCATGTGTTCCTCTGCCGTACCAATAATTAGACTTCTCTGCCCAATGCATAAAGAGATGAACATGCACAGCCACACACAAACACACATACACTGCTACATCTATGTCTCAACAGATGAGTCTTTCTGCTGACTGCCTGTAAAAAGAAAAACAACCAGATGGCACAGCTGGAAAAAAATGTCTTGTTTTAGAGGGTCTATAAAGCTCTTTATCGTCTCAGCAGGAATGGGCAAGGACCTGGCAGGACACCGGGGTGCACAAGAAGAGTATTGAGCATCTATTTGACATGTCAATGAAGCTTTCCAGAATCATCTCCAGGCCTCTCTCTTGCCAAAGATAGACATGATAGTCTTGTGACCCAGAGATAGTCTTCTCCTGGTTCCTCCATTTTTTACCACACTGGCCTCCAGCTTGTCTGCCTATAGAATTCCATAGAGACAATTACTCTAAAAGGTTATTATATTTGCCTGGATGATGACAATTAGAATAATCTGTGTGATACAGTGATTAAACATAGTGGTATTCATGGCTATAATTTATTACAATCAAAGGATACAAAACAAAGTCAGCAAATGGGAGAAGCACATGAGATGAAGTTCAACCTTCAAGAATCTTCCCTCATTGGAATCATGCAGGATGTACTTAATTCCTCCAGTAACAGGTGAGTGATGTTGGCCATTAGGAAAGCTCATTAGAGACTGCGCACCCAGGACTTTTACTGGGAGCCAGTCATGTAGGCAGCCTCTACCTAGAATGCACCAAAACTCCAGACTTCAGAAGTAAAGCAGGTGTTCAGCATAAATGACATTGTTTGTAAAAAACAGCTTAGGTATAGTGAGTCACTCTAATCAAGGAATGATGGGAACCCTCTAAACTCTAAGTTCCTAGACACTAGCCAGGGACTTACCTTGCCTTTCCAAAGATAACAGTTTAGACCTACAGTGTTAACTCTTTTCAGTGCAGCTACGTATCCCATACTCTATGGGACAGTTGGTGGTTTAGTGGGACCCCAGAGTTCTAGAGGTGTGACAAGGCGCCTTGGGACCCACATTCTCCCACAGAGGCTATGAAAACTGGTCCTCAGCCATGCTTGCTGGAACCTTTGAAGACACTGTTCTGCAGGGGAGTACTGCTCCTCCCAGTGATAACAGTTGATGCCAAAACAAAGACAATCTCTTCTTAAAATCTCTCCTGTCTGTAACATGAGCTGCTCCATTTTCTTCTATTTTGAATCGGGAACACTCAGGGTTTTATTCTTGTAAGTCAAAGAATCTTTGTAAAGGATAGCATGTAAGATATATATTTTTTCTTTCTGGCTCTTTGACTTAAAAGCTTGAAGGAGTTTTATCTTTGAAATTGAAAGCTCCTCTCCCTCCCTCTAGGATATGCCTTGGCATATGTTCTTATTAACTCTGTTGAACATGTGATGATCCCACTCAATTTCTTATCTCAGATCCCTTTAATATTTTCTTTTCAGATCTTCCAAGTTTTCTTCTATTAGATCTGTAATTATTAATGTCCATCTTTGGGGATACTGACCATCAGGGTCTGATTCTCTATGTTCTGTCTTATCATTCATTTCCTAATCCACTCATTTATTTTATTTGGGAATTTTTTCACTCGTTCAATAAACAGTCCCTAAACATCCCTACCCACTAGAGACACTTCCAGACGTGAGATTGAAAGATAAGGTATATTGTTGGCCATTCAGGATACCAACAGTAAAAAGATACATGCAGCCGGGCATGGTGGCTCATGCCTGTAATCTCAACACTTTGGGAGGCTGAGGCAGGTGGATCACTTTAGGTCAGGAGTTCAAGACCATTCCTGACCAACATGGTGAAACCCCATCTCTACTGAAAAATACAAAAATTAGCCAGACGTGGTGGCAGGTGCCTGTAATCCCATATACCCAGGAGGCAGAAGCAGGGAGAATTGCTTTTACCTGGGAGGTAGAGGTTGCAGTGAGCCGAGATTGTTCCACTGCACTCCAGCCTGGACAATAGAGCGAGACTTCATCTCAAACAAAACAAAATAATACAAAACAAAAAAAGACACGTGAATCCCCAGAACAATAGGGCTTTCATAGTGGCTTGTCCACCATGCAGGGGACCACAGAAGATAGGGGGACTTAGGGTGATGTGGGGGGCTGTCTGAGATTATTTTCCTTAAGTTTATTTTTTATGTCATCAGGTTGATTCTCTGAAGAGTCACATTTTACTTATCCCAACATCATTTTTATTTGATTGTCTGTGGTGTCTGTGCTTTCATATTTTTCCAATAAGCAACAGGATTTTGTACTTTCTGATATGCTGACCATCACTTTTTTCTAGTTATCTAAAAGAGGTACATCTAAAGTTCGTGTCCAGCTCACATGGATCTAGTCCTAAAGGAAAAGTCGACGAGGAGGTCCCATTTTTCTCTTTCTCCTACACCCCAGCCTGAATAGAAGCAGAACAGGTAGAGGCTTAGGTCCTTTCTGTTCATCTGTCTAAGTGTAGATACTACCTGGAACGGGGACTGGAAAGCAAGGCTCTGGGAGCCTCAAGGAGAAAGCCACAGAGATGTCTGGCTGCACCAAGGACCTCTACTTAGATCACAGGGGAATGAGTGTGGTGAGCTACTCCTGAAACCTGCCCCAGGGACCTTGGTCCTCTTAGATGGTCTCCTGCATCCTTGGCTGTAGCACATAACAGGCGAGGGGGCATATCACTGCCATCAAACAAGAGCCATGGCCGAATACAGAAACAGTTCCCTAGTGTGGTGGGAGTGACGTGGCAGAAAGGAAAAAATGCTATGGGACCTCCATTCCTGGGAGCCCTGGTTGTTCCCTGTCATTGCTGCTCCTGCTGCTGTTAGGAACTCCTTGAGTTGGATGATTTAATAGTAATAATGATGAGCATTAAGGGGAATAGATTCCTTGTTATTCATCTTATTCTGCCATCTCTTCAGAATTATTTTTACTAGTTTATCTACAAGTACAGGCAAATGAAAATTAATTTTTGTAATAAAAATAAAATCCTCTAATATAATTGGAGCCACCAGACTGTCTGCCTAGTCTAAATAACAATTCATCCCAAACATGGTTTCTAATGATGTTTGGGGGCATTATTTCAGGACAACCAGGCAGAGAATGAGGTGGACTGCTCTCTAGTGAGTATTTAGCACCCATTAGGTGCTAGACTCAAGGCCCTCTCCCTGTGTTATTTTATTTGGTCCACAAAACAAACCAACAAATAAAATAACGGTATCCTCCTCTGACAGTTGACAAAACCAAAGTGGAAGTAAGACTGGGGGAATCTATGCCTAAATAAACGTTGGGAGTTTCATTGGTTTCTGATCCACTGTAACTGGAAACACGCTCATCTCTCAAAGGTCAATTTATCTCTCACCTGCACGGGTGGTAGAATGTCATTCCCAGAGCTGCTCTCCATTTCCTTCACCTAGTTTTGGGTCAGTCTTCCTTCATGAGGATTTTATGAGTTATTTGGGGTCCCAGGAGGAAGAGCTTTCACCATAGCTTCTCCCTTGGCTATCCCATCCTCAACTGCATGCTGGGCTGTAGAGGGTCAGGTGGGCTTTAGGATATAGCCCTTGTCATGAAGTCTCCACACACAGTGCCAGTTTTCATTAACTTCTATTTTATTTACTTATCCAGAACTATTTTTTTTTTCTTAGATGGTTTTAAGATGCATTAACATTGGGACATCTATGATTTCAAGCCATCATTTGGTAATTACGGTGAAGGAAACATCTTTTTTTTTTTTTTTTTTTTTTTTAATGGAGTCTTGCTCTGTTGCCAGGCTGGAGTGCAGTGGTGTGATGTCGGTTCACTGCAACATCTACCTCCCAGGTTCAAGGTCTTCTCCTGCTTCAGCCTCCCCAGTAGCTGGGACTACAGGTGCGTACCACCACACCCAGCTAATTTTTTGTATTTTTAGTGGACATGGGGTTTCACCATGTTGGCCAGGATGGTCTCGATCTCTTGACCTCGTTATTTGCCCACCTTGGCCTCCCAAAGTGCTGGGATTACAGGCATGAGCTACCGCTCCCAGCCAGGAAACATCTTTGCTGAGGTCACCTCTGAGGATTGTACCACAATCTTTCATCCTTGATTGCGTGGACTCTCCCAACTACAGTTGGTCAGGTGCCCCGTGGATGAGAGTATGTTTATAGGACATCCATGACATGCCGAAACAACATCCCTATTTCCAGTTTTGTTTATTTGCCATTTTGCCTTTTCCCCACTCTTTTCTTTAATGAATGTGTTAATCTGCCCAATAGAAAAATAGATGGAGGAGATGGAGGCACTAGAGGAAAAAGTACAAGCAGAACATGTAGAGGCGTAGGAGGAGGATTAATGAAGTCTTAATCACACAGTTTTAGTTATTCATTCATCCAACAGTTCATAAATGGGGACCACCTGTTTGCACTAGATGTCATAATAGAGCAGTAGTTCCTCATCTTTTTATTTTTTAATGTTATGGATCCATTTTAGCTCCTGATGTCAGCAACAGGCAGCATCCTACTTTTCAAGGTGTTTATGATTACCTTGACACTAATATATGGGCCCTAAATTAAGAAACCACAGCTAGATAAATTCTAATAGCCCATCTAGTCCTTAGCTCCTATGACTCCTTTTTAATTTTAATTATGCAGAGAGAAGCAATGAGATTTCTAAGGAGGGAGTTAAAAAAAAAAAAACAAAAACTCTTCTCTCTATCGCCATCATTTTATTCACCTCTAAAAACCCAACCTTTTCAGTCAGACTCTATGACTGCTCTAAAGTGGTGTGCTTCAATATATGAAATTTAAAATGGGGGATTTTAGCTCAGAAAACAGAGCTTGGTTTTTAAAAAAATGTAGGCTTAATAATGTAAAAAAATGCACAGCCAGGCCAAGGTCTTCCTTGGGAAAGGCCTAAGGGGCAGCAAGGGTCACACCTGTGGAGCCCTGTGGAGTTGAGGGGTATGGGGGCGGGATCCACTCTGCAGAAAGCTGCGCTGTCACAATCACAGTCCCTGCCGCTCAGAGAGAAGTGCCCCTCATTAGGTGCACAAGCATCAAAAAGCAGTGAAACTCTGATTAAGGAGCTACCCACTTTTTCAAGTACAGCCACACAGGCCTAGCCTGCTGCCATTTCAGACCTAATTCAGACTGTTCATCTGGAGGGGTGCATCTCGTGGAAGTTTTAACTCCCAGGCAAAATATACCCTGATTAGATTCTCTCTTCCGCTCCTCCCTGGGCTTATTGAGAGGAAACTTTCAATTACTTGGGAAAGTACCAGAGGCCCGTGGAGGTGAGTCAGGGCTGGTGGGGGGTGGGAGTGGGGTTTCTCAAGAACAAGGCTGAGCACCCCGGGACTATTAATTGAGGATTCCATGTGCACGCTCACCCTGAGGCACAAGTCTGAGGAAAGACGAACGGAAGAGAACATTTTCCCATTCAAACCAATTGATTCTTCAACAACAACCTGAAAATTGAAGCTGAAATGTCCATGGAACTCCAGCTCATGAAAGGTTCCAGTGAGAGCTGTGGAGGAGATAGGAGACCCCTGCTAATGAGGAGAGTTCTAAAACCATTGCAGGCCTGAATTTTAAGTATTTTTTTTTTCCTAAAATCTAGATGACAATTTCAGAAACTGGAGGAGGAAATAGAAAAGGTTGAGGTTTCTTAAAGACAAAATTTCTTGCTGAGACAAACTGTCAAATTTTTCATTATATCCATTTCAAGGTAGGCATTTATTACCTTTCCAGTGAGTGACTGTATATCTCCCATAATGTTCTTACTGTGGTTTGTCTCTTAATTACCCACAAAATTTGCATTTAAACTGAGTTAAAGGATTCCATCTACTCTTTGGCTTCCTGCAGCTGTTTCCATGGTAACCAAAGGGGTCTCCCAGTGGCTGGCTGGGCTGAATATCAGGTTCTACAGGCCTGGAAGCATCTCCCCGCCCACTGTTGATCCATCTCCTTCGCTTCACTGAGGAAAGTCAATGGGAAGCGTCAAAGGATCCACTGACCTCTGTCGGATTTCTCTGGAAACTACTCCCAGCAAACAAGATTCCCTTTATTTGATGAGCCTTTCAGGACAGGGGTCTGGGGTTGACTCTTCTCTATGCAGGCCTACACAGACTGCTTCCCTAAGCAGCAGCTACATGAACTGAGCGGGCCTGGTTCCGGTCCCCCCTTTTGATTCAGAGCCCTCAGCACAGGTCAGGAGCCTGGGCACCTCCTTGTCCTGAGAGCATGAGTGGACACTTCCTGGTGGGAAAGCAGCATGCCCCTCTTCTAGTGTTAAGGGACACTTCAGCATGAGTATTAAAGACAGTTGCAGCAGGAGGTCACAGAGGGTCACAGAGGCAGGGTGCAAATTACAGTGAGCTGATTTCACAAAGTACCTGGACTCCAGGCCTGGCTCTGCAGCCTTACACAAAGCTGGTTCAGCCCTCCAAAGCTGAACAACAGTGCAAAAGAAGGTGCATTGGTACCAAGTAATTTTCCTGGAAACTTTCAGCACTGAAAGCCTGTATTATTAAAGTCAGATTTTTCACAAAAAGGAATAAATTGAAAACAAAGGGGCAGTATAATAGTTCCGGAAAAACGAAGTTGCTTGGTCTTGTACATCACCACAGGGGAAGACACACAGCATGATGGGAAGTGAGACCCCTAGAGCAAGCAGATAAGAAGAGAACTGTAGAATTTTCTCTGTTTCTCTCCCTCAGCTCTGTGTTTTTCTCTGTTTTTTCTCCCTTAGTTCTCAGAAAAAGCTAAACAAGCTATGTTCACATCTCCAAGGACCAGTGCTGAGCCCCTTAACATACCTCTTAATCCTTTCTGCTGACCATTCCCTGGGGTTAGGCAGAAGTAAAGTGCACATTCAATTATGTGATATGCCTTGTATTATAATATACCACCATAGGAGAACAAGCAATTCTGGTGGGGGTGGTGAAGAGACTTCCACATCATATGGGCAATAGTTAGTGATTCTAACTAGTTCTTGATTATCCTGCCAGTCAATGAAAGCAAAATTTGGAAGGCAAAAGTATGAGAGATGTCAGTCATCATGTTTCACTATTAAAGTTCTTTTGAAAAATCTCCTTTATTGGATTAGAACATTTAATCTGCTTTGTCCTCAAGGTTGGCCATAATTGAGCATGAAATTATGTTGCTTTTTACTATACAATTGTGTTTTCTCCTCTCATTGGATGCTACAGGGAACTTATTTTAAGTATCTTCATTGCAAACTCATTTGTGATTCAGCGTGAATGTCTGGGGCACATGTGGATATTGCATGTCACTTAGGCATCATTCTTCTGTGGGCTCCTGACTGAATTCCCAAGGGGAAATAGGTTCCCTACACTTATCTTGTCCTCTTTTCATCATGTTCAAAGTGGACCACAGAATGATCTATACCTGTCTTCCAGGAACTGGTAAGGGCAGTAATAATGAAGACAAAGCTTCCGTTACTGGGATTTAGAAAAAGACTTTCCTGGCAAGCACCAAATGGCTGTGCAAGGTAAAGTTGGGGGACCCCCAGGAACAGGGGGGCATGGAGGCAGTGCATCCTCTTAGAAACTGAGAATTGAACCACAGACTTGTACCTGCCACTTTTGGTTCTTCTCTTTCACGTGACTACATGGATATAAAGCTTTCACCAGGGTTTTCCATTCTCGAAGCTTTAGGCTTCAGTGTTCTCAAAACTGACCTTAATGGCTTCCGTTTGGGTTCTGCACTAAGGGGATTTAAAACAACGTAACCTCATTGAAGACTGGCAGACAGAGCCAGAGGCTAGCATCTTGCAGTTTTCTTTCTTTTCTTTTTCTTTCCTCAAGGAGTCACTTAACACTCTAGCCTCTGTAGGTGCATAGCCCCAGTCCCATGGTATAAGTAAACTTATGTGATTCACTTATATATGTGATATGAAAAAATGACTTCCCAGCCATGAATGGAGGGGTCCTTATGGACGTCCAGTGATAAATTCATTTTCCATATTATGGTTTGTAACTTTTACTAGCCCACTCTTGAGTCCAATTACTCTGTTAATTGTTCCTTTTGTGTAGCTGCAAATAAAAGAAATGCAACTCAAAATATCTTTTTAAAAATGGGAAGCGATTTATTGGTTCATGTAAATACCAGGGAAGAGCTGACTCTTAGAATGAATGGCTGGATCCAGGGGCTCAAATGGGTCATTTGGAACAAATATCCCAGAATCTCCCAGCTCTGCTTCCCTGACTGCTCCCATTGCCATGTCAGGCAGGCTCTTCAACTGAAATGATGAGATGGTGCTGCAGCTTCAAGCTTACAGAGTACCTTCCTCCGGAAGCAACAGAAAGAAGAGAGGGCCTTTTTATCACTGAGCATTTGGGTTGTGCTACCTGTTGGATCAAGTTAGATTATCCATCCACAGCTGATCCAATCATCATGGCCAAAACCATGAAGAGCAGTGATTGGTTTAGGCGTGGTCTGTCTGACCATCCCCTGTGGATAGTCTGGATATAGTCCAATCTAAACTACATGGACCAGAAAAATCAGGTGCACAACAAGAGATGTGATTACTCCAATTCTGTATTTTATTTCATCTTCATGAGAAAAGCACTATTTTTCTTACACAAATGAGGCAACTGATGCTTACTGTAGTAATATTAGAGTATGACACAGCTAATAGATTATGATTTGAACCCATCTGACTCCAAAGTCTATTTTTCTGATACAAATTCCGCTGCTCTACTTTCCTCCTTGCTACATCATGGAGACTGGACTCAGAAATCTTTAAGTTTGGTTTTTCACCATGCAAAACTTTAGTAATCTGAAGCTGGCATAATGATGATGATAATAATTTTTTAGTTGATATTACGCTCTCTAAATTTCTAGCTATGTTGTTTTCCATTGTTTTCTCACTTGATGACTTAAGGCAAGTATTTACCCACTTTTTTAAAGCTAAGAGAGGTGAAGATGAGTTTTACGGTGTCATTGACTGAATGTTTGCTTCACCCCAAATTCATATTTTGAAGCCCTAATGCCTAATGTGGCTATATTTAGAGATGGGGCCTCTGAGGAAGTCATTAAGGAATTAAGTTAAATGACGTCATAAAGATGGTGCCCTCATTTGATAGGATTAATGTTCTCATAAGAAGAGTCACATCTCTCTCTCTCTCTCTCACCTCTCTCTGTCTCTTCTCCCCCCAACCCCCCCACACTTCCCGACCCCAACCCGGCCCTGATTTCTGAGGACACAGTGAGAAGATGAGAAGGCAAGTCAAGAAGAGAGCCCCAGAAATCAACCCTGCTGTACCCTGACCTGGGAATTCTAGCCTAAGAAATTTATTTCTGTTGTGTGAACCAATTAGTTTGCTATTTTACTGTAGCAGGCTGAGCTAACTTATATACACAGTCCCCAAGTTAGTGAATGGGAGAGCCAGAATTAGAAACTGTGTCTCCTTTCTTTCATTTTAGAGTCCTTTCAACTTCCCCCAACTCTGTTTTCATGCACTTTTTTTTTCTGTTTTCATGCACTTTTTTTTTTTTTTTTTTTTTTTTTTTTTTTTTTGCCAAGCACAAACCATCTAAGAAGGAAAGTGAGACCCTAAGTATTCAGAGAGCAGAATCATTTATTGGTCCTGATGGGAAAAAAATCATGCAAAATTGTCTAGAAGTAAATAGATGAATACGACCAAGGTTTGAAAACCACTGTATTAACTGGGAAACCACATTTTCTATCACTGCAAGAACTCCAGGTCCCCCCAGGCATCTCTGTTGGACCTGATTTGTTTTTATTTTTTTCTGAAGGAATTTTATAGTACTACAGGGAAGAAAAGTTGTTAGCTTGTCCCTTGTTCAAGGGATTTTTTTTTTCCAGCTTTTCCATTATTCACACCTTGGGAAATGGAGATGCCAATCTGATTGGTCTGAGATAGTGATTGGCTATGCTTACTAGTGTGCAAGGCCACTGATGCCCAGGTGGACAGTAGCACGTCAAGGATTGGGCAGTGGGGACGTCTGTCCTGGGTGCCCATCATAAAGAGGTGCATTCTTTGCAGGAAATTTAAAAGCAATACTAATATCAACTAAAAGTTGGTCTGCTTTTTGTTACCATAATGCCATGGCAATTTAAAACCCGATATCAATAACAAAACCCCTCTACCCATAGAAGTAACTGCACCTTTTGCTGTTATCCATTCTATGCCATTGCAGGTAGGTGCTAATAGATGGAGAGGCCAGGGGAAGTTGGATAGAAATTCCCAATGCATCGCATCTACTGAGGCTCTCCTCCCACCTGCTGGCCCAGCCCCTGCTTGCCTACAAGTGTTCCAAAGGTGCACTCTCAGCAGGGGGATTTCTACTGATCTATAATTGAAAACTGTCTGAGTTCCCTTTGGGGCGTTTGCCTCTCCCAAGCAACTGCCAGCCTGAATGAGCTCAGGAGTGGGATCCCCAGAGGCAGCATAATGACCCAGACTATACATGCAATTATTACCACTGCAGCACTGGGTAATAGAGAAAGAGAGAGCAAACATGAAAGTCAGAGAGGGGCTCTGAATCAGGTGCAGGAGTGGAGAGTGAGGAGGTGGTTGGGAATGTGGATGACTACATCATGGGAGGAGGAAAAAAGATATTCATGGAAGGACTGAGCTCCCCGTGGTCCAACTAGCACTTCCTGAATAAACCTTGCCTGTACCTCTCTGTCCTTTGCCTTTGTTACCAATCATTCCTCACTTGGGTAATTACTTATAATTTGTAATATTATTCAGTTTTAGAGAAGTGCTAACTTGCTTAGAAAAAAGCCGAGAATAGGATTGGAGTTTGCAGAGAAAACATCTCTAGCCCATTCAACCCTGATGTGCTTTCCTGGGCTTTCTCTATCCTCTGCAAACTTTTATTCCTTATGAAAAGCCTCAACTCCACATCCTATGACAATGCCCTGTCTTCTGACTTAAGCCCAGGGGATGAGGATGGCATTCTCAAACAAACTCAGAAATTGTGTCTGCACCTTGAGGACTGAGGGCCCATCTCTTGGCAGAGAGAAAGGGAGATGGGTGCCAAACAAAGAGGGGAGATAGAGCGACAGGTCTCTAGAGGGAAGTTCTGCAAAGACTGCTATCTGGGACCTTCTTGCTCCTTTCTCTGACCTTGGGATGTCATTGTCCTGAGCTTTGGGGATCATCTCTGCAGGCTACCTTTAGTGAAACATTTGCTGGGCTTCTTTGATCTCCAGATGAGAGTGTGTTTCCTGAAATACCCACTGGTATCTGAAGATCACTGGTGTCATGTCTGGCCCCTGTTCCAGGGTTGCATCTGAGATCAATCCCTGGGTGAGTGTGTGATCGCAGATAGGGGCATTTTTCTCTGTACCATCTGTCGATGCCTCTAAGGCTATCTGTATGGAACATCTCTGTAGACAATTCTGTCTTTGCTTTCATGACCTCCTGCATGGAGCAGGTATGGGAAGCATCTTGCCTGTGGCCCCATGGTCTCTCCCATGGGCACCGCCCATGGAACAGCCTCCACAAGCACTGCCATCCCTAGACATGTATTAATATCTTCTGGAATATGTCTCTGCCTCTGTGACTGGGGTGGGTATTTTCTATGGAACAGCTTTAAGCTCCAGTTATCTTTTAGGATTTTCAGGAAATTATGGTTTCCTTGCAGAAATGGGCCCAACATTGTTTGGCCCTAGGGCTGTCAGTTCAGACTGGAGGGCCCCTGGGCATCCTGCATAGAGCAGAGGGATAAGCAGCATTGGATGGAGAAAGCAGGAGCAGAGTCTACCCTGGGCTGCATTGTCTGTAAATAATTAAAAAGAACACTGCAATGTTCTGAAAATCAATGTTTTATATTTGTATTCATTTTCTTAGGCTGCCATCACAAAGTATCAAAGACTGGGTGGCTTAAACAACAGAAATTAATTTCCATACAGTTCTGGAGGCTGGGAGTCCAAGATCAAGGTGTGGGCAGGTTGGTTTCCCCTGAGTCCTTTCTCTGTGGCTTGCAGATGGCTGTCTTCTCACCACGTCTTCACCTGGTCTCGCCTCTGTGATCACACATCCCTGCTGTCTCTTTGTGCATCCAAATTTCCTATTCTTATAAGAACACCAGTCATAATACCAGATCAGGCCCCACCCTAATGGCCTCATTTTACCCAAATTAACTCTTTAAAAATTCTATCTCTAAATACAGTCATATTGTAAGGTACCAGGGGTGAGGGCTTTAACATATAGATATGGGAGAAGCGCAATTCAACCCATAACTCTATTATCCCCAGGCTCCACCAATTCTAAACAATTTCAGTAAGAAAATGTTCTCCCCTTCCTGTTGTTTTGTGATCTAATTTATAAACAACTGCTCCAGCTATTGTTGAGTTTTTCTACTTATCTTTTAATAAACATATTTAACAAAAGTCATATTAATTTTGAGAAACACCAGTTATACATCTGACCCCAGGCACCTATAGATGCAGCTGCATGTTGTTATTGTCAGAGTAAGTTCTTAAAGTTGGCAGCCATTTATTCTTCATAGAATTAGAAGAAACTATTTTAGAATTGATATGAAACCAAAAAAGAGCTCGTGTAGCCAAGACAATCCTAAGCCAAAAGAACAAAGCTAGAAGCATCATGTTACCTGGCTTCAAACTATACTGCAAGGTGACAGACACATAGACCAATGGAACAGAATAGAGAACTCAGAAATAAGACCTCACATCTGCAATCATCTGATCTTAGACAAACCTGACAGAAACAAGCAATGGGGAAAGGATTCCCTATTAATAAATGGTGCTGGGAGAACAGGCTAGCCATATGCAGAAGACTGAAACTGGACCCCTTCCTTACACCTTATATAAAAGTTAACTCAATATGAAATAAAGACTTAAATGTAAAACCCCAAACTATAAAAACCCTAGAAGAAAATCTAGGCAATACCATTCAAGACATATGCACTGGCAAAGGTTTCATGACAAAAGCATCAAAAGCAATTGCAATGAAAGTAAAAATTGACAAATGGTATACTAAAGAGCTTTCTGCACAGCAAAAGAAACTGTCATCAGTATTGGGAGAACCCACCCCCAGTATTTCAACATAGGTTCTTTCTATTTTCCATAAGTGTCAGCTGGCTAAGAAATAAAGAGAGACAGTACAAAGAGAGGAATTTTACAGCTGGGCCACCAGGGGTGACATCACATATTGGTAGGACCATGATGTCCGCCTGAGTCTCAGACCAGCAAGTTTTTATTAAGGGTTTCAAAAGGGGAGGGGGTGTAAGGACAGAGAGTAGGTACAAAGATCACATGCTTCAAAGAGCAAAAAGCAGAACCACTGATAAAGGTCTAACAAAGATCACATGCTTCTGAGGGAACAGGGCAAAGGGCAAAAGCAGAACCACTGATAAGGGTCCAACAGAGATCACAGGGCAAAGGGCAAAAGCAGAACCACTGTTAAGGGTCTACATTCAGTGGTGCATGTATTGTCTTGATAAACATTTTAAACAACAGAAAACAGGGTTTGAGAGCAGAGAATCGGTCTGACCATAAATTTAACAGGGTTGAGTTTTCCCAACCCTAGTAAGCCTGAGGGTTCTGTAGGAGACCAGGGCTTATCTCAGTCATTATCTCAACTGCACAAGACAGACATTCCCAGAGTGGCCATTTATAGACCTTCCCCCAGGAATACATTCTTTTCCCAGGGTATTAATATTAATATTCCTTGCTAGGAGAAGAATTTAGTGATATGTTTCCTACTTGCACATCTTTTTATAGGCTCTCTGTAAGAAGAAAAATATGACTCTTCTTGCCCAACCCCACAGGCAGTCAGACCTTACAGTTGTCTTCCCTTGCTCCATAAAAATCACTATAATTTTGTTCTTTTTCAAGGTGCACTGATTTCACATTGTTCAAACATACATGTTTTACAATAAATTTGTACAGTTAACACAATTATCACAGTGATCCCAAGGTGATGTACATCCTCAGCTTATGAAGATAACTGGATTAAGAGATTAAAGTAAATACGGGCATAAGAAATTATGACAGTATTATTTGATAACTGATAAATGACCATATTAAGATGAAATCTTCACAATTTATGTTCCTCCGCCGTGGCTCCAGCCAGTCCCTCCGTTCGGGGTCCCTGACTTCCCGTAACACATCAGAGCGAACAGGCAACCTACAGAGTGGGAGAAAATTTTTGCAATCTATCCATCTTACAAAGCTCTAATATCCAGAATCTACATGGAACTCAAAACAATTTGCAATAATAAAAAACCCATTAAGAAGAGGGCAAAGGACATGAACAGACACTTCTCAAAAGGAGATGTTCATGTGGCCAACAAACATATCAAAAAAAAGCTCAATATCACTGATCATATGAGAAATGCAAATCAAAACCACAATTGGATACCATTTCATGCCAGTCAGAATGGCGATTATTAAAAAGTCAAGAAACAACAGATGCTGGTGAGGTTGTGGAGAAATAGGAACGCCTTTACACTTTTGGTGGGAATGTAAATTAGTTCAACCATTGTGGAAAAAGATGTGGTGATTCCTCAAAGATCTAGAACCAGAAATACCATCTGATCCAGTAATCCCATTACTAAGTATATCCCCAAAGAATATAAATCATTCCATTACAAACATACATGCACGAGTATGTTCATTGCAGTAGTATTCCCAATAGCAAAGACATGGAGTCAACTCAAATGCCCATCAATAATAGACTGATCTATTAAAGAAACAGTGGTACATATACACCAAAAATACTATGTAGCCGTAAAAATGAATGAGATTATGTCCTTTGCAGGGACATAGAAAAAACTGGTGGCCATTATCCTATGCAAACTAATGCAGAAACAGAAAACTAAATACCACATGTTCTCACTTACAAATGTGAGCTGAACAAGGAGAACACATGGACACAGGGAGGGGAACAACATACACTGGGGCCTGTCAGGGGAGTGGGGGCTGGGGGAGGGTGAGCATTAGGAAAAATAACTAATGCATGCTTGCTCGGCTTAATACCTAGGTGATGGGTTGATAGGTGCAGCAAACTACCATGGCACATGTTTACCTATGTTGCAAACCTGCACATCCTGCACACGTACCCTGGAACTTAAAAAAGAAAAAATGTTGGCAGTCATTTGAACTTACTTCTACTGCAGCCAATCTCTCTCAGCCCTGTGCTACTCCAAGTGCCTCTGTTTAAGTGGTAAATTAGAAATTAATGGTAATTTTGGAGACAAGCAAATAGAAGTTGAGTTACTTCCATTGAAGTTTGTGTTTAAATTTTAAAACAGTGAAACAGGTATTTTACACTTATCTCCAATAATCCACAATTAGTTGAAATTTAAAACAATATTTTCCCTGTCTGTGTTTTTCTTTCTGGTCATTACTATTACCATGATTTATATGAAAATGATTTAGTTACATGGGAATATCTTTTTTAAAGTCGCTGCAGGATGATCTTTAGCTTTATTGGGGATTTAGAGACACCAAGTGAGGGAGAACCAATAACTAGATCAAGGTTAAAATGCAAGCAGCCAATAACCAGAGTCTAGGCAGTAAACCTAGGATTCAATAGTGAGGTAGAGCCCTTCACACACACAAAAACACACAAAAATATGCATGCACACTCAAATACACACACAAACACATACATATACACATATGCACATCACATGCAGATACACACACACACACACACACACAGAGATCAAGACAGAAGTCCACTTCTGTGAGGCCATGTATGGGGGCCCAGCCGCTATGCAGGGGCTCCGTTCTGCACCCTATCTCATCACAGCAATGAGATGAAGCCAGTGATCTCTGCTTTAGGAATGTGGATCCCAAAGATCCCCATTGAGACTCAGTCAGCCACTGTGTTGCAAGGAGGACCAATTAGGGAATATAAAGAGTCCGTCATTTACCAAATCCTCCCAGCCTTCTCCTCCAGCTTCGAAGCACTCTGCCAAACATGGGTAACACACAGAATGGGGACAGGTCTTTGCCCCGAGAGAACTCAGTATGCTGGGGGAGTCAAAAATGTAAACAGACACAACTCACCTGCTGCCAAATTTCTGTCCCATGGCAGAGTGGAGAATGTGTGTAGCTTTGAGAGTGCCTGTCACTCGGAGTGTAGTTCCAAACTCCAGAGAGCAAAGGTCGCTCTGTGTCTAGCTGGGAGTGGCATCCGTCAAGTCCAGACAAGCCTCCAAATTTGATGGGCCAAAGCTAATGTTAGAAATGTGATGCTTCCAATATTGGACAAAGAGTGGAGAGTTAAGGAGCAGAGTTCCAGGAAGATGATGGAGGAACTGTACATAGAACGATTTTGTACCTTGACAGGAGCATGTGCTCTTTCCCTAGTAGTTGGGGGCTGGTTCCTATGTGCAAGTGCTGGCGTGGTCTGTTAGAAGCCAGCTGCCTCCATTGGTCCAGGACAAAGTGAGTTAGTTTAGTTGGGCATGCAAAAAGGACAGGGAGGGCACAGCAAAGAGCATTCAGGAAGCTTCCCAGGAGGATTCTTGAGATGAGCAGTTAAGGATGAACATAACTTTAATTTGGAAAGGAGCAAGGAGAAGTTATGCATATTATAAGATGAAGCATTCAAAAACGTAACATGATCACATGAGGTAACCTGAGTTAGCTTGCAGAGAACTTCAAACATTTCTCGTGTAATTAATATGGGGTAAGTGCTTGTAGGTGGAAATGGATACAAAAGTCTGAGGCCAGCCCTACAGTGGTATTCCATGATTCCTGCTGAAAGAGGGGGAGTCCAGGCCTTTAGAGTCAATCATTGTGTTCGAACTCCATGTTCTAGGTCAGTCCTTGGGGAGGGTGATTCAGGGCCCTGCCACCTGACTGCCCTGGGAATTGGGGCAGAACAGCTCCTGCGGGTGGAGAGATCAGAGGATCAGTGGGGAGATAGCAAGGCAGGGAGGCAGACTTCTGTAATCGCCTCTGTGGGGTGTATCCTGTGAAACCAGAAGGTAGCTTGTTAAAATGCAGGTTGAATTAAGCTCAAGGCATTATCTCCTTTCTGTCCTCTGATCCAGGGTTAACACTCTGCAATTATTGCAAGAGATAAGAAAAACCTCAATGAGAGAGAAGCAGGAGGGGGCCGGGGACTCTTCACCTTACTAGGAAGGAAAGTGGGGGGATGAAGTCGAGCCTCGGGGAAATGGATTCACTCCTGAGCAAATTAAAATCAACAAATTGGCCAAACTCAAGGATGTGCTCATTATGTCTGCTTGAGACAGAGATTCTCAGAAACCAGAGCATTTACCAATGACCTCCAGAGATCAGCCAGGTCATACCTGCCTACTGAAAACTTTCACTTAAAATTGGCATCTTTTAAAAAATAACATTTTCCCCTATGATCCAAATCATATATGCAATGCAGAATCTTTGGAAAATAGGAAACAGACTCAAATCATCTATAAATAATACCTCACTCATCAATTACCAAGGTTAATATTTTGGTTTAAATCTTTCCAATCCTTTTACACACACACACACACTCACAATCACTCCCCTCATACTTCTGGTTTTACCAATATAGTAGGAGGATCCTATTTGGAAACCTGATGTTTAGCATTGATTAACAATCTATTCATTTATAAAGCATGTGTGAATGCCCCTTTTGTGTAGGCCTCTCCAGGCCTGTGGATGCAGCGGTGATTAATAGTTCCCATGTCCTCCTAGAACTGACAGGGCACAGAGGGAGACAGCAGCCAGGAAACTTAACATTAGAGCTTAAAGTAAAGTATTCTGATGAGGATAAAGTACAGAAGCAAAAACTAATATGGCTGGAGTGCAGCCTGAGACCAGAGGGTTTGGGAACATGGTGGCAGCCAGAATAGTGACCTCAGTGAAGGGGATAGCAACCTTATAGGCCTTGTTGTGAGAAGGACCTTGGTGTGCAGGAGGGACTGGCGGAGGGCAGCAGGGTGGAAACAGAAGGAATTAAGAAGTCAATTGGATAAGAAGAATAGGGTCTTTTAAGGTAAAGAAAATTTTACTTTAAATAAAGAAGGAAGCCATGAATGGATTGTAAGCAAGAGAGTGTGTTACTTAATCTTATAATGTTTTAAAGAAAGCATCCCTCTGACCAATGTCTGGAGAACATATTGTGAGGGGACAAATCAGAAGCTGAGAGACGAATTAGGAAGCTATTGCAGTGCTCCAGGCAACGTGCCATGGTGGCAAGGCCTGCATTGGTAGCATCAGGGATGGAGAAAAATAGAAACTTCTGAGATATACTTTGGAAATAGACCAGTCATCTATGCTAATGGTTGGATGTGGGTGGTCACTTATATCTTCAAGGCTTTTAAAAAAGGTGGTGATACTTACTGATATGGATCCGGCTAGGGGAAGACTAACTTTGAGTTGCTTTTCTTTGAGAGGAGATAGGGATGGGGAAATTGAGGGCTTCATTTTAGGTATGTGCTATTTGAGACGCTGTGAAACATCCAAGTGGAGGTTTTAAGTAGGTCATGAGGTCTGCTTATCTGGAGTTCAGAGAAGAGGCCTGAACTGAAGATATGAATGTGGGACATTGACTTTGGCACTGATGTTGGCCCTGGATTTATAGAACAAGGTACATATGAGATCAGAGGAGACCCTCGGAGGAGTTCAGCAGTTGGCAAGAGAAGCAACAGTCAATGAAGTGGACGGAAGCAGGAGAGGTCAGTGAAGTCAGGGGCAGGGGCAGTGTGAGAGCATGGTTTCATAGAAGTGGAAAGAGGAAAGTGACTTACCTTTTCCTGTGATTAAATATTCTAAACCTTAAATGTTAATGTCTGCACAATGTTTTATTGAATGGATGTACCATAAATTATTGAAATTCCTCCGTCTCCTCCCCGCCTTACACACATCTGGGATGGAGGCTGTTTACGACATTTTTGTAGTTAAGATGAACATCACGACAATGAATCTGTAGGCACATATATAATGAATCTTAAAGGTATATTTCTAGAAACAGGATTATGGAGTAAAAATTAATATTAATACATAGTTTCACATCTAATGTATGATGTCTTCCCTACTGTTTAAAAAGACATTAAGAAAATTAAATGGCATAATTTTCATTGATAATATGTCTATAATCTAATAAAGTCATTTCAGAAATAACAAAAAAGCACTTATTAAATACTTATTGTGTCCTAGATGTTGTGTGATAGATTTAGAACTCCTACATTTTAGCTATAGCACTGAGATTCAGGGAACTCACTCCATCTTGAATTATTTATTTTGTTATAATGTTGTAAAGATTTGAATGAATGTCTGTCTCCATATTGTTAGTTCATTTAAATTTCTCTGATGATTTCTTTCCATTGTTTTACCTTTATCAGTTCCAAACTCTCTATATTGCCCCTTTCCATGTTGGCTATATTCGCACTAGAGTATCTTCTTTTCAATGTCGGACAGCTCCTTCTTTTTGTCCTTACAAATCTCCTGTCTTTACCTAATATTTGCAATGACTGTGATTCATGCCAGTTCCTCCATATAAGCTCACCTCTATTATGAGTCCACTCTCTGCAGGGTAGAGTGTTGCATTCATCTTAAACAAACGTCACATAGTAGGGAGATCTGAGGGCCCTGAAACAAATCTTATTCATCTCTGTAAGGCTTCGTCAGTAGCAGGAATGAATAAATGATTGTTGAAATTAATCAATATACATCTTACAGATTAATAGATATAATAGCTATAATGTAGTAATCATTTCTCCAGTGTACCATGTTCTGTGTTAATCAGTTTACATATATTTATGAACTGAAGATACGAATGTGGGACATTGACTTTGGCACTGATGTTGGCCCTGGATTTAATAATTAATTCTAGGGTCAACACTAATATAAATAGTATCTCCACTTTAAGGTAAGCAAAGCCAACCCTGCAATATAAAAATCATTTTTATTTGCGTAAGAAAAGTTAAGAGAGATGAAGTACATCATCTGAGGTGTCACGGGCTTTCTAGGGACAGAATTTGACTAAATTCTGCCTGACTTTAAAATCTGTGTGTTTTTGGGGAAAGGATTCCCTATTTAATAAATGGTGCTGGGAAAACTGGTTAGCCATAAGCAGAAAGCTGAAACTGGATCCCTTCCTTGCACCTTATACAAAAATTAATTCAAGATGAATTAGAGACTTAAATGTTAGACCTAAAACCGTAAAAACCCTAGAAGAAAACCTAGGCAATACCATTCAGGACATAGGCATGGGCAAGGACTTCAAGTCTAAAACACCAAAAGCAATGGCAACGAAAGCCAAAATTGACAAATGGTATCTAATTAAACTAAAGAGCTTCTGCACAGCAAAAGAAACTACCATCAGAGTGAACAGGAAACCTACATAATGGGAGAAAATTTTTGCAATCTACTTATCTGACAAAGGGCTAATATCCAGAACCTACAAATAACTCAAACAAATTTACAAGAAAAAATCAAACAACCCCATCAAAAAGTGGGCAAAGGATATGAACAGACACTTCTCAAAACAGGACATTTATGCAGCCAACAGGTGCATGAAAAAATGCTCATCATCACTTACCATCAGAGACATGCAAATCAAAACCACAATGAGATGCCATCTCACACCAGTTAAAGTGGCGATCATTAAAATGTCAGGAAACAACAGGTGCTGGAGAGGATGTGGAGAAATAGGAACACTTTTACACTGTTGGTGGGACTGTACACTAGTTCAACCACTGTGGAAAACAGTGTGGCGATTCCTCAAGGTTCTAGAACTAGAAATACCATTTGATCCAGCCATCCCATTACTGGGTATATACCCAAAGGATTAAAAATCATGCTGCTATAAAGACACATGCACACGTATGTTTATTGCGGCACTATTCACAATAGCAAAGACTTGGAACCAACCCAAATGTCCATCAATGACAGACTGGATTAAGAAAATGTGGCACATTTACACCATGGAATACTATGCAGCCATAAAAAAGGATAAGTTCATGTCCTTTGTAGGAACATGGATGAAGCTGGAAACCATCATTCTCAGCAAACTATCACAAGAACAGAAAACCAAACACCACGTGTTCTCACTCATATGTGGGAATTGAACAATGAGAACACTTGGACACAGGAAGGGGAACATCACACACTGGGGCCTGTTGTAGGGTGGGGAAGAGGGGAGGGATAGAATTAGGAGATATACCTAATGTAAATGACGAGTTAATGGGTGCAGCACATCAACATGGCACATGTATACATATGTAACAAACCTGCACGTTGTGCACATGTACCCTAGAACATAAAGTATAATAAAAAAATTAAAAAACTGTGTTTTATTTTTACATAATCTTGCTTGCATGGATATACAAAATATCACTCACAGACTTACCATAAAATTGTTAGAATTAAATGAAATCTTGAAAATTTCATCAATACAACCTCATTGCACATCCTCAAAAGACTGGAATATTTTCCCATGAGTAAGTGTAGCAAAATGCCTCATTGCCTACCACAGAATCTGAGAGAGACACCACTCCAAATTAATGTTTTGTAAATGAATGACTACAGCTATAGGAAGCTATCACCTCAGAGGAAACCTTTCCATTTCCACTCAAAATAATCTTTGTCTTTCACATCACTGCCACAGTGCCCTAGGCCCCACTCTTTCTTTTAGGTACTTAGAATCCTCGGCCCCTTTTGCAGAGAAACAAGCAGTATCCTATAGGACTGTGGGACTTAACTCCTGCATGAAAGTCAATAGGTGACTTGCTGGCTACTGTCCATAGAGATCTTCCTGGATCACAATGGAGAGGAAATTGAAATCAGCACCCCCATATAGGTGAAGGACAGCACTTCCCTAGGAGGAAACTGAGGCCAGAAAGGCTCAGGATATGCTTTTATGGTGTTTATTCAGATGGAGGCCGGGCTATTCCTGGATGCTGACCGGGGTTTTCATCAGTGCTGCTCATAGATAGACACTTCTTTCCTCTTTTCAGACACGTGTAGGATGGTTCCTCTGGACCCCTGAGGTTGAGTGGGGCTATCTGACTAGCTCTGCCAGTGAGCTTTGATCAGATGGAATAGGCATCACCTTGGCTGGAGCATTTAACTCTCAGCTTGAGAACAGTGATTTCTCTTCCTCTGACATAGCAGCTGGCAACATTCAATATGGTAGCTGCTCTGTCAGCCCAGGTCTCTGTATACCTGGAATGAGCAAAGCCCTGTCAAGGACACCATTGGGTTCATACAATAAATAAGACATGAACTTTGGTATTTGAAGCCTCTGAGATTTGGGGGTTGTTTGTTAGTGCAACATGTTCTAAATTGTTCTGACTGAGTCACTGTTTCCTTTTTTGCCTCTTTGTCTCCATGAAGCCTCAAGGAGACCGCAACCCTGATTTTGACACCCTCTGCTCTGTGCCATGTGCCTCTCAGCCTTTTTCCTCTTCATAACCTGGGGAACCCGGGGGGGCATGTGGCTGGAGGTAGAGACTATGTTCTGCCCCAACATGCTGCTTTTTTTTTAAGTGTCCTCTGTCCTCCAAGAATTAGACTTTTAAAACTTCAAAAGGCTCTAATAACCCTTCTCTGAGGTTTAACTGGGTAAGAATAGGGAGAATAAAATAGTAGCAGAAAAATAGAAACACACTGTTTTATGTGTTAAAATGTTGTTCTGGCTCAGCTATATCTTCCTGGGCCCCTGTAAACCACTTTATTAAACTGCAGTTTTGTGTGGTGCCATTTGATTAAATTGAAGGTCACAATAAGGAGTGACCCTGTGAAACCTGGTATTGTGAGTACTGTCAGAATGTTGCTGAGGACACTGCTTATTTGATCACATGTGGTTCTTTGTATGACAATACACAGAGAAAATTCAACACTAAGAATAGTCACAATTTTGAGCAATTATTTTGCTTTTATATTACACACACTGTTAGCTATGCATGTATTCATCCATCTATCTACTCACCTATCATTAATAACATCATCCTCAGGGTACATCTAGTAAAGCAAAACCTCATGGTAAGATTGGACTCAGCTATTCCTGTCCCACTGTGTTTAGAACACTGGATCACCCTCTGAGCAAGGTCCAGCAGGTCGTCAACAGTTCCCTTCTAGGAGGAAAGGCTCTGTCCCACTTGACCTTGATCCTGCTTCTTCACAGCTCGAATGTATTAATAGAGGCTTTTACAGCTGAAACCCAAGATTTAAGTTGTCTTTTATTAGAGTGACAGAGGGCCACAAAATTAACAAATAATGTATTCATGAGACTTTGCAGGAAACCCAACATCTTTTTGATGCATCAGGTATCCAGCTGCAATATGAGTAACCAAATCTTAGAACATCTAGGATCACCCTTTTAAACTCCATTATCAATGCTGTTGTGTTTGGTGTCTTTGTTAACTTGACTATGCTAAACCACACTTTCTAGAACTCCCTTTCCTCTATGTTTCCAGTCAGGGTGGGTCATGGGGAGACCTGGAGGCAGAAAGACAGTGGCAGTCACCTTGGAGGTCAGCCACTGTTGCTCATCTGCTGACCCAACTGTGGGAATGAATCTGCAGCTGGTCCCGCACCTGCTTCACCTTCCCCTGGATCCTGCTTCAGCTTCTCTGACTCTTGAGCCAGGTGTGTGTTTAAATAATAAGGAGCACAGGACTCTGCAGGACATCCACACCATGGAGATTCTGCTTCTTTGACTGAGCCTTGACTGGCACACTGGTATTCACATAGCACAAGATAAAGAATCTGCACAGAATGGCTGCAAAAAGAGCTTCTTCTAAGTCCTGCTCAAGCAGCTCCATCTCCTCCGTCAGCATAATGCTTTATTTCTGTCAAATGTGATGTTCCAATTGTGATGTTTCATTTCTCACTGATGGCCTTGCCTGCTAGTGAATAGGCTTACGTTCATCCCATCATTCAGCAAAGAAATACTGAGCATATAATAGCAATGTAGCTAAGTCACTTTCAGAATCTGGGAATATAGAGATGAGTGATGTGGGTAGAGATCGTCTACAGACAATTGCTAAAACATGGTGAGAGGTAGCAAATGGATCCAAGTTTTCATGAGAGGGAGTGGAGAGAATGACTTCTACTGCTTAGAAACAACCCGAGACCACAGAGGACTTTACAGTGAGATAAGAAATGCTGAGCTTTGGACAAGTTCACCAGACATTAATATTTTTAAAAACAAAGAAAACTCTAGCACTGCAAGATGACCCTGTTAAATTAAGTGGGGTGCATAGGTATAGCTGCTGGGGGCAAGGCGATAGAAGATGCTTTTCTCTTATATACATGTGGATTATCAGGTGCCAGCAGGACATCTGATGCCCAGTAGAATGCTGTCTATTTTGACTCATGTTTTTGGATAGTGTTTTGGGGTAGAGATTTACATTTGGACACTTTAAAAACAGGTGGGAGATGGAGTCTAGGCCAGGACTTCAATGCAAGAACATATAGCTTACCTCAGCCTGTCTGCCCACTGCAGCAGGAACCACAAACAAAATGTATGCAGCTCTTTATTCATGGCTTAAAGAATCCATGGTCCTTTTGTTTATTCTGGGCTTCAACTCCCCATTTCCATACTCCACTAGCTTTGTGTGTTGGTTCATGCTTCTTATCATAAGCTTTCTGCCTGTGTATTCCATTTAGGGATCACATGGGATCATGATTAGTATTGTTCTCTAGACTCCATGCTCTGTACCTGCAGTGAAGTAGCAGGAAGTGCAACCCACACTCCTGTGATGTGGCTTTGGTGATTCCCCTGCTTTCTGCTCTCGTCTTGAATCCACTTGTGTGTCCTACTAAAGGCACCTCCAAACAAGCTGTGCTGCTCTGAGTGTCACTGCTGCAGCCATGGTCTAGCCCACTATCATATTTTCCTGGGACACTACTGCAACCTCCTCACTGCTCTCCCTGCTTCCAAACTTGGGCCCCTATAATTTATCCACTGCCTATACGGCAGCAAGAGTGATCCCTTTAAAAAATAACTGTGATCATTTCCTTCCCCTGCCTAAATCCACTTAATGGCTCCCATTACACTTAATATAAATCCAGTTCTTTACTGTGGCAGGAAAGGTCTTGCATATAGGGCTCCTGGGTCCTTCTAGAAGGCCATGGTGTGCCCCTTGTACCCTGGTATGTGCTTTGGTCACAATGGTGCCTTTTCTCTTCCTGGAATATGCTAAGCCTTTCCTCCCTTCAGTTTATCACATTTATTAACAGCCCTACATAGACTCTCTTCTCCTAGCTCTTGGAAAGCTTCTCTTCATTATTTAAATCTTGGCTTAAATATCTTTTCCTCAGACAAATTGTTTCCTTACCACCTAATCCAAAGAAACCTAACTTAGCTCGAGCTGCTAAACAGAACACCATGGGCAGGGTGGTTTAAACAACAAGCATTCATTTCTTACCTGGAAGCTGGGACATCAAGATAAAGTGGTGGCTGATTCAGTTCCTGGTGAGGGCTCTCTTCCTGGATCTCAGGCGGCCACCTTCTTGCTATGTCCTCACAAGGAGGAGAGAGAGTGAGCAAACTTCAGTCTTTTCCTCTTCTTCTAATCCCATTCTCACGACCTCATCTAAACATAATTTCCTCCTCAAGGCCCCATCTTCAAATACCAACATTGGAAGGTAGGGCTTCCATGTATTAATTCTGAGGGGTACACAAACATTCAGTCCATAACCTCATTCACCCAGTTACACACTCCCTTTCACCATACTTATTGCCACTAAGCTTATCACGACTGCTGAATACCTTATTCATTCAGTGATTTTCTGCCCATCTGTTGTGCTCCATACTCCACAGTAAGTTTATAAAGATATGTATTGATCTTTTTTCCCCTTTGTGTTTCTATTTCTTAGCTCACAACTCAGTTCAAATTGCTACTGCTGTGTCTGGGGGAGGTAGTCGGGTGTATGTGTGTATGTGTTTATAGGAGAGTAACCTTCCCCTATATCTGTAGAAGATAATTTAATTTGATAATTTATGAGCACATAAAGAAAGGCTGATGTCCTAGGGAATAATGTGTTCTTACCATTTTGTGTTCTACAATTTTAATTTAGCTTTACTTCATATTTGTTTCAAGTGACCACAGTTCCATTTTTTTTTATTTGGATAGACAACAATATTTCTTTATGTTGAGTTATCATCCTCCCCGTTTGATTGGTAATTTAATTATTTGCCAGCGTTTTTCCTATTTCTACTTGTATTTCTATGAGGACCTAAAACTGTTTATTTTTATTCAGGAGAATTTCTTTGGGATATAATCACAGAAGTTGAATTTCTGGGTCAAAACTGTAAACAGTTTTAAAGATTTTATTGCATAGCAACGGATTTCTCCTTAGAAAGATTGAATCGACTTGCTATGCCAAAAACAAAGTGCACCGTTCATGTTTCCCCACAATCTTCTCAGGACTGACTTTAAACATTTTTTATCACTCATAGCTTGTTTTCCTAATTTAGGTTTGTTGGGAGGTACCCCGGGAAAACTGCAGAAAGGAGAAATACATAGTGAAGCCACTGTGTTCCAGAGTCAGGTTCTCATTTCCACAGTTCTAGAAACTTCATTTTGTCGGAGCCTGAAACATTTTGTCAGAGCCAGAGACTTATCGAAATGTCTTAAGTCACAGGAAACAAAAACTCCAATTCAAACTGGCTAAAACCACAAAGCAGATTTACCAAGTCAGGTGCCTCCTCTGTTCATCAGCACCTGGCTCCGTATTTCTACCATTCTCTCGACATTGCTTTCCTCTTGGCGTCCACTTCATCTTGACGCTGAAGAAATCTTAATTTTTAGGGTCTCTATTAAAGAAAAAAAAGATCGAAGAGACTTCCCCAGAACAACTGCTCTCCCACCCTAGATATATTCCCTGTGAGTCTTTGGACTAAAATGGGTCTCTTGCTCATTTCTGATGTAATTGCTATATTTTGGCTGATGTTATCTGTGTTCCTGCAGCAATCTACACAATCCCTGCAAGGAGCATATCTACAGTGGGTTACAAATTAGGACCACTCCCCTAGAGCAGGGGCTACAGTGAGCTGCTGGGAAAGGGAGAGCAGATAATTTTTAAAAACAAGTATTATTAGGAAGAGAAAACAGATGCTGGATAAGCAAGCAATAATTTCCAACAAATATCAGCGTATGATCACACTCACATTAACCAAATTCACAGGGACTGAGATACAAATGGATGTCAAGGTTACAGTGAGAAATAGGACCCTCAAGGGGAAATAACATTACGCTAAATAATCAAAACACTTTCTCCCCGCATGTAAACAGCATAGAATCAATTTGGGTGGAAGCGCCACATGGACAATAGTAAGTCCTCCAGTCCATTAACATGGAATGCCTCTTAGTTTATTTATACCTTTTCTATATTCTCTCAGAAATGTTTGTAGTTTTCTGTGTGTAGGAACTTATTTATTTCCCCAATGTCTTTTTTTATTTTTAATGAGGTGAATGGAATAATTCTCTTTGTTTCATATTTAGCTTATTTATTGTTCACATATATAGATGGACTTGATTTTTGTATATTGATTTTTGAACCCAGTGATCTTGCTGATCTGTACCATTAGTTCCAGTAGTTGCATGTGCATTTGCATGTGTGTGCACGTTTATGTGTGTGAATGCCTTAGGACTGTCTACATATAGGATTGTGCATACACATAAAGACAGTCTTATTTCTTTTTTACAATCTGAGTATTCTATATTTCAGTGTGATTGCACTGGACATAACTTTCAGTATAATGTAGAATGGACGTGGTAAGAGCAGGTATTGTGTGTTGCTACGGATCTTAGGGAGACAACATTCAATCTTTTACCACTGAGTGTGATGTTACCATTGAGTGTGATGATAGATGTCCTTTTTCAGTTTGAGGACATTCCATTTATTCATAGTTTGTTGGGAGATTTTTATCATAAATAAGTATTAGATTTTGTTAAATGATTTATTTGCATCTATTAAGACGATCCTTTTTGTCCTTTATTTTATTAATGTGGGGTATTACTTTGCTTTTTGGATGTTAAAATAACTTTGCAATTCTAGTACAAATTCCACTTGGTTAGATGTGTTATTACTTTTATATGTTGTTGGATATAGTTTGCTCATATGTAGTTGAGAATTTTTGTATCTATTTTTCACTTTCTTTTATTTTCATGTCTTTAGCTTTAATATCTGAGTAGTGTTGGCCTGATAGAATGAAATGAGAACTGTTTCCTACTTCTCTATTTTCTGAAACAGTTTGTGAAAGGTTTGTATTATTCTTTAAATTATAGTCCTTAAATATTTGATAGATTACACAAGTCAAGTCATCTGGGCCTGGACTTATTTTTGTGAGAATATTTTAAATTAGGAATGTAATATTTATATGTTGGTTATATGCATATTCAGATATTTTTTCTTGAGTCATCCTTGATAATTTGTGTTTAAGAGTTTATATTTTATTCGAGTTGTTTAATTTGTTGATACCGTTATTTATAATTTTTTGAGACGGAGTCTAGCTCTATCACCCAGCTGGAGTGCAGCGGCGCATCTCGGCTCACTGCAAGCTCCGCCTCCCAGGTTCACTGCATTCTCCTGCCTCAGCCTGCCGCCTAGCTGGGACTACAGGCGCCAGCCACCACTGCCGGCTCATCTTTTGTATTTTTTTTTTTTTTTTTTTTTAGTAGAGATGGGGTTTCACCATGTTAGCCAGGATGGTCTCTATCTCCTGACCTCGTGATCCACCTGCTTAGGCCTCCCAAAGTGCTGGGATTACAGGCGTGAGCCACCGTGCCCCGCCTATTTATAGTTTTTTTTTTTTTTTAAACCCTCTTTTGATTTACATGGTGTTGGGAGTGATGTTTTCTCCTTTAGTCTTGGTTTTGATAATTTGTGTCTTTTCTATTTTTAGTTTGTCAGTTTAGGTAAAGATTTATTCATTTTGTTTACATGTTCAAAGAAAAACCATTTGGTTTCACTGTTATTTTTCTTTAGATTTTTCCTTATTCCATTTTGTTGATTTCTGGTACAATATTTGTTTCTTTCTGCTTTATCTATGTTTACTTTTATCCTCCTTCTCTAGTTTCATATGGTCAAAATTTAGGTCAATGATTTGAGACCTTTCTTATTTTCTAATATAGGCCTTTAACGTTGTAAGTGTCCTTCTAAGCACTGATATAGCTGTATCTCACTAATTTTAACTTGTGTTTTCATTGTCATTCAGTTAAAAATACATTCTAATGCCCCTTTTCAGTTTGTTTCATTATTTTTCTTGTTTTGCTATGATCAATGAATTATTTAGAAATGAACTGTTTAATTTTCTCCCAGAATGAGCTTTCCTTTATTCTTTTGAAGAGCAGATTTTTAAAAAGTAACAGTTAAGTCTAACTCATCAATTTTGCTCCTAGGGTTATTGTTTTCCACGACCTCTCTAAGAATATTCCTAAATCGCAAATATATTCTCCTGTGTTATCCACTAAAATCTCTTTAGTTTTAGCTTTTATTTTAGGCCTCAGATTTAACTTCATTATACGTATCATATTACGTAGGGTTGAAGGTTCATTATTTTTCCCAAAAAGAATATCCAGTTATATAAGTACCATTTGTTGAGAAGAATTTTCCTTTCCCAATAAATACTTTTGAGACCTTCATTAAAAGGAAGTGACTGTGGGTGTATTTCTGGATGCTCTAGTTTATTTCATCTATGTATTTGTCAACTCTTATGTCAGTACTACACCGTCATGAATATTTTAACTTGGTGATACCCAATATTTACACTCTTGACATTTTGGGATACATAGTTATTTGCTCTATGCATCTGTACTACGCTTTGCAGAATGTTTAGAGATCTCTGTGTTCTAAACACTAAACGTTATGGCACCCTCCTCCAAGTCTGGGTTTTTCTTATAATTTGTGTCCAGGTCCAAAGGATTTTCTTAGTTTTCTTTTATATAAAACTAAATTAATTTCTCACACACTCTTAAAGATATGCAATTCTGGATTGAGATTACTTTTCTCTCAATTCAAAGATATCTTTCCACTGTCTTCTAAACTCCGTAATTTTTGAGAAGATAGTGGTCATTCAAATCAATATGTGTCTATAGATAGTTTATTGTTTTCCTATAGTTGCCTTAACAATTTTCTCTTTCTTTTTGGTTTTAGCATGTTAACTGATGTTCCCAGAAGTGTGTGTGTGCGTAACCTGCTTGGAGTTATATGAGCTTCTTAAATCTGTAAATTTATGATGTCATGTTCTGGTCACCCAACAGAAGTGGGATGAAGTCCCCCCAAACCTCCCAAATTGATGCAAATTTCAAGCCTGATAATGCCATACACACATACCAAGATAATATGAAAATATTTATTACTCACTTAATAAAACTTTCCAGGGAGAGAAGGGCAGGCTTCCCAAGAAGATCCAAAATGACATGAGAAAGCAGACAAAGGGGATTGGCTTGGGGTTTTTATGGTGGTTAGGGATTAGATTCAGCATGGGTGTTCCTTCATGCACTCCAGGGCTGCCTGGTTTGAACTTCCCATTGGTGTAAAAGGAGGACACACGTGGGCTTTCTTATTTGCTTGCCTTAATGTGGGCTGAAATCCAAAGAAGCATTGTTGACTTAAAAGCAGTCAACACTCAAACACTAAACATGGAGTTTGTCTCTTTATTACATGTCACCAAATCAGAAACATTGAAGAAATTACAATTTCAAATTTTTTTTTTCTGCTCTGGTTTCCCCTGTCTCTGTCTCTCTCTTTCTTTTAAGTATTTTCTCCTTCTCTCCTGTAATTTATAATCCCTATTTTTCTATCTTTAAGTTCATGGATTTTTTCCTTTGTCATATATATTATGATGGTAAACTCATAGAGTGTGTTCTTAACTTTAGATAATACATTATTTAGTTTTAGAATTTCCCCTTGAATTTTTGTAGATTCTATATTTTCTGATATTTCCTAAGTGTTTATTTCTATAAGCATATTTTCTTTTACTTATAAGATGTAGTTATAACAGCTGATTTAGGATTTTTGTTCACTAATTTCAACATTTAGATCATTTTGGTACCAGTTTCAGTTGACTGTTTTTTCTCTTGAGGCTAGGTCACAATGCATGATTCTTTGTATGTTACCTATTTTGTTATTGTATCCTGTCCACTGTGAATGTGCTCATGTGGAGACTCTGGATTTTGCCTATTCTTCTGTAGAGTGTTAACTTGGTTGAACACAAATTGATAACTCTGTTTTGTGTTTGTTTGTTTTTTTGTCAACCACAAGTTTAGATTTAAAAAACCTCTAACTGTATGGCTTTGAATCTGCCCTACACATGTGTGGTTGAGGGTTAAGCCAGCGATTTGGGCAGTGTTTAAACTGCCACTGGCTTGCATTTTCTTTCAGCAACTGCTCCCATGTCTGGCTTTTTATTTTTATTTTTTTTATTTTTATTTTTTTGTAGGTTTCTGTAATCAGGTTCTAGTATTAATAGCTGTGATTGCTTCAGACTCTGTCTCAGGCTTTTCAGCTCTGACAGATTGCTTTCTTTTATTGGAGTTTTAGCTGCCCTGCAAAACGTTGACCTTCTCTCTCACTCATTGCACTGGTGCCTTCTCCCAAGCTTTAAGTCCCTTCCAGATGTAGGTGCTTTTCATATTCTCTAGTGCCTCTATGTAATTTTATTTTTTTTAATTTTCTTATTAAATAATGGTAAATATATGCTTATTATTTCCAGAATATTTGGATCAAGTAAAAGCTTGCTTGGTCATTCTAGAATAAGTAAAATTAGTTTTTTCCACTACTTTTATTACATTGTCAATATTTTTCTTAATGATTTTTAAGAATTATGTATTTTGGATATGAGTCTATTTGTTGGAAATATGTTTTGTGAATATCTCCTTACACTCTGAGGCTTACATCATTGTCTTAACTCTCTCTTGTAGGTTTTTTTGTAGTCTCCCAAAAACATCTTTGCTTACTCCAAGTCATGAAGATACTTCCTATTTTTGCTAGTTTTACAATATTTACAACAGCTTTTTATGATGTTTAATTGACATATGATAAACTGCACCTGTTTGAAGTGCACAGTTTGATAAATTTTTACATATGTGTACAGTTGTGAAACTATTACCACACTCAGGATAATGAACATATTAATCACCTCCAAAAGCAACCTTTGATAATACTTCCCTGTTAAACCTCCCAGATCCACTCAGCCTCTTAGACTTTCTGTCACCACTTTTTTCTGTCACTGAATTCATTTCTGTCACTATTTCATGGCTTATTTATATAATTTTTTTTTTAATATATAAATGAAATAACACCATCTTTGGGGATTTTCTTGGGGAGGGGCATCTGGCTTTTTTCCAATAGCATAATTATTTTGAAATTTACCCATGTTATTTCTTGTTTGAGTAATTATTTCCTTCTTATTGCTGAGCAGTATTGTATTGTATGGATTTAAAACAATTTGATTATCTATTAATCTGTTAATAGACATTTGTTTCAATTTTTGGCTATTACAAAATAAAGCTTCTATGAATGTTTGTGTAAAAAATATGCTTTCAGAGGTTCCAAGATGGCTGAATAGGAACAGCTCCAGTCTGCAGCTCCCAGCGTGAATGACGCAGAAGACTGGTGATTCCTGCATTTCCAACTGAGGTACATCTCACAGGCGCTTGTCAGATAGTAGGTGCAGCCCACAGAGCAGGAAGGGGCATTGCCTCACCCGGGAAGTGCAAGGGGTCAGAGAATTCCCTTTCCTAGCAAAGGAAAGCCATGACAGATGGTACCTGGAAAATCAGGAAACTCCCACCCTAATACTGCAGTTTTCCAATGGCCTTAGCAAAAGGCACACCAGGAAATTATATCCGGTGCCTGGCTCAGAGGATACCACGCCCATGGAGCCTCACTCACTGCTGGCACAGCAGTCTGAGATCGAACTGCAAGGCTGCAGCGAGGCTGGGGGAGGGGCATCCCCCATTGCTGAGGCTTGAGTAGGTAAACAAAGTGGCCTGGAAGCTCGAACTGGGTGGAACCCACCACAGCTCAAGGAGGCCTGCCTGCCTCTGTAGACTCCACATCTCGGGGCAGGGCATAGCTGAACAAAACGCAGCAGAAACTTCTGCAGACTTAAACATCCCTGTCTGACAGCTTTGAAGAGGGTAGTGGTTCTCTCAGCACGGAGTTTGAGACCTGAGAATGGACAGACTGCCTCCTCAAGTGGGTCCCTGACCCCTGAATAGCCTAACTGTGAGGTGCCTCCCAGTCGGGGGCAACTGACACCTCATACTACTGAGTACCCCTCTGAGACAAAGCTTCCAGAGGAAGCATCAGACAGCAACATTTGTTGTTCTGCAGTCTCTGCTGGTGATACCCAGGCAAACAGGGTCTAGAGTGGACCTCCAGCAAACTCCAACAAACTTGTAGCTGAGGGTCCTGACTGTTAGAAGGAAAACTAACAAATAGAAAGGACATCCACACCAAAACCCCAACTGTACGTCACCATCAGCAAAGACCAAAGGTAGATAAAACCACAAAGATGGGGAGAAACCAGAGCAGAAAATCCGAAAATTCTAAAAATCAGATCACCTCTTCTCCTCCAGAGGAACATGGCTCCTCACCAGCAACAGAACAAAGCTGGATGGAGAATGACTTTGATGAGTTGAGAGAAGAAGGCTTCAGATGATTGGTAATAACAAACTTCTCTGAGCTAAAGGAGAATGCTCGAACCCATTGTAAAGAAGCTAAAAACCTTGAAAAAAGATTAGACAAATGGCTAACTAGAATAACCAGTGTAGAGAAGTCCTTAAATGACCTGACTGAGCTGAAAACCATGGCACAAGAACCACATGATGCATGCACAAGCTTCAGTAGTAGATTTGATCGAGTGGAAGAAAGGATATCAGTGATTGAAAATCAAATGAATGAAATGAAGCAAGAAGAGAAGTTTAGAGAAAAAAGAGTAAAAACAAATGAACAAAGCCTCCAAGAAATGTGGGACTATGTGAAAAGACCAAATCTATGTCTTATTGGTGTACCTGAAAGTGATGGGGAGAATGGAACCAAGTTGGAAAACACTCTTCGGGATATTATCCAGGAGCATTTCCCCAATATAGTGAGACAGGCCAACATTCAAATTCAGGAAATACAGAGAATGCCACAGAGATACTCCTCGAGAAGAGCAACTCCAAGACACATAATTGTCAGACTCACCAAAGTTGAAATGTAGGAAAATATGTTAAGGGCAGCCAGTGAGAAAGGTCGGGTTACCCACAAAGGGAAGCCCATCAGACTAAAAGTGGATCTCTCAGCAGAGACTCTACAAGCCAGAAGAGAGTGGAGGCCAATATTCAACATTATTAAAGAAAATAATTTTCAACCCAGAATTTCATATCCAGCCAAACTAAGCTTCATCAGTGAAGGAGAAATAAAATCCTTTATAGACAAACAAATACTTAAGAGATTTTGTCACCACCAGGCCTGCCTTACAAGAGCTCTTGAAGGAAACACTAAACATGGAAAGGAACAACCAGTACCAGCCACTGCAAAAATATCCCAAATAATAAAGACCATTGATGCTAGACACTGCATCAACTAACAAGAAAAATAACCAGCTAACATCAAATGACAGGATCAAATTTACACATAACAATATTAACCTTAAATGTAAATGAGCTAAATGCTCCAATTAAAAAACACAGACTGGCAAATTGGATAAACGGTCAAGACCCATCAGCATGCTGTATTCAGGAGACCCATCTCATGTGCAGAGACACACATAGGCTCAAAATAAAGGGATAGAAGAAGATCTACCAAGAAAATGGAAAACAAAACAAAACAAAAAAGCAGGGGTTGCAATGCTAGTCTCTGATCAAAAAGACTGTAAACCAACAAAGATCAAAAGAGACAAAGCCATTACATAATGGTAAAGGGATCAATTCAACAAGAAGAGCTAACAATCCTAAATATATATGCACCCATTATGGGAGCACCCAGATTCATAAAGCAAGTCCTTAGAGACCTACAAAGGGACTTAGACTCCCACACAATAATAATGGGAGACTTTAACACCCCTCTGTCAACATTAGACAGATGAATGAGACAGAAAGTTAACAAGGATATCCAGGAATTGAACTTAGCTCAGCACCAAGCAGACCTAATAGACATCTACAGAACTCTCCACCCCAAATCAACAGACTATACATTCTTGTCAGCACCACATCACACTTATTCCAAAATTGACCACATAGTTGGAAGTAAAGCACTCCTCAGCAAATATAAAAGAACAGAAATTATAACAAACTGTCTCTCAGACCACAGTGGTATCAAACTAGAACTCAGGATTAAGCAACTCACTCAAAACCCCTCAACTACATGGAAACTGAACAACCTACTCCTGAATGACTACTGGGTACATAATGAAATGAAGGCAGAAATAAAGATGTTCTTTGAAACCATTGAGAACAAAGACACAACATACCAGAATCTCTGGGACACATTTAAAGCAGTGTGTAGATGGAAATTTATACCACTAAATGCCCACAAAAGAAAGCAGGAAAGATCTAAAACTGACATGCTAACATCACTATTAAAAGAACTAGAGAAGCAAGAGCAAATACATTCAAAAGCTAGCAGAAGGCTAGAAATAACCAAGATCAGAGCAGAACTGAAGGAAATAGAGACAAAAACAAACAAACAAACAAAAAACACAAAAAACCACCTTCAAAACACCAATGAATCCAGGAGCTGGTTTTTTAAAAAAGATCAACAAAATTGATAGACTGCTAGCAAGACTAATAAAGAAGAAAAGAGAGAAGAAACAAATAGACACAATAAAAAATGATAAAGGGGTATCACCACTGATGCTACAGAAATACAATCTGCCACCAGAGAATACTATAAACACCTCTATGCAAATAAACTAGAAAATCTGGAAGAAATGGATAAATTCCTGGACACATACACCCTCCCAAGACTAAACCAGGAAGAAATTGAATCCTGAATAGACCAATAACAGGCTCTGAAATTGAGGCAATAATTAATAGCCTTCCAACCAAAAAAAGTCCAGGACCAGACGGATTCACATCTGAATTCTACCAGAGATATAAAGAAGTGCTGGTACCATTCCTTCTGAAACTATTCCAATCAATAGAAAATGTGGGAATCTTCCCTAATTCATTTTATGAGGCCAACATCATCCTGATACCAAAGCCTAGCAGAGACACAACAACAACAACAACAACAACAAAAGATTTTTAGACCAATATCCCTGATGAACATTGATTCAAAAATCCTCAATAAAATGCTGGCAAACCGAATCCTGCAGTACATCAAAAAGCTCATCTGCCATGATCAAGTTGGCTTCATCCCTGGGATCCAAGGCTGGTTCAACATATGCAAATCAATAAATGAAATCCATCATATAAACAGAACCAAATAAAAAAATCACATGATTATCTCAACAGATGCAGAAAAGGCCTTTGACAAAATTCACCAACCCTTCATGCTAAAAACTCTCAATAAACTAGGTATTGATGGGACGTACCTCAAAATAATAAGAGCTATTTATGACAAACCCACAGCAAATATCATACTGAATGGGGAAAAACTGGAAGCATTCCCTTTGAAAAGTGGCACAAGACAGGGATGCCCTCTCCCACCACTCCTATTCAACATAGTGTTGGAAGTTCTGGCCAGGGCAATCAGGCAAGAGAAAGAAATAAAGGGTATTCAATTAGGAAAAGAGGAAGTCAAATTGTCCCTGTTTGTAGATGACATGATTGTACATTTAGAAAACCCCATCGCCTCAGCCCAAAATCTCCTTAAGGTGATAAACAACTTCAACAAAATCTCAGGATACAAAATCAATGTGCAAAAATCACAAGCATTCCTATACACAAATAACAGACAAACAGAGCCAAATCATGAGTGAACTCCCATTCACAATTGCTTCAAAGAGAATAAATTACCTAGGAATCCAACTAACAATGTGGAAGAGGATGTGAAGGACCTCTTCAAGGAGAACTACAAACCACTGCTCAACAAAATAAAAGAGGACACAAACAAATGGAAGAACATTCCATGCTCATGGATAGGAAGAATCAATATTGTGAAAATGGCCATACTGCCCAAGGTAATTTATAGACTCAATGCCATCCCCATCAAGCTACCAATGACTTTCTTCACAGAATTGGAGAAAACTACTTTAAAGTTCCTATGCAACCAAAAAAGAGCCCACATTGCCAAGACAATCCTAAGCCAAAAGAACAAAGCTGGAAGCCTCACGCTACCTGACTTCAAACTATACTAGAAGGCTACAACAACCAAAACAGTATGGTACTAGTACCAAAACAGAGATACAGACCAATGGAACAGAATAGAGTCCTCAGAAATAATACCACACATCTACAACCATCAGATCTTTGACAAACCTGACAAAAACAAGAAATGGGGAAAGGATTCCCTATTTAATAAATGGTGCTGGAAAAATTGGCTACCCATATGTAGAGAGCTGAAATTGGATCCTTTCCTTACACCTTATACAAAAATTAATTCAAGATGAATTAGAGACTTAAATGTTAGACCTAAAACCATAAAAACCCTAGAAGAAAACCTAGGCAATACCATTCAGGCCATAGGCATGGGCATGGACTTCATGACTAAAACACCAAAAGCAATGGCAACAAAAGTCAAAATAGACAAATGGGATCTAATTAAACTAAAGAGCTTCTGCACAGCAAAAGAAACTACCATCAGAGTGAACAGGAAACCTACAGAATGGGAGAAAATTTTTGCAATCTACCCATCTGACAAAGGGCTAATATCCAGAATCTACAAATAACTTAAACAAATTTACAAGAAAAAATCAAACAACCCCATCCAAAATTGGGCAAAGAATATGAACAGACACTTCTCAAAAGAAGACATTTATGCAGCCAACAGACACATGAAAAAATGTTCATCATCACTCGCCATCAGAGAAATGCAAATCAAAACCACAATGAGATGCCATCTCACACCCGTTAGAATGGTGCTCATTAAAAAGTCAGGAAACAACAGGTGCTGGAGAGGATGTGGAGAAAAAGGAACACTTTTACACTGTTGGTGGGACTGTAAACTAGTTCAACCATTGTGGAAGACAGTGTGGTGATTCCTCAAAGATCTAGAACTAGAAATACCATTTGACTCAGCCATCCCATTACTGGGCATATACCCAAAGGATTATAAATCACACTACTATAAAGACACATGCACACGTATGTTTATTGCAGCACTATTCACAATAGCACAGGCTTGAAATCAACCCAAATGTCCATCAATGATAGACTGGATTAAGAAAATGTGGCACATATACACCATGGAATACTATGCAGCCTTAAAAAAGGACGAGTTTGTGTCCTTTGTAGGGACATGGATGAAGCTGGAATCCATCATTCTGAGGAAACTATTGCAAGGACAGAAAACCGAACACCACATGTTCTCACTCATAGGTGGGAATTGAACAATGAGAACACTTGGACACAGGGTGGGGAACATAACACATGGGGTCCTGTTGTGGGGTTGGGGGAGGTGGGAGGGATAGCATTAGGAGATATACCTAATGTAAATGATGAGTTAATGGGTGCAACACACCAACATGGCGCATGTATACATATGTAATGAACCTGCACGTTGTGCACATGTACCCTAGAACTTAAAGTATAATTTAAAAAATATGCTTTCAAATCTTTTGGGGAAATACTTAGGATGAGAATTGCTGAATCATAAGTTAGGTATATATAATATTTAAGAAAACCTGATGAACATTATTTTGCTGTTTTGGGCTTTATTTCCTCTTTCTAGTGTCCTAAAGTGGAAGTTGAAGTCATTGATTTGAGGCCCTTATTCTTTTCTATGTGTAGTGTTATAAATTTCTCATTAAGCGCTCCTTTAGCAGTATCTCACAAATTCTGATATGTTACATTTTTGTTCTCATCAAGTTGAAAACGGTTTCTAATTCTGCTTTTGGTTTACACTTTGACTTATTCACTGTTTAGACTTATTTAATTTCTGAATATTTGAAGATGTTCCAAATGATTTTTTGTTATTTTTTCTCAAATGTGTTTCCATTGTGGTCAGAGAACACACTTTGCATGACTTGAATCATTTTAAATTTACTGAGAACAGTTTCATGGTTCAGAATATGGTCTGTCTTGATAAATGTTCTATGTACACTTGAAATGAATGAATATTTTACTGCTGTGGAGTGGAGTGTGGTATAAATGTGAATTAGGTCAAATTTCCCTAGGATTGCTCAAGTCTTCTACACCCTTTGTCTACCTAGTCGTTCTATCAATTATTGAGTAAAGGATATTGAAGTGTCTGACTGAAATTGTGGATTTGTTGATCTTTACAGTTATATTACTTTTTGCTTCATATATTTTGAAGCTCTTTATTAGGTGCATAAATATTTAGAATTGTAATTTTTTCTTAACAAATTGACTTCTTTATTATGTAACATAAACTTATTTATCCCTGGTAATATTCTTTGCACTGAAATTTACTTTATCAGATATTAATGCAGCTACTTCAGCTTTCCTTTATTTTGTTTTAGCATGACTTTTTTTCATCTCTTTACTTTTAACCTGTTTGTGTTATTACCTTTAAAGGAAGTCTTTTTGTAGGCAGCATATATTTTGATCTGCTTTTTCATCCAGTCTAACAATTGTTGATTTGTGTTTGTGCAGGAAAGCCATTGGTTTAGATCATTGACATTGAATGTGTTTATTGATATGTTTCAGCTCAAATTTTATTTGTTTTCTGTTTGTCCCATCTGTTTTATCTACTACTTCCTCTTTTTCTTCCCTCTTTTGGATGAATTGAATATGATTTGTGATTCTGTTTATCACCTTGTTGGCTTACTAGCCATAAGTTTTTGTTTTGTTATTTTACTAGCTGTCCTAGAGTTTAGAATATACATCTTCCTTTATAGATGTCTGCATTTAAGTGACATGCCATTTTATTTATAGTATCAGAACATAACACCATTCTTCAATTTTCCCACTCTGCTCTATTCCTGTTTTTGCCATTCATTTTACTTCAGCATTTATTACAAACTCCACATTACTTTGTTATTATATTTTGTTCAAATAGTAATCATCCTCTAAAAATATTTAAGTAACAAGAAAAATGTCTTCTATGCTTATCCATATAGTAACCACTTCTGGTTTTCATTTGTCTTTTATGTAAATCTTTATTTTCCTCTGTTATTATTTGCCTTTTGTCTGAAGGACTTCCTTTAACATTTTTTTGTAGTACAGGTTTGCTGATGATTAATTCTTTCACCCTTTGGTTCTCTGAAGAGAAACTTAATTTTTCCTTTATTTTTTGAAGGATATTTTCAAAAGGTGTAGGATTCTTGTTCAATGGATTTTTTTTTCTTTTAGTGTTTAAAAGATTTTTAAAGATGATAAGAAATCTGCCATCATCTTTATGTTTATAGTTCTGTACTTAGCCGGCATCCTTACCTCTTTTTTCTGGCTACTTTTATGATTTCTATTTTCATCACTAGTGATATGTATCTCTCTCTCTCCTTATCTGTTATCTATCTGTCTACCTCCCAATCTATCTCTCTCTGATAACCTTAACTTACTTTCTGTATGTATCACTTTCTGTCTCATCATTTTTACTTCTTTATTTCATTTTTCTCTTCGTGGATATTTTTATTCATTTCTCTAATGTTCCATTTACTGTATTGAATTCATTCTTCTTTGGACACCATTTAATTTAATCTTCATGGCTGAGCTAATATCTCTTACTTCACTTTCTTTCCTGAATTCAGTTAGCTCTTTTCTCCTTTTTAGACATTTCTAACTTGAATTTGATATCAACACATCATTTTATATCATTTTGTTTATAATTTAAATTACCCTTTTCTACTGTATATTTCCCGCACATAAGTTTAAAACTATATATTTATCTCTAAATCAATTAACTTCTTTCTGATATCATTTTGCATTTTTAATAGGCAGAAAATTTAACTCTCTCAATAGCAGAAAAATTGTATTTCTCTTGGCATAATTTAGGTATTTGACATAATTGCATCTATATATTATAAACATTTTGTCATATCACATCAGTATTCAATTAATTAAATAATATATTAATATATCCAATGCCTATTCTTCTGTTGCATCTCTTCTGCTATGTCATTTTTAAAATTTTTCTGAAAATTTAAAAATTATTTAAAAATAATTTCTAAAATTATTTTAAAGTTTTATTTCTTTATTTTATTTTATTTTAAGTTCCAGGATACATGTGCAGGATGTGCAGGTTTGTTAGATAGGTAAACGCATGCCATGGGGGTTTGCTGCATCTGTCAACCCATCACCTGTGTATTAAACCCAGCATGCATTAGCTATCTTTCCTGATGCTCTCCCTCTCCTCACATCCCCACTTTGACAGGCCCCAGTGTGTGTTGTTCCCTTCCCTTTGTTCATTTGTTCTCATTGTTCAGCTCCCACTTATAAGTAAGAACATGCGGTGTTGGTTTTCTATTCTTGTGTTAGTTTGCTGGGATCCATCCACGTCCCTGCAAAGGACATGATCTCCTTTTTTTTTTTTTTATGGCTGCACAGTACCTCTTCTCATAAAGAAGGCATACAATTTTAATATTTACAGTTTTGTTGTCTTTCTGTCAATAAAAGACTTGTTGGTACCTATACTGTAGATTTTAGTCTCTTCTTTTTCTTGTATACCCATTTAAAGCTTACTAATATTTTGTTAATGAATACCTGTAAATGAACCAAAATGCTAAATATTACTTATTAACTGTCAAAGACAGAACCAAAGGAGAAGAAAAATCCTTTTCCTTCTCAGTGCTGTTTAGTTGAAAAAATGACATAGGCTAGAAAACTATTCAGAGGAATATGCTGATACTTTTTATTCATTTTTACTGTAGTTTATATTTAAACAAGGATTTCATAGATATAGGTTCATTATTAGAGATTACACTAATCATACAATAAATTTTACTTATTTTTGTTTTTTGAATTATTTGTTCTCTTGTATTGAACTGTTAGTCCTATATATGAAGACTGTAGTTGTAATTATAGTGTTTTTATATCAGCATTTTATAATTTTTTATGTTTTTAAGATCAACAATTTGTATTTTCCATTTTCAAAACTATATTAGATATTTTTGCACCATCGCTCTTCTAAATACTTTTTAGAATCAAACTGTTAGGTCTTCCAGAGAAGACATTCTATTGGGATATTTGTGATTCAAATGGCTTTGTCAACTAATAAGTAGAAAAATAGATATTTTCTAAATACTAAGTTTAAATGTGCTATACTACGGTAAGGTCTTAACAACAGAGGAAACTGGGTACAGGGTACATGGGAATTCTCATACTATTTTCACATTCTTTTTGTAAATCTATTTAAAAATAAATAATTTATATAAAAATAGTAAGTTTTGGCAGGGGAACATTCTATATCTGTCATTTTTGGCACTTTTTGGATGTTTTTTAAGAAGATTCATAGTTTCTGTACATTTCTATTTAGGGTGATATCTAAGTCTTTTGTTGACATTATGCATACAATTTGTTCTCCCAATTTTTCTTTCCAATTAGCTACTTCTAGAGTATGAGAAAATTCCTAATTTATGTCTATTGAACTTTTGTCTAACCACTTTTAGAAATTTACATGGAAGGAATACTAATTTTTCAGTTGATTATCTTGGATTTTCTTGTTATGCAATAAAATTATCTACAAACAACGACATTTGCAACATTGTTTTTAGTGCAACCTAATAGTTTTTATTTTTTATTATTTTATTTTTATATTTTAAGTTTTATTTTATGTTGGGGGTACATGTGAAGGTTTGTTACCAGGTAAACACATGTCATGGGGGTTTGTTGAACATATTATTTCATCACCCAGGTATTAAGTCCTGTACTCAATAGTTATCTTTTCTGCTCCTCTCCCTCCTCCTACCCTCCCCCCTCAAGTAGACCCCAGTTTTTGTTGTTTATTTCTTTGTATTCATAAGTTCTTATCATTTAGCTCCCACTTAAAAGTGAGAACACACAGTATTTATTTTTCTGTTCCTGTATTAGTTTGCTAAGGATAATACTTTTCAGCTCCATTTATGTTCCACAATAGACATGACTTCATTCTTTTTTATGGTTGCATAGTATTTTATGGTGTATATGCACCAAATTTTCTTTATCCAAATGGTCACTGACAGGCATTTAGGTAGATTCCATGTCTTTGCTATTGTTAATAGTGCTGCAATGAACATGCATGTGTATATGTTTTTATGATAGAATGATTTCTACTCCTCTGGGGATATACCCAGTAATGGGTTTGCTAGGTCAAATGGTAGTTCTGCTTTTAGTTCTTTGAGGAATTACTATACTGCTTTCCACAATAGGTGAACTAATTTACACTCCCACCAACAGTGTGTAAGTGTTCCCTTTTCTCCACAACCTTGCCAGCATCTATTTTGACTTTTTAATAATTGCCATTATGACTGATGTAAGATAGTATCTCATTGTGGTTTTGATTTGCATTTCTCTAATAATCAATGATATTAAGCTTTTGTCATATGCTTGTCAGCTGCATGTATGTCTTCTTTTAAGAAGTGTCTGTTCATGCTCTTTGTACACTTTTTAATGGGGCTGTTTGTTTTTCTCTTGTAAATTTAAGTTCCTTATAGATGCTGGATGTTATACCTTTCTCAGATGTGTAGTTTGCAAAAATTTCATCCCATTCTGGAAGTAATCTGTTTACTCTGTTGATAATTTCTTTTGCTGTGTAGAAGCTCCTGTTTAATTAGATCCCACTTGTCAATTTTTGCTCTTGTTGCAATTGTTTTTTTTTTTTAATTAATTTATTATTATTATACTTTAAGTTGTAGGGTACATGTGCATAACGTGCAGGTTTGTTACATATGTATACTTGTGCCATGTTGGTGTGCTGCACCCATCAACTCGTCATTTACATCAGGTATAACTCCCAATGCAATCCCTCCCCCCTGCCCACTCCCCATGATAGGCCACTGTGTGTGATGTTCCCCTTCCCGAGTCCAAGTGATCTCATTGTTCAGTTCCCACCTATGAGTGAGAACATGCGGTGTTTGGTTTTCTGTTCTTGTGATAGTTTGCTAAGAATGATGGTTTCCAGCTGCATCCATGTCCCTACAAAGGACACAAACTCATCCTTTTTGATGGCTGCATAGTATTCCATGGTGTATATGTGCCACATTTTCTTAATCCAATCTGTCACTGATGGACATTTGGGTTGATTCCAAGTCTTTGCTATTGTGAATAGTGCCACAATAAACATACGTGTGCATGTGTCTTTATAGCAGCATAATTTATAATCCTTTGGGTATATACCCAGTAATGGGATGGCTGGGTCGTATGGTACATCTAGTTCTAGATCCTTGAGGAATCGCCATACTGTTTTCCATAATGGTTGAACTGCAATTGTTTTTAGTATGTTTGTCATGAAATTTTGCCTGTTCTTATGTCCAGGATATTATCTCCTAGGTTGTCTTTCAGGGTTTTATAGTTTGGGGTTTTACATTTAAGTCTACAATGCATCTTTGGTTGATTTTATTTTTGTGTATGGTGTAAGTAAAGGTCCAGCTTCAATCTTCTGCATATGGCTAGACAGCTATCCCAGCACCATTTATTGAATAGGGAGTCTCTTCCCCGTTGTTTATTTTTGTCAGCTTTGTCAAAGGTTAGAAAGTTGTAGATGTGTGGTCTTATTTTTGGAGTCTTTACTCTGTTCCATTGGTCTATGTGTTTGTTCTTGTACCAGTATCATGACATTTTGTTTACTGTAGCCCTGTAGTATAGTTTGAAGTCAGGTATCATGATACCTCCAGCTTTGTTCTTTTTGCTAAGAGTTTCCTTGGCTATCTGGGCTTTTATTTTTTTGGCTCCTTTTGAATTTTAAAATAGTACTTTTTAGTTCTGTGAAGAACGTCATTGGTAGTTTGGCAGAAATAGCATGGAATCTGTAAATTGCTTTGGGCAATATAGCCCTTTTAATTGTATTGATTCTTCCTATCTATGAGCAGGGGATGCTTCTCCATTTGTTTATGTCTTCTCTGGTTTCTTTCAGCAGTGTTTTGTAATTCTCATTGTAGAGATCTTTTAACACCACGGATAGCTGTATTCCTAGGTATTTCATTATTTTTGTGGCAATTGTGAATGGGATTGCCTTTCTGATTTGGCTCTCAGCTTGGCTGTTTTTGGTTTAGAGAAATGCTAGTAATTTTTGTACATTAATTTTGTATCCTGAAACTTTCTGACGTTATCAGCTGAAGGACCTTTTGGACTGAGACTATGGGGTTTTCTTGATTAGAATCATGTCGTCTGCAAACAGAGATAGTTTGACTTCCTCTCTTCCTATTTGGATGCCTTTTCTTTCTCTTACCTGATTGCCATGGCTAGGACTTCTGATACTATGTTGAATAGCAGTAGTGAAAGAGAGGATCCTTGTCTTGTGCTGGGTTTCAAGGGGAATGCTTCCAGGTTTTGCCCATTCAGTATAATGTTGGCTGTAGATTTCTCATAAATTGCTCTTATTATTTTGAGGTATGTTTCTTTAATATCTAGTTTATTAAGAGTTTTTAACATGAAGTGTTATTGAATTTTATCAAAAGCCTTTCCTGTGTCTATTGAGATAATCATGTGGTTTCATCTTTAGCTCTACTTATGTGATGAATAGCATTTATTGATTTGTGTATGTTGAACCAATCTTGCACTAAGCATGAGCCTACTTGATCATGGTGAATTGGCTTTTTAATGTGATGTTGGATTCAGTTTGCAAACATTTTGTTGAAGATTTTTGCATCAATGTTCATCAGAGATATTGGTTAAAAATGTTCTTTTTTTGTTGTGTCTCTCCCAGGTTGTGGTATCAAGATGATACTGGCCTCATAGAGTGAGTTAGGGGAGAGTCCCCCCTCAATCTTTGGGAATAGTTTCTGTAGGAATGTTACCTTTTCTTCTTTGTACACCTGGTAGAATTTGGCTGTGAATCTCTCAGGCTCCAGGCTTTTTTTGGTTGGTGGGCTATTTAATACTGATTCAATTTTGGAACTCATTATTGGTCTGTTCAGGGAATCAATTTCTTCTTAGCTCGGTCTTGGGAAGGTGTATATGTTTAGGGATTTATCCATCTCTTCTAGGTTTTCTAGTCTGTGTGCATAGAGGTGTTTGTAGCAGTTTCCGATGGTTGTTTTTATTTCTGTGAAGTCAGTAGTAACATTCCCTTCATCATTTTTAATTATGTTTATTCGGATCTTCTCCCTTTTCTTCTTTGTTAGTCAACTTAGTGGCCTATTTTATTATTATTATTATTATTTTCAAAAATACTAAGGCCTGGATTCATTGATCTTTTGAATGGTTTTTCATGTTTCATTTCCTTCAGCTCAGCTCTGATTTTTATTTTCCATAATCTGCTAGCTTAGAGGTTGCTTCGTTCTTGCATCTCTAATTCTTTTAGTTGTGAAGTTAGGTTGTAAATTTGAGATCTTTCTGACATTTTGATGTAGGCATGTAGTGCTATGAATTTCCTTCTTAACACTGCCTAAGCTGTGTCCCAGAGATTCTGGTATGTTGTATCCTTGTTCTCATTGTTTTCAAAGAACTTCTTGATTTCTGCTGTAATTTCATTATTTACCCAGAAGTTATTCAGGAGCATGCTGTTTAATTTCCATGTGATTGCATGGTTTTGAGCAATTTTCATAGTCTTTTTTGCATATTATGATATTTTAATTGTTTGATGTTTTCACTGTGTTTGTGAAATTTTTTTGTTTTTTACTTTTAAGTTCTATGGTACATGTGCAGGATGTGCAGGTTTGTTATATAGGTAAACATGTGCCATGGTGGTTTGCTGCACAGACTTCCATTTTTATTGTGCTGTGGTCCAAGAGTGTGTTTGATATGATTTTGACTGTTTTACCTTTGTTAATGACTGTCTTTTTTGTTTTTTTTTTGACGGAGTCTCTTGCTCTGTCACCCAGGCTGGAGTGCAGTGGCGCGATCTCGGCTCACTGCAAGCTCCCGGGTTCATGCCATTCTCCTGCCTCAGCCTCGTGAGTAGCTGGGACCACAGGCGCCTGCCACCATGCCTGGCTAATTTTTGTTTTGTTTTGTATTTTTAGTAAAGACAGGGTTTCACTGTGTTAGCCAGGATGGTCTCGATGTCCTGACCTCGTGATCCGTTTGCCTCGGTCTCCCAAAGTGTTGGGATTACAGGTGTGAGCCATCACGCCCGGCCTCTGTTGAGGGTTGTTTTATGTCCAATTATGTGATCTGTTTTAGAGTATGTGGCATAAGGCTACAAGAATAATGTATATGTTTAAGGTCTACTAGATCCATTTGGTCCAATGCTGAGTTTAGGTCCTGAATATCTTTGTTAATTTTCTGCCCCCCAGTGATCTAATATTGTCAGTGGAATGTTGAAGTCTCCCACTATTATTGTGTGAGGGTCTGTGCTTCTTTGTAGGTCTCTAAGAACTTGCTTTATGAATCTGGACACTCTTGTGTTGGGTGCATATATATTTAGGACAGCTCGGTCTTGTTGAATTGAATACTTTACCATTATGTAATGGCTTTCTTGGTCTTTTTTTATTCTTGTTGGTTTGAAATCTATTTTGTCTGAACTTAGGGTTGCAATCCTTGCTGTTTTCTGTTTTCCATTTGCTTGGTAGATTTTCCTCCATCCCTCCATAATAATATAAATAAAATATTTATATTAATATAAATATTTAATATTTATATTAAATATAAATATTTAATATTTATATTAAATATAAATATTTAATATTTATATTTATATTAAATATTTAATATTTAATAAAATATTAAAATGTTAATATTTACCATTAACAAAGGTAAATATTTCTAATGTTTATGCCTCCTTTTATTTTATTTTTATTGCATGAGCAAGTACTTCCAGTACAACTGTTGTAAAGAAATATTAGAGTTTTGTCTTATACCTGACATTAGTGGAAGCATGCATAATCATCTCAATTGAATGGGTGTGTGAATAATTCTTTTATCCTTACCTAAATTCATGAATACAGAATTTGACCCAACCCCTTTCAGAGGATAGCGAGAATATCCTATGATGTTCCTTTTTTGATTTCTTATAGAAGACAAACCCTGTAGTACATTTCTTAGTATGGAATCAATCTTTGCATCCTTGTAAAACCTAATTAAGTATGTTCTATTATTCTTTAATAATAGAATGCCTGGAGGATTCCATTTCATGGTGTTCTAAGAAGTCATCATTCAGTTGGAGGTTTGCCTTTTATTTTTGTATATGTGTAGTTTGGGGTATTTGCTTAGTTTATATTGGGTTTTATCTTTTTTGGAAAAAAAAAAGGCTTTATCTTTGAATAACCTAAGAAAAGTGTCAAATTTAGTCATATGACTTGATGTTTTCACAAATCCAAACATGTGTGTTAACATCACCAAAGGCAAGGTATAAAACATACCTATTACTCCCCAAGTTTTTCTTACGCTTCTTTGCAGTCAATACTCTCACACCATCCCAGATCCAGTTAACCTCTAATTTGCTTGCTGTCAGCATAGATTTGACATTTCTAGAATTTAATGTGAATGGGACCATGCAGAATGTAGCCTTTCATGTGTGGCTTTTAAAATTTATTTTCTTTTTTAAAAAATTGACAGCTAACCTTGTATGTTTTTATCATGTACAATGTTTTGAGAGTTATTCGTGTGGTTCATGCATCATTAGTTTATTCCCTTTAATTGTATGGATATGCCATGAGTGATTTACTCATCTACCAGCTGAATGGAAATTTGAGTCATGTCTAACTTCGGGTTACTTTTGATAAATAATCCATAAACATTTTTGTATACTATTTGTGTAGACATAAATTTTTATTTCATTTGGATCAATACCTGGGAGTAGGATTCCTGCCTCTAGTATTGCAAGTGCATATTTAACTTTATAAGAAACTATAAAATTACATTCCCATTAACAAATATCTGAGAGTGTCAGTTACTCCAGATCATTGTCAATATGCAATGAGTCTTCAATTTTAGCTGTTCTAGTAACTAGTGACTGTGTAGTATAATAGCAGTAGCAGTCTATCATTATAGGCATAGTTTGCATTTTCCTAATGTTGAATGATGTTGCTAATCTTTTGCCTATTTGCCATTCAAAATTCTTTACTGGTAAAATTTCTGTTCAAATCTTTTTCTGTTTATTTTTAGTTGCTTTTAAAAATATGTGTTTATATTTAGATTTAAATGTTCTTTATATGTTCTGGCTAAAGGTATTTGTGTTCATTGTATTTCCTCTAATTTGTACCTTGTCTTTTTATATTCTGACTCCTAGTGACTCAAAAGGCAAAAAAATACCCAGGTCATAGGAGTTTCTCCTATAGTTTCTTCTATAAGGTTTATAGGTTTAGGTTTTACATTTTAATATTAGTTATCTGGATTAGGCAAAGGTTTCTTAGATAAGAAACAAAAATATGAACCAAAAAAAGAAAGAAAAAATACGTTAGACTTCTTAGAAACAACATAAAGTAGGAGACAGTGAAGGAATATTTTCAAAGTACTGAATGAAATAAAACAAAACAAAACTGTCAACTTAAAATTCTATGCCCAGTAAAATATTTGCAATAACAAAGGTAAACTACTTTTTTGCCGGCTTACAGAAGCTGAAATAATTTATTACCTGTAGACCTACACTATAAAAGGGGTTAAAGTCCTAATGACAGAAGAAAAAATAAATGAGGTAGAAATAAGATCTATATAAAATAATAGAAACCACTGGAAATGGTTAGATATGTGGTAAATATAAAAGATATTTTCTTGTTTTATAAAATCTCTTTATAAGATAATTTGTCATTTAAGGCAAAAAAATATTATGCAATTTATAACATGTATAAATAAAATACATAACAATAGAAGAAAGACCAGGAGGACAAATGGAAGTCTACTGTTGTAGGGTTCTTGTACTTATAATATGTGTAGTGCTATAATACTCAAAGGTAGGCTGTGCTAAGTTAATGAAGCATACTGTAAAACCAAATGTGACTGCTAAAATCATAAAGTGACTAAGTATACCAGATAAACCAGGTAAATAAATAAAATAAAATCATAAAATCTGTATGTGTGCCCACAAACACATACACAAAAACTTGCAATTGGAAATTTTATGTATTTAGAAACTTTCCAAATACAGAATTTCAGTGGGTGTTAAGCCAATTTGTTAAAATATTAAAATGAAATATTTTCTCATTAGTGTGTAGGAACTGCTGATTGACTTCAGGATTCATGGAAATATACAAGTCCAATTTCTGCAAATACCATTGCATAATGTGGATGATAAATGATATTGTGATTAACTATGCACAGCCACATCTGGATTCATGAATCTTTGGGAGCTATCTTTTTTAAGATACTATAGGCATAAAACCAAGAACCAAAATAAACTGAACATCAGACTTTTGAATTTTTGCATCACTAAGAGTGAAATAAATATTTTTCAAAAATAATATATATATTAAAATACATTGTTCTTATGGAAATTTTATTATTAATAAAAATATTTAGTTTTCGAAATGGTGTAATGTAGTAATGTATACTTAATATGTAGAAATTATTTTAAAATTATTTAAAAATGTAAACATTGGTTATTTTATGTTTGTCATTGTTTTCACTTTTCATTTTTATATGATCTATAATGTACATAATGTAATATGTATATACTTTTAAAACTACAATTTATTTTATTTGGTTATTTATTATTATAATTATGCTTTACCTAGCAATATATAAACCTATATAGTATAAAAATACATGTAAAAATGTAATATGTATATGCTTTATACTATTACATATTGCTAATTGTGAGAATTAGTATGAATATTAGTCATTTGATGACTAAAACAAACAAATATAGTGAGATTTTAATGAATAGAAGGCTCAGTTCTAAAAGCTTTGTTCCTTCTGCTCTGAGACACTATAACTAGATGTTCAAGCATGAATTTCTAGAGAGACTTGTACAAATTCAGTTTCAGTTTTAGCACTTTCTAGCTATGACACTTTAGGAAAATTAAGGCTTATGAAATAGACTTAAAAATGAATTAGAAAAAAAATTTTTATTAAAAAGCATATATTAGTACCTTCCTCATTGAGTAATTGAAAGGATAAAATAAATTAAAATATGTAAAATAATTAAAATAATGTATGAGACACACAAGTGCTTATGACTATCACTATGATTACTACTACCAATAATGACTTCTAATACTGCTTAGCATTTAATAAAGTGTCAGGCACTATTTTACAGAACTCTACATAGATTAACTGACTTAATTCTCATAAAAAGGTGGGTATGCATGAGATATATTCCCATTTTGGAGATAAGTGAACTGGCACAGAGGGATTTAAATCTTATTCTTATGTTTGTGTTAAAGCTGCCATCTATTGCCGGGCGCGGTGGCTCACGCCTGTAATCCCAGCACTTTGGGAGGCCGAGGCGGGCGGATCACAAGGTCAGGAGATCGAGACCACGGTGAAACCCCGTCTCTACTAAAAATACAAAAAATTAGCCGGGCGCGGTTGTGGGCGCCTGTAGTCCCAGCTGCTCGGGAGGCTGAGGCAGGAGAATGGCGTGAACCCGGGAGGCGGAGCTTGCAGTGAGCCGAGATCGCGCCACTGCACTCCAGCCTGGGCGACAGAGCGAGACTCCGTCTCAAAAAAAAAAAAAAAAAAAAAGCTGCCATCTACTAATATTTAAGGAACAAGTTGTTTTGATCATGGTGATAAGTAGAGTAGTAGATTGGTTAAGATAAGCTTGAAAAAATAGTTTTGTATTATCATAGGTTAGACTATCATTATGTGTGGGTTTTTATTTTTTCCCATGATATATTTGACAACCAAAGTCACGTTTGCTTCATAAAATGAAGTATACAAATTAGCTCTAATATTTTTAATTTACTTTGAAATGGCTTGTGTAGTCAGTGTGCCTACTGACTCAAATGTTAATCTCTTTTGGGAATGCCCTCACAGACACACTCAGGATCAATACTTTGTATCCTTCATTCCAATCGAGTTGACACTCGTATTAACTATCACAATGATTTATCAAAGGCACACATCTACTGGATCCATTTATTTTTAGAAGTATGGTAGCAGAAATCTCATGTTCTCTCTTCAATGAGCATTTTTTGAGCATCTACTTTTGTGCCTAGCACTGCTATAATTATTGGGCACCTAGTAATGCGAGGAAACAAATTTACCTAAAGCAATTCACAATGAGTGAGACAGCGTAATAGCAATACATAACTGCAGGTGCTATAATGTCTAGTGATATGGGAATACAGTTATAAATTAGAGGAGGTCTCCATAAAGGGAGGATACTTCAGCTGTATTCTCAGCATGATAGATTTTGTGGGTTGTTCTTTGTTTTCAGACAAACTAGGCATTCAACATAGCAGGTGTAAAGACATTGAACTGTGAAAGAACAGAGCATGCACAGGATACAGTCAATTCAAAGCGATTGCAGGTGAAGATGTATAGAGGAGATGGGATTAATTCATAAATGGTTTAGCTTGTATCCTATAGAAAACAGAAAACCAATTAAGGTAGTTTCCATAATCAAATGTGCTGAGTCAACAAAAAGATATGTTGGAGCTTACCCTGTGTCAGGCACCGTGTAAGCCCCCCTGGAAACACAGTGATGAAGAACATAAAAATGCTTCCTGCCCTTGGGAAACTGAGGGTATTGAGGACATACTAAGATACTGACAATCCTTTCGAAAGGTGAATTGGACAGTGATATTATTGAGACCTAGAGGAAGAGAATTAGAGTTAGGGAGGAATATGCTGCCCCGTTGAGTTTTTGAAATGAATTTCAAATTCTTTTCCCATGGCTGGACATACCATGGAGCCAGTTAAAATAATACTCCTCATTAATAAGGTGCTAGTTCAAATGTCACCTCCTCAAAGAGGGCTTCTCTGACCACCTTAGCCACAGGAAATACTCATCACATATACAAGAACCTTATAACAGTGTACTTCCATTTCTCCTCTCCTGACCTTTCTGCTATTGTATGCGTTTTACTTATGCACATGCTATAAACTGCATAATACATTTTTTGCTTAGTCATTTTCTATCCCATTACCTCAATTTATTTTGTTAATACTTTTTACTACCTGTGACTATCTAATTTATCTACTTGTTCATTTTCTGTTTTTCCAACCTAGAATGCAAATTGCATGAGGGTAGATAAATGGTTCATTCTTTTTCTATTCACCATTTCATCACAGGAATGGAAACATAATAGGCTCTCAAAACATTTTTGTTTGGTGTTGAATTGATGGACATAGGAGAGAGCTCAGGCTAACTTGGAAGTCATTGATGTGTAAGCACAGGTGAGTGTGAGTGTGGGTGAGTGTGTGAAGTTAGTCTCTCTGGAATATATTCTCAGTCTTTCTGCTACCTTTCACCACCTCCTTCTCTTCTCCAAAGGGCAATTGGTTGTTACAGAAAAGAGAGCATTCAAGAAATCATGGAGGTAGAATGCAGGAACCTGGGTGCCACAAATGTAGATTATGTGTTGCTCTAGGTTCTTTTGCCTTGACTCCATATCTACCCCCTCAGTCTCTCCAGGATACAATGTGGAAAACATGGCCACTGACAAGTTGGCATAACTGCCAGAATAGCTTTATTCATCAAAAAGACAGGGACAGTCCTACTTACTACTAGTTCTAAAATTCCTAGAAAAAGACTGCTGTTGGACGGGCTTTTCAATTGCAGGTACCAACCCTTGATCCAATCCATTGTGATCGGCGTCGGAAGCTTCATGAGTACAGTGAGAATGCACCCCAGCGTGCCTAGAATGGTCCTGTTTACAACTCTCAGCCTAACGTAATCATCCACAGCACCCTCCCTCACTCTCAAATAATGTGCTCTAGTTTAGGTAATAAATTATAGAGTACTTCCATAGGAACAAAATGATCCTTTCATGGTCACCATGCAGTTGGTGATTGACTTCCAGAAATACGCTTCGGGTGACAGGAGTAGAAAGTGGCTGGAAACCTAAGATGACCAAAAGGTGGGAGAACCCTCCAGGAAGCCAATTGCCTGTGTCCATCCCCCTGTCCATGCCATCCCCAGTGCACCTCTTCCAGACACGACACTTAGAGTTAGGCAGCAGAGCCTGGCATACTTCAAGATTCACCCATAGGTGTGCTGATCTCTTGAAAGCCTCGCTCTTCTCATGATCCCACAGGCAGGGGACTGAGTCAATGGTAAACTATAGAATGAGTATCAATCTGAGGTTCTCAGCTAACTGTCTCCTCCACTTTAAAGGTTTTCCTCCCTTTGACAAGCCCTGCACTTGGATTTCTCCCGAGTGAAATACTTGGTGAGGGTTTCACTGACAGACTTCTTCCCAGGCCCCAGGATGATCTTAAGATTCCTGGAAATAAACTAAGAAGTAAATTTAAGGCAGCATCTTACACTTTCATCTAATTCCTTACCCAAAATGTGTGAACCTGAAGGCAACTCAAAATTCTTAGTGAATTTCCAGATTTTTCTAGGAAGTGACAAGAAAGCAACCACGGGCACCACCCAGCCAGCACAGAGAGACATTTGCAGCGTTTTCCGTTCATTTGCATTGTTTTCTTTGACACTTTTCTGCCCTCATTTTTCATTGGACATTCTCTTGTTTTGTATTTTTCCTCTGTCTCATTTTATTCTCTTTGTCCTTTTAAAAAATCATCTGCCTCTTTTCTGTCACATCTTCATCCCCTTCTCTTATTCCTTTCTTTCTTCTCTTCCTCCCTCCTCATTCTCTCTCTGTCCCTTTTCCTTGATGAGACACACTGAATGTGAAGTTGATTTGTCCCTGGACGTAGCTGTTACTTGGGAAGATGTTAACATCTTTAATGTAAATAGAAATAAATTCCAGATCATTAGAGAAACAACAGCAGCAAAATCCTTGAAGGAAATGTAATAAATAAATATATAAGAACTTAAAAAGTGGAGGAAGATGTAATGAAGACTTAGGATAAAAATAAATCACTATATAGGCTGAAAATTTTAAAATAAGATAATCATTGTCAACATAAATGGATAACATTAATCTACTAAAAGCACATTTTTTGAAGAACAAACAGAATAAAGCAAGCAGGATCAAGTAGAATTCAAGATGAAAAGTAAAATATAATTTTTCATATTGATGAAATGAATAATTCACCATGAAAATATTTTAGTCAATAATACTTATGCATTCAGAAACACAGCTTAAAATATGTAAAGAAAAAATGATTAGCTGTGGAAGACAAATTGACAAAGCTACAAAACTAGCGAGAGAGTTTATTACACCTCTCTCAAAAGTGACAGAACAGGTAAGTAGACTAAAATAAGTATAAGTATATTGAATAATAAAATGTTTGAACAAATAGAATTTAAATTCAATAGAAGTTGCATTTTTTTGTTAATGTGAATTATTTATTTGAGCAAATAGATATGTATTTCTCTAAATTTAACAAAACTGTACCTTTTAAATAACATATATAAAACATTCACAAATAATAATTATGAACTAGGAACCAAGGGAAATCTGAACAAGTTATAAAAAGCTGATTTTATGTAATCTATATCCATTAAACAAAACCCATTAAGAATTAATACAATTAAGAATTAATAACAAAGGAGCAAAAAAAAAATACTGAAGTGTAAAATCTATGCATATATAAAACATTCATTTATAGAGAACTATTGAGTCAGATAAAACATTAAAATGGAAATTTGCTGTTAAAATTGATAGCAAAGGTAACACTTAGATATATAAAACAATTGTGGTGCTGAAATTCTATGTGTCAACTTGCCTGAGCCATGGGATGCCAAGATAGCGGTTAAACATCATTTCTGGGTGTGTCTACAGAAGGGTGTTTCTGGAAGAGATGTGCATTTGAATTGGTGGACCGGATAAGCAGATGCCCTACCCCGCCTCCCCACCCCCGCCACTGTAAGTGGGCATCCTTTCATTTTCTGAGGGCCTGAATAGAACAAAAAGGTAGAGTTGAATTCACCCTCTGCCTGACGGCTTGAGTTGGGACTTTGATCTCCTGCCTTTGGCTTTCTTGGTTCTCAGGCCTTCAGACACAGACTGTGGCTTGGTCTGTTTTCTGTTGCTTTTAACAGAATATTTGGAACTGGGTAATATATTTAAAAAAAAAAAAGGAATTCATTTCTCACAGTTATGGAGGCTTAGAAATCCAAGGTCAAGGAGTTGCATCTGGATCTCAGGCCTTCAAACCACGCTATAGTCTTTCCTCTGTCTCCAGCTTAATGACGGCAGACTGTGGGACTTCTCAGCCTTCATAGCCATTCGACCCAAAATACCTTCTAATGAATTCTCTCTCTCTCTTTTTTCCCCAGTCGTCTATTGGTTATTTTTCTCTGGAGAGTCCTGGCTAATACAATAGTAAACACTGACTATTAATGAACTTAAAAGTTAAAAAAATAAGAAATTTTGTAAATAAAAGAAATTAGTTTTTGATTTAAAAACCTGGAACAGGAAAAGTCTGATTAAAGAAGAATAGAAAGAAGAAATTAGGCCTGGCATGGTGGCTCATGCCTGTAATCGCAGCACTTTGGGAGGCTGAGGCGGGTGGATCACCTGAGGTCAGGAGTTTGAGACCAACCTGGCCAACATGACAAAACCCTGTCTTTACTAAAAATACAAAAATTAGTCAGGCGTGGTGGTGCGTTCCTGTAATCTCAGCTACTGGGGAGGCTGAGGCAGAAGAATCGCTTGAACCAGGGAGGCGGAGGCTGCAGTGAGCTGAGATCACGCCACTGCACTCCAACCTGGGCGACAGAGTGAGACTCTGTCTAAAAAAAAAAAAAAAATTAAAAAAAAAAATAATAATAATAATTAATAAAGATAGTAGCCCAAAATAATAACAAAACAAAAAGGTAAAACCTTAAGTTATCCAAAACCTCAGGGAATTCTTTTTTTTTTTTTTCTTTTTTTGAGACAGAGTCTTGCTCTGTCGCCAGGCTGGAGGGCAGTGGCGCAACGTCCGCCTCCCGGGTTCAAGCAATTCACCTGCCTCAGCCTCCCGAGTAGTGCCTCCAGGCGCACGCAACCACGCCCAGCTGATTTTTGTATTTTTAGTAGAGACAGGGTTTCACCATGTTGGCCAGGATGGTCTCCATCTCTTGACCGCATGATCTGCCTGTGTCAGCCTCCCAAAGTCCTGGGATTACAGGCGAGAGCCGCTGCACCCAGGCCCCCAGAGAATTCTTAAATGTTTGTAAAATTTGTCAATGTATTTGAATTAGGAAACCAACTGGGGGTTATTTTTAGTACATTTGGGGAAGTGACTGGATAACATAATCTTTGGCAGAAATTGTCTTCTTTATAGTGAATACTTCTGACAATCTCAACAACCCTACCTCATAGATCTAACACACTGAACTACCCTAGCCCTTTTAGAGAAGGCACAGAGAAAATGAGGAGTTCCGTGAAAGCACCATTCACCTGCTAAAAATGCCAAGTGATCAGACACAAGTCAAGACTAGATGAGGAGCACTGGGCAGGGTGATGAATTGCATTTCATAAAGCCCAAAATAGTCTATGCTCATTTACCAACTTTAAGGGCCTTCATCAGGACAAGGGCCCTCTGCCAGGAAGCAAACATCTAAAGTGGGTGACCTTGAATCTTGGCTTCCTGATAATGGACCACAAAGAATTGATAAAATCCAACTGCTTGCTGGAAGATATATGGCTTCCTTCAGCAGACAGGTGAAAGGTAAAATAGGTTGGCTTACGAAAAACAAAGAGCTCTGGACTTATTGATTTTTATAAACAAAACCCTTTGGGTGCCCTACAAGTAGAAAGATGGTATGACAATCTTTCTGGAATGAAAATAGAGATGTGTATATATTAAATATGCTTTACTTCTGAAATGTATGCTACGGTAGTAGAAAAGTTAACTGCTACTCAACTTTTTTCTTTCCATTTTGTTTTGTCTTAAAGAAGGTTGCTTAGCTTTCTCTTTCTTTCTTTTTTTTTTTTTTTTTTGAGACGGAGTCTCCTTCTGTCGCAGGGCTGGGGTGCAGTGTCGAGATCTCGGCTCACTGCAACCTCTACCTCCTGGGTTCAAGCAATTCTTCTGCCTCAGCCTCCCAAGTAGCTGGGCCTACAGGCACATGCCACCATGCCCAGCTAATTTTTGTATTTTTAGTAGAGATGGGGTTTCACCATGTTGGCTAGGATGGTCTCGATCTCTTGACCTTGTGATTGACCGGGTACAGCCTCCCAAAGTGCTGGGATTGCAGGTGTAAGCCACAGTACCTGGCCCAGCTTTCTATTTCTAATAAAGTAGAGACCGCTGCTCTGAGGCCTCCCCAAATCCTTGATACATGCAGGGATTAAGAGTTGGGTTGAAGCTAACTCCTGTGTATTCTATGAACTTTAACTTAAATGGACATTTTTTGGGGTAGTACTTTGTTTAATTAAAATGTTCTCCACTCTGGGTTTATAAGCTTTTCGTTCATTTCTCCATGAAATAATTTCCTAGATTATATTATCTGTTTACCAACCCACCTCACCCTCCCCTCAAGGAAGCAAGCCAAAAGTCATTTGTATAGTTTTAGGACCACACAGCAAGAGAGCAAAGAAAGGAGGAGAGGAGTTCTTTCTTTGCAGCTTTTAGTGATCATTCTGTAAATGGTATTCTGTGGATTATTTCACATTTTATTGCATTAAATCTACACACTGACCTTGCTTTGTTGACAGATATCTTCAGATTATATATGAAGCTTACAAAATTTAATGACTTTGATTAAGGTTACAAAGCTGGTTCACATTGTAACCTTGATCTAATTCCAAAATATATGCTCTCTTTGCCACTACGTAATTATGTCAATTTTAAACGCAAAATAAATTGTCTGCAGTGTTGTCATTCTTCACAAAAGATGAGCCTCAGACATGTACAGTGGACCTTTCAAGTGCCCATGGTCACAAAGAAGATTCAGAGCAGGAAATATGGCACCTTTTGATGATGGTGTTTATTTAAGTAGGAGTGGCACAGGCTTGATTTTAAACATGACTGAGAAAAGATAGAGAAAGCTTCCCAGGAGATGAATGCAGTTGCCAAGGAAAATGCACAATTCAACCTTTCTTCACTCAATAGCAATTGAAGTATGAATGCATTTAAACCCCTTCTAGTTCTGATTTCGTATCCAAAGTTATAGCTAGAACATCAACTTTGATAAGAAGTAAGTTAATTTGCTAACCCCATAGCCTTCAAACAATAATAAAGACACTTGCACATGTATTTTTTTCTGACACACATATATATGTGACAGATAAAATACATGTGCAAGTGTCTTTATTAAGTGTGTGTATATATATATATATATATATATATTTTTTTTTTTTTTTGAGACAGAGTCTGACTCTGTCGCCCAGACTGGAGTGCAGTGTGCGATCTCAGCTCACTACAACCTCCACCTCCCAGGTTCAAGCAATTCTCTGCCTCAGCCTCCCAAGGAGCTGGGATTGCAAGTGCCCACCACCATGCCCAGCTAGTTTTTTGTATTTTTAGTAGAGACAGGGTTTCACCATCTTGGCTAGGCTGGTCTTAAACTCCTGACCTTGTGATCCACCTGCCTCGGCCTCCCAAAGTTCTGGGATTACAGGCGTGAGCCACCATGTCTGGCCTATACATTTATATTTTTACCTGGTTTTTCTCGCTCCATATATATATATATATGTATATTTAAACACACATATTTTGTGTGTTTAAATATCTGCACATATACAACCGTATGTCACTTAAACGACAAGAATACATTCAGAGAAATGGTTAGATGATTCTGTGGTTGTGCAAACATCATACAGTGTAGTTACATACATGCAGATAGTTTAACTTACCACAGACCTAGACTATACGGCATATAGTCTGTTGCTCATAGGATACAAACCTTACAGGATGTTACTGTGCTGAATACTCTAGGCAATTGTAACACATTGATAAATATTTGTGTATCTAAATATATCTAAAAGATACCATAAACATAAAGTATTAAAAAATTTAAAACGGTACACTTCTATAGGCCACTTACTAAGAATAAACCTTGCAGAAATGGAACCTACTCTACATGATTCAGAAAGTGTGTGGTGAGTGAATGTCAAGGCCTAGGATGTGACTGTACACTACTGTAGTTCATAAATACTCTACACTTCGGTCACACTCAATTTATGTTTAAAAAATTATTTTGTCAATAATAAATTAACCTTAGTTTACGATAACTTTTTAACTTTATCAACTTATTTTTTTTAATTTTTTGACTCTAATAACACAGGCTAAAACACACGTTGTACAGCTGCACAAATATATTTTATTTTTTATGTTCTTATTCTGTAAGCATTTTTTATTTAAAATATTTTTTTTTTCGTTTTTTACCTTTTAAAACTTTTTTGTTAGAAATTAAGACACACATATCAACCTAGGCTTCCACAGAGTCAGGATCATCAATATCACTGTCTTTCACCTCCACATCCTGTCCCACTGCAAAGTCTTCAGGGGCAATAACAAGCATGGAGCTGTCATCTTCTATTACAACCATGCCTTCTCAAATACCTCCTGAAGGACCTTATTGAAGCTGTTTTATGTTAACATTTTTTTTTTTTTGAGACAGGGCCTCAATTTGTCACCCAGTTTGTCGCTGAGACTGGAGTGCAGTGGTGTGATCTCAGCTTACTGCTACCTCTACCTCTTGGGCTCAACTGATCCTTCAAACTCAGCCTCCCAAGTAGCTGAGACAACAGGTGCACACCACTATGCCTGGCTAATTTTTTTGTTGTTGTTTTAGAGATGGAGTTTCACCATGTTTCCCAGGCTGGTCTTGAACTGGGCTTAAGCAATCTGCCCGCCTTGGCCTCCCAAACTGCTAGGATTACAAGTTTATAGTTAACTTTTAAAAATATTTAAGTAGACCAACATGGCACATGTATACATATGTAACAAACCTGCACGTTGTGCACATGTACTCTAGAACATAAAGTATAATAATAAAAAAAAGATAAACATTGATCTCGTTTAAAACAATATTTAAGTAGAAAGAGTACACTAAAATAACAACTAAAAGTGTAATATAGTGAATAGCAGGCAATAGGAATTTTTCAGCTGCACTATAATCTTATGGGAGCATCGTTGTATAGGAAGTCCATCAGTGACCAAAATGTTGTTATATGGTACATGACTATGTAATCTATGTACATAGAACTATTATATAATAATATATAGTATTACATATATAGTACACACACACATACACTTTGCATATATAAAGATTATTCTGTTTCAGGTAACATTAGGCAATTCTAAATAGTTTAAGCATAAATGGGAATTTCTGGAATTATACTGGGCTGTCTCACGGGATCAGAGAAACATCAAGCTGGAAATCAACTAGAATTAATTTAACCAGAAGACTTTGATGTCAGGGGTTTATTAAACTTCTCTCCAGATTGTTGACGTAAATATGGCTTAACTCACAATTTGATCAGCACATCTTAGATTGGTGTCCAATTCTGGACAAGCCAGAACTGCCTGATGGTGCATAAGTTGTATAATATAGACATATAATAAAGACTTGGAGATGAAAGAGATTCATCATTGTTTTGAGGAGGTAATAAACAGAGAAGAGGGAATAGTTGTTAGCCTGGATAATACATTTTTCTATGAAAATTTTGATGAAAACTTCCTCCAGACTTTATTTTTGGTTTCTAATAGTTCAAAAAATCAGGTCTGGTTAAGCATTAAGTACAGATTTTGGCTTAATTAAAATCTTGATTTTATTTAGTTGGGTCCTCTCAGTTTAGGAATTATTATAATAACAACATATTATATTTTTTAAAAAACAAAATGATGCATTCAGCATGACTGAGCCTCTACTCTATAGTAAGAACTTCCCATATTATACTTCCCAAATATAGCCATATCAGTATATATCCACACTACCTACTCCTCTTACAATGAGGGGTTGGCACTCCTGCATTGACAACTTTAATTTATGCTCCTTTCCATTAAACCTGAGTAGGGTAGAATTTTGTAACTGCTACAAACAACAGAATTGGTGGAAGTGACAATGCATGCCAATCAAGGATAGGTCATAAAATGCAACAGTTTCTGCCTGGCATGCTCTCTCCCCTTGGAATGCTTGTTCTGAGGGAAGCAAGCTGCCATGTTGTAAGATACCACCTAGAGAAACTGAGGCACTGGCTGACAACCAACATCAAATGCTAGACATATGAGTAAACAAGCATGTAGTAGGCCCCACCCTCCAGGCCTCGAGACACTCAGGGAAGGAGGCAGCCTTCCTTTGTTGAACCCTGGAGAGAGTGTAGATTCCTGACACATTTAAATGTTGTTGTTTTAAGCCTATAAGTTTTGCACTGGTTTGTGATGCAGCATTAGCTAATTGGTACTGATATTTGTATCTGGATGTTGAAAAACCTAACATTGTGGTAGTAGGTTTGTGACTAAGTAACAGGTAGTAGTTGAAAGGATGTAGAGGAAATCTAATGGCCCTTTTGGAGTCTATCAGTTATGGTATAAAGAAAAATGAAAAAGTGTTCTTGGAAACCGAGAGAAATTAAGTGATTTCAGGGAGTTTAGCAAATGTGCCATGTGTCATAATGTGGCAAATAGAAAATGCCTCATGAACTGGATGATCTAGCTGCAAAGATTTCCAGGCAAAGTGTTGACAGTGTTACCTGGTTATATTTTTACTTGCTTATAATAAAACGTAAGAAGAAAGATTCAAGCTAAAGAAATAACTGTTAAATAAAAAAGAGTCAGTACTTAATGGATTTGAAAATAAAACTGTTTCTCATTTCCATCTTCCTCATTCCAAAATTAAGAAAGGGTTTTACAGCAAAGATAAAATCCAGAAGAGACTATAAGATGCATTATTAAGACTTCAGAAAAATCTAAGGTAGTTTCTCAGAGAGTCGTTTAGTCAGACAAATGGTATGCCTTCTGGATCTTTTTTATTCAACGAAAGGCCCTGAAAAGGTCATGCCCCACAGCTGATTTAAACAGAAAGTCTCAAGTAGAGAAAATCTTTTCTTGAATAGATTCGTAAATGTGGATCTTTGTCAATTAGAATTGATTATAAATTAATTGATAAAAACCCCTCAAAATTAAAAAGAATTACATCAGTTTAAACACATAAAAACAATACAAAATTAAAATAGGTCTTGGTATCTCCAAATTACTCCTATCAGAAAGCATTCTGAGAAAGCTGCATGGCTACAAATAGCAGCCATTTCGAATGGAAAAATAGGATGACTCACAGAGTAAAGCTAAGAGGTAAATGGGTGGAAATGAGAACCATAGAGAATCATTGCAGACATTAGACAGAGTTCTCACCCAGTAACCAGCATCATTTTCTAGCTGAATTTCAGAAGTGCTATGGAGCAGTAACTACTGAATGTGTCCCATTTTCTCTTCTTTGAACAGGAAGGTCCATAGCAGTTAACCAAAGCCTGTTTCACCATTGTATGCTGGGCTTGCAAGGGGCATATAACTTGCCTTTTTAGTTCACAAGTCATCAGATGTAAAGAAACTGTACTTGAAGAGCTATCTTTGAAGATTTTCACCTGAGAAGCCTTCATGGCAGCTGGGCATGATTTGAATGCTAAGAACCTGGATTTTGAAATGATGCATCTTTGAGATAAGACTCAACGTTTTGGAAGAGACAAATGAATATTTTTTTGATATGGAAGAAGTAGGATTACTGTGGTCAGAGAATGGATTGTGGTAGATAGTATTTTCCAAAGATAGAAACATCAACATTTATTTGATTCCTCATGTTCTTCTTACAGGGTGACACTGAAACTCTTTCATCAAGAGATGAGCTTATGTGACATTTTCTAGAAGCAGGTGTGCTTTCATAACCACCTTGCTTAATGGAATTAATAATGACAATGTGACTATTTCCCAGGCTAGGTCACAAAAGACAATGACTTCTACCTACTTTCTCTCTTCTCTCTCTCTCTCTCTTTCTGTTTCTCTTTTTCTCTCTGGAACACTCATTCTTTGGTCAAAGTTACACACTATGCTAGGAGGAAGTTCAAACTAACCTGTGGGGAAATCACATGGAGATGCCATTTGGAGAGAAAATTAAGAGCTGCAGCCTTCCCCAACTACCAACTACCACTTCACCAACTACATGAATAAACAGAGTTTCAGATGTTCAGAGTCCTCAGATGTAGAGTCACTTCAGGGTGCTTATGGGAGCCAGCTTTTCTCAAATCCTACTCAAATTATAGATTTATGAACAAGTAAATGTTATTGTTTTAAAACAATATATTTTGGGGTATTAATTATGAAGCCTTAGGCAACTGAAACAAAAACTACATATGTTGGAATATTTATATTATAAATTTTGAAATTAATATGCCCATATTTTATCAACTTCTGACTAAAAACTGGGATCACGTGAACATTCATGACAAAACACCATGGCTCTAATTCCCCACCCACACAAGCAGAAACTCATTCTTCATCAAATCACTATCTTGGTCTTTTGTGCTCTACTGCTTAAAAAGAAGACACACACACACACACACACACACACACAAAAAACGGTTCTTCCCTATCTAGACAATTCAAATCACTTTCATTTAAAACATCAATTTTTTTTACTCTAGGAAACATAGTCCCCAGAGATGCATTTCTGTCTACCTATAGTTAGATATAAAAAGATATTTTTTTTCTCTGTTCTCAGGTCCCAGCCTCATTGTCAATGAGAAATTGTTATTGAGTCATAATCAGAGTCACTAATGCAAAATTTTGTTCCATGTGATTTTCTTTGATGTAAAGATCTTTTGGGCCCTCTGTTGGTGCTGTACTTTACATTGAACTGCTAGTCTTTACTTTAAGTCTTTATTCATCAGTTCTTAATTTTTGCTCAACATTCAGCCTCTTTTATCCTCCCTCCCTCCTTCCTTCTCTCCCTCCCTCCCTCCCTCCCTCCCTCCCTCCCTTCCTTCCTTCCTTCCTTCCTTCCTTCCTTCCTTCCTTCCTTCCTTCCTTCCTCTTTTTCTCTCTTTCTTTTTTTTCATGACCTCAATGCTTGGCTTCCCTGCAGCTTGCACTACAACCTGCTGGCTTCCTGCTCTTCTTGCTAATGGCTGGATGAAATTGCAGATATCTTTTGCTTCAAAGAGAGAGCCCCATCTCTGAATTGTCTCTGGCATCATCAGCATTCTGCTGCAGCTTTGGCAGTGGAAGCAGTGCTTTACATTACTGAGAAGAGACTGATAGGGAAACAGATTCCCATTGTGCAAAGCACTGATGTTTTTTGCATTCCACCATTGTACCACTTTCCAGGAACTACAGCTTAAGGGCATCATTGGGTAATTGTTTTATACCCAATGTCATGGTAGGTTTCATGTGCAAATATCTTTGTTATAACCCTAGCGTTCATCCTTTCTTGCACCTGTTTTCTCAGTTAAAATTAATGTATATCAATATTCCTACATGGTTTTTGAAAATATAATTTTAATAGTTGCATATAGCATTCAACTTAGTGGATCAACCATAACTTACTCAGTCATTCCATTATTATGAAAACAGTACATTGCTTCCTATCTTTCACCATTTGAATTCCACACATGTGAGAACCTATTTAATATAATAGTCCTTTTCCCACATAATGGACAACTTATTTAATCCCATCAAGAACTAAAAAACTATGCTTCCAAACACATATTGCTATTTTTATTCCCTGAAGTGGTCTGTTCTCACTTTCATTGCCACCTTCATTATACAAGAGAAAACATTTTCCTTATTCTTGCTGGGATCAGGTGTTTATTCTATTTATTATATTTTGCCAATTTCATAAATAAAAAAACACTGGTTGCCCTAGGGTACATTTTTTGATTATTGGCAAAGATAAACTTTTTTTCATAGCTTAATTGTAATGTTTACTTGTTACTATTTCTTTTATGAATTGTCTGGTTTTGCTCATTTACCTTCGCCAAAAGTCATAGAACTAATCCCCTGCAAAGCTCGTGTTTGACGCCAGGATTTCCAGACTCTGAGCAAGCCATATCATCGCATTTCTCATCTATAATGGCATAAAGACATCGGATTTTAATAACGTGATAGTCTAAGAAGTAAAACTAGAAAGCAGTGGACAGTCAATAAATAATTATTGATAATATTGTTATTTTGTTATTATTACATAAATAACTTCATTGTTCATAAGAATATTAGGTCGCAACAATGACAGTAATCATCCTTATTTGATTCCTGATGTTTACAAGAAGACTCTTGTTTTGCTGCTAAGTGTCATTTTGAAAATTGATTCTAAGAAGATACCCCCTATTAGAAAGAGTTTTTTAATTTAACAAGGCTTTTTGATTTCTGTTGAGATGAATTTCATTTTGCTTTGTTTTCTTTGACTTGATCAATTGATTTGGTGTTTTATTATAAAAAAAAATTCCTCTTTTGTGTGTTTAAAAAATCAACCTTATTTGGTCAAGGTAGAAATGTTTTAGCAAGCCATGGCACGGTGGGTCACACCTAGCACTTTGGGAGGCCGAGTTGGAAGGAATACTTGAGCCTAGGAGTTTGAGATGAGCCTGGGCAGCACAGAGAGACTACATCTGTACAACAAAATTAACAAACTAACTGGGCATGGTGGCGTGCACTTCTAGTCCCGGGTTCTAGTGAGGCTGAAGTGGGAGCATCACTCGAACCTAGGAGATCCAGGGTGCAGTGAGCTACAATCAGGCCACTGCACTCCAGCCTGGGTGACACAGTGAAATGCTGCTTCAAAAAAATAAAAGGAAAAAGAAAAAGAAATAAGAGAAAAAATTGAGGGTTTCCAAATCAAACTCATTGACCTATAGTTTTCTGTTTGCATTTTTCTGGCATATTTTGTTATTGGAGTTATATTTTTCTTACAAATTAATTGGTTTGTTTATTTGATCTGGGTTTTAGATTATCTATTGTGTGAAAATTTTCTACTGCTGAATATTTCTAAGAACTAGTCTTTATGATCCACCAGACTTGAGTGAACTTGGGTCATTCTTTAACAAATTTGTAAACTACCTCTCTTGTTTTCTAGTTACTGATTTTTCTACTTCATTTTGTAACAATTTTGGTAACTTGAATTTTAATATTTTGTAAAAATTGATACATAAAAATTTCAGATTAATCAATATATGCTACCTGTTGTATTATAAATTAAACATTTCTTTAAAATTACTATTGCGTTTCCTTCTTTCTCACTTTATTTGTAGTTACTTAATTCTTTTTCAGATTTACTTTGTTGAATATTTATTTTTCAAAATACAGAGCATTGTAGTTTTATAATTTATTTTGCACTGTTTACTGTCATTAATTTTTCTTTAAAACTCAAAATTTTCACTTTCTTTTATAGAAACTTCCAGTGCATTACATTACTATTATTTATTATTAAAATTCTGAGTCTGAAAGTTACCTCTTTATGCATCTTTGCTATTAAATTTAACTCCAGATAAAGTGCTTTTATAAATTTCATCGATTTAAACCTTATTTGTTGATTGTCAATTATGTGCTAAGCAAATACTTGTCATCCATGATATAATTATAAATATGATATTGTTATTACTACTTGAAGCTTACATGCAGAAAAATAAATGTTGGTAAATAAAGATTGATGAGTAATGGTGGTAAGCATTGTAATAATAACCGTGCAGTCCTGTTGAAATACAGAAAAGAAAGTATATATAAGAAGTACCATATAATATATGAATATTTAGTATTGCTTTTACTTTTTTATTTTCGTCTTGTGTCATCTTTAAGACATTATCCAAAAGACAGAGTCTTGCTTTATCCCTCAGACTGGAGTGCAGTGGGGCGACCTCGGCTCACTGCAACCTCTGCCTCAGGGGTTCAAGTGATTCTCCTGCCTCAGCCTCCAGAGTAGCTGGGATTACAGGCGCCCACCACCACACCCAGCTAATTTTTGTATTTTTAGCAGAGACGGGGTTTTGCCATGCCAGGCTGGTTTTGAACTCCTGGCCTCAGGTGGTCTGCCTGCTTCGACCTCCCAAAGTGCTGGGATTACAGACATGAGCCACTGCACCTGGCTGACTTTACTCTTTTGTGTGTTCTCCCTTCCACTATTCTCTCTCACTCCCCAATGGATAGGATACTGATGGGATGTATCCAAATATTGACTGTTTTCTTTCTTTCTTCCCTACTTTTCTTCTTTCCTTCATTCCTTCCTTATAATTTATCTGTCTAATCTGTTAGTCTGTGCAGCTGCAGACAAAGAAATCTCCCCTCATGCTTGGACTGGTTACCAAGGGCTGTATGTCAGCCTAGAATATTTATAAAGCGACTTCCACAATTAATAGGAATTATATGAGAAACAATTTGGACATCTCTGTGTTAAAGAATTGTCTCTTCTCCTGGTATTTTCAGAGACTTTAATATGCTTTGAAATCTCCAAGAAAGAAGTGTAGGATGAAGCATATTTTATACTAAGTATGGACTCCTTTGATCTGGTAGCCTCATGAGAGAACAATGTTCCTTACAACAGATTTTAGGAAGAGCTCATTTATATTACTGCGAATTTTAGGGTTTGGGATCCTGCTAGATCCAGAAAAGGAGCCATAGAAAGAGCACTGAATTTGTCTACATGTATTAGGAAATGTTAATTGTAGGATAAATCACAAGTAAAACAAAAAGCTCACACACAAATAATAAAATATACAATACAGTATGTACACATACACACTATTTAAACCATAAATCGTATAGTGCCTTGCAGTACTATAAAACAAAATCATTTTAGTGAGACTTGTTTCTCATGTGTCACACGTGTATGATGAATTACATACAAAATGGCTATTAGAAGATTTAGGAGAAAACAAGTTGCTCTGTTTTCTGAGACAGCAAAATGGCAAAAAAATGTAACAAATGATTGCAAGGCTGACTTTTTATTTTTAAATTGGTGAGACTTATGATTAACATTTACAGGAACCAAACTATATTCAGCAGGGGGAAGCATATAACAAATTAAACCTACCACAACTTGGTTTTCACTGAAGAGGAACTCATGGTGAGGAGAGAATTTCTGTACTTTTAAGGCATCAACACCACTAGAATTAACTAAAGTTTGATGATAATTCAAAACGGGATGATGAAACAAGCCATTAACCCAAAGGATCTTCATTTCCAGGATAAAATATCATTAGACTGTATTATTTTTTCTTTATTTTGAAATAATTTCAGACTTACAGATGACTTGCAAAAATCATTTCTGCACACCTTGCACCAAGCTTTCCCTAACTTTAACATTGCACATAACCATGGTGCAACTATCCAAACTAAGAAGTTAAAAATACTAGACCTAAACTACAGACTTTCTTCAGATATCCTCAGTTTTTCCACTAATGTTCTTTTGCCGATGTTGTTCCAAGATTGTACATTGCATTTAGTTGTCATATATCTTTGTATAATTTATATTAATTCCTGTTATTCCTTGTCCTGGTGACCTTGATGCTTAAAATGTGCTGGCCAGGTATTTGTAAAACGTTTACCAATTCATGTTTGTCTGGTGTTTTGTTGTGATTAAACTGAGGTTATATATTTTGGGAAGAACACCCAGGAGGCAACAGCCTTTCATATTGCATCATTATTAAGGGCACACAATATCAATGTGACTGGTGATGTTAACCTCTATCACATGGTTAAGGTCATGTCTGCCAGGTTTCTCTGTTGCAAAAGCACTGTTGCCTTTACACCTTTCCTTACTCTATTTATTAGATGACTCGCTAAGTCTAACTCATACCTAAGGGGTGAGGAATTAAACTCCACCTACTGGAAGGTGAAGTATCAACCGTAGTAATTAATAAAGATGAAAACTACCATCGTAATTAATAAAGGTTAAAACCACCATAGTAATTAGTAAAGATATTGGGTGAGATTCCTTGAAGTTATACAAACATCCTGTATCTCTTTAATATTTTATGTACTAAATTTAGCATTTATCAGTGGATCTTGGGTGCAGCAGTTATGATTGTGTTCTATTGATAATTTTCCATTTCTCCCATTCTTCCATGATTATTAAAATTTTTCTGTAAGGAAGAGTTGGCATTTCTACTTCATTTATTGTTTTATTCAATTAAGTACTTGTTATTAGTATGTGTTTATGAATATTTATTTAATTCTTTGGGTTATTACCCAAAACTACCATTTTTTAATTATGTTGCTTAAATGGTTCCAACTTGGGTCACTGGGAGCTCTTGTAGATTGCCCTCTGTGACCTCAAGCCATAAAGTAGAATGCTCAGAAAAACCCAGGAAAGAAAAATACTTCTGACATAATAAATAAAATTTGATCATGGGTTCCTTTGATCTGGGACCTTCATGAGAGAAGAATGTTCCCTGCAACAGATTCCGGGAAGTGCTTTTTCATGCTATCAGGAATATATGGGGTTTGGGAAACTGCCAGACTCAGAAATATCAGACTCATGCTGATATTTTTCTGTTTTTAAAAGCATTTCTTACATGCTGGCGTCAAAAGATGCACTAGGCTTATCTTTTATTCTTCCTGTCCCAGCCTTGGAATCATCCATTTCTCCAAGGAGCCCAGAATGGTGTTTAGAAATAAAAAGTAAATCTTTCTGTCCCTCTCCAGAAATATATAAAATATATACAGATGTATAAATACACACATGTATATATATACACATATGTATGCATATGCATATATATACACATATGTATGCATATGTGTATATAGATACATACTTATTTCTGTATCTATGTATCTGTAGATACATTTTTAAAACAGGAGGATATATTCATATACCCAACCTCAATCCAGAACCCTGGGCTCATTGTAGCATTTCTCCATTGCTTATTTGTAACGTCTTTCTATGGAAGCGAGAAATTTGGCTTTTATTGTCTAAATATATTTTATTTTGTCAAAACCTAGTGTATATGTAAAGTAGTTTTTGAATGTCTTACCAATTAAAATACAGTGTTTATATGCAGTTCTTTTTGCCTTTACCCTCATGATATATGGCTGAAATCACTATCTTCTGAGGATAATTATGCCAGTTTCTCTTTCCCACATCCTGTAGTGCGGTTGTGTTATACATTTGCATTACAGTTAGATTCATTTGTCAAAAGCCTGTATTGCATCTTGGGTTAAGAACTACTGACTTCTGCCTTCTTGTATTATCAATTAAAAGAAAACTGTTGAAACCTCCAACTCTAATCACAGATTTATTTATTTCTCATTTCAGTTCCACCAGTTTTTCCTTATGTAGTTTGAACCTTGGTTAGGGGCATATGCTTTTAGTATTAATACATCTTCTTGGAGAATTGAAGTCTTTTATCATTAATTCATGTTTACTTTTGTTCCTGATAATATTTGTCTTGAAGTCTACTTTGTTTGCTTATGTGAAATCATTTTTATTTCTTCTTCCTTTTAGCAATTTATATTTTTTAGTTACCAATTGACCTTCTTGATACATACTTCAATGTACAAATTTATGCATTCACCAACACAATAAGGAAAAAATAATTTTTCTCTCAAACAGAACTTTGTCCTTTGTGGACACACCCTTAACCCCACTCCTAATTCCCAATACTTGATGATTTATTCTCTGTCATTAGAACTCTATCTTTTTGGGAATGCCATATAAATACAATTGTATAATATGTATCCTTTTTTAACTTACTTAACTCACTCAGTATACCTTTGAGGTTAATACAAGTTGTTGATTGTATCAATAGTTTCTTTCTTCTTATCAAACAGCATTTTTCCTGAATGGATGTATCATTTCTTTTTAATCCATTGAAGAACAATTGTATTGTTTTAAATTTTTGGAAATTGTGAATAAAGCTGATAAAATACTTATAATCTGATTTTTTATGAACATAAGTTTTTGTTTATCTAGAGTACACATTCTTAATGAGAAAATTGTTATCTTCAAAGTGGCAAAAATTGGTTTTGAGGTTCAAAACCATCCTGTTCCTATTATGCCTAAAGCACAGACATACATAGAGTATATAAACAATGGCAGATAATCCTTGTAGTATTAAAATTTCATGGGGAGATAATTAACAAAAATGTTTAAGCAGGTTTTCTACTATTGTGGTGATGAAAAACATGTTTAAAAATACTGCTCTAGAGTTTTCACCTAGAAGTGAGGTTGTCTAGTCTTACGTTAAGTGTGTGTTTTTCTGTAGAAAAAACTGTCAAACTGTTTTCCAGAGAGGCTGAAACATTTTGGATTTCCACCAGCAACGTACGAGAGTTCCAGTTGTTTCACATTCTTGTTAGTACTTGATATTACCAGTACCTTTTAAAAGCCATTTTTATAGGTGTGTATTGGTACTTATTGATGTTTTATTATATGTTTACCTAATGGGTAATATCTGTGAGCATGTTTTTATAAGCTTGGTTGTCATTCTTATAGCCTTTTGTGCATTTTTCAAAGCAGACGATTTTCGCAGCAGTTTCAGGTTTATAGAAAAATTTGTCTGAAAGTACAGAGTTCCCATGTACTTTCTCTACCCTTCACTCTCAATTTTGTCATTATTAACATTTTGCAACAGTTTAGCTTGCATGTTTTACAACTGGTGAACTGATACTGATACATTTTAATTAACTAAAACCCATAGTTTACATTAGGGCTTAGGGCTCACTCTCCTCCTCTTCCTCTTCCACCTCCTCCTCATCCTCTTCCTTTTTTTTTTTTTTTTTTTTTTTTTTTTTTTCTGACAGGGTCTTTCTCTGTCGCCCAGGGTGGGGAGCAGTGGTGTGATCTTGCCTCACTGCAACCCCAGCCTGCTGGGCTCAAGCAATCTTCATACTGCAGCCTCCTGAGGAGCTGGGCGTACAAGCACTTGCTACCATGTCTAGCTAATTTTTGTATTTTTGGTAGGCTGGTCTCTACCTCCTGACCTCAAGTGATCTGCCCACCTCAGCCTCCCAAAGTGCTGGGATTGCAGGAGTGAGCCACTGTTCCCAGCTAGGTTTCACTCTGTACAATTCTATGAGTTTTAAAAAATGCAAAATGTTTTGTATCTGCCACTTCAGCATCCTTCAAAATAATTCCACTGACCTAAAAATGCCCTGTGCAGCATCTATTTATCCACCCTTTACCTATCTCCTACCCTAAACCCATGGCAACTACTGACCCATTTACTGTGTCCATAGCTGTTCTTTTTAAAGAATGCCATATAGTTGAAATTATATAGTTCATGAACATTTTAGCCTGGCTTCTTTCCATTATAAATATACATTTAAGCTTTCTCCATGTTTCTTTACCGCTTGATAGCTCATTTCTCTTTATTTCTGAATAGTATTTCACTGTATGGAGGTACCACTGATCTATTGAAATACAGCTTGCTTGCTTCCAAGTTTTGGAAATTGTGAATGAAGCTGCTATAAACCTTTGTGTGCGGGCTTTTGTGTGAACACAAATTTTTTACTTATTTGAGTAAATATCTAGGATCACAATTGGTGAATCCTGTGGTAGTCCTATGTTTAGCTTTGTAAGAAATTTCCAAACTGTCTTCTAAAGTGTCTGTACCATTTTGCATTCCCACCAGCAATGAATGAGAGTTTCTATTGCTCCATACCCTCAAAGCATTTGGTGTTGTCAGTGTTTTGGGTTTCTGCCATTGTAACAGGTGCCATTGTAACAGGTGTGTAGTTCGTAAAATTTTGAATTAGGTTGATTGACTACTTATTGCTGAATTTTGAGAATTTTAAACGTTTTCCTTATACAATTCCTTTTCTCCATCTGCTTTTGAAACATTTTCACTTCATGTAGAATTGAGGAGGAGCAGAGTTTTATTTCAGATTCTGAACATGTTTCTCTGTTGTCTTCTTGCCTGTATGATTTTGACAAGTCTACTGAAATCTTATTCTGTTCTTCTCTGGGTAGTGTCTTTTTTCTCTAGTACCTTAAGGATTTTCCTCCTGTCTTCGGTTTTCTCAGTATAAATAAGATGTGACTAGACATTGTTGTTATTTTGGTATTTATTGATCTTGGTGATTTCTGAGTTTCTGGAATCTCTATTTTGGTGTCTGTAGTCAATTTGGAACATTCTTAGCCATTATTTCTTAGCTATTTCTTCTGGTTCATCTATTTTTCTTACACTGGAATATCAGTAACTTGTATGGTAAAAAATTTCATATTGTCTCATAGCTCTTGGATGTTCTGTTTCATTCTGATTTTGTTTCTCACTCTCTTGTTTCTTTTTATATTGAATTGTGGGTACTTATTATGGCTCTACATTCAAATTCACTGATTCTTCTTACAGCTGTGTTGTGTTATTAGCTTGTTGAATACATTATTTATATCTCCTGTTATGTTTTTAATTCCTAGCACTTCCACTTAATTATTTCTTATGACTTGCATCTCTTTGTTGAAATTACTTATCTGATCTTGATCCATTAGAATCTTTAACATATTAATCAGTTTTTATTAGCTCCACTTGATAATTTCAACATTTGACATATGATTTATATCCTGATGATTGCTTTGTCTTTTGGTGATCTGTTTTTCTTGCTTTTTCATATGTTGCTGTTGCTGTTGTTAAAAAGCTGGACATATTGTGAAGGAAAGTACATAGCCAGGAAAGTTTTTGTTTGTTTGTTTGTTTTTGTTTTTTGAGATGGAGTTTCACTCTTGTTGCCCAGGCTGGAGTTCAATGGCATGATCTCAGCTCATTGCAACCTCTGCCTCCTGGGTTCAAGTGATTCTCCTGCTTCAGCCTCCCAAGTAGCTGGGATTATAGGCATGCAGCACCACGCCTGGCTAATTTTGTATTTTTAGTAGAGAGAGTTTCTCCATGTTCATCAGGTTGGTCTTGAACTCCCGACCTCAGGTGATCCACTTTCCTTGGCCTCCCAAAATGCTGGGATTACAGGCATGAGCCACTGTGCCTGGCCTCAGGAAAGTATTTTGTATGCTTCAAGATGAGCACAAATTCTTTCTGGCAGATTTTCATAGTACAGGTTTGTGTTAAGCTAGCTAGGAGTTGTTCTGGCTTCAAAGTTAGTTTCTGCTATGGTTATCCTCAGTGCAAAATGGGCTTCAAATTCCTCTAGTGACACATGAGTTTAGGTTGTGAGCTGGTCGGACAGAGGCTATCGTTTCAATGGCTGCTTCCTCCTTGCCTCTGGATCTTCTCTTTACTCTGTGTCCTAGAAGGGATTTATCTCTTGTAGCTTTCCAGTTAGTATTTTACTGTTACTTGACTCCATGATTGTTAACCTTTTGGTGGATGGCAGGCAAACGGACTGTTCCCTGATGTTCTGGTCAACCCTCAATCTTAGGTAGACATTGCGTTCCTCCTTTCCCAGTGTCCAGCCTTCACAGTGATCCTGCACCTCCTCCAGACTTTGTACTGTGCCTGGAACATATTTTTGCCACTCCAACTGGGTTAAAATTTACTTCTGTCACTTCACCAACTGCAGTGGATGTCCATCAGTGCCTCTTGGCGTCAGTTTGTGATCACTTCCCCATGCAGATAAGGTTTTACCTCTGTATGTAATAGAGGAGATGCATGTTATGTTGATGAAAAGCCCAGAACAACTTAAATAAACAACTGAATTAAAAAAATTCATATTTGGAGTTTTTCAATAAACTGGTCACAGGGGAAGAGAGAATTTGTGACCGAAACATAGATCAGAAGAAAACGTTTATACTAAAGCATGAACATGTGAAACAAAGGAAAATACAAACAGAGTAAAAGACACATGAAATATAGTGAAAAGATGTAACATATGTGTAATTGGACTCCCAGGAGGAGAGGAAAGAGATAAAGTATGGGAGAGCAATAGTTTAATAAATAATGACTTAGAATTTTCCACAAACTAGCAAGCAATATATAGCCCCAAATTCCAGAAACTGAAAAACACACAAGAAAAACATTTTGAAGACCATATCCAGGCACATAATAGTAAAATTTCAATTCAAAGACAAAGCAAAATGTCTTAAAAGCAGCCTGGAGTGGATGTTGCAGAGATGTATTAATTGAAAAGAGCAACAATAGGCTCTTTGAAGGCTAACAGATGATGTCTCAACATGAAATGAAATGTAAAATAGAAGATAATGGAATTATGCATGCAAATTACTGAAAGAAAATAAAAATCTGTCAATTTGGAAGTCTATGCTGAATATAAATAGCTCTCAGATGTTGCTATGCTTTGAATGTATGTGTTCTCACCAAAGTTATATGTTGAGACCTAAGACCTGGTGTGATTAAGAGAGGTGACCCTTGGTGATTAAATCATGAGGGCTCTGCCTTCCTGGGTGGGATAAGTACTATTATAAAAGAGCTCTAGAGACCTAGCTGGGCACAATTTTTGCCCTTCTTCCCTCCTGCTGTGAGGATACAGTGTTCTTCCCTTCTGCCACGTTAAGACACAGCAACAAGGCACCATCTTGGAAGCAGAGTCAACCCTAACCAGATACTAAGTCTGCTGATGCCTTCATCTCTTGGGTTTCCCACCCTCTAGAAACGTGAGAAATAAATATCTATTCTTTATAAATTGCCTAGTCTCAGGTAATTTGTTATAGCAACACAACTGAACAAAGACAGAAATTGGAACTGAAAAGTGTGTGTTGCTATAACAAATTACCTGAGACAAGAAACTGTAAACACCTTGGAACTGGGTAATGAACAGAGGCTGGAAGAGTTTGGAAGTGTATACTAGAAAAAGCCCAAATTGCTGCGAATGGAGTGTGTAGGGTGATTCTGGTGAAAGCTTGGAAGAAGACAGTAGAAAGACCCTAAATCTTCTCAGAGATTATCTAAGTGGTTGTGATCAGAATGCTGGTAGGAATATCTACAGTAAAGGCCATTGTTTTTCAATTTATTTATTTATTTTATTTTTATTTTTAATTTGTGTGGCTACACAGTAGGTGTGTATATTTATGGGGTACATGAGATGTTTTGATACAAGCATGCACTACGAAATAATCATATCATGGAGAATGGGGTATCCACCCACTCAAGCATTTATCCTTTGTATCACCAACAGTCCACACTCTTTTAGTTATTTTGAAATGTACAATTATTATTGACTACAATCACCCTATTTTGCTATCAAATAGTAGGTCTTATTCATTCTTTCTGTTGTTTTTTGTACCCATTAGCCATCCTTACCTCCCCCACAGCCCCTCAGTATCCTTCCTAGCCTCTGGTAACCATCCTTCTACTCTTTACATTCATGAGTTCCATTGTTTTGATTTTTAGGTCCCACAAATAATTGAGAACATGTGATGTTTATCTTTCTGTGCCTGGTTTATTTCACTTAACATAATGATCTCCAGTTCATCCACGTTGTTGCAAATGACAGGATCTCATTCATTTTTATGGATGAATTGTCCTCCAGTATGTATATGTACCACATTTTGTTTATCCATTCATATGTTGATAGACACTTAGGTTGCTTCCAAATCTTAGCTATTATGGACAGTGCTATAACAAACATGGGAATGCAGATATCTGTTTGATATAATGATTTCCCTTCTTTGAGTATATACCCAACCCTGGAATTGCTGGATTACATGGTAGCTCAATGTTTAGTTTTTTAAGGAACCTCCAAAGTATTCTCCGTAGTGGTTTTACTAATTTACATTCCCACCAACTGTGTACAAAGGTTTCCTTTTCTCCACATCCTCACCAGAATTTGTTATTTCCTGTCTTTTGAATATAAGCCATTTTAACTGAGTTGAGATGATATCTCGTTGTAGTTTTGATTTGCATTTCTCTGATAGTCAATGATGCTAAGCACCTTTACTTATGCCTGTTTGCTATTGTTATGTCTTCTTTTGTGAAATGTCTACTCAAATATTTCACCACTTTTTTGGATCAGGTTACTAGAATTTTTTCTGTAGCGTTATCTGAGTTCCCTTTTATATCCTGGTTCTTAATCCTTTGTCAGATATTTGTCAGATATGCAAATATTTTCTTCTATTCTGTGGGTTGTCTGTTTACTTTGTTAATTCTTTCCTTTGTTTGCTGTGCAGAAGATTTTTAACTTGATATAATCCCAGTTGTTCATTTTGGTTTGGTTGCCTATGTTTGTGGTGTATTGTTCAAAGAAATTTCACCCAGGTCAACATTCTGGAGAGTTTCCCCGATACTTTCTTGTAATAGTTTCATAGTTTGAGGTCTTAGATTTAAGTCTTTAATCCATTTAGATTTGAATTTTGTATATGGCAAGAGATAAGGTTGTAGTTTTATTCTTCTGCATGTGGATATCCAGTTTTCCCAGAACCTTTTATTGAAGAGAGTGTTTTTTCTCTAGTATATGTTTTTGACACCTTTGTTAATAATGCAGGTGTGTGGATTTGTTTCTGGGTTCTCTATTCTGTTCCATTGGTCTATGTGTTTGTTTTATGCCAGTACCATGCTGTTTTTGTTATTATAGCTCTGTAGTATAACTTGAAGTCTTGAAGTCTGATAACATAATTCCTCCAGTTTCGTTCTTTTTGCTTAGGATAGTTTTGGCTATTCTGGTCTTCTGTGGTTCCATATAAATTTTAGGATTTTTTTCTTAATTTCTGTGAAGAATGCATTGATATTTTTAAAGGGATTTCATTTAATCTGAAAGATGCTTTGAGTAAAGACCATTCAGATGAAGTATTGGATAAAAATAAGGAAGATCTTATTGGAAATGAAGGAAATGTCACCCCTGCTAAAAAGTGGCAAAGAAAGTGGCTGAATTGTGTCCATACTCTAGTACTCAGTGGAAGGCAGGGAAGGCAGAACTTAAGAGTGATGGGCTAGAATATGTGGCCAAAAAAATATCTAAGCAATGTGTTGAGGGTGCTCCATGGCTTTTCTTGATTGCTTATAGTGAAATGTAAGAAGAGAGACATGAATTAAATATGGAGTTTATAATTACAAACTTAATTTTAAATAGAACCTAAAGATTTGAAAAATTCTTAGCCTGGTCAGAATATTAAGGCTAAAAAGGTATGTTCAGGAGACAATATCAAAGAGTATGGCCAAGTGAATGATGATAAGATTAATATGCACATAAGGAAGCCAGATGCTGTTCTTTAGACAATGGGAACATGACCTAGAAAGCATTCCAGAGATCTTTGAGATTGTCACACCTATCACAGGCCCAGAGTACCAGAGCCCTGAGGACAGAACAGTTACAAAGGAGGGGCCCAGGGCACCTGTGGGATCTTGGGGCTTGTTGCTTAGCACCATTTCAAGTCTCTGCTCCCTGCATTTTGGCTGCCCCAGATGTTTCTGAAATGGATCCAAGTATATCTTGGGCCAGTGCTCTGGAAACACAAGTGGCAAATCTTAGCAGTATGTGTGTGGTGCCAAGTCTGCTAGTGTGCAGAGTGCATGAGCTATGAAGGCATGGCTACTTCCACTTAGGTTCCAAAGAATGCCTCAGAGAGCCTCAAGGCCCAGGCAGAGAACTGCCACAGAGACAGAGTTGCCACAGACCATCCCCAGTAGGGCAATACTTAGTGGAGCCCATGGGAGCAGGGCCCATGCAAAGAGTCCACACTAGGGCAATGCCAAGCAGAGTCACGCACCAGGACCACTGTGATGAGCCCTCATTAGGGCAAGGATTAGTGGAACTATGGAGGCACGCTGCCTCCAAGATCTCAGACCTTTAGAACCACCAGCTGCACAGCCTGGGAGAATTGCAGCCACCAACTGCATCTCTGAGAGCTAGCGTGTAGGTGGTCCAGGGCCTTAAGGCCAGTTCCCACCCAGTGTGTCTAGAAGGTGAGATCTAGAGTCAAAGAAAATTATTCTGGAGTCTTAAGATTCAATATTTGCTCTGTTAACTTTTGGATTGGGTTGGAACCTATTACCCTTTCCTTCTTTCCTATTTCTCCCTTTTGGAATAGAAATGTCTATCCTATGCCTGTCCTCACCATTGCATTTTGGAATCACATAATTTGTTTGATTTCACAGGCTCACAGCTGGAAAGGATTTACCTCAGAATGAATTGTACCTTGAGTCTCATCCATATCAGATTTAGATGATATTTGGATGAGACTTTGGACTTCGACTGTTAAGTCGTTGCTGAAACAAGTTAAGAGTTAGAGGGCTATTGGAATGGAGTGATGTATTTTGTATGTGAGAAGGGCATGAGTTTTGGGGGGCCAAGGTTTTAATGCTACGATTTGAATATATGTGGCCCCTCAAAATTCATATGTTGGAACTTAAGACCCAATGTGATAGTATTAAAAGGTAGAGCCTTTAGGGGGGTGATTGAATCATGAAGGACCCACATTTATACTTGGGATTTGTGGTGCTCTTATAAAACAGCTTTTGAGAAATAGCTAGATCCACTTTTTTCCTTTTTCTTTTTTGCCCTTTTTCCATCCACCATGTGAGAACACCGTGTTAGAACACCGTGTTCACCTCTTCTGCTGTGTGAGGACACAGCAACAAGGCACCATCCTGGAAGCAAAGAGTGAGACTTCACTAGACGCTGAACCGAGTCTCAGGTATTTTGTTATTTTGTTACAGCAGGACACATGTACTAAAACAGAAATGAAGCAAAAATATAGATATTTCAAACACACACACACACACACACACACACACACACACACACACACACACACACTTGAGAGACCATCACCAGCAGGTCCACACTAAATCAAATGTTAAAGTGTATGTTTCAGGTGGAACAAAAAAGTAACCCCAGTTAGAAGCTCAAGGAGCATAAAGAAGTAAAAAGCAACGGAAAGGGTAAAAATGTAGACACATTTAAATGAATTCTAAGTGTATAAAAACAATAATAATGCATCATGGTGGTTAAAATATAAAAGTTCAAATAATTAAAAATGTGTATGTTAGAGGGTAATTAAATATAGGTATGGTATTCTAGCGTCCTTGCCTTGTCTAATAAATGATAAAAGTTCTGATTTACATTGGACTTTAATTAGTCAAAGATTCATGAAGGATTTTCTAGGATAACAAGCTAAGAACAACTTAATGAGGGGAATGATAAGTAATAACAATAATTCCTCAGAAAAGGAAGAAGGCAGAGGGAAAAAAAGATAGGAGGATGGGAAAAATAGAGAGCAATTAAGAACAGGGTAGATTAAAATACAAAAATTGACATTTAGTGTAGGAAAACTAAATAATCCAATTAAATGGCATGCATTCTTGGACTTATTTGAAAAAAACATACAAACATTAAATATAAGTGACAGATGGATGCAAAAAGCTTGCAAACCAAAAGATGTAAAAAGTTATAGCATGCAAACACTCAAAATAGAGGCATGATAGTAATATTAATATCAAAGTAGACTGTAAGCTGAAAATCATAGATAAATAAGCACATGTAATAACTAGAAAAGTTTCAATGCTCCAGAAAATTACACAAACTTTAAACTTTTATGCACCTAATAATACACTTTATCAATCAAGCAAAGTGAGTGGTTTAAGACAACAGAAATGCATTCTCTGACAGTTCTGGAAGCTGTAAGTCTAAAATTAAGGGGTCAGCAGGGCCATTTCCCCTCTGGGACTCTGGGTAGAATTATACTTTGCTTCTTCCTAGCTGCTGGCTGTGGCTATAAGCGCTTAGCATTCCTTGATTTTCAACCGCATCACTCTGATCTCTACCTCTGTTGTTACATGGCATTTTCCTCCCTGAACCTCTGTTTTCTCTTCTTATAAGGACAGTCATATTGGATTTGGCACCACCCTAATCTGGTATGATCTTATCTTAACTTGATGACATTCACAAAGACCCTATCCAAATAAGGTCAGGATATTCACAGGTTAGAACTTAAACATATTCTTTTAGAAAACACAATTCAACCCACAATAACCTCAAAGCATATAAAGCAAATACTGACAAAACTAAAACAAGAAAAAATTTAAATGAAAGCATAATCAATGTGAAAGGTAAGATACCACTATAGTACTGATAATAATATAAAGACAAAAAATCAAGAATCTGATTAAAATGATTAAAATAATGCATCTCACAATTATAAAATATATACTTCATTTTAAAAGTATATAGAACATTTACCATAATTGACCAATTATTGGATAAATGCAATTCTCATCAGATTCTAAATGATTGAAAATTTTAAAGCTTTTATTAGAAAAATGGTTTAGATTCTATAATTCATTGAAATGAATAATTTCAAATATGCAGTAGAAAAGAGAATACAAATACAAAAAAGAGGAGGCATTATAAAATATTTCATTAACTGGATAAGAATTATGGTAGCAGTCAATAGCAAAAAATAGGTGGAATATCCTATACATTTGAAAATTAAATAGTGCACTTCTAACTAATCCATGGTAGAGGAAGACATGAAGATGAAAATTGGAAAACAAAAAATAATGAATTGAACCATAGTATAAGTTTTATGTATTTAAATTTGGTACTAGAGTAGCGCTATGATTAAAGGGAAATTTATAAACTTAAACATGTGTTTAAAGGGAAATGTATAACCTTCAACATGTGGAATATAGGTACAGTCTGTATTTCAGGAAGTTCAAAAGAAAGCATCAAATTAAAGCCAAAGAAGGTAGAAAGAAGAGAACAATAAGGACTAAACACACTAGAGTCTAAAATAAACCCATTACAAAGATAATAAACAAAGGCAAAGGTTAATTGAAATGACTAAAATAATTGATAAACTCCTAAAGGAAATAGCAAGAAAAATAAATGAATGACATAAACTTCAAAACGAAATGAGATGAAAAATATGATTGCAGAATCAACAGTCACTTTAAAAAGATTAAAAGATTATAAGGGGGCACTACGAACAATTTTCTGTCCATGATTTTGAAAGTTTTAGTGAAATAAATTCCTAGAAAATACAATTTAACCTAACCTGACACAAAGAGGCACAATTAATCTGAATAACCCTATACCTATTAAAGAAATTAAAAATTTCCACAGAACACAACTTTAAGCTGATATGCTTTCACCAGTGAAACCAACCAAATTCTTATGAAAGAAAGGACACAGACCTTAAACAAACTTGCCAGTTAATGGAGTAAGAAGGAATACTTCCCAATTCATTTTATCAGATCAACATAACTTTAAATATCAAGATCTGACAAAGAGTTTGCAAAGAAAGACAATCTCTTTGAGGAACATACATGCAAAAATTCCTAAACTCCACTGCTAAACCAAATCCAGTTACATAAAAAGCAAATGTACTTTTCCAATTAAGCTGTCTTTTTTATTCAGAAATTGACATTTGAAAATCAATCATGCAATTTAACACATTAATAGAATAAAAGAGAGAAATCATGTAATCATCTCAGTTGATAAAATAAAAAGATTGGCTAAGGCAGGGAAAATATTTAATTTGTAAATTACAAAACATGCGTGTGTGCACATGCACACACACAGACACACACATTATATCCCTTAATTCTTGATTTCACATGTGAATTTGCAAAGTTCTAATACAAAGAAGGTTCGGATTCTAAGAGTCCTTGGAATGACTTTGGAAACAATAATTTCTAAGATGCAGTAAGAAAGGGAATCCACTCGCCAGAACGAACCAAATGTTGGGGATATGTTTAAGCTTTTGGATAAAATGCTACTTCTGATAGGATAAAAAAGAAAATTCCAAGCGAGTCTATGCCTGTTTCTTCAGATGGAGCCTGGCTGGGAAAGTAATCAAATACAGAACAGAGATTAAACCACCAAAGCTAAGGACCCTCACAGAGGCCATTGCATCCTCTGTCACCTCCACCAGAAAAGGTGCTGTTATCTATGGCTGAGAGACTCATAGATGATTCATATCACAGGACTCTGTGCAGGCAACCCCCAGTACCAGCCCAGAGCTGAGTAGACCAGCTAGGTAGCTAGTCTACAACAATCACTGCAGCTTGGCTCACAGAAGGCCACATCCACAGGAAAACAGAGAGAGTACTACATCAAGGAAACACTCTGTGCGACAAAAGAATCTGAACAACAGCCTTCAGTCTTGGACCTTCTCTCTGACAGAGCCTATACAAATGAGAAGGAACCAGAAAAACAACCCTGGTAATATGACAAAACAAGGCTCTTCAACACCCTGCAAAAAATCTCACTAGTTCACCAGCAATGGATTCAAACCAAGAAGAAATCCTGATTTACCTGAAAAAGAAATCAGGAAGTTAGTTATTAAGCTAATCAGGGAGGGACCAGAGAAAGGCAAAGCCCAATGCAAGGATATTCAAAAGAATTATGCAAGAAGTGAAGGAAGAAATTCATGCAAATAGATAGCTTAAAGAGAAAACAATTAAAATTCAGGAAACTTTTGACACACTTTTAGAAATGTGAAATGCTCTGGAAATTCTCAGCAATATAATTGAACAAGTAGAAGAAAGAATTCAGAGTTCAAAGGCAAGGTCTTCAAATTAACCCAACCCAACAAAAAGAAAAAAAAAAAGAAAATGTGAACAAAGCCTCTAAGAAGTGTGGGATTATGTTAAACCACAAACCTGAGGAAGAAGAGAGTTCTAAAAGCCTGGAAAACATATTTAGGGGAATGATTGAGGAAAACTTCCCGGCCTTGTGAGAGACCTAGACAGCCAAATACAAGAAGCACAAAGAACACCAGGGAAAGTCATTGCAAAAAGATATTTGCCTAGGCACATTGTTATCAGTTTATAAAAAATTAAGATGAAGGAAAGAATCTTAAGAGATGTGAGGTAGAAGCACCAGGTAACTTATAGAGGAAAATCTATTAGATTAACAGAAGATTTCTCAGCAGAAACCCTAGAAACTGGAAGGGATTTGGGAACTATCTTCAGCCTCCTCAAACAAAACAATTGTCAGCCAAAAATTTTGTATCTAGTGAAGCTAAGCATCATATATGAAGGAAGGATACAGTCATTTTCAGACAAACAAATGCTGAGAGAATTCGCCATTACCAAACCACTACTACAAGAACTGCCAAAAGGAGCCCTAAATCTTGAAACAAATCCTGGAAACACATCAAAACAGAACCTTCTTAAAGCATAAACCACACAGGACCTAAAAAACAAAAAGACAAATTAAAAAGCCAAAAAAAAAAAAAAAAAGAAACAAACAAAAAAACCCCAAAGTACATAGGCAACAAAGAGCATGATGAATGCAATAGTACTTCATACTTCAATACCAGCATTGAATGTACATGGCCTAAAAACTCCTCTTAAAAGACACAGAACTGCCGAATGGATAAGAACTCACCAACTAACTACCTGCTGCCTTCGGAAGAATCATCTAACACATAAGGACTCAGATAAACTTAAAGTAAAGTGATGGAAAAAAGCATTTCATGCAAATGGACACCAAAAGTGAGCAGTGGTAGCTATTCTTATATCAGACAAAACAAACTTTAAGGCAACAACGACTAAAAGAGACAAAGAGGGAGTATATAATGGTAAAAGGCCTTGTCCAACAGGAAAATATCATAATTCTAAACATATATGCAGCTAACACTGGAGCTCTCAAATTTATAAAACAATTACTAATAGACCTAAGAAATGAGATAGATAGCAACACAACAATAGCGGGGGACTTCAATACTCCACTAACAACACTAGACACGTCATCAAGACAGAAATTCAACAAAGAAACAATAGATTTAAACTATGTATTGGAACAAATGAACTTAACAGATATATACAGAACATTTCATCCAATAACAGCAAAATACACATTCTATTCAATAGCACATGGAACTTTCTTCAATATAGACCATATAATGTGCCAGAAAACGACCCCCAATAAATTTAAGAAAATTAAAATTATATCAAGCATTCTCTCAGACCACAGTGGAATAAAACTGGAAATCAACTCCAAAAGGAACCTTCAAACCATGCAAATGCATGGAAATTAAATAACCTTCTCCTGAATGAGCATTGGGTCAAAAGAGAAATCAAGATGGATATTTAAAAGTTATTTGACTGAATGACAATAATGATACAACCTATCAAAACCTCTGGGATTCAGCAAAGGTGATGCTGAATTTCATACCAGGGATGCAGAGATGGTTTAACATACGCGAGTCAATAAATATGAGACACCACATAAACAGAATTAAAAACAAAAGTCACATGATTATCTCAAAAGAGCAGAAAAATCATTTGACAAAATCCAGAATCCCTTTATGATGAAAACTCTCAGCAAAATCGGCATACAAGGGATATACCTTAATGTAATAAAAGCCGTCTGTGACAAACCCACAGCCAACATAATACTGAATGGGGAAAAGTTGAAAGCATTCCCTTTGAGAACTGGAACAAGGCAAGGATGCCCACTCTCACCACTCCTCTCCAACATAGTACTGGATATCCTAGCCAAAGCAATCAGGCAAAAGAAAGAAATAAAGGGCATCAAAATCAGTAAAGAGGAAGTCAAACTGTCACTGTTTGCTGACAATATGATTGTTTACCTTGAAAACCCTAAGGACTCCTAGGAGCTTTCTAGAGGTGATAAAACAATTCAGCAATGTTTCCGGATACAAGATTAATGTACGAAAATCAGTAGCTCTTCTATACACCAACAGCAACCAAGCAGAGAATCAAATCAAGAACTCAACCCTTTTACAATAGCTGCAAATAATAATAATAATAATAAAATACTTAGCAATATACCTAACAAAGGAGTTGAAAGACGTCTACAAGGAAACTTCAAAACACTGCTGAAAGAACTCATAGACAATATAAAGAAGTGGAAACACATCCCATGCTCACGGATGGGTAGAATCCATATTGTGAAAATGATCATACTGGCAAAAGCGGTCTACAAATTCAACACAATCACCATCAGAATACCACCATCATTCTTCACAGAATTAGAAAAAACAATTCTAAAATTCATATAGAACCAAAAAAGAGCCCACCTAGCCACAACAAGACTAAGCAAAAAGAAATAATCTGGAGGCATCACACTACTGGATTTTAAACTATACTATAACGCCATAGACAACAAAACAGCATGGTACTCATATAAATATAGGCACATAGACCAATAGAACAGAATAGAGAATCCAGAAATAAATCCAAATACTTACAGCCAACTTATCTTTGACAAAGCAAACAAAAACATAAAGTGAGGAAAGGACACCCTTTTCAACAAGTGGTGCTGGGATAATTGGCTAGCCACATGTAGGAGAATGGAATGGGATCCTCATCTCTCACCTTATATAAAAATCAGTTCAAGATAGTTTAAAGACTTAAACCTAAGACCTGAAACTGTAAAAATTCTAGAAGATAACGTTGGAAAAAACCTTCTAGACATTGGCTTAGGCAAGGATTTCATGACCAAGAACCCAAAAGCAAATGCAATAAAAACAAAGATAAATAGCTGGGACCTAATTAAACTAAAGAACTTTTGCACAGCAAAAGGAACAGTCAGCAAAGTAGACAGACAACCCACAGAGTGGGAGAAAATCTTCACAATCTATATTTCTGACAAAGGACTAATATGCAGAATCTACAATGAACTCAAACAAATCAGTAGGAAAAAAACAATCCCATCAAAAAGTGGGATAAAAAGTGGACTAAGCAAGGTAATTTATAGATTCAATGCCATCCCCATCAAACTACCAATGACTTTCTTCACAGAATTGGAAAAACTACTTTAAAGTTCATATGGAACCAAAAAAGAGCCCGCATTGCCAAGTCAATCCTAAGCCAAAAGAACAAACCTGGAGGTATCACGCTACCTGACTTCAAACTATACTACAAGCCTACAGTAACCAAAACAGTATGATACTGGTACCAAAACACAGATATAGACCAATGGAACAGAACAGACCCTCAGAAATAATACCACACATCTACAGCCATCTGATCTTTGACAAATGTGACAAAAAAAAAATGGGGAAAAGATTCCCTATTTAACAAATGGTGCTGGGAAAACTGGCTAGCCATATGTAGAAAGCTGAAACTGGATCCCTTCCTTACATCTTATACAAAAATTAATTCAAGATGGATTAAAGACTTAAATGTTAGACCTAAAACCATAAAAACCCTGGAAGAAAACCTAGGCGATACCATTCAGGACATAGGCATGGACAAGGACTTCATGTCTAAAACACCAAAAGCAATGGCAACAAAAGTCAAAATAGACAAATGGGATCTAATTAAAGAGCTTCTGTACAGCAAAAGAAGCTACCATCAGAGTGAACAGGCAACCTACAGAATGGGAGAAAATTTTTGCAATCTACTCATCTGACATAGGGCTAATATCCAGAATCTACAAAGAGCTAAAACAAATTTACAAGAAGAAAACAAACAACCCCATCAACAAGTGGGTGAAGGATATGAATAGGCACTTCTCAAAAGAAGATATTTATGCAGCCAACAGACACATGAAAAAATGCTCATCATTACTGGCCATCAGAGAAATGCATATCCAAACCACAATGAGATACCATCTCATACCAGTTAGAATGGCAATCATTAAAAAGTCAGGAAACAACAAGTGCTGGAGAGGATGTGGAGAAATAGGAACACTTTTACACTGTTGGTGGGACTGTACACTAGTTCAACCATTGTGGAAGACAGTGTGATGATTCCTCAAGGATCTAGAATAGAAATACCATTTGACCCAGCCATCCCATTACTGGGTATATACCCAAAGGATTATAAATCATGCTGCTATAAAGACACATGCACACATATGTTTATTGCGGCACTATTCACAATAGCAAAGACTTGGAACCAACCCAAATGTCCATCAATGATAGACTGGAATAAGAAAATGTGGCACACATACACCATGGAATACTATGCAGCCATAAAAAAGCATGAGTTCATGTCCTTGTAGGGACATGGATGAAGCTGGAAACCATCATTCTCAGCAAACTATTGCAAGGACAAAAAACCAAACACCGCATGTTCTCACTCATAGGTTGGAATTGAACAGTGAGAACACCTGGACACAGGAAGGGGAACATCACACACTGGGGCCTGTTGTGGAGTGGGGGATGGGGGAGGGATAGCATTAGGAGATATACCTAATGTAAATGACGAGTTAATGGGTGCAGCACACCAACATGGCACATGTATGCATATGTAATGAACCTGCACATTGTTCACATGTACCCTAGAACTGAAAGTATCATTTAAAAAAAAGTGGGCTAAGGACATGAATAGACAATTCCCAAAAGAAGATACATAAATGGCCAACAAACCTATTAAAAAATGCTCAACATCACTAATGATCAGGAAAGTGTAAATCAAAACCACAATGCGATGCGACCTTACTCCTGCAAGAATGGCCATAATTGAAAAATAAAAAAGCAGTAGATGTTGGTGTGGATGTGGTGAGCAGGGAACACTTGTACACTGCTGGTGGAAATATAAACTAGTACAGCCACTATGGAAAACAGTGTGGAGATTCCTTAAAGAATTAAAAGTAGAACTACTATTTGATCCAGGAATCCCACTACTGGGTGTCCACCCAGAGGAAGAGAAGTCATTATTTGAAAAAGATGCTTGCATACGCATGTTTATAGCAGCAGAATTCACAATTGCAAAATCGTGGAACCAACCCAAATGCTCATCAATCAATGAGTGGATAAACTGTGGTATATATATATACACAATGGGATACCATGCAGCCATGAAAAGGAATGAGTTAACAGCATTTTCAGTGGCCTGCATGAGATTGGAGACTATTATTTTAAGTGATGTAACTTAGGAATGGAAAATCAAACATTGTATGTTCTCACTGATATGTGGGAGCTAAGCTATGAGGACACAAAGGTGTGAGACTGATACAAAGGACTTTGGGGACTTGTAGGGATGAGTGGGAGGGGGCCGAGGGATAACAGACTACAAATATGATGCAGTATATACTGCTCAGGTGATGAGTGCACCAAAATCTCACAAATCACCACTAAAGAACTTACTCATGTAACCAAATACCACTTGTACCCCAAAAACTTACGGAAAAATAAAATAAAATACAAAACAGAGAAATGGCTGCAGGTGTGTCTGTGCTAACAGCCCTGAAGGAGTCTGAGAGCTCTAATACAGAGTCTTTCTGGTGAAGGAGAGCATCCCTGTGCACCAGGAGTAATATGGTTGTGATAAAGGGCTGGATTTCCAAAGGCTGAGGTGGTATAGTTCTAGCTGTAAAAAGGCAGTTGAGAGAGAGCTACTGAGCAAGGAGACTGAAGACTGGAAACCAGGAGCGCAATATCTGTGTGGACTGAGCCAGGAACCAAACATAAGCCATTGAGTCTGAGCACATGCAACAGGTTAGACAGCCACTTGAGCACATGCTTCCCACTGCACCCTAAAACCATGTCACATGCAAGACTCTGGAAGCCCAGACAGAACTCTGAGTGACAGAGAAGATAGCCCAGATTTGAATATTATGTTTTCAATGCCAAGCTTCTCATATGTCATGTCTAGTTAGAGGCAAAAAATTAAAAATACAAGGGTGCACACCTAAAAGAGCCTTCTGGGGCCAAAGAGCTAGGTATAGTAATGGGCCTGAGTTTGAGACTAGTCTGGAATCACTGTAGAATTGCAATCTGCAATCTTAATTAGAGACATGATCCTTGTCAAGTGACAGTCAAGGATGAGGAATAGAGATGCAGCTTAGGCACAGAGAAGGGTTACTGTGTGAAGTCTTCCAAGTTGGATCCCAGTGCTAGCAGTACCATGTAATATGAACTGTGAGAACTAGCCCACTCTTATCTGTGGGTAAGACGTACAGGCTTTGTTCCCTTTGACTTTTCAAATATGTTTACCATTAGTCTGACAAATAGGAGTGGTGCAGAGGTCTGTTAAGCCCTGAGATCAGGCCACAAAGAGCTCCTTATATTGGAGTTCGAGGGCCATATCCCCATCACTAGCCTTCAAAAATGCTTGCCTCTCATCCCAGTACTGGCAAGGGTCTCCCACCCACCCTGGATCTCAGCAGGTTTCATTTTAGGGATGTGCCAAGTTGTTAAAAGTTGATCCCAGAAAATGATATTCATCAAAAGAAATGAGGTCACTGGCTTAGAGCCTCTGCTTTTAAATAGCTGGGAGACCTTGAGCAATGCCATTTGACGTCTTCATATCTAATCTACAAATTGGGCACATGGTTCCCAAACTGCTGATGTTGGGATAGCCCACTGGGACATCAAATGCAGCTTAGCTCCTCTTTGCATGTCATTAATTATCATAATATGGAAGTCAGTATTTGTCATCCTAAAATAGAAACAGCCCATATGTTGAGAGATTTAAACATAGAATAAAGTTTGCATGTCTCGCTCCCCCTTCCCACCAAATCCATCCCCTCTGGGCTGACATAATTTTTGTTTGTTCTGAACTTGGAAATAGAACATTTGTGGTGCTGAGACTCTTCTTGTTTCCTTCTTTTGTGGGAACAGTGTAACATTCACTTCTATTTTGGACAGAGGCCTTATGTTTTGAAAGTTTGGGGGAGAGAAAGGCCTGCGGCCCTTCGTCAATACAGCATATGTCAGTGCAAAGCAGTTAATTTTCTGAAAAAGAGAATGTGCTTGTCTTTAACTTTTTAAGGTGCTATAGCTAAGGACAGAGAGTGTTGCTACGACTCTTAGGGAAGCTAGTTCTGTGCAGGAGTAAGCAAGTAGTGCTGAAAGATTCCAGGTTGAGGTTCTTTATGGGGGATCTGAGTGTGGAGTGGGAATTGGCACTTTCTAGAGGATGCTTTTCAGTATGTTTACTGGAAAAGGCAGGCTTCAAATCTGAGGGGCTCCTGAGTCAAAGAGGATGGAATGCTGCAAACTCAAGGATGGGGAAAGGGCATCCAGCAACAAAAAAATATGCCACTTGTTTTACAGGACCACATTACCTAAAAATTAATTTGGCATGAAATTATGAGAATGAACATCTTAACTCTTTGGGATTGGTTTCTTTTATTATTCTTGGGCAGCATATGTCATGGAAAGAGCAAGGGCTTCAGAATCAGACTGGAATTACCAGTTGTGGGGACTTTAGGTACAGCACCTCTGACATGTGAGTTTTATTTTTTTCTTCTGTGTAATGGAAATAGTAACTGTTAATAGAAATTTGCTGTACAGATTATATTTGGGAAACATAGTACACACTTGGAAAGTAGAAAGCACAGATTGGCTGTTTTTATTATATAGTGTCTGTTTTTATTATGAAAATAAGATAAGCATTCTCTAAGAAAAACTTAGACCACCCAACTCGGAATATCATTCCTTATTGCCATTTTTGATCAATCTAAATAGCATAATGATTATCTTCTCTTTAATTGCTTTTATTAATCAACTGATCAGGAAATATAATCTATCATTTGTTGCAGCAATGTGGTGAGCTGACTGAATGCAGCAGTGTAATATGGAAATTTCACAAGCTAGACTTAAATGTAGGCTTCATTTCATGACACACATACACACATGCGTAGCTGTGAAACTTGACACATTTATTTAGGCTTTAATTCAACTTCTCTCGTTTTGAAGATGAGGAAACTAAGACAACAGGAGTTGAAACACAGAGTTCAGAGGTCTTCAGATTTGAAAATGACCTAAAGAGAAGCAGTTATTTGATTGCAGATTGCATTTCTCCTACAACATCTCTGATAAGCCTATTTCTTTCCTATGTTTATTCATCTCTAGAAAGCTGACTACCACAGGAGCCATCCACTATCTATAAGAAATCAGAAGGTCTGGTAGTTTCCTTTTAGTGTGCAATGGAAGCTGAGCTTCCTGAAGTTTTCATTGTGATTTTTACCTCCAGGCTCCATGAAGAAAAGGTCTGATCCTTCTTCCACATTCTGGTGCCTCGATGACTTCTTGACAATATCATTCCTTGCTGGGACTTTTCTTTGTCAAAGCCTTACCCTATTGTCTTCTTCACCCTGAACTGATGCTCTGACCTGATTCACTGTGTAACAAACAGAAGTAGACATTGGGGATTTAGCATCAAGTTGGACCTGTGAGCTCAGATTTCTGATTTGTGAAATAGTAATAAGGGTCCCCAACTCACAGGCGTGTTGTGAGAAGATGTAGCAAACTCATGTATTTCTTCGCCTCCTTCCCATTCTTAATCCACATGATTTAACCAGAAATGTATTTCTAACTGAACTATGAGTGGATGATTGGTGGAGATCCAGGAGTTTGGCCTTTTTCCATGGTTAAGAATAAAGCCCAATATTAAGAGATGAGAAAGAGAGATCCATTGCATTGCATTCATCTGTTCTTCCCCCCAAACTGTTGCATAATTACATTGCCTGAAAGCTATGTAGTTAGAAGTTATAATTCTTATTCCATTATAGTTGATTTGAACTTTAACAAATTTTAAATTTAAGCAATATGCATATGGCCTATTATGTTTATAAAAATAAGAAAAAAAAAGCAGAATACAACCACAGTTTAAGTAGCGATGATTGTTTTAAATTCTTGCCTCTTCCCCCACCCCAGCTAGAGGTGAAGCTGATCTCTCATAGTTGTAGATTCCCTTGATTGCTTGGTTATGTGTTTCCCTTTCCCTGAAAGTCACCAAAAATAAGCCCTTAGCAAATAATATGAATATTTTAATTTTTTAAACAAAATTCATTAAGCATTTATCAAGTACCAAACAAAATGACTGTGTTGGATTACTTTTTCTTTCTTAAGTAATCCTAATGTATCCCAGTGTCTGATAACCATGGGGCATTAGAAGCTACTGGAAAGCATGCAGTACAGAGACAGGACACAATTCCCTTCCCCGTGGTCTGTAACTTGAGTCCTGGTCTGAGTCAAAGACTCCTGCGCTCTCTGGTATGGTCCAGGGCGGGGGATGAGGGAGATGTGGGAAGCGGGTGGGCCCAAGGACATGTCTCTCAGGGATGGAAAGCAGACAGCTGCCATTCAGGAGGAAGCCATTCCACCCCAAGCCAGAAATTGTGTTCATTTAAAGCCTCTGAGCTCAGGTGCAGGATTTCTCAGTTAGACCACAGGGTATGGAGGCAATGACTTGGTTTATACCTGGTGAGTGTGGGAGTCACAGAACTTATCAGAACTTCTGAGTGGACATGAGTGATGCCAGGAGCTGAATCCTAGCACAGGATAAAGGAAGGTAAGGCTGGGCAACGGAACATCAAACCAGGAACTGAGCAGAAAGCCCATGAACAGGCTGCAGACACCTTATGTGGCTGGCCTGATAACCGTTCCTACTCTCACCTGGCACCCTGGGGCTCTGCTCTCTCAGGGACACCTCGGGCCATTGCTGGAGGAGGAGTTCTGGCAACATAGGAGGGTGAGTGATCACAGCCTCTGACACTGGATGATAGACTTCTCCCTGCAACTGGCAGAGCCCTGGAAGGGAGATTCTTCCCAAGCACGCGAGTGGTGGCCAGGAAACTGACACCCAGGAAACAGTTTCTGCTTAGTGATGAAAGGAGTTCTCAGCACCTCAACCCTGCTCCACTCTCCTCCAACCAGTGGTCCTTTTCCTGCTCAGATAAGACGCTCACACTAGGGTGCCAAAGATTAATTATTTAGTGTCAGTGGAGGGTGGTATTTTTGATGATAAAGAGTTTCACGTAACTGCTAAGTATTATTATAATTAGAGAGCTAAGCAGACACATTTATCCTGCATCTAGTAATTAGGCAGGGAAGTAAATTAATTTTTCCCTATCCGTGCTCATTTTGCTTGTTTGTTATTTTTATATCAAGTACAAGGAGACAGCCTTATCTGTTCCATTATGGATTATATATGCTGTGCTCCTCTGTCCAACCAATTTAGATAAAAGTGGATCCGCCCTAGAGAAACTTCATTTGGGAGAGTGTGGTAGGAGGAGGAGATAAGGCCTTCTTGTCTAAGTGAGTTATAAATAGTGGGCAAATAAATAGAAAGTCCCAGCTGCTGTTGGGAAAAAAAAAAAAAAAAAAACTGTGTGTGTGTGTGTGTGTGTGTGTGTTTCTTCTGTTACTGTATAATTAGCATGAGTCACTGTCCTCTTGGCTGGGAGTGCATGATGCAGAGAAGGAGGAGGTGTAAAGGAAGACAATCGGTGGGCATTCAGCTGGGAGGAAGACAGCCAGGCCTGGGTTTGAGGAAGGTGCTGGTCTTCACTGAGTTTCCAAGACACAGGAAGCTCAGAACAAATGGCACACAAACAGCTCTCTAGTCCTTGTGGGGTGAGCCAGGAGAAAAGAAACCTCACTGTTGAATGTGCTCCATAGAGGAGAATTGTGGATGTATGTACAAGATGTGTAATGCTGCATTTCATTTCCTCTGTGAGGCCCCATTCCCCCGGAGGTTTAAGTGCTGCTGAACTATGGTCTTCCCATCACATTTCTCTGATGCACGTCCCTCTGGGGGACAGAGAGCTCATTTACTCCTTGGTGATGCCCACGCAGTCAAGCTCTGAGATAACTTCATCCCCTAGGTGGCTTGCAATCAATCACATTCCCAGAAAAAGGCAAAGCCTCTCCAAGCCTGGCTCTGTCTGAGCAAAATCGACTCTACACTGGGTTGTTACTAGAGTGAGGTGTTACCCCTGCACTACTGGGAAATCATTCTACTGTTCTACACCTTCCTGCCTGTCTGCCACTCTATGCCCCCACTCCACAAACACACAGACACTTAGCCTAGCTCTGGAAACCAGCAGGAACTCCAGTGGACTGTCTTAGCCTGCTGCCTAGACAAACCATTTCTGGTCTACCACTGCTTTGCTAGGTTGGAGAACTGAGCCACTCCAAGACAGGTCTCAGACTAAGGTGGGATGAGAGAGGCACCTATTGCACAAAATTGAAGGAGGTTCTCCTTATCAAGTGGTCATCTTTCCCTTGTTTGTCCCTGAGTGCAAGGGCCTCCTTAAATCATGTGCTTGGGGTGTCTGACTCACCTTAACCCAGGCGCCACTGGGCTCAAGGACTTCCCAGGCTTTATTTGTCAAAGGAGTTATGGTAGCATAGGTAATGGCCCCCAGAGATGTCCAGGCCCTAATCCCCATTCAGCCTGTGAATACGTTACCGTATATGGCACAAGGAGTTTTAAGTTATGGATCTTGAGATAAGGAGATTGTACCGGATTACCTAGGTGGGCTGTAAATGTAATCACAAGTGTCCTTACACTTGTAGGAGGCAGAGAAGCATTTGACTACAGGGACAGAAGAGAAAAGGCATTGTCATGACCTTTGCAGAGGGAGCAAGATTTGAAGACTTTGTGGCTTTGAAGATGGAAGACAGCCACCCGCCCTGGGGTGTGGACTGCCTCTAGTGGCCGACAAAGGCACGGATATGATTCTCTCCTAGAGCCTCTGGAGAGAGTGTGGCCCTGCTGACACTGTGATTTCCACCCACAGAAACCCATTCTGGGAACTAAACTCTAAGAGGGCAAATATGTTTTCTCAAAAGCCACCAACTTTGTGTTAACTTACTGCAGCAGCAATAGGAAGTAAATGAATATAGAAACCCAGCATCCCTCTTCCCTTGATTTTCCCAGAACCATGAGGTGCCTGTGATCACGCCAAGAATAGGTTAGAAGGTCACAGGCCACCCAGCCACACACAGCAGTGTCTAATTATTGGCTTCCTCTAGGACTCTGACTTTCAAACCTTTAGCCAAAGATTTGACTTCAGCCCACTGAAGTCAGGTCTACAGCCAGATATTTGGCCCTTACAACTCCAAAGTTCAGGATTGACACAGGTGGTGAACGTGGAATTCTTAGGGAAGCGGGCAGGAAGAGGGAGTCTTAGTAAACATCATGACATGCTTTATCTTCACAAGGGCAGGAAGATACTTTGTACACTAAGATATTTGCCTAATCAGGGCAACCCAGTTCACTCTCAATGTGCAAATAAGCAGGCAGAGAGGGTTAATTTATTGATCTTGGTCTTACAGTTGATAAATAGCATAACAGAGACTCTTTTTTTCCCCTAACCCTTATTTTCTTCTTCAAACCAGGAATTTAGAGCCGCCTCCTTGATCTTGTAGGATCTGGAATTTAACATCTGCCACCTATAATGAGCTTTGGACCAGAACCCACATGACCACCATCAAGGCAGCCTCCTTCACATTGCCCCAGCCACTGCTAGTTATAGGCAGAGTAAAGTTAAAACCCTTACCAAGGCTTAGGAGGTCTTCTGTGATGTAGCCTGACCTTTGGCCTCACTGGGCATGATTGGTCTCCCATAATCATCCTACTATTCCTTATCCCCACCCAGCCTCCAACACTGGGCCCTGTCACATTTCAAAACTCATGTGTCCTCATCTCCCCTAGTTATGGTAACCAGGTAGCTGTACTTTCTTTTTTTTTTTTTTTTTTTTTTTTTTTTTTTTTTTTTTGCACATGACCTCCTTTTCTCGCAGGCATCAAATCACAAGTGGCCTCTCTGGTTGAACTTCTTCTGATAGCCTTTGTGCAGAATGAGGGTACTCTTCTTGGTCTCAGGGTTTCCACCTGAAGCCCTATCTCACTCCTCTTTGATTGGTTATTTTCTTTCTTCCTGCAACAGACAGAATCCAGATCTTACTAAATCTGTGTTTTTTACCTTAAGCATCTGGCACACTGCCTGGTACATAAAGTCACTGATAAATGTTTTTTCAATGAGTGAATGATTTAATACATAAACACAATAAAGTAGAATGTTATTATTGATATAAAATTAATTCTGGAATCTCCAAATAGCACCATCAAGCCCAGGGTGAGATAAAGCCTGGGAGAAGACTTTGGAGGATAAATTCTAGCCTGACCCTTTGGAAATGGGGTGAGGGAGTGCTGCAATGATTTTTTTTCTTCTTAGTTTTTACATTTCATTTCAGTAACTACATTCCATTTCACCCACAGTGGAGCTGTATGTCTCGTAGAGCACATCGACATAGAGTGAGTGTGCCTGGGAGATTATGCGGGGAATTGAAGACGAACATCAATTTACTTGGGCCTGAAAATAAAAGTTTCATGGTAAGAAAAATCAGCAATGTGAATCTTCCCTTGCATTCAGGGGTAGATGAATGGATGAGTCTAAACAGTGATACTTTAAAAACATTCAACAGAATCCGGGAAAGCAGAAGAATAATTTTGACCAGTACTTGGTTGAGCTGGGGGCAGAGAGAGGAAGTGTGAACAAGGAAATACGGTTTGGAAAGCTCTTTTTTCTTTCTTCCTTCCATGTAATTTTTCTCACTTTTACCACAAGCTTGGCCTAAAGTGTGCATCATTCAAGAAACTCATATTTTAAGTCTTGTCGCTTTAGTCTCTTATGTTAGTGATTATACGTCTTAGTCCCCACAGTCTGCAATTGTAAAAGTCAAAAAGTCTTGGAGGATGTGAGTTGAAGATATAATGGCAAGCTGCCTGAGGTTTCAATCCTCGATCATAGAAAAGCAAACGCTACAAAATATGTCTGCCTTAAGGATAAGTCAATATCATAAGGACAAGTATGTCTTCTGTTTCCTGGTTTAGTGGAAATAAACCATGACCTGTGGGGTCAAAGAGGCACTAGGCTCATGTCCCGGCTCTGTCACTTGCCCACAGAGGAACACATCAGCTCTAATGCAGTGGGATCAACCAATAAGTTCCCCTTTCCCTGCAACCACTTGTCTGCTAATTCAGATGCAGAATTACTATTGTGTAGCATTTTAATAGTTTGTTAAATGCTTTATTATTTTAATGTTATGACATTACCCTCCTTGACCTTTTACTTGGAAGCTAATTGTAAATTTCTCTTGGTTAATTTGTAGATTTTCTATAAACTTCGACATTCTTTTATGCCATTTCCTGAGGTTAAATTATAGATTTGCTTTTCCATACATTTCTCTCCTTGGATTTCGGGGCATTAAAAGGTGGTATTAAGTTGTGCTTGCAGGTAACCATCATTGGCCTTCAAATCTGTATTGAGTCCTTCCATAAGAAAGCCACAGTCATTATGTGTGTGTGAGTGCGTGTGTGCGTGTGTACACACATATATGTGCATGTATATGTATGGAAGGCCATAAAGAATGAATGCATATGTGTTTATATAGAGAGATCTCATAAATAGGTCTTCAGTTGATGTTAGCCCTTAAACAGTAATCATGTATCTATTACCTTTGGCTTCTCCGGAAGATCTTGAGAATTTGGAAACAGTTAAATTTAAAAAGCTGTCATTTTTGTCACTGACATGTGCTTCGACAGGGATCTTCTGTTGCAAAAAGCAGGCATGCACTCAGAGAATCTTATAAAAACAGAACATTGGTTGTAAGAAGAGGGGCTCACTTCGACAGTACCGCCAGGTCACATGGGAGTACCAACTCTTGAGGCTGACTTGATCACCTATCATACGCTTTTCCTACTCCTGGGACTACCTGGACTCTTGCCTCAGTGCAAACTGGCTGCTTCTGCAAAGCTCATTGTTTCTCCCATGGTTTCTGTGTCCTTGTCCCCATGTCTTTGGCTTGCATGTCGGGTAATTTCAACCAACCCTGACACTACCTCTGGTCCCAACTCCACATATATTGTAGAACAGAGGTTGTATTTTTTTTGGTTTCACAGAACAAAATATTTTTTAAAAATAATAGAGTTTTCTTAGGTTGGCCCTGGTCCCATCTGCTGTAGATAGGGGAAAATTCAAGGTCAGGATGATGGCATATATTCCATGATTGATTCAGACCTTATTGTATCTCTAGTATGGAAAATAATAATGCATGGTCCAACCTTTTAAAACAAATTGGAAATTTAAAAATGGACTTTTACAATTGCTCTGAATCTTTGATCCATAAATTCTACTGTCTGGACTGCAGAGTAAGAGCATTAGATTGAATTCAGAAACAAACAGTCACAAAAATGTTCAATGAAGCATTGAAAAAAGTGCAAAGAAAAGAAAATTCCAAGTTCTCAGCAATAAAGACCAATTGAATGACTGAATAAATCTGCTTCTAAAGTACTTTTTAATATATATAATTTTATTTTTTATTGATACATAATAGCTATACATGTTTTCAGAGTATATCTGTTAATTTAATATATTCCTATAATTTGTAAAGGTCAAGTCAATGTAATTGGGATATCCAGCACCTTAAATATCTTTTCTTTATGCTAGAAACATTCCAATAATTCTCTTCTAGCTATTATGAAATATACAATAGATTATTATAAATATACAATAGATTATTATATGATGTATTACATAAGCACCAAATGTTTAAGTATGATGACAATTCTTTAATTTAGTTAAACAAGTTAAAAATTGTATATACAGGCCGGGCGCGGTGGCTCAAGCCTGTAATCCCAGCACTTTGGGAGGCCGAGACGGGCGGATCATGAGGTCAGGAGATCGAGACCATCTTGGCTAACACGGTGAAACCCCGTCTCTACTAAAAAAATACAAAAAACTAGCCGGTCGAGGTGGCGAGCGCCTGTAGTCCCAGCTACTCGCCAGGCTGAGGCAGGAGAATGGCATAAACCTGGAAGGCGGAGCTTGCAGTGAGCTGAGATCCGGCCACTGCACTCCAGCCTGGGCGATAGAGCGAGACTCCGTTTCAAAAAAAAAAAAAAAAGAAAAAGAAAAAAAGAAAAAAAATTGTATATACAATAAAATCTGTAATATTCTTAATAATTATAAAACTACATCAAAATATTTGCACCTGATAATTTGGGTTATGAATCAATTTTTTTTTCCTTTTTCCCCCCTGAGTTTTCTGTGTGCTACAAATGTTGTATTATAAGTATACATTATTTGATACTAAAATTAGAACTCAAGTCCTGTAATCCCGGCTTTTAAAAAAAATTTTAGCTCCTGCATTGGGATTAGAAATGCAAACTCAGTCAGTTCATATCCTTTGCCCACTTTTTGATGGGGTTGTTTGTTTTTTTCTTGTAAATTTGTTTGAGTCCTTTGCAGGTTCTGGATATTAGCCCTTTGCATGGAATACTATGCAGCCATAGAAAAGGATGAGTTTGTGTCCTTTGTAGGGACATGGATGCAGCTGAAAACCATCATTCTCAGCAAACTATCGCAAGAACAGAAAACCAAACACCGCATGTTCTCACTCATAGGTGGGAATTGAACAATGAGATCACTTGGACACAGGAAGGGGAACATCACACACCAGGGCCTATTGTGGTGTGGGGGGTGGGGGGAGGGATAGCATTAGGAGATATACCTAATGTAAATGACAAGTTAATGGGTGCAGCACACCAACATGGTACATGTATACATATGTAACAAACCTGCGTGTTGTGCACATGTACCCTAGAACATAAAGTATAAAAAAAAAAAAAAAAGAAATGCAAACTCAGATATATGAACATGGAAGGTTGCAAGCAGAATTATGCTGATATGAAGTTCAAGAAGTAAATTGATGTACTCCAATTTGTGACAAAATACTCTAAACAGGGCTTTCATTTTGCCAAATATCAATTAACCTTAGGTCCCTTTTAGATATGTTAACACTTTTTTTGTCAGCCTGAGATAAATGATGATTACTGTCTGCATGTTTCCAAATCCTCATTAAGTCTTCTATTGAAGTCCTCACAAATGACAGCGTTTGAGAGATGCATTCTGCTACACAATTAAAATAAACCTTAGAAAATGTCATTGATCACTTTTTTCTTCTTGAGAAGAAGAAACTTAATTATAGCTATTGGAGATCTATCAATATAGCCTAAAATAGCAACTAATCTGCTAGAATTTTAAGCTGGTCTCTGAAAAATTCTGGCAGTTATTTTTCATTGTAATAATGCTCTCTTCCTCTTCTGTTCCGTAAACATTCCCCTCAAAAGTAAGGCTTCTTTATTAATGAATGTATACCTCTTGGGTTGATTACCTGAACACCCCATTTGCAAACTGATGATCAATAAAGTAAATTTTAATATCATTGGGAAGAAAAAAATACCAACTTAGCCTTGTTACATGCCAAGTCATATTTTTGTCTGTTCCTGAAGCATACATATCATCTATACAACCGTAATTTTTAAAATTTCATTTTAATTTATCCGTATATTCCTGGATATATTCATTCACAGATTTATCCATTTACTCAACAGGTATTTGTAGAAAGGCCTAAAAGAGTTATGGAGAACACCTCAAAAACTATCAGAATATTAGGAGATCTCTAAAGAGCACCCTGCAGACTGTTCCTAGTTCTCTAGGCCCTGGGGGTAGAGTAGTTAACAAGGTAAAGCTCATGCCCTCATGGAACTTACATTTCGGTGAGAGACATACAATAAAGAAGCATACACACATAAGACATATGATATACATGTCATAGATATTAATAAACATATATACACATGGGTATGATATATAATATATCATAATATACATACATAAATGATAGAATATGTATATATGTGAATGCGTGTGTATATGTGTGTGTGTGTACATATATACACACACACACATATATAAATAATATGTAAATGTGAAAGTTCTCCTATTGGGCCACACACCATAGAGACTGTGTGTTCCTTGACCGACTTTGGGAGTCACATGCATTGAGTTTAAACCCTGGTTCTGTTAGATCAGATTCCTGAACTTAAGCAAATGACTTAGGTTCTCTGAACCTCAGTTTCTTCATATGTAAAAGGTAAATATCTGGCATTGGACCACAGTAAGCACCGAAAAATACTGATTATTATTGTGCCATTAGTATGGGAGGTAAATAATTGTATGTGTATATATAGTACACACATATATACATATATATTTGGCTCTATAAGAATGCACACAAATACACAAAAACACATATTATGCCATAAAGCAAATAAAATAGACTAAAGAGATGGACAGCATTCTGATATTTTAACAAGACTGACTTCTTTGAGAAACTGATATTTGAGGAGATACCTAAGTAAAATAAGAATAGTAAAGTGTATAAATAACTAACTAAGGGAGTTCCAGGTAAGAAGAATAGAAAATGCAAATAGGTTGGGGCAGAAGAGGGTTAGGAACTGGGAAGAGTGTGCTGTTGACACATATTCTTTGCTCTGCTTTATTATCAGCATGGCAGAGCTCACATTTCATCTTTGCCTGGGTACAAATGTTTGTGAGAGGCCAGAAAAATCTCAAGAAAGAATTGCCAAGAAACATACAACTGATCCCAGACCTGGACTCTTTAAGAAAAAGAGGTGTGTGGAGGAAAATAACAAGTATTGGCTTCCCTCTTCTGGTCCAGCACATAAAGAGCTTAGAAGTGGCCTCTTCATTCTGCCAAATAAAAAAGCTATACAAACTGAAAAACCCGCAACTCTTTTTAGATCCATTGGAGAAATGAGATCACAGGAACCACTGCTCTGAAAGTCGAAGAGACTCACAGGCCGATATTTCATGACTTACTGGAGTGGCGTGGAAACTCTCAAGCTGAAGCCTTCTTAGAAATGAGTACCAGGGAAAGAAAGCCTGAACTTTAATCAATGAATTACTAGAGGCTCAGTGTGGACAAGCCTGAGAAGTAAAATCTCAGGAGGGATCCAGTTATTGGGAGGCCCCCATACTTTTGGGAGTTTTACTTCCAGGAGCTGTTCCAGGTTCTCAAAGTGAATATCAGAAAATTCTCATACTTCTGGTAGAAGAAAGGGTAAAGGAACCATTATGAAATACACATTGTCTTCTACTTACAAAGGCCTGTAGGCCTGTCCTCCAGAGGAATTGTTTTACCAGAGCCTAACCTACTGAAATTTTATGAGTCTAACTCACTGGGGGAAAGGAAAATATCCAACTCTAGCCTCATTACCTAAGGGGATGAAAAAAATTCAAAAACCAAAACTAAAAGACATTTGTGACATTTATAGGCCAGGCTCACTGAAAGACAGAGACTTAATTATAGGACTATAGAAAGTTCCCCTCCCACTACATTGTATCATTACATCACTTAAGACTTCTTTACCAAATTACTTTTATCCAGTGCATCATGTCTACCTTTTAATAAAAAATTTATAAGGCCTACTTATAATTTCCTCATAAAGGAAAAAAAATCCACATAATTTGAAAAGACAGAGCAAGCATTAGTACAAGGTCCAGATATGACAGGAATGTCAGAAATATCAAACTGTGAATTTAAAAGAACTATGACTAATATGCTAAATGCACTAATTAAAAAAGTAGAGAACATACAAAAACAGATGGGTAATTCAAACAGAGAGATGAAAATTCTAAGAAAAAATAAAAAGTATTGGAGATCAAAAATACTGTAACAGAAATGAAGAATCCTTTTGTGTGGCTCATCAGTAATCTAGACATACTTGAAGAAAGAATCTTTGAGGTTGAGGAGATCACAATAGATCTTTCCATAACTGAAAACAAAGAGAAAAAATAATGGGAAAAAAGAAGACAATATCAAAGAACGGTGAGGCAACTGCAAAAGCTATAGCATATGCATAATGAGATTACTAGAAGGAGAAGAAAGAAGGAAACAGAAGAAATATTTGAAGTGATAATGACTACTTTTCCCAGCTAATATCAGACACCAAACCACAGATCCAGGAAGCTCAGAGAACGCCAAGGGGTATAAATACAAACAAACAAACAAATGACACCTGGGCATATAATATTCTAACAGTAGAAAATTGAAGAATAAGTAAAAAATCTTGAAAGAAGCTTGGGATGGGGAGTGAAAAAGGGAACTTACCTGTAAAGGAGCAAAGATAAAAATTACATGTGACTGTCCCCAGAAACCATGCAAGCAAGAAGATTAAGGAGTGACATATTTAAAGTGTGGAGAGAAAAAACAGAAAAACACCAGCCTAGAATATATTGTTGCTATTATGATTTTTGAACAAACCGTTATTTGTTACATCAATTAAGTGTAAGAAATAAACCTTTTAAAAACTTCATTTATTGTTCCATGCTCTTTCTTTCTCTGTGCATATCCAAGATTATGACCTATATCATTTTCCTTCGCTCTGAAGAACTCATTTTAACATTTCTTTCAAGGCAGATCTCTTGTCAGCAAATTCTGTAGATTCACATTCATAGATTCTGTACCCTGCAACATTATCTTTCAAAAGTGAATGAGAAATAAAAACTTTCTCAGACAAACAAATATCGAGAGAATTTGCTGACAAGAGACCTGCCTTATGAGAAATGTTAAAGTAAGTTCTTCAGAGAGAAGGAAAATGATACAGGTCTTAAACTTGGATGCGCACAAAGAAAGAAAGAGCATGGAAAAATAAATAAAGGAAGTTTTTAAAAAGATTTATTTTTTTGACTCTTAATTGATGTAACAAAAGTTTGTTCAAAATCATAATAGCAGCAATGTATTCAATTATATGTTATATAATATATAGTATAAATGCTTATGTGTTGTAAGTGAAATACATGACAGGAATAATACAAGGAATTAGAGACAGAAATTTATAATACTTTGTTGTTGTAGGATATTTATGCTACCTATGAAACAATATGGTGTTATTTGAAAGTGAAATTGAATTAGTTGTAAATGTATATTTCAAAATCTGGGACAATCACTAACAAATAAATGTATAATTGGTATGCTAAGAAAATGAAATAAAATGGAATTATATAAAGTGTTGAATTAAACCACAGCAGACCAAACAATACAGAAGACAAAAATAGGAATGTAGAGTAAATGCAACAAATAGAAAACAGTAACAAATGTGGTAGATACTAATCTACTTATATCATTAATCACTTTAAACATCAATGGTTAAAGTACACACAGTTAAAAGATACAGATTGCTAGCAGAGTGGATCAAAAATAAGAACCACGTATAGGTTGCCAACAAGAAACTCACTTGTGATTAGTGTGTGCTAGCATGGTATATTTTTGCATTCCCATTTTATATTACCATTTTGCATTTCCATCATCGATGTAGAGACACATAGATTAAAAGCAAAGGGATGAATGAAAAACATATCAAGCTAACAGTAATCATAAGAAAGGGTGATTAGCCATATTACTTTCAGAGAGATCAGATCTCAGAGCAAGGAAACTTGTCAGGGATAAAGATGGGCAATGCATAATGATAAAGGGGTCAATTTCCCAGGAACACATAGCGATCCTTAATGTGTATGGCACATTATGTTAAAACTCATGAAGCAAAACTGATAGTACTGCAAGTAAAAATAGATGAATTCACTGTTATAGTTGGAGACTTCCAAACCAGTCTATCACAAACGGACAGATCCAATAGTCAGAAAATCAGTAAGGAAACAGTTGAATCCTGAAGACAGAATCTCTGATCAATGGGATATAATGGACATTTAAAGGCTATTTCATCTAACAGTAGAATACAAATTTGTCTCATATGGAACATTTTCCAAGATAGCCAGAAATCTAGACCATAAGATATATTTTAAAAATAAAAAGAATAGAATCATACAATGTCTGCCCTCAGACTACAACAGAATTAAAATAGAAATCATAACTGAAAGATAGAAAAATATCCAAAGTATAAGTTAAACAACACACTTATAAATACATTGTTCGAAGAAGAAATCTCAAGGGGTATTTAAAAAGTGTTTGAACCAAATCAAATACAAATACAACTTACCAAACTGTAGGATGCACAAAAAGCAGTACATAGAGGGATATTTATAGCATTGAATGCATATATTAGAAAAGAAGAAAGTTCTAAAACCAAGCATTTAAGTGTCTACCTCAGGAAACTAGAAGAAGAAGAGCAAATTAAATCCAAAGTAAGCAAGAGAATAGAAATAATAAAAATTTCTGCAGAAAGCAATGAAATTGAGAATAGGAAATAGAGAAAACCAATTAAACCAAAAGCTTGCTCTTTGAAAAGATCAATAAAATCAGCAAGCCTCTATCCAAGCTAAGAAAAAAGAAGACAAATTTATAATATCAGAAATGAAAAAGGAGGCACCACTATAGATCTCATGGACATTAAAAGGATAATAAAAGAAGACTACGGGGCCGGGCTCGGTGGCTCCTGCCTGTAATCCCAGCACTTTGGGAGGCCAAGACGGGCGGATCACGAGGTCAGATCGAGACCTCCTGGCTAACACGGCGAAACCCCGTCTCTACTAAAAATACAAAAAAATTAGCCGAGCATAGTGGCGGGTGCCTGTAGTCCCAGCTACCCGGGAAGCTGAGGCAGGAGAATGGTGTGAACCCGAGAGGCGGAGGAGCTTGCAGTGAGCCGAGATCTATCCACCACCGCACTCCAGCCTGGGCGACTGAGCAAGACTCCGTCTCAAAAAAAAAAAAAAAAAAAAAAAAAAAAAGACTATGAATAACTCACAAATCTGATAACCTAAATCACCAATTTCTTCTAAGAAACCACAAAACTGTCTTCCAAAGTAGCTGTGTCATTTTGTATTACTATCATCAATGAATGACAGTTTCTGTTGTTTCACACCCACCCAGCATTTGGTGTTTCACATGTTTTAGATTTTGGCCATTCTGCTGGTATTTGCTGGTATTTAGTTGTAACTTGATATTTTAATTTGCAATTTCCTAATGACATATGATGTTGAACAACCATTCTTATGCTTATTTGTCATATTTATATCTTTGGAGACATGGCTGTTCATAGATTTTGCCCAATTTTTAATCAGGCTGTTCAATGACTTATTGTTGAGTTTTAGAAGTTCTTTGTATTATTTGAAAGGAAGTCATATATCAGGTGTATCTTTTTCAAATATTTTCTCCCAGTCTGTAACTTGTTTCTCATTCTGTTGACCTTGCCTTTCACAGAGCGGAAATTTTTAATTTTCCTGAAGCCCAGCATATCTACTATTTCTTTCACGAATCACGCTTTTTGTGTTGTATCAAAAAAGTCATCACCACAATCATGTTCACTTTAAATTTTCTTCTATTAATATGTTACCTTTTAGGAGTTTATTAGTTTTGATTTTATGATTAGGTTGGTGATCCATTTTGAGGTATTTTCTGTGAAGCATGTAAAGTTAATGTTTAAATTCATTTTTTGTACATGTGATGTCCAGTTGGTCAGTCATCATTGATGGAAAAACTATCTTTTATCCGTGGAATTGCACCTGATGCTTTGTCCCAGATAAGTTGTTCACATTTATGAGGGTCTTTCTCTGAGACCTCCATTCTGTTCCATTGATATATTTGCCAACACTGAAATATTGTTCGCACTTTATCAATTAAAGCAAATTACCAGATACTTGTCCAAGGTAAATATGAACTGAGAAGATTGTTCAAGGAGGCTAAGTTTAGTCCCAAAAATGAAATAAACAAACCAAATGAACAGAATTTTCAAGCAGCATAAAATTTCCAATGCTTATGGGTCTGGACCATACTTGTTTTTCTCGTCTCCTTTACTTCTGGCTTCTAATAGGACAGACCACCTAGGTTTTCAATGAGATCTCAAACTATTCACTCCCACTCTCCATAGCCTGTGTTATGGTGTATTTCAAATGGAGAAACTAATTGTAATTATTATATTTTAAGAATCTGTGTTTCATTCACTTTTTTATTCATGGAAGCCAGATTGCCTCACGGAAAGACTGACATGTCAATGAATGAAGAAATGGGAGTGTTTCATCAAGTATTTCAGCTTTTGAGCTGCTCTTGAAAGCATTGCAAAGCTTCTGTTGAAAGAGGCTTTAGTCCTAAATACCAGGTGGTCGATATCACCACAAAGAGATGTGATAAAAAAGAGGATTTAGTAAAAGGTTAAGAAGAAGCAAGGCTCTTTGGATTCCGTGATAATAACATCCAGGATATTTCACATTATTGCTGAGGACTCACAAGTACTTTGTAGATTTTAACCTGTGTACAAGTCCTTATAGGTGGAAAGGACTTTTCAAGAACACTTCTAACATCAACAATTCTGTGTTTCCATCTTTCAGTATTTATGTTATGGGGATTTCTGGCACTCACTATTTTTATAGTCAGTATTTCTTGTACACTGTATTTTCATTTTAGAAAATTCTTCTCAAAATTTAAATAATCAACATTTCTCTTATTTGGTATTTCTAGTTCTATAACTCATTTTTTGGTAACATTTTTTGTTCTTAAGGTCTCTGCATCTTAGTGAAGAATCAGATAAACTGTACCTAACTCTTGATGTCCCCCAGGTCACTAACTTAGACATATCACTTTTGAGAGACTACATCTTTCTCAGAACCCCTAGAAACCTCTAGAAACCAAAATAAATGTGAGTCTCCCTAACATTTTTAATATGTGATATCACAAAAAGTATCAATAGATAAAATATAACCTTAAATATGTTGTCCATGTTTACATGTTATGGCTAAAATTTTCATTAAATCTTTGTCTTACCACTGTGGTGGAAGAAGAGGTCAAATATCCTGGGCACCAGCCCTTGTCAGCTTCGCAGTGAAACCTCACTCTTTTAAGACAACATATACTCCTAAGTACCCTTTTCAAATACAACTCACCAAAGCTGAACAGTCTTCCAGGAGAGTTGCCAAGTTGAACTGTGTAATGAAATATGTTGAGCTTATTATTACTGTTATGTTTATTTTCATATTTGTATGATACTGGCACAAATGTGGAGATTTCTGCTTACTATTTGGTCTTGATTATGGATTAGTAGGCTGACTTGTGCTTCACTTGTAAGAGCTTGAGACTTCTTCAAGCATCAGCATAGGCAGTTTTATATGAAGCCCAGACCACACAACCATGTGGTGGAATTCAGTCACACTCCACATTTTCCATAGTCTAGTAACTGTGCAAGTATGACAGAATGTGCCATATTTTCATTTATAAAAATGGATGTTTCAAGACAATTGTATCTTTATATGGCTTCTTTTGGTCCTTCTTGATTTTGCATTACTCTTTTAAGGTAAGAATGTTTAGCAATTCTATTCTTTGGGAAACTCCAGAGTTGTCTCTATCACAAATTAAAAATGCTAATGTTCTTTCTCTGTGGGACAAAGTCCTAGTCTAACTGTTTGACCTATTCCCACCTAACTTTGACAAGGGTGTTCGTGTTTTCTCTTTATAGGTATAAAAAATTTAAAAGTCACAATTTCAAATGCATGTCACTTGAAAGAGATTTATCGCTATTGACAAAATGGATACTTGTTTCCAAAGCACTAACCTTCTAGCTGTCAATCACGAATCAAACCATGGCAACTACTCAGCATATTGCCTGGACCCACACAGCACTTTCTTCTCTTGCCCTCCTACGTGTCCTGGGTCCTACTGATTCAAAGAGCACTGACCAAGTCAAAGCAATCAGAAGGTTTTTTTGTTTTTGTTTTTCTGAGGATGTGGGCATGCGCAATTAGAACACCTCACCCTAAAGCCATAGACGTTTCACTTTCTGTGATTAATTATTTAGTGTCTGCAAAACTCAGGACCCTCAATGTGGCCCCAGCCACTTTTTCAGTGATCAGCATACGCGTGTGTGTGTGCATGCTGGGGAAAGGCAAATGGTTTGATCTACTTTATCAGTGACAGTTGAGAAAAGAGTCAGGGTTGAAGTAAGGTATTAGCAGTTTTTCCTCCAGCTTAGAAGGTCTGAAATGGACATTCACGCTCATTGGCATGATGAAAAATGATGTCTTCTTTGGGAATTCATGCTGTTATCAAAATGTAGGGGTTCAGTCTAGTTCCAGCTGCTTGCTGCACAGAAAGCCAATCATTGAGACAAGGAATATTGCCAGAGAAGAAGGCTTTAATTGAGTGCTGCAGCTGAAGAGATGGGAAATCAGTCTCAAATCCATCTCCCTGATCCACTAAAATTGGAAGCTTTATATAGCAGGGGACAAATGTAACTATGTGTGGGAAAAGAGGAGTTAGAGAGGGCTAAGAAAGAGAAACTGGTCAACAGGAAGCAGGTGGTCACTTAGGCATTCATGATAAATGAGGGGTCTGGCATCTCATTATCTAGATGTGTTGATCAGGTAAGGTACAGTTCCTTGATACTATCTGGGAGAACTGATTTGATTTCCTGAGAAAGGAACTCAGATAAGACAAATGTAACTTTCCTGAGTTTTAAGACTGACTGGGTCACTTTCTATGCTTATTCAAAAGAAACCATAAACATTAGTTATATGGGACAATCAGGAAGGTTTTAATGCCTTGTCATGTTATACCCTCACAGGAAAAATACTTTGCCATTCTTTATCTTTTACTGAATTATCTTTCGATTTTCACTCTAAATTACAGCTTTAGGGGATGTACTATCCTATTAATTTAGAATAAAAATGATAAATTATATGCATTGTTTTGTTTTGTTTTGTTTTTGAGACAGAGTCTCGCTCTGTGGCCGAGGCCGGAGTGCAGTGGCCGGATCTCAGCTCACTGCAAGCTCCGCCTCCCGGGTTCACGCCGTTCTCCTGCCTCAGCCTCCCGAGTAGCTAGGACTACAGGCGCCCACCACGTCGCCCGGCTGGTTTTTTTTTTGTATTTTTTTTTTTAGTAGAGACGGGGTTTCACCGTGTTAGCCAGGATGGTCTCGATCTCCTGACATCGTGATCCACCCGTTTCGGCCTCCCAAAGTGCTGGGATTACAGGCTTGAGCCACCGCGCCCGGCCCCCTGTATGCATTGTTTAGATAAGTAGGGATGAGTTAATTTTTTAAAGTATTGGTAAATCACTGCAGCAATTGGGATGAATTATCAAGGTTTTTCCTAATTTGATTTGAGTTCCAAAGTTGTTTTTAAAAGAAAACAATTATTATGATATATAAAAAATAATATCCTAATTATGAGAATGACTTTATTTGTTCCTATAGTCGTTACATCTACTTTGAAAGTTCAAATGTGTATGGAGAATGTTGAGATGTCTAGACGGGGCAAGGCTTTGAAATTTTAACTGTTGATACTCTGGGTGCTTTGAATTTAATGAATCACAAAATACATTGTCTTTCGTTGAAGTAATTCAAATTTGATGTAAATATGGGGCTAGAAATTTCTTCCAGTTACTTTTAAGAAAAAGCCATTGCCTTAAAATGATATAGGATATAGACTTTTCTTGGAAAAATGGCAATTCCAGATGAGTGAATTTTTAAAAAAGCAATAAAAAAAGCTGTTCTTTCAAATTTGTTAAATTGAGTATTCTCTTTCAAATCTCATATGAAGTGGCCACATGCAAATAGTTTTTAGTAATATGGACAATCTCTTGAGAGCTCAAAGCAGTAAATTGATTGTTATATTTCTCAGATGAAAAAATTTTGTGTGAGTTTTAGCATATTTTTTTCTTTGCTTGGACAAAATATGTTATCTAAATATATAATTTTAATATCACAAATCCCATAAACCCTTTTGTAAAGTATAATATGTAATTTATGTTGTAATTGAGAAACCTTAATTACTAAGTATCCTCGTTATTTTGATAAAACTTTATGAGGTGCTTCAAGTTGTTTTTTGTTGTTGTTGAAAGCTTCTTGTCACAAGGAACTTTGCCAGAACTTTCTCCTCATACATGATATCAACTTTCATATTCTTTGGTGTGTTGACTTTCTTTTGTGGTATTTTGCTGGAAAAAGACTTACGTTTTGACTTTGTGCTCCTTAGGAAAGTCATTTCTCTCACCATTTAAAAAATATGGCTGCTAGCAATCTCCCCCCACCCAACCTCCTCCATTATTCACTCAATAAGAGGAGATATTGTCACACCTGTTGGCTAATGTTTCATATCCACTTACCTAGGCATTTTTACTGCATAAGTAAGCTTATTTTTAATTTATGCTATAGTTTTTATCTAGAATTCTATTAATCTAGGTTATAATCTTCATGATTTGTGCAATGTAAACTATATCTGATACTCATTTAGTAAGTCAACTCCACAGAACTCTTCTCAGTATTACTGGTGATTCTGTTTCTAGGAGCCAGAGTCTCCATAACTCTGCTTTTAAAACTCTGTGTGCTGATCCTTTGGTATTATTTTTGGAACAGAGAATTTCCATTCTAATGTCCCACATTCCTAAGCATGTTTGCATTCAGTGAAAGTAATCAAACTTTAGTAGAGAGGCAGGTTAAATATTCACTGTTCATCTCCTCAGCTTGTCCCATTTCTCTCCTCTAGCCATATCCAACTCATTTTTTAAATTGAGAAAACTCATTTTAAAAAATGAGATAAATCTCTATACTTCAGCAATAATGTGTTTTCTCATGCACTCAGTCATTTGATGAACTTGTATTGTGACCTGCTATGTGTCAGGCTCTTCTGCTGTGCTTTTAGGAGGAGCCTGTGTAGAATAAGTCCTCATCTTTCTTCTCAAGGAAGGTAAAGAAAGATAAATATTAAATGAAGAAAACTTGGATATAAAACACAAAAGCAATACAGAAGATTAACAAAACCCAACATTTTTTCTTTGAAAAGATTAACAAAATAGACCTCAGGCAAGACTGAACAAGGAAAATTGGAAAATACAAATAAATACTGAATGAAAAGGGGTGATAAGTTTAGACACATTAGAGATTTAAACATATTAAAACAACAATTATAGAAGAGGAAGTGAGATAGTATGCATATGACAAGCTGTTCAAACTCATTAGTAATATGAAAAATGCAAATTGAAACAATAATGAGATAGCATTTTAAACCTTGTAGGTTGGCAAAGTTAAAAAGTCAGATGATGCCAAGTGTTAGCAGGGATTAAGAATTCTGAGAGTAAGAACCTGATGTGCTGTGAGTGGGAGTAGGACAAGGCCTACCAATCAAGAGAGTCAATTGATAGTTCCTGATCAAGTTAAGTACATACGTGCTTCATAATCCAGCATTTAAACTCCTGGTTTGATGTGCTGTCCAATGGTTAATCTTATGTGTTGACTTGACTGGGCCATGGGGTGCCAAATATTGGTCAAACATTTTGTCAAACATTGGTGGAAATGGTTCTGTGAGGGCATTTTTAGATGAGATTAACATTTTAATTGTTACCCATAGTATGAGTGGGCCTCATCCAACTAGTTGTGGGTCTAAGTAGAACAGAAAGGCCAACTCTCACACTAGCAAGACAGAATCCTTCTTGTCTGACAGCCTTCAACCTGGGACATTGGTTTATTCCTGACTTTGGACTGGAACTGAAACATCAGCTCTTCCTGGGTCCTGAGCCTGCCAGCCCTCACATCAAAACTACACCATTGGCTCCTCCAATTCTCAGCTCTGCTGGGTCTCCAACTTCCTGACTCACCCTGAAGATCTTGGGACTTACCAGCTTCCATAATCATGTGAGCCAACTGCTTATAATAAATTCCTCTTTCTCCATCTCTCTTTCTCTCTCTCTCTGTCTTTATACACACACACACACACACACACACACACACACACACAGACACACAGACATACCTTATTGGCTCTGTTTTTTGGAGAACTTTGACTAATACGCATGCAAAATGGCAAAGCCATTACTTAAGAGTCCATAAGTGGACATAGATAAAAGTTTTTATTTTATTTGTGGAAGTGGAGGCTGAGTAGGTCAAATGTGGTACAATTCATACCATAAAGGTCTGTGCCACAACTGGAAAGAATAAACCAAATGTAGTAAAAACAAATGGAAGGTAAGTGCTGAAGGATGAAAAAAAAAAAAAAAAAAACCAAAAACCCACAACAGAATGAAATATGTTGCACAATGTTAGTATAAACTGAAAATGCATACATGTAAAACAACAGTATACATTTTTGCAAGAGAAATGCTTACTTTGCAAGGACACAGTTTTTCATACAAATAGGATATATAATTTAAAAATATATGTAAATACACACACACACACACAATTTGCCTAATGTAGGAGAAGGATTTGGGAACAGAATGTGGAAATAAGAAGAAATGAATAAATAATTAAATTAATTTAAAAAGAGGACAGCTTTGCATAGGCCAGCATAAATAATACCAAAAACTGAGCAGCACACTTAACTCAATCTTCTTCACCTTAAAAGTGATAAAGTCTAATATTATTTAATATCTAATTAGATTACTTTAGATAAGACAAAAAAAAAGTCACTCATTTTAGGATTAGAGATTCATGGATTTTTAGAGTCAGAAAGGCCTCCCAGGACAGGAATCCGGTGTGTCATGTGGTACTGAATCACCCATGATTCAAACTGCTCTAGAAAGTGGCTGTGCAGCCGTGATAGAGCCCTTTTGTGGTGAAGAGCTCAGAGTCACATGCAGCAGACACAATTTTATTGTTGGACAACCATGGCTGCTAGAAAGGTCTTCAAAGTGTGACTGAAAATCTGCCTCCCCAGGGTTCCTCACTGATTCTTGGCCTTGGACCTCATAACTGCTTGGTTTCCTTTTTCCTAACATCTTTAATTTCAGTTTATTCTCAATATATTACAGGTTTGAAAACTTTGCTCTGTATTTAAATCTTCATTGTCATGATGCTAATAGTCTTAGAAACACTTGAATAAAGGATCTACCTTTAATCTCACAACCTCACTGTATCATAAGAAACCATATTTTTGTATCTTGTAAAAAGTCCTGTGAGGCATAGGATTATCCTTAATTCCTTCCTAATTGGGCAGAAATTGTAATTAAGAACCTCATAGATGAATAGAATTCAAAATCAGCAATGAAATAATTGTTAAATAAAAGCTCAATTTTAAACTTACAACCATGATTTATTAAACAGTTTTGATTTTGAATCATGATGGTATCTAGTGGATAGAAACAAAGTTGAATGCATACATAGACCCAGTTAACAAAATTATGAGATGTAATCAGTCACATTCCCTATCATTGGTATCCATTCACTTAAAAGTAAGAATGACACGACCTTGCTTTTGGAATGAGTCCATTTAATTTTTTTAAAAATATGCAATACTTAAAGAGCCAAATACCATATAGTTCAAATACCATTAAAACATGGTTATGCAATGGTAGGCTGGGTGTTTTAAACCAATTTTCTCACTAACAACAACTAAAAATGCTGCAAAAATGCAGAAAACTTTGTTTTAATCACATCAAAGAGCTAACAAGATACTGAAGATTGCTAGAACAAGTCACTGGGTGAAAATAGAAGCACAAAATGTAGAATGGAATGCTCTGCCTACAGACATCTTCCCAGGTTCCGGAGGGAGCCAGCTGGAGGGGAGGGTTATGCAAGCCCAAGGGATGAAGGGATGCAATGTAATGCTGAGCCAGGGATGAGACAAGGATTAAAGAGACCTTCTTCCACCACACACAAACACACACACACACACATGCACACACACACACACACACACTGAGATCTTGTCCTCTGTCTCTGAATCCTTGAGAAGCAGCTGAGAGGTGAGCTGAGTATTTGGTTGACATTTGGGGTTGACAGGATTGGAGCTCAGATTCACTAAAGGCAGAGGCCAAGAATAATATGACATCCTCCAGAGGTTCTTAATTTTTTTCCTCGGACTCCTGTGACAACCTGGTGAAGCACATTGATCATTTCTAAGATTAATTTTTTAGTATGCAATGAAATATGTAGTATAACAAAGAATCCAGTTATACTTAAAAACAACTATCGTAATGTGGTTTACAATAAATTTATTCTTAATACTATGTAATTCTTTGATTTTTGACAAATACATCCAGTCCTGTAACCTCCTCCACAAACAAATTTAAAACAGCTTTATCGCCTCAAAAATATTCCCATGCCTCTTTGAGGTCAACCCCTCCGCCAGTCTCCACTGATTTATTTTCTCCTCCTATAATTTTGCCTTTTGTACAATGTCATCTTTTGGGTCAGTCATCTTTCACTCAGCATAAAGCATTTGAGATCCATCTACATTGTTGTGTATATCTAAGGTTCTTATTGACATACCATAGTATATCTATTCACCCCTTAAAGGTCATTTTGGTTACTTTAAGGTATTCTGTGTTTAGAAATAAAGATGCTACAAACATTCAAGTACAAATTATTTTGTGCTAATATAAGTTTTAATTTATCTAGGATAATTGAGGATTACAAGATCTATTTGTTTATTGAAAAACCCCAAGTTTTGGCACATTCTTGAAATACAAAACTATTTCTTTTAAATCTACAACCAATGATGTCTTAAAAAGTTAAACTATTGTATTCCTTGGAGGTTTTCTTTGTGTTTCAATCAATGAGAGGAATGGTTTGTAAATTAGTGAAGTCACTGTTTGCTTATAATGGCTCTATTTATAAAATTTTAATTAACACTTTAAAACTGTTTCTTGACCTTCAATATGAAGAAAAACATTTCCCTTGTTTACCTGTTCATTCAACTTACAAACATTTCCCGCTACTTGAATGGTGTGATAACCTTGCTGTAGATGAAGTCTAACTGAGCTCTTGCGGTCATGATGCCATGACCAAAATGAGTCCACAGTCTTATCCAGCCAAAGGGGCTGACCACTGTGCCTTGAGAGTATTTCTATGGAGCAATGGCAAGGGTGGAGGAAGCCTATTGTAGGGGGAAGATTCTAGATTCCAATTAGAGAACCGGTATTAGTCCTACCTCTGTCCCAAGTAGCCACGTGAGCTGACCAACCATTTTGTCTTCCTGGACATCAGCTTCAGAGCTCACACTAAGTCGAGGTGCCTGGGGTACTCAGAGAACAGAACTCCAGGAGGTACATATTCACTCTCCAGGCTGGCCCTGCACGTACATGGTCCTAGCAGCAAGTGCCCCATCAAATATTGTGCCCTACATGGCTCGCTTGCCCAATCCCAGTTAGACTGTGCTCAGTTTGCTCATCTGTACAACAGGGAGATAGTTTCTATAACCTTTCCTAGTATTAACATTCTATGTCCTAACCAAAAGTTTAGGACAATAAAGAACCAGTCAAAGTAAGACATAATTATTCTTGGTTTGTTCAATGCCAAGTTCATTAGTACAGACCAAAAGTAACCTCTTTTCCTGAAAAAAGAGGGTGGATTTTCTTGGCTCTCCACTTCAGAAAGGCTGTGTGAATGCTGTTCAATCACTCTATGACTGAATTATCTCCACAGTCCTCATCTCACTGGCTTTAGTACTTTTCTTTGATATTTAGCCCAGGCCGTGCCTTTTCTTGCCCCATGATGATATATTCTATATTTATATGTATACATATAGACTATATGTACAGGCTAAGAATTTTCAAAATATGTGTGTGTGTGTCTTAGTAGGCAAGACAGTGTTGAGAGGTACAATACCTGTGCCCATAGGAGTGATATTTATCTTATTTTAACGTTCAAATGACATGAAAGGAGTGTATCAACATATTTTTTAAAAGTTAAATTGTGATATGAAAGTATATTTACTTTTTTCTTTGGTCATTTAATAACAGGATCGAGTCTTTAAACTATGAAGATGTTGTAGTAATGAGCTTAAAATATAATTTGAGAAATATGCAGTGACTGTAAGGTGTATTTTCTGGAGAGATTCTAGAAGTTGAATTTCTGGGTCCAGGGGTAAATGTACATATGTAATTTTCCTAGGTATTGCCAAATTCCTGTCCAAAGAGATTTCATCCTTTGCATTCCCATCAGCAATGTATGAGAATGGCTGCTTCCTCAGAGTTTCGTTATATACTGTATTGGTCAACCAGAGTTCTTGCCTTTCTGATGGGTAAAAAATAGTATCTCAATATAATTTTTATTCACATTTCTTAGTGTATAAACAAGTTTGAACATCTTTTCATATGATTACAAGTCATTTGCATTTCTTTTTCTGTTAACTTTTTGTTTATTTCTTTAGCCTCCATTTCTAGAAAAAGTGTTGGCTTTTATCTTTTCTATTTTTGAAAGCCCTCTTTCTGTTAGGAAAATCCATAATTTGTTTGTCTTATTAGTGCTACTCTCTTTTTCCCTCTAATATATAATGTGCCCTTTTAATTTTCATGTGGCATTTTTCTGTCACACAAACTATTTTCTAAATGTAATAAAATTTATATTTATTCCTTCTTTGCTGCTTCTGGATTTTGAGTAATAAATTATAAAAATTTCTGGCAGGGCCCGGTGGCTCACGCCTGTAATCACAGCACTTTGGGAGGACGAGGTGGGCGGATCACGAGGTCAGTAGATCGAGACCATCCTGGCTAACAAGGTGAAACCCCGTCTCTACTAAACACAAAAAATTAGCCGGGCGTGGTGGCGGCGCCTGTAGTTCCAGCTACTCCGGAGGCTGAGGCAGGAGAATGGTGTGAATCCGGGAGGCGAAGCTTGCAGGGAGCTGAGATCAGGCCACTGCACTCCAGCCTGGGAGGGCAGAGCGAGACTCCATCTCAAAAAAAAAAAAAAAAATCCCAACTCACAGATTATGAAGGTTTCATCCATGTTTGTTTTGTTTTGTTTTGTTTTGTTTTTTTCTGGTAATTGTATGATTTTATATAAATTTGAGGATTCTTTTTAAAACCTGATGTATATTATAGGGAATGACTCAATTGTATCTTCTTCCAGCTGTACCAAAACTGCTAAATTAAATACCCACTTCTTCCCTATTGATTTAAGAGCTTTCCTGTATTGTATGCTAAATTTCCACATGCAATTAGGTCTACTTATATATTTTTTTATTATATTTCATTTGTCCATCTGTCAATGCTTCACTGTTTTAACCATAGAAGTTTTAGGGCATATTTTAATGTCGGATTAGAATTCCCTCATTGCTCCTTTTGAAAAAGAAGAATAAAATGGGAGAAATCAGTCTATTTTAATATTTTAATATTTACTGAAATCAGGACAATGAGGTATTGGCAAAGGGAGACATATAGATTAATAGAACAGAACAGATATTTAAAAAATAGCTCTACATAAGTATGTCTATCTGATTGACAAAGGAGCACTGACAATTTATGGAGGAAAGATATTGTTTCAACAGATGGTACTGGAACAATTAGACATCTCTAGGCAAAAATAACAACAATAACAAAACAACCTCAACCTAAACTCACACCATATTCACAAATAAAATCAAAATGGATCACAGATTTAAGTATAAAATGCACAACCAAAAATCTTTTAGAAGAAACAGTAGAAAAATCTTCAGGATACATGGCAAAATGAAGGTGTCTTTAACATGATACCAAAAGCATGATCATGAGAAAAAGTATCTACAAAATGTGCTTCATCAGAATTAAAGGTTTTGCTTTCCAAAAGACCCTGAAAGTAGGATGAAAATATAAGCTACTGACAGAGACAAGTAATTGCAAACTGTGTATCTAACGAATAATTCATATTTAAAGTATATAAAGGACTCATTTCAAAAAAATGAAAAATCCAACTAGAAAATAAACACAAGACATTACCGGATATGCCACTGAAGAGGATATATGGATGGCAAATAAACACATAAAAAGATGTTCAACTTTGCTAGTCATTAAGGAAATGCAAATTAAAATCATTATGAAATATCCCAAATAGCTATTTTTAAAAACCCGGGAAAAAATAGTGACAATACCAAATGCTCATGAGGACATGTAGAAACTTGATCTATTATACACTGCTGATGGGGATAAGGTATGGCCACACTGGGAAATAGTTTTGCACTTGCTGTGTTGGCAGATAAAAATTCCCAAAGATGTTGACACCCTGATGCCCGAACCTGTGACTGTTATTTTAGACTGCAAAGGAGACTTTATAGATGTGATTAATGGTAAAGACCTTGAAGATTAACCTGGATCATCTGAGTGGGCACAATCTAAGCAATTGAGTCCTGAAAAGCAAATAATTTTTCCTGGTTATATGCAGAAAAAGAGACCAATGACAAAAGAAGAGTTGGAGAAATGTAATGTTAATGTCTTAGAAGATGGAGGAATGAAGTCACAGTCAAGGAATGTAGCTCCTCTGTAAACTGGAAAAAAGGAAATAAGTGGATTATCCCCTAGAGCCTCCAGAAAGGAGCACAACTCTGCCGATACCTTGATGTTAACCCATTGAGATCATTTTAGACCGCTGACTACTGGAACTATAAGAACTATAAGGCAATAAATTTGTGGTGTTTAAGTCTTTAAGGTTGTTATGACAGTAATAGAAAAATAATAGATTTTTAAAAAACTAAAGATAAACTAGGAGTTAGCAATCACACTTCTGGACATTTAGCTTGGTGAAAAGAAACTATTATTTTCTTTGTGTTAGGAAACTCCAGAATTTGTCTTATTAGTGTTACTCTTTTTTTTCCTCTAGTGTGTAATGTGCCATTTTAATTTTATTATGGCATTTTTCTGTCACGCAAAATATGTTCACACAAAAACCTGTACAGGAATGTTCATAGCAGTTTTAATTGTAATTACCAAATATTATTAACAAACTAAATGCTCTTCAAAGGGTGGACAGTTAAATTGTGGTACATCTATACAGTGGACTACTCCTCAGCAATAAAAAAAGGACAAAATGTTGATACAACTACTTGGGTGGATCTCAAAGGGGAAAGGTAGTGAGTGAAAAACCCAATCTTTAAAGATCATATACTGTAGGATTCAAATTCTATAACATTCTTAAAATGGCAATAGTGTAGAGATGAAGAAAAGATTTGTGGTTATCAGCAGTTAGAGAAAGGGGACTATAAAGAGATGGTATGAGCATGATATTTAAGATGATGAAACAAATCTGTGTTTGGATTGTCTGTTGGTTAATGAATCTACAAAGGTGATAAAATTGCACTGAAACACACACACATGTGCAAATAAGTGCTTGTAAATTGGGTGAAATCTGAATATGGCGTGAGGTGTGCTAATGTTGAATTCGTTATGTGGATATTGTAATATAACTACCTATTACCATTGGGGGAAATGGGGTGAAAGGCACATGGACCTCTTTGAACTAATTCTGCAACTTTCTGCACATCCATAATTATTGCCAAATAAAAGCTGAAAAATCAATAAAGGAATCTTTAGAGGTATTCTCTTATTATCAGAGACTGTAAACAACTTTCCCAGCCCTCAAAATCTGGAGACCGTAAGTGGAAAGATAGGTGGATGTGATTACACAAAACTAAAAACTTTTGCATGGTTACAGAAAAGGAAAAGCCAAGTAAAGTATAAAAAAATGACAAATTGAAAAAAGGTGATATCAAAAAAGTGATATTTCCAATATATAAAAGACATAAAAATAGAGAAAATAATAGAATATCTCTGAAGACTAATGGACTAAGAATATTAACATAAAATTCTTAAGAATGTGAATATAAAATTCATAGAAAATTTGAATCATAACACATATGACTCATAATCCTTTGAAAATATGCTCACATTCACTCACAATAAGAGGGATGAAAGGTAAAACTGAAATAAGATGCCATTTCTCACCTGTGAAATTGGCAACAAAAGAAATGTTTGACAACATGTTCTGCTGTCAAAGCTGTGGGGAGAAATCAGGCATTCTCATGTATCTCTGGTGAGAATGCAGATTAATAAAGGCCCGTGTAGGCATAGAGGGTAATTTCAAGAAAAATTACATATTCATTTACCTTTTGACCCAACAGTTTCTCTTCTAGAAATTGATGCTGAAAATACACAGGCAAAAATATTAAAAGGTCATATGCTCTAGGCATTCTTTGCATGAAAATTTGAAATATAAATAGACTAGAAATAACCCAGGTAGCCATTAGTAGGAGACTGGATGCATAAAAGGCAGTACCCATAATGGAGTACCAGATAGTTTTTAAAAGTTATAAGAACTATCTCTATATGTACATTTGGAGAGTTTTCTGGAATGTCTTGTTTTCTGAAAATAAAGAGGATAAAAATTATGTATAGGGTGCTGCCATTTACCTACGGAAAATAAGAATAGAAAATTGTGTGTGTGTATTTGTGTGTGTGTGTGTGTGCGCGCGTGTGCCCTTGTGCTTAACCACAGCTGAGGGAGAAAATGGAAATATTATACGAGGCACACAGATAGAAACTAGACATCTTTGAATATTCTTTGTTTTATACATTTGATTTTAGAACCAGATCCTTAAGAAATTGAAAGGTTATATGGAAAAATGAGACTAAGTGTTTTCCTATTTGGTAGCATATTCAGAGTGCAACTATTACAACTGACTCTAAAACCCCAGTCATTTGATGCTAAATTCCCAATGATATACTTTCAATGAAGAAACTATAACAAAAAAGTCAAATGTTTTATAGTAAAAATGTTGGTGATAGTGCTGTTTTGTATTTATCTGTTATTGTTATTTGTTTTTGAGACTGTAGAGTATGTGTATTTTGGAATCCAGCAACTTAATTATCATATAATATTCTAAATCAATTATCCCTGCTAGAGTACTGGGATTTTGTGTGTGTGTGTGTGTGTGTGTGGGTGTGGGTGTGGGTGTGTGTGTTTTCTATCTTTGTTCTCTGAAAATGCCTTGGAAATACCACATGATAAACTGGTAGTAGAGAGCCGCCATAGTTCATAGATTATAATCTTGAAATGCCATTTTTCACCAAATGGCTCTTCAGAATGACAAATTCCAAGTATGGTACAGGAAATATATAAGATCATTTTGGAATATCTTATTACATGGAATAAGAAAAGCTCTATCAAAGGTTACTAGAATCAAGTCTAAAGAAATTTGAAGTCAATGCAAGTAAGTTTTCATTGGCCAAGAATGGTGTAATTTGAGCATCGCTAAAATTGATTTCTGCAATGAATTTAAACACAAAAATATGTATACAACCATACATTTGTTTTGTTTATACATATTTGAGTATGACTATATACATTTGAGTACATATATACATATTTGAGTACAATATGGTGCTAAAAGAAAAAATACTTTGGTCACCATTGGAAACTTTGAAAAATAAAAGAAGTAAGCATTTAATCACATTTTTTCATACACCTAAACCACCAAAACAAATATGAGGCAAATTTTCTCTTTATAAAAGTATTCAGCTAATAAATGAAGAAGAAATAATAGAATTAGAGCATCATCTTTTTGCAAACCCTAATGAATTAATACTTACAAGCACTGATCATTAAGTACTGTTTCCATTACAAAAAGTAGCAAGCAAAAACCACATATCTGATGCAATTTACAAATCTTTGTATAGATAAGTCTTACTCCAACTTTAATCAAGTTTGAATCACAGATAAAGTCTCCCAATTCAATTTAGTAAAGCAATGAAAGACAGAATGATATGTACATTATGTGTTGAACAATAAATGTTCAACAACAGCAATTCAGCTTGTGGGAAGCTTTACAGGATGTATGATCCAGTTCCTTTAACAAATACATTGCAAGGGGGATGGGGACAGAAGGAGAAAACCTAAAGTCTAAAGAGAGAATTAAGAGATGTATTAACTATTTGTAATGTGTGGCTTATTTGAATACTGATTCAAGCATACTGATTCAAGCAAACTGCTAAAAAATGGCGTCTATGAGACAATTGGAAATTTAAACACTATTATAGTTTCCAAGTTTTATTTTATTTTTAATTGACATATAATAATTGTATATGTTTGTGGGATATAATATGATACTATGACACATGTATACATTGTACAATGATCAAATCAGGTAAATTAAAATATACATCACTTCAAATATTCTCCTAACTGTCACCTTGTACTCATTGACTAATGTCTCCCCTTTCCCAGCCCACCTCCTACCATCTTGTCCCTGGAAACCATCATTCTACTCCCTACTTTCATGAGTTAAACTTTTTAAGATTCCACATATATTAGTTTGAGAAAATCTCATGTGTCTATTAGTGCTTTCATTGCCTGTGCTGTAGGGCTCATATTCAAGAAATTTCTGTCTGGACCAATGTTATGAAGCTCTTCTCCTATGTTTTATTCCAGTAGTTTTATAGTTTCAGGCCTTAGGTTTAAGTTTTTAATCCACTTAAGTTGATTCTTGTATAAAAAGTTAGATAAGGGTCTATTTTCATGCTTCTGTGTGTGGATATCTACTTTTTACAACATCAATCCTTTCCAAAATGTGATCTTGGCAACTTTATTGAAAATAATTTAAGTTAACTATAGATGTGGGTATATTTTTGAGCTCTCCTGTTCCATTGGTTAAGGTGTCTGTTTTTTTCCTATACCCTGCTATTTTGAGTACTATAGCCATGTAATATATTTTGAAATCTGATAATATGATGCCTCCAGCTTTGTTCTTTTTGTTCAAGATTCTTTTGGCTACTTGTGATCTTTTGTGAAATTTTAGAGTTTTTTTTTCATATTTCCATGAGGAATAAAATTGAAATTGTGATAGGGATTGCATTAAGTCCATAGATCACTTTGTGTAGTATAGACATTTTAACAACACTAATTTTTCCAATCTATGAATATGGGATATCTTTACATTTATCTGTACCTTCAATTTATTTCATCAATATTTTATAGATTTTAGTATACAGATCTTTTACTTTCTTTGTTTAGTTGACTTCTAAATTTTTTTTATGCTATTGAGAAATTATTTTAATTTCTAAGATAGTGGAAATGGGCATCCTTGCCTTATTCCAGTTTTCAGCGGAAATGCTTTCAAATTTTCCCCATTAACTATAATGTTGTCTGTGAGTTTGTTGTATATGGCCTTTATTATTTTGAGGTATACTCCTTCTTCACCCAGTGTGTTGAGGGTTTTTATCATAAAGAGATGCTAAATTTTATCAAATGCTTCTTCTGTATCTATTGAGATGATTATATGGTTTTTGTCCCTTATTCTGTTTATGTGATAAATCACATTTATTGATTTACATATGTTGAATCATTCTTGCATCCCTTGAATGAAACCCACTTGACTATGTTGTACTATTTCTGTGATGTGCTGTTGTATTAGATTTGCTAGTATTTTTTTTGTTGAGGATTTTTGCATCTATGTTTATCAGATATTGGTCTTTGTTAGTTTTATTTTTGCATTACATTCTTGTCTGGGTTTGGCATAAGAGTGATATTGGCTTTATAGAATGAGTTAGGAAGAATTACCTCCTCCTTGATTTTTTGGAACAGTTTCAGGAAGATTGGTATAAGCTCTTCTCTGTGTGTTTGATAGAATTCATCTGTGAATCCATCTAGTTCTGGGCTTTTTTTGTTGTTGTTGCTGTGGTGGTATTTTGTATTACTGTTGCAATCTCACTACTTTTTATTGGTCTATTCAGAATTTCTGTAACTTCTTCACTCTTGGGAGATTGTATGTTTCCAGAAATTCACCAATTTTCTCTAGGTTTTCTACTTGTGAGAACATAGTTGTTAACAGGAGTCCATAATGATCTTTGTATATCTATAATATCAGTTGCAATGTCTCCTTTTTCATTTCTATGTTTATTTGAATCTTCTCTCTTCTTTTCTTGGTCTGTCTAGCTAGCAATTATCAATTTTCTTTATCTTTTTAAAGAATCAACTTTTCTTTTGTTGATCATTTGTATTTTTTTTCTACTTCATTTAGTTCTGATCTGATCATTGTTATTTCTATTCTTCTATAAGCTTTGAATTTGGTTTGGTTCTTGTTTTCCTAGTTACTTGAAGTGTAACATTAGATTATTAACGTGTAATCTTTCCATATTTTTGATGTAGGCATTTAACACTATAAACTTCCCTCTCAGACTGTTTTTGCTATATCACAGAGGATTTAATGTGTTGTGTTTCCATTTTTATTCATTTTCTAAACAATTAAAAATTTCATCCAAATTTTGTCATTGACCCAAATATTGTTGAGGAGCGTGTTGTTTAATTTACATGTATTTGTATAATTTACAGTGTTCCTCTTGTTATTGATTTCTACTTTTATTCTGTTGCAGTCTATGAAAAATTATATGATTTTTATTATTAAATAATTTATTGAGATTTCTTTGTGACATATCATATGGTCGGTCTTGGAGAATGTTCCATGTGCTGATGAGAAGAATGTATAGTCTGTAGTTGTTAGGCAGATTATTCTGTAGGTATTTGTTAGGTTGAAACGTTCAACAGTCCATTTAAGTCCAATGTTATTTGTTGACTTTCTATCTCAATGATATGTCTAATGCTATGTGTTTTTTCGCATGGATGATCTGTTCAATGTCGAAAGTGGGTTATTGAAATCTCCCATTATTACTGTGTGGCAGTTTATGTCTCTCTTCAAGTCTCTTAATATTTGTTTTATATATTTAGGTGCTCTGATATTAGGTGGATATTGTTTCTGATTATCACATCCTCTTAATTGTTGCACCACTTTATCACTCTATAATGATCATCTTTGCCTCTTTTTACAATTTTTGACCTAAAGTCTATTTTGTCTGAAATAAATATAACTACTCCTGCTTTCTTTTTGTTTCTGTTGGCATGATATATCTTTTCCATCCCTTCACTTTTAAACTATGAATGTCCTTAGAGGTGAAGTAAGTCATATGTTGGCAGTATACAGTTGGATCTTTTTCTAATATTTATTCAGCTATTCTATGCTGCTTTATTGAAGAATTTAATCCATTTGTATTTAAAGTAATTATTGATAGGAAAGGACTTACTAGTGTCATTTTTATGTTATATTCTGGTTATTTTGTAGATCCTTTATTTCTTTCTCTATTCCTTTCTTCTTTTGTGGTTTGATGGCTTTCTGTAATGACATGCTTTGAATCTTTTTATCATTTGTGTATATGTTACAGGATTTTGATTTGTGGCTACCCTGAGGCTTACATTAAATATTCTAGAATTGTAACTGGCTATACTGAGCTGATAATATCTTAACTTTGATTACATACATAAACTCCACACTTTTACTAACCCTCCTCTCACATTATGTGTTTTTGATGTCACAATTAGCCTTTAAAAATTGTATATCTAACAAATTGTTGTAACTTTTGTCTTTAATAGTTTTGTCTATTAACCTTTATACTAGAAGTTTAAATTATTTACATGCAACCATTACAATTCTGGATTTGACAATGTACATATTTTGTTAGTTATATTTATACTTCCATAAATTTTATGTTACTAATTAGTGTCTTTTTCCTTCAGCTTAAAGAAACCCCGTTAACACTTCTTGTAATGTTAAATTTGGTGATAAAGTCAAATTTTGTTTATCTAAAGGTCTTTATCGCCATTTATTTCTGAAAGACAGGGTTGCTAGGTATAACATTCTTGGTTCACAATTTTTTTTTCAGGATTTTGAGTATATCATCCACTTCATTCTGATCTGTAGTTTCTACTGAAACAAATCCACTGATAGTCTTATGGTGGTTCCTTTCAATGTAACAACTCACTTTACTCTTGCCGGTTTCAAAACTCTCTCTGTCTTTAACAGACAATTTGATTATGATATTTCTTTGTGTGGGTTTCTTTATATTCATCTTACTTGGTCTCCTTTGAGCTTCCTGTATCTGAATTTTTGCTTCCTTTTTCAGGTTTAGGAAGTTTTCTACTATTATATTTTCAATGTTTTCTGTTTTTTTTTCTTTGTTGCTTCTCCTTCTGGAACATCAGTATTGCATGTGTTGTAATGTTTGATTACATCCCATATGTTTCTTAAACCTCAATTTTTTTATTGTGCTTTTCTTTTTGCTCTTTGCCACATGATTTTCAGAAACAAGTCTTTGAGCTCATTGATCCTTTCCTCTTCTCAATCTAGACAGGATTCTCTTGAATTCCCTCTATTAATTTTTCAACTTAATTATAGTACCCTTCTGCTCTGTGATTTCTATTTAGTACTTCTTCATACTTTGTAACTAATGAAATTCTCAGTTTGTTCTTGCATTGCTCTCCTAATGTTGGTAAGCATTTTTATAAACATCATTTTGAATTTCCTGTTGGGTAAATCATATGTACGCAGTTTACTTGGATACACTTTTGAAGACTTACTTGTTCTTTTATTTGGAATATTTTGCCCTGTTTCTTAATTTTCCCTTGACTCCTTCTGTTGGTTTCTGCACATTAGATAAGACAACTACCTACCCTAGTTCTGTTATACTGGCCTGTGTAGGGGAAAAATCACCAGTTCATCCAGCCAGAGATTTTATGGTGCTTCTCAAATCTTTTTCCAGACTGCTGTCTGTTTTTGTGACCCCCTGGAACTTAGCATGTGCCACATTCTGTAACTACCCTTAGACTAATGAGGTAGATGCCAGTCTCTCTATTGTAGCTAAAACAGTTGGGGTGTTGAATGTGAGCTTCAGTTACTTCTATCTTCATTTTGAAGCTTAGGGTGGGTGTTTGTTACCCAGTGTCTCTGCACTTGGCTGGGGGAAAAAATCTGTGGCACATGTTTGTACTCGTGTTCAGGTAGCACCCTCTAATACTGGGGCAACAGCTATTGGAAGTGGGCCGATGGTCCATCCAATTGTTCATGTTTTTTGATCTGGGGTTATTTAAGAATTCAAATTCCTATTAACTCTGAGGGTTAAGTTGTCAAGGAGATAATCCCTTGAGTGAGAGGTGTAGAAGGTATGGCAGTCACTGCATGGCCAAACTCCTTCCAGGAAGAACAAGTAGACCTGGATTTATTACTGAGGCAGGCCACATAGAAGGTTCATAAAGTCCCAAGTTCTGGCTCTGGCTGCCAGACAGGTTTTTGTTCTTTTCTTTTTGCTTGTTAACTCCCCAATGCAAGTTCCTTACAAGCCAGGCTTTTAAGGAGCCGCTGAAAGTGTGTATAGTAAGCCCTGTCCAGGAAAAAAAAAGAAAGAAAACTACATGTTTCTACACCTTTGCTGCACATCTTCAAGGGAGTGTACCACTTGGAGGTGTTTATGCATCCATTTAAAACTGCTTCTTTATCTTATGATCTAAGGAGATTCATGGATACCTAGTCCTTTTTGATTCAAGAGCTAAGAGGTTTAGGATGGAATCCTTTGAAAAGCTGTAAAAATTTTAGACTTTTAATGCATGGCACAAATCCCTTATGGGGAAAAACAAGAAGCTGCATTTTAAAACCCCCTTTTGCACTGCTTCTAGGGGATGAAACCCTGAAAGTGCTTACATGCCATGCGAAAACTGCCATTTTTTCCTGTGGTCTAGAGATACTCACGTATACTTAGTTCCCACTACTCCCAGAGCAAGGGGGGTTTAGGATACAGTTTCTCAGTGGAAGCTACAAGAATGTGAGTGCTTACTTTGTGGACAAACTTCTTTCAAGATAGATTAATAGTCTTGAAGTTATAACTTGGGTATGCTAAGGGAGTAGGCCTGAGAAGTGACAATCTTCTTCTGGGGCTGCTGGTTAGCTAATGTTTTTCTACCCTTTAGCTCTGTGATGCAATAATCCAGCTAATCAAGTGCCCACTGGGAAAGTATGTCATAAACCTTTTCATGGAAGAAACAAGTGGCTGAATTTTTATGTACTCTCTCTTGCACTGTTCCTAGGGGATGCAGCCCTCGGAAGTGCTTGCATGCTTACATAAAACTGCCACTTTTTTCATTTGGGTCTGAGAGACTCACATATGTTTAATATCTTTTGCTCTCAGAGTTGGTGAATTAAGAGCCAAACCCCCAAAACCCGAGAGCTGGTGCACTCTATGTGATGTCCCAAAACCTCCTATCCACAGGGAGGATCTGGATGTTGGGAATTCCTTTCCTGATTTTATGGAGCAATGTCTGGGCTGCGGGTCCGTGCCCAAGTGTACTTCATCTTTTACTACCTTTTCTATGTGAAGGTTTTCTTGGTTGTCCAGTGGGTTGGAGTCACTCAACTGGTCTCTGACTTTCTCTCAGAGAAAAGTGATCTGTGAATAGATGTTTATTTCATTGTCTGTAGGCAAGGTAAGGAGTTTCCTATTCTACCAGGATGCTAACATCACTCTTCTGACTATCATTTTTTGACATGTGATTCTGTTTACTCAGCTCTATTCATTTGTCAAAACTCATAGAACTGTACATAAAATAAATTTCCCTTATATAAATTTTGAAAAGTTTTAAACACATAGTAGCAAACTGAATCCAGAAATACATAAAAAGGATAATGTATCATGCCAAAATTAAGTTTATCTCATGAGCACATTTTTTAAATGTTAGAAAAACAATTTAATGTGCATATTATTAAATTAATAGAAAAAATTATCACCTCAATAAAGCTTTAAAAAATTTAATATTTATTTATTTTAAAAAAAAATACTAAACTTTAATCAGAAGAGAACTTTCTTAATCTAAGAAGGTAATCTATAAAAATCATACAGGAAATGTCACAGCTTTTCTTTGAGATCTACAGCAAGATGAGGATATTCACTGTTACAGTATAGGTCCTCTTGAAAGCAGACACTGAGAGAAAATCATAACCAGTACAGTATTGAAAATATAAAACAGAATATAATGGAAATTACAGGAGTATCAGGGGCATCCGCCCCCAATAATTAACATGGGTTCTTTTCTATTTCCCTAAGCGTTGGCTGGTCTGAGAAATAAAGGGAAAGAGTACAAGAGATAAATTTTAAAGCTGGGTGTCCAGGGGAGACATCACATGTCAGCAGGTTCCATGATATTCCCTGAGCCGTAAAACCAGCAAGTTTTTATTAGCAATTTTCAAAAGGGGAGGGAGTGCATGAATAGGGTGTGGGTCACAGAGATCACATGCTTCACAAGGTAATAGAATATCACAAAACAAATGGAGGCAGAGCAAGATTACAGGACCACAGGATGGGGCGAAATTAAAATTGCTAATGAAGTTTTGGGCATGCATTGTCATTGATAACATCTTATCAGGAGACAGGGTTTGAGAGCAGACAACCTGTCTGACCAAAATTTATTAGGTGGGAATTTCCTCCTCCTAGTAAGCCTGGGAGCACTATAGGAGACTGGAGCTTATTTCATCCCTTTGGCTTCAACCGTACAAGATGGCCATCTTCAACGGGGCCGTTTATAGACCTACCCTCAGGGTGCATTCTCTTTCTCAGGGATGTTCTTTGCTAAGAAAAAGAATTCAGTGATATTTCTCCTATTTGCTTTTGAAAGAAGAGAAATATGGATCTGTTCCATCCGGCTCACCAGCAGTCAGAGTTTAAAGTCTTATCTCCCTTGTTCCCTGAACATTGTTGTTATCCTGTTCTTTTTTCAAGGTGCCCAGATTTCATATTGTTCAAACACACATGCTCTACAAACAATTTGTGCAGTTAATGCAATCATCACAGGGTCCTGAGGTGACACTTGTTCTCCTCAGCTTACGAAGATGATGGGATTAAGAGATTAAAGTAAAAACAGGCATAGGAAATCACTAGGGTATTGACTGGGAAAGTGATAAGTGTCCATGAAATCTTCACAATTTATGTTCAGAGATTGCAGTAAAGACAGGCATAAGAAATTATAAAAGTATTAATTGGAAGAACTAATAAATGTCCATGAGATCTTCACAATTTATGTTCTTCTGCCATGGCTTCAGCCAGTCCCTCTGTTCAGGGTCCCTGACTTCCCACAACACAGGAGTTTATGATAGTTAATGTAATTGAATATTATTTCATGTAACTTTTGCTTCAATTATATGTATGTCTATTAAGTCATGAAATGAAATGTGTTTCCTGCTGTGTTTCACATAATACAAGTATGAGAAACACCATACAGAGAATAGAGTCCAAACACCTTAGTAAGTTACATAAGGCTCTCTTAATACTGACTCTGTCTACCCACCTGCCTTCCACTTCCCCATTCCCTCTGCTCCATCTTCCTTCATCTTTCCTTGTAGCATTATTTAACTACATGCACCTCTCTATCTCCTTGAATACACCTCCACCATGGTACTTAACTAAGTATGTTTCTGTGATTTGCCTACAAGCATCTTTATTACTGCAATGGGTATTATTTGAGGGCAGGATTGTGCCTTAACTATCTTTTTAATTGTGATTATAGATATTTGGAGAAAGCAGAAAAAGGAGAAAAGGTGATGAGAAACTTAGCCCAGAGTACCAGAAGGACATTTCCAGTGATATGTTTTTATTCAGACTTGAGCACAGTATGTGGAGTTGAAATGAGCCTTCGAATGGGGAATCCTCCCAACACTTCCTGTCATTCACTGTCTGCCAAGCCCAGCAGCAATATGCTGAACTTTACTTTCCCACATGGTCCTCTGTCACCCAAACAAAGTGACATGCCTCGCCTCTGGGCCACTTTTCATAATGAGAAATGGGCCTGTTTGAAAAACAGGGGGCATTGAACTGTCAAATTATCCTCTGCTCTAGAGTAGCAAAAGACACCTAGCTTCTGTTGGCATTTCCTTCTCATTACTCTGTTAGCTTTATTAGCTTCATGATGCTGCTTAAATCCTGATGTGGAAAACTTACAGATAGCTGAGCTTGAACTCTAAGATTTTCCCAACCAAGCCTCCTGGTGGTTTACTTGCAGAAGGAAGTTCTTCTTTGGAAATTGTAGAAATCACTTTATTTCTTTACTAATTATGAAAATATTTTCTGAGGAAGGATGTGAGCCCAGAACAGTTCATGTAGGGATGCAATGATGCATAAAACAAACTTCCTACTTTCAATGAGCTTAGCAGTCTGCAGTTCATACAGAATAATAAAGAGAATGATGTAATAAATGTGAGTATAAAATTAGAGATCTGCATAGTGTACTTCCAAAACTTTAATGTGCACATAACATCTGGGATTCTTCATAAAATACAGGATCTGGTTCAGTAGCTCTGAGATGGGTCCTAAGATTCTGCATTTGTAACAAGTTTTCACATGATGCTGATGCTGCGGGTCCAGGCACTGACTTTTGAGTAACTAGGACTTGTAAACATAAAGAAGTAGCAGTTTATCCCCTCTGCTGATATGTGAACAGAACAGTCTTCCAAAGGAACAATGGTTTGACCCAAATCTTGACAGCTGTGTAGCCATTCCCATGCCTTTGTAGGGGTCACAAACATTTAAGATAGAAACATGAGCATGCCCACAATTGATTATAATTAGGTAACTATAGGAGGCATGTGCTGAAGCGGAGCCATAATGAGTGAAAGACTGATGACAACCAGGAATGACATAGGCCAGGGTTAAAGAGCTTAGTAAGTAGTATATAAAATGTATCTTGTAGACATTGAGGAACCATATGAAAATGACAATATTCATGAATATCTGTGCCTTTTTTACTCTGGAGTAAATGAGTCATCAATATCTACTGCTATACAAGTGAAATATTTTGTGAATAGGATGAAGGAAATGATATGAACCCAATGGTTATATAGTCACATATATGGGATTGTATGATGTGTGCAGAGTATTTTGTACTTTTCGAAATGTTTTTGCTCAAATGGATGCAGAAATAAACTAATATTAAAAGTTGCAGCCTACAAGTTGGGAAAAAGTGCAATGCTGTTACATTTTAATTGAAGTACAGCTTGTACAACAAAAATTTCAGCATTTTAAAATAAACAATTTAGAACCATTTATTTAGAAAATAAACACTTAGAACATTCAGGGTGCAATCACCACCTCTATTTAGTTCCAAAGCATTTTTATCATTCCAAAATGAAATTTCATATGGATTAAGCAGTTACTTTCTATTTCCCTCTCCTCCAAGATTCTGGCAAACATGAATCTCTTTCTTTTTCTATGGATTTACCTGTTTGGAATATTTAATATTACTATGAATTGAATATTTGTGCCCTATTCCCAAATTTCATATGTTGAAAACTTGACCCCTGATGTGATGGTGTTAAGAGGTGGAACCTTTGGCAAGTACATGCCAAAAGATAGGCTTTTGGGAGGTAATGAAGGTGGGTCCCTCATGAATAGGATTAGTGCCTCTCTAAGAACATTCATGAGAGCTTATTCTTTCTTCTCTTCACCACATGCTGATACAACAAAAAACAGCCATATCCAAACCAAGAAGTGGGTCTTCACCAGGCACTTGATCTGCCAACACCTTTACCTTGAAATTCCCAGCCTCCAGGACTGTGAGAATTAAATATTTTTTGCTTAAGCCATTAATTTATAGCATTATGATAGCACCCCAAACTAAATAAAATACATATAAATTGAATCATAAAATATGTGACATTTTGTGACTGGATTTTTCACTTAACATAATTCACGGTTCATCCACGTTTTAGCATGCATCAGTTCTTTATCCTTGGCTGGACAGTATAGCACTGTATGTGTATACCTTTTTTTAAGAGAAACAGTTTTTCAGTTTGAACATTTGGGTTGTTTCCACTTGTTGACTATTATGGATAGTGTTACTGTGAGCATTCAATACAAGTTTTTGTTTAAGTATCTGTTTTCAATTTTGGGGGTTATATACTTAGGACTTAAATTGCTGGGTCTTATGGTAACTCTATATTTAACTTTCTGAGAAACCATCAAAGTTACTTATTCACAGTGGATACCTTGTTTAACATTCCCAGAAGCAATGCATAAGGTTCCAATTTCTCCACATACTTGCCAATACTTGTTATTATCCATTTTTAAAACACGTATAGCCATGGGTGTCTGGCAAGATGGCCAAATAGGAACAACTCCTGTCTGTAGCTCCCAGTGAAATCAAAGCAGAAGGTGGGGGATTTCTCCATTTCCAATGAGGTACCCACCTTATCTCATTGGGACTGGTTAGACAGTGGGTGCAAGCCACAGAGGGCGAGTAGAAGCAGGGTGGGGTGTCGCCTCACCCGAGAAGTGCAAGGGATCAGGGAACTCCCTCCCCTAACCAAGGGAAGCCACGAGAGACTGTGCCATGAGAAATGATGCATTTTGGCCTGGATACTACACTTTTCCCAAGGTCTTCGCAACTCGCAGACCAGGAGAATCTCTCAGGTGCCTACACCACCAGGGCCCTGGGTTTCAAGTACAAAGCTGGGTGACCTTTTGGGCAGACACTGAGCTAGCTGCAGGAGTTTTTTTACATACCACAGTGGCATCTGGAATGCCAGTGAGACAGAACTGTTCACTCCCCTGGAAAGGGGGCTGAAGCCAGGGAGTCAAGTGATCTAGCTTAGTGGATCCCACCCCCATGGAGCCTGGTAAGCTGAGATCCACTGGCTTGAAATTCTTGCTGCCAACACAGGAGTCTGAAGTCAACCTGGAATGCTCAAGTTTGGTGGGGGGAGGAGGGTTATCCACCATGACTGAGGCTTGAGTAGACAATTTTCCCCTCACAGGGTAAACAAAGCCACCAGGAAGTTCAAACTGGGCTGAGCCCACAGCAGCTCAGCAAAGCCACTGTAGCCAGACTGCCTCTCTAGATTTCTCCTGTCTGGGCAGGGCATCTCTGAAAGAAGGGCAGCAGCCACAGACAGGGGCTTATAGATAAAACTCCCGTCTTCCTGGGACAGAGCACCTGGGGGAAAGGGGTGGCTGTGGACACAGCTCTGCAGACTTAAACTTTCCTGCCTTCTGGCTCTGAAGAGAGCAATGGATCTCCCAGCACAGTGCTCAAGCTCTGCTAAGGGACAGAATGCCTCCTCAAATGGGTCCCTGACCCCATGCCTCCTGACTGGGAGACACCTCCCAGCAGGGGACAATAGACACCTCATACAGGAGAGCTCCAGCTGCCATCTGGGGGGTGCCCCTCTGGGATGAAGCTTCTAGAGAAAGGAACAGGCAGCAATCTTTGCTGTTCTGCAGCCTCTGCTGGTGATACTCAGACAAACAGGGTCTGGAGTGGACCTCCAGCAAACTCCAGTAGACCTGCCCCAGAGGGGCCTGTTAGAAGGAAAACTAATAAACAGAAAGGAAAAGTATCAACATCAACAAAAGGGACACACACACAAAAAACCCATCCGAAGGTCACCAGCATCAAAGATCAGAGGTAGATAAATCCACAAAGATGAGGAAAAGCCAGGGCAAAAAGGCTGAAAATTCTGAAAAACAGAATGCCTCTTTTCCAAAGGATCACAACTCCTCACCAGCAAGGGAACAAAACTGGACAGAGAATGAGTTTGATGAATTAACAGAAGTAGGCTTCTGAATGGGGGGTAATAAACTTCTCTGAGCTAAAGGAGCATGTTCTAACCCAATGCAAGGAAGCTAACAACCTTGAAAAAAGGTTAGAGGAATTGCTAACTAAAGTAATCAGTTTAGAGAGGAACATAAGTGAGCTGATGGAACTGAAAAACATAGCATGAGAACTTTGTGAAACATACACAAGTATCAATAGCCAAATCGATCAAGCAGAATAAAGGATATCAGAGATTGAAGATCAACTTAATGAAATAAAGCATCAGGACAAGATTAGGGGAAAAAAAGAATCAAAAAGAATGAACAAAGCCTCCAATAAATATGGGACTATGTGAAAAGACCAAATCTACATTTGATTGGTGTACCTGAAAGTGACGGGGAGAATGGAATCAAATTGGAAAACACTCTTCAGGGTATTATCCAGGAGAACCTCCCCAATGTAGCAAGACAGGCCAACAATCAAATTCAGGAAATATAGAGAACACCACAAAGATACTCCTTGAGAAGAGGAACCCCAAGACACTTAATTGTCAGATTGACCAAGGTTGAAATGAATAAAAAAATGTTAAGGGCAGCCAGAGAGAAAGGTCGGGTTACCCACAAAGTGACGCCCATCAGACTAACAGTGGATCTCTCAGCAGAAACCCTGCAAGCCAGAAGAGCGTGGGGGCCAATATTAAACATTCTTAAAGAAAAGCATTTTCAGCCCAGAATTTCATATGCAGCCAAAATGAGCTTCATAAGAGAATGAGAAATAAAATCCTTTACAGACAAGCAAATGCTGAGAGATTTTGTCACCATCAGGCCTGCTTTACAAGAGCTCCTGAAGGAAGCAGTAAATACAGAAGGGAAAAACTGGTACCAGCCACTGCAAAAATATACCAAATTGTAAAGACCACTGAAACTATGAAGAAACTGCATCAACTAATGGGCAAAATAACCAGGTAGCATCATAATGACAGGATCAAATTCACACATAACAATGTTAACCTTAAATGTAAATGGGCTAAATGCCCTAATCAAAAGACACAGACTGGCAAATTGGATAGAGTCAAGATCCATTGGTGTGCTGTATTCAGGAGACCTCTCCCACGTGTAAAGACACACATGTGGCTCAAAATAAAGGGATGGAGTAATATTTACCAAGTAAATGGAAAGCAAAAAAAAGCAGGGGTTGCAAGCCTAGCCTCTGACAAAACTGACTTTAAACCAACAAAGATAAAAAAAGACCAAGAAGGGCATTACATAATGGTAAAGGGATGAACACAAGAAGAACTAACTATCCTAAATATATATGCATCCAATACAGAAGCACCCAGATTCATAAAGCAAGTTCTTAGAGACCTATAAAGAGATTTAGACTCCCACACAAAAATAGTGGGAGACTTTAACACCCCACTGTCAATATTAGTCAGATCAATAAGACAGAAAATTAACAAGGATATTCAGGACTTGAACTCAGCTCTGGACCAAGCAGAACTAATAGACATCCACAGAACTCTCCACCCCAAATCAACAGAATATACAGTCTTCTCAGCACTACATCACACTTATTCTAAAATTGACCTCATAATTGGACAATCCTAGCAAATGCAAAAGAATGGAAATCATAGCAAACAGTCTCTCAGACTGCAGTGTAATCAAATTAGAACTCAAGATTAAGAAACTCACTCAAAACCGCACAACTACATGGAAACTGAACAACCTGCTCTTGAATGACTACTGGGTAAATAGCGAAATTAAGGCAGAAATAAAGAAGTTCTTTGAAACCAGTAATAACAAAGACACAATGTACCACAATCTCTGGGAAACAGCTAAAGCAGTATTTAGAGGGATATTTATAGCACTGAATGCCCACAGGAGAACGTGGGAAAGATCTAAAATTGACATGCTAACATCACAATTAAAAGAACTACAGAAGCAAGAGCAAACAAATTCTAAAGCTCGCAGAAGACAAGAAATAACTAAGATTGGAGCAGAACTGAAGGAGATAGAGACACAAAAAACCCTTTAAAAAAATCAATGAATCCAGGAACTGGTTTTTTTTCTAAAGATTAACAAAATAGATAGACTGCTAGCCAGACTAATAAAGAAGAAAAGAGAGAAGAATCAAATAGACACAATAAAAAATGAGAAAGGGGATATCACCACTGATCCCACAGAAACACAAACTACCATCAGAGAATACTATAAACACCTCTACAGAAATAAACTAGAAAATGTAGAAGAAATGGATCAATTCCTGGACACACACAATCTCTCAAGACTAAACGAGGAAGAAGTCGAATCCCTGAATAGACCAATTGCAAGTTCTGAAATTGAGACAGTAATTAATAGCGTACCAACCAAAAAAAAAATAAAAACCCAGGACAGGCTGGATTCACAACTGAATTCTACCAAAGGTTCAAAGAGGAGCTGGTACCATTCCTTCTGAAACTATTCCAAACAATAGAAAAAGAGGGAATCCTCCCTAACTCATTTTATGAGGCCAGCATCATCCTGATACCAAAACCTGGCAGAAACACAACAACAAAAAAAGAATCTTTCAGGCCAATATCCCTGATGAACATCGATGTAAAAATCCTCAACAAAAAATCTAATCCAGCAGCACATCAAAAAGCTTATCCACCACTATCAAGTCGGCTTCATCCCGGGGATGCAAGGCTGGTTCAACATACATGAATCAATAAACATAATCCATCACATAAACAGAACCAATGACAAAAACCCTCTTGTGCCAGTTGGCCAGGTTACGAGTGTGAAGAAAAGTTCTTGAAGAAAATGAAAAGTGCTACTCCAGTGAACACAGAAAAGTGAACAGCATTTTTGCTGAGATAGAAAAAGTTTTAGTGGTCTGGATATAATGTCAGGCCAGCCACTACACTCTTGTAAGTCAAAGTATAATCCAGAGCAAGGCCCTATCTCTCTTTAATATTATGAAGGCTGACAGGGGTGAGGAAGCTGCAGAAGAAAAGCTAAAAGCCGGCACATGTTGGTTCATGAGGCTTAAGGTATTTATCTCCATAATATAAAAGTGGAAGATGAAGCAGCAAGTTCTGATGGAGAAGCTGCAGCAAGTTATCCAGAAGATATAGCTAAGGTAACTATACTGAACAATAGATTTTCAATGCAGAAAAATCAGCCTTATATTAGAAGAAGATACCATCTAGGACTTTCATAGCTAGAGAGGTCAATGCCTGTCTTTAAAGCTTCAAAGGACAGGCTGACTCTCTTATGAGGGACTAATGTAGCTGGTGAGTTTAAGTGGAAGCCAGTGTTCATTGAGCATTCTGAAAATTTTAGGGCCTTTAAGAAGTATGCTAATATATTTTGTCTGTTCTCTATAAATGAAACAACAAACCTTGGATGACAACACATCTGTTTACAATATACCAAATATTTTAAGCCCACTATTGAGATCTACTATTTGGAAAAAACCAGATTCTTTTCAAAATATTACTGCTTGTTGACAACACATCTAGTCATCTGGGGCTCTGATGAAGATGTATAAGGAGATTAACATTTTTATGTTAACACAACATCCACTTGTACCCCATGGATCAAGGAGTAATTATGACTTTTAAGGCTTATTACTTCAGCAATACATTTTGTAAAGCAATACGTTCCATAGACAGTGATTCCTCTAATGGGTCTGGGTAAACTAAATTGAAAACTTTCTGAAAAGAATTCAACGTTCTGCATGCTGTTAAGAACACTTGTTATTTGTGGGTTGATGTTAAAATATCAACAATAGCAGAAATGTACAAGAAGTTGATTCTGACCCTCATAGATGACTTTGAGGTGTTCAAGACTTCAATGGAAGAAGTAACTGCAGATGTGGTGGAAAGAACAAGAGAACTACAGTTAGATGTAGAGCCTGAAGATGTGACTGAATTGCTGCAATCTCATAACGAAACTTGAATGAGGAGTTGCTTCTTAGGGATAGGCAAAGAAAGTTTCTTGAGATAGAGTCTGCTCCTAGTGAAGATGCTGTGAACATTGTTAAAATGGCAACAAAAGGTTTAGAACATCCCATAAACTTAGCTGATAAATCAGTGGCAGGGTTTGAGAGGATTGACTCCAACTGTGAAAGAACTTCTACTGTGGGTAAAGTGCTATCAATTAATAGTCAATTGATGTGGCAAACTTCATTATTGTCTTAAGAAATTGTTACAGCTACCTCAGTCTTCAGCAGCCATGACCAGATCTGAGCAGTCAGTAGTCATCAACAGCAAGGCAAAACCCCACTAGCAAAAAGGTTTTGACTTGCTGAAGGCTCGGATAATTGTGAGTATTTTTTGTACATGTGTGTAGAGACAGGGTTGCTATGTTGCTAGGCTGGTCTTGAACTCCTGGCCTCAAGAGATCCTCCCACCTGAGCTTCCAAAGTACTGGAGTAGAGTTATAAGCCACTCTGCCCACTATAGTTGTTAGTATTTTTTAGCAATAAAGTAGTGACAAGTTAAGATATGTACATTGCTTTGCTTGTACAGTTAACTATCACCTAGAGTAAACATAACTTTATATGCCCTGAGAAACTGAACAATTCCTGTGACTCACTTTACTGTGATAGGTACTTTATTGCAGTGGTCTGGAACTGAACCCTCAATATATCTGAAGTATTCCTGTTTTCTATCATTATGTAATTGTTGGGAAGGGATACACATTAAAAAGAAGTGATACACTATAAACTATAGCCATGACTTTTATTTGTTAGCAAGAGAGTTTTAACAATTTCAGCAGAATACATTTCTGTCTTCCCTCAATAAACTCATGGAATAATTTTTTCATTTGTGGGCATATTTTCCAAGTAAAAACAGACAACTCTGAAATCCAAATGGATACCTAAAACTCAGAGCAGCTACGTTACAGTGATTTATCAGACCTGCTTACCCCATGTCTACAGGAAAACCAATTGTGATAAATGAAATCCATTTGGGGAGGTGCAGCTCAAAAAACAAAGTAGTGTTTTTAGCCAAGGTTGAAGAAACACTGAATTTATTCTATGATACTGTTTGAATATTTATTCCCTCCAAATCGGGTCAAAATTGGATTCCCAAGTTGGAGGTTGGTTCTGGTGGCAGGTGTTTGGGTTATGGGGGCAGATCCCTCATGAAAGGCTTGGTGCTGTCCTGAGATTAGTGAGAGTTCTTGCTCTATTAGTTCCTATGAGATCTGATTGTTGAAAAGGGCCTCTCACCGCACTTTTCTCTCTATTGCTTCCTTCCTCTTGCCATGTAATCCCTGCTCCTCTTTGCTTCATGCTATGATTAGAAGCTTCCGGAGGTCCCTCACCAAAAGCAGATGGTGGTACCATACTTTTTGTACAGCCTGCAGAACCATAAGCCAAATAAACATATTTTCTTCATAAATTACCCAGCCTCAGGTATTCATTTATAGAATGCAAAATGGACATAGAGTGTGGCATTCTTCTTACATAAACAAGTAGAAACTGGACAAAACCTTAAAAAAAATAAAAATGGTATTACAGGACTGTAATGTTTGAGTAAAAAGAAACAAATAAGATGAGATCTATAATTGCCTGACCCTGAGCTACTTTCTGCAGAAAGGTTTTCCAGTGGGAGGGAAGGAGAGTTCAATCATAGAACTGTGGTCTCACTGAGTTGAGGATAAAGAGATGAGAGTTTGTTAAGGCTGAGGCAGCTAGAATTTCCAGGGTAACTACTACGGAGCAAGAAGATACACAGAGATAAACAGAAAGTTTCATAGGTTTTTCTTTGCGTCTGTGTCTGTGTATATATGGGGTAATTTTCCCCACCCCCAGGGCCAGACAAAGAATGACCAAAGACATGTAAGCAAAGCAATTATCAGAACTCAGAAAGGGATGATAAATTTTCCAGTTCCAACCAACTACTCTCATTGAATTTTCAGCACATTCAATAAATAACCTAGTAAGGAACCTCACTAGTAGCAGTAAACTATTTTAAAATAAGCCTTGAAGAGAAATGTTTAACACCTTTCTAAAACGTTTTATTGAATATAATTCACAGACAGTATATTTCACAAATTTAGATTGTGCAACTTGGAAGTTTCTAAAAAATGCATAACATAGGTTTACCATTTACCCAACAATTTCTACACCTGGATACACACTCAAGAAGAATGAAAGCACATGTCTGCACAAAATCTTGAACACAAGTTTTTATAGTAGCATTACTCGTAAGGTCTAAAAAGTAGAAAATGTCCAAATGCCCTTAAGCTAATAATGTATAAAGAAAATGTGGTATGCTCATAAAACAGAATATTATTTGGTCACAAAAAGAAATAAAGTACCACTACATGTTATAGCAGACAATTCTTGAAAACAACAAGCTAAGTAAAAATAAAATCCATTTACAAAAAATCACATATTATAGGATTTCCTTTATATAAAATGTACAGAATAGGCAAATGTCTAGAAATAGAAGGTATTCCGAGGCTGTGGAGAGGGAGGTGGGGAATGAATAGTGACTACTAATTTGGAGAGTGATAAAAATATTATAAAAGTAGATTGTTGTGATGGCTTCATAATTCTATGAATATACTAGAAAACATGGACCCTTACACTCTAAATGGGTGAATTATATGCTAATTATCTCAACAAGGCTGTTTTTATTTTTCCATGAGTTTTAAAGGGCATAAAAAGTAGGTACAATAACTGGTCCTATAATAGATGTTTGTAGACAAATTAATGAATTGTTAAACAAGGTTAGAAAAATTTAAATTGGCATTATTAAGAAAAAATATTTAATATTGACATGTAAACATGGAGAGATATAGTGCCCCCTCAAATAATAAAATAAAAATGATAACAAAAATATGGATAATAAAATAATACACTTTAATTTTGGCTAAATAAAATATCAAAAAAGAATTATGTATAAGTGTGTGTCTGTGTTTGTGTGTGTGTACACATAGGGTCTATAATGACATGCAAGAGTATACACTTAAATATATGATGCTTTAATATTCTTATTTTGCTTTTCCTGTGTTTTTCAATTCTTTACACACACATTCATTTTACAATAACTTTTTTTATTTTTGTATGTTTTGTACATGTCAAGCACACGCAAAAGTAGAGAGAATAGGGTGACAAATCTCCACATATCCACCACACTACTTCAACAATTATCAGTTCAGACCATTCTATTTTATCTAAATCCCACCAACCTCCCCCCATATATTGCTTGGGTTATTTTAAGGCAAATTAAAATGTTACTTTTATTTAAAAGATTATCATCAACTTGATACTTAATTAACTTTATATAAATGCATAGAAGAAGGTCTATTAGAGTACAGAGCAAACTGTGATTGAGAATGGAGTAGGAGTGTGGTGGAGTGGGTGGATCTTTTATGATGGAAAAGTATTAATGTATTGCTTGTAGAATTTTTTAATCTAAAAAAGATAATTAAAAAAAGAAAACATTCCTCTCTATGTAGCGGAGGCAGAAGTCTTTCCTTGTTTTGCCAAAGGTCATGTAAAGTAATTGAAGGAGCAATGAGCTAGAAATCAAGAGCCGTGGGTCCTATTTCTGAGTCATTGCTTGTAATTGCTTGTAAGGATTAAGCATATCATTTACTCATTCCAAAAATATCTTTGAGCATCTACTCTATTATTGGCATCATCTTGATTGCTGGAGACAAACCAGAAGCTCATTTCTATATCCATCAGGGGTCTTTCAGTTGTAAGTAGAGGCCACTCCAACTCAAGCTAGCTAAACCTAAGAGAAAATGTTAATGGCTTTCACAACCATGGAATCCAGGGATGGACCTGGCTTCAGGTGCACCTGGATTAAGGGGCTATAACAATTTCATCAGGTGTTGATCGTCCTATCTCTCCACCCCATCTTCAGCCCCAGTTTCCTCTCTGTGATCTTCCCTTTTATGCAGGCTTTCCCTGGGAACTCCATGATTATGTCCTCATTGCATCGAAACCAAGTATTCTGGGTAATCCTTTTGCTCCTCTAGGTCCATTGTGATTCTATTTCAATATTGCTTTGCTTAAGACTCAATCAGTGTATGCAAAACACTGAGCATCACAATAGCTGGTACATTAATTAGTAAATAAATGTGTTTTTTCCCCACCTTCTATTAATATCTACAAAGGGGCATTCCTTATGCTTGCAAACAAAGTTGTTTCTTTCTTTCTTTCTTTCTTTCTTTCTTTCTTTCTTTCTTTCTTTCTTTCTTTCTTTCTTTCTTTCTTTCTTTTTTTTTTTTTAAAGCCATGTCTGTTGTTTTATCTGGGATATACATTCTGAGATTGTAGGTTAGAAAATGTCCATGGCTCATTTACTCATAAAGGTATTCTGGGCTGGTTTCCAATTAATCATCATTGGATGCTTCCCCACAATAACCATCAAGAATCCTGCACGAGGTTACTTTTCCAGTCCAACCTGTATTATTCACACCCAGCACTGGAAGAGAGAATCTGTGCTTTTGTTTTCACAGTTTAACATTTCAGAAAAAATTCCATGATTTACACTTTCCTTTTGCAGAACTACTTATAGCTTCCTTATTATCCAATAAAAAATGCAGAAATAACAAGTTATCCCTTCTAAAGGAAGTGCATAGTTGCATAGTTCCTCTTTACCCTTTCTCTCCTTAGAGTCAGTGAGATAGTCCAGAAAGAGCAGAACTTAAGAGTCAGCCAGATGGATTAAAATATCTGTCTCTCTCTCTCTCTCTCATTTGTTTGTTTATTTATTTATTTATTTATTTATTTATTTATTTATTTTGAGACAGAGTCTCACTCTGTCACCCAGGCTGGATTGCAGTGGTGCAATCTTGGCTTGCTACAACCTCCGCCTCCCAGGTTCAAGCAATTCTCTTGCCTCAGCCTCCCAAGTAGCTGGGATTACAGGCACCTGCCACCATGCCCAGCCAATGTTTGTATTTTTAGTAGAGATGGGGTTTAGCCATGTTGGCCAGGCTGGGCTTGAACTCCTGACCTCAGGTGATCCACCTGCCTTGGCCTCCTAAAATGCTGGGATTACAGGTGTGAGCCACTGTGCCCAGCCTAAAATCTCTTTTATTGTCTATTAGTCAGGGCTCCTTGGAAAGTCACTTGGCCCTTCTGAGCCTCAGTTCACAACTATTAGTGAGGAGAGTAATAGAACCTACCCCACAATGTATTTGGGAGGATTACGGGAAATATGCTTTGTAAGCCTCTAACATAATGCCTGGGACAAAGGAGACACTTGGTAAACACAAGTCGCCTTCCCTCCTCCAATGGCACAGCATTTTTAGATGTCTTTGAATAGGCTAACTTTACTTCTCATATGACATTTATTTGTCTTACTTCATCTAGTCATCCAATAAATTCCTTGAGCTTGTGAATCAAACTTTGTTTCTTTTTATTGCCCATGGAGCTTTACACAGTGTCTGTTCATGGAGAACAGCCCTAATAAATGATTCATAGCTTCATAACATAATTACTTGAATCAATTACTCTTATTCCAAAACTATAGGTAAAAATATATTGATGATACCAATATCTGATAGTCCTATTACATTTCAGACTGTGTAAAATGATATCCATTTATTTTTTCATTTCCTATAACATTGTGAACATAAGTATGGCTCCTACCTTATTTTGCAAATGAGGACATGGAGGTTTGTTGATGCTAAGAACTAACTGCAAAGTCATTCAGTGGGTGTGTGGTAGAGCTTTTCTCAAGTCCACATCTGGCGACCCAGTCACTCTGACCCAACTCGATCACTGCATGTCACCTGTCTTCCAGACAGATGAGTGCCTAGGATATTTGCATCTCTCAACGTGGTACAATCCTGGCAGAATAAAAAGACCAGACTAAGCCATGAAGAGACTCCAAGAACCCATACTTCATGGTAAAACTGTACACCACTGTAGGAGTGGAGACACAAAAGGCAAGCTAGGAAGAAATCCAGGCTACAAGAATTCCTCTCCAGCCCTAGATCTTAGCCATCTATGCATAAATAGTTTTTTGCCCCAAGGCTCAATGGTACCCTTTCCCAGTTCTGTTTCCTCCTTTGAGGATCCTATTCATGTTATGGCTCCCAGGTCTCACCTAGATTACGTGTGGATATTTCATTTTGAGTTTCAGGTCTATGTCCCAGAGGGACTCTTCCTTCTCTGTCATCCTGAAACACTCTGATGCCTTAGGTCCTGCCTTGTCAGGTACTCTAGTCAAACCCGAAGTTGTCATGGGAAGCCAGGAAACACAGATTTTCTTATTTTAGGAATCTGAGGAACTTATTTCAGCATTTTAGGTTATATGAATTAGGCATGATGTTACTTTGCAAAAGATAGGCAGGAATGGGTATTCCTATGGCAGGAAAATATTTTATCTCCCCTTCCACTGTGGTGGTTTTTTTTTCTTTCTACGTTAACCCTTCAACCTTTCTTTTCTCAATACCAAATAGGGTCAGTTCAAGCCCAATCCAGTTGCAGGTAGGTAGAGTCAGATCTAAGGCTGCAAAACAAAAGTGGACATCAAAGTGCTGGGTGGAGATGTTGGAGCTTCCAGGTACACAAGATACAAATTTAAAAGAAAGCAGGAAAAGTGCACCTGGGACCAGCCACCAGGAATGTATGTGGAAGCAAGAACATGAATCCAGATCATGTGGCTGGGGAATCAAGGAAGGGCTTATTATTCAAGGAGGCAGTGATGGAAAAACTCTACAGATGTGTGCAAAAGAAGTTAGACTAGAAAAGGTCTAGTCTTCCATTTGATACTCATGACTATTTGCTGCAACCTCCCATGTATTGTTTATTTTCCTCTTCTAAATAAGTTATTTATTGCTATGCCCATTTAAAATATGGGAATTTTAGATTCAAGGAGGTAAAGTAATTTGTCCAATGTCCTAGAGCTAATGAGTGGCAAAGATTTAAAAGTAGGTTTGTTTGATTCCAGGACTTATGTTAATATGCCTGAGTTATTCGAGGGCTACACTTCAGAATTATCACTAGAAGGTCAGTTGATCTTCAAACCTAATAAACGGGCCAGGCATGGTGGCTCAAGCCTGTAATCCCAGCACTTTGGGAGGCAGAGACGGGCGGATCACGAGGTCAGGAGATCGAGACCATCCTGGCTAACACGGTGAAACCCCGTCTCCACTAAAAAATACAAAATCTAGCCGGGCGTGGTGGCGGGCGCCTGTAGTCCCAGCTACTTGGGAGGCTGAGGCAGGAGAATGGTGTAAACCTGGGAGGAGGAGCTTGCAGTGAGCTGAGATCTGGCCACTGCACTCCAGCCTGGGTGACAGAGCGAGACTCCTTCTCAAAAAAAGAAAGAAAGAAAGAAAGAAAGAAAGAAAGAAAGAAAGAAAGAAAGAAAGAAACTAATAAATGGATGAGGCAGGAAGTTTCTGATTATTGCCCAGTCAGATTTATTTGCAGTGATACTATTAAAGTGACTAAGGTATGGTCAGAGGAGATGCGCTGGAACTTGTAGAATTTCATTCACCTGAACTAAGAGTTGCACCAGAGTTCCTGACCTGGGCTTAGATGTTCCCGCCAGGGCTGCTTGGGCCTAGCCAGTAACCTCCATCCCCCTTATCCTCCCAGTCTTTGGCATTTCCCTCTTCTTGCAAGCTTCTCTCATGCTCCCATAACAGGTCTGCAGCAATTTGAGAAGGTTCATGTTCTTTCCGTGTCCCTCAAAGCTTGTAGTTCCACAGGGCATGTTCTAAAAATAAAATGATGCTATTCTGAAGTACGAATGTTCCTGTGCTCAGAGCTAAGCTTTTGGGAAGCTCCAGGCAGTCACCGACACATTTTTAGAGACTTGCTTCTCTCTCTTATCAGCACTGGCATCTGCTTCCCTAACCTGGAAACACTGTTACCTGGCCCTGTAGCACTGCATGACTCATGCAGGCTCTCATAGCCTCCATTTCATTACAAATAAAATATGTATTAGTGAGGGAAAAAAAAAAGCAGATAAGGCTTGAAGCATCCCCAGAGTTATGGTGGTGCTTTGGGAGCCATCAGCAAATACTTCTGAGTGGAGGTTGTAGAGAAGGGAGGCTAAAAATGGGCCTGTAGATCCATGGGCTGTGGGCAGATGTTATGGAGAAGAAGAATGTGATCATATGAGGACACTCTAACAGCCAGAAGTCTTTAGAAATGAAATGGACCACTTTAGAAGATAGTGAGTCTCTTGTCAAGCGGGGTGAAGTTGGAAGAGCATGTAATGTTGTTAGGGAAGTGCTAGCTTCTGCAAAACCCAGTCTTCAGGCAGGTTGAGTGATGTCAGGCCTGAAATATTAGGGGCATAGCTGAACACAGGTGAGGACAAGGAAATACTAGTTAGTGTGCTTGACTATGAAGAAAGCCATTAGTAAAACCGCTTCATCTCCAGAGGGCCACTCTAATCTGCACTGGTGTTGGGAGGAGGATAGTAGTTTCTCAGCATCAGGAATCTGGGAAATGAGATTGGACTCATCCAGCTTCTTAAGGAGCAGAAGAACAAATGAAGGCAGCAGGACCTTTGATAGCACCTGAAGGAGTAGGGCCAACCTGGCATTCTCACTGAGTACAAGGTAGGAACACAGATCCTGCAAAGGGGGCTCTGAGGTACAGCTAGGAAGTCAGATTCTGGAGAACATGCATGGTGTGCCATAGACACAAATGGTGTTGGGGAGGTCTGCAGGTGTGTCATGGGTGGGGAAAACCCCATTGCACAGGGCTCCTTCCATGGCAGGAGGTTCTTCCAGGAGACCAAGAAGACACTGTGTAGAGAAGGGCTTGTGTGAGCGTGCCCTCTATGGCAGGATGTGCTGTGGCTGACTTCAAAAATGGGTTCAGTGATCACACTTTGCAGTGCCTTTAACTCAGAGACCAGAGCATCCCATGGCGCAAGGGCATCTGGGAATCAGCCAGGACTGTGTTAAGTTTGCTTAGGTGTGTCAGTCCTTGGTCTGTGGCAGTGATTCTCAAAGTTAGTGTGTGTCAGAATAACTTGGGATGCTTTTTAAAACACAAATAGTTGGGCCACACCCCAGGTTTCTGATTCAGTATATCTAGATGAGGCTTGAGAATCTGTATTTATAACAAGTTCTCAGGGAATGTCACTAGTCCAGGGACCACACTTTGAGCAGCACTGGTTTAGAATAATGTTAATTCTAGGGGCACCTGGTAAAATGCTTACTTCTGTATTTATTCAACATAGACAGCACCCTCTTGGTTTCAATTACCATAACAAGAAGTAGAGATATTCTAGTAAATGAGACACCATTCCTGATGTCAAGTGGCTTGTAGTCTAGACATACATGAATGAGCAGTTACAAGACAGGTTAAGTACTAAGGGGTCCTTAATGGGGACAGGGAGCATGTGAGGTCATGTGTGCTGAGACACACTGTCTTGGGGACAGTAGAGAAGGGGACTATACGACTTTGAGACCAGAAGCTGGCTTTAGGGACAGCAAACCATGAATCAACTCTTGGCTGTACCCTTCAGACCTGGTTGAACTTAAGCAGTTAATTAAGTTACTTGAGTCTTATATTCCTCATCAGTCAAATGGTCCTGACTCATTTAGCCCCATGACCATAGGCATGTTCTAGGCATAAGGCCACAGAGTAAACACACATGATGTTCTCCAGAGAAACAGAACCAGTAGAACATATATAGATATGTAGAATGAGATTAATTATGAGAGACTGGCTTCATGATTACAGAGACTGAGAAGTCCCAGGTAAACCAGAGTCCCAGGAAGGCCAGATTCTGCAGGTTCAAGAACCAGGAGTACTGATATGTAAAGGCAAGAGAAGATGGGCATCCCAGTTCAAGCGAAGAGCAGACACCCCCTCCTTCTGCCTTTTTGTTCTAACTGGACCATCAACTGATTAAGTTATGCACACCCACATTGGTGGGGGTGGATCTTCTCTACTTAGTCTACATATTCTAATATTAATCTCTTCCAGAAACGTTTTTGTAGACACACGCAGAGACAATGCTTTATCAGCTAACTGGATATCCCTTCACTCAGTCAAGTTGACATCTGAAATTAACCATTGCACCTGACATGCTGTCTCCATTCTTAAGTAGCTCACACTCTGCCAGTGGTGGTGGGATTGGAGACAGGACATTGCCAGGCAAACACATACATAAGATAAGCTGTGGCAAGATAAAGACAGGGTTCTCATACAGGGAGTGATGCGAGAAGGTAGAAAATCTTAGGGAGGATTATTGGGAAAGGTCGCTCTTAGGAGGTAACATTTGATAACTGATAGTAAGCCATCAATCTGCTCATCATCAACTTCCTTATTGTCCTCACTATTATTATTATTATTACAGTGATTACAATTGCTATAATTCCAGGAAGACAGACACATGATCAAGGACCTGGAGAAGAGAGGCCTCCATATTTGGAAAGGGTCATAGGTCACTGAAATACAGAGCATCAGGGAGATGTGACTGACAGCCCAGTAACAGATCTTGTGGGCCAAGCTGGATCCAGGACTTTGTCCTCAGAAGCCACTGGGAAAATCTGGGTAGCAATGGGGCATGGTCATACTTGTCATTTTGGGGAGAGTGACTGCCAGTTGTCTCTCTTCTGCAGGAGGCACTGGGGAGGGGGAAAGTGAGCAAGACTGTGGGGTTACGTCTGCACCAAGATAGAATGGTAGGGCTGGCGGTGACAGACAGCATGATTAAAAATGAACAGAATGCAGCTGTCAATTGGATGTGGAGGGCAGAGGGGCTTTGGCAATGAAATAAGAGGACACGTCTCTCCCGACCTCCTGTTGAGCAGAAGAAAAACCTAGCAGAAGAAAGACCACTGAGGCAGGCTTAAGAGGACCTGCTTTGGGATGCTGGGTAGATGATATTGCCATGCAGTGTTCTTTTCTGTCAAATGGGATACTTTCCTGCCTCATGGAGAAGGGTATTCTGAGGATTGAGTCAGATAACAGGTATGAAAGGCACTTTGGAAATTGTAAAACATTTTTCAAATGTGAGGTGCTATTTTTATTACCCTTGGTTTCCCTGTATAGAATGTGACCCAATAACTGAATGACAGCATCTGGCTGCTCCAGAGGGACGGTCAAAGGAGGAGATGGAAGGCCCTGGAGCTGCACCTGCCTGGGGCTCTGTAGAAGGCCTGAGTGAGCCTCCCAGGGGACCACCCTTTCCAACAGTGCCCTTAATGTGTCTCTCATTTAGGATGATTTGCTAGGCAAAGCTGTGTACATCATCAGAGAAAAGGCACACAGCCTCGGATGATTCAGTGGCTGAAAGGGAATAATCGCCATCTATTCTAATGGGAGCAAAGATGGCGATGACGTCATTACCATCTATTCTACCATCATCCAGCCGCACAAGGCAGCTGTCTCCTGGTGCACACAGGCACTCCCAGCAGGAGCATTCCCCGTACAGAGCATTAACAAGAACTTAAGATAAATTCCTCTTCAGTGGGCTTTGGAAACAGAAGCCTATTTAGGGCTAGGCTGGGCACACTACACCGTGGCAGTCATTTTACTTATTGCTGATTAACTCCTTCTTTCCTTACCTTATTTTAGGCCTCCCTCCCATTTATGCTTCTCCTCCTCCTCTTGTGCCTCATGTTTTCCCATCTCTTACTGAAAGAAATTCCTCAGGCACATACCCTGACACATTTGGAGCCCATCAACTTGGGGCCTTCCAAGGGAGAGTCACCCTACAGTGGTTTTCTGCAGTGGGTGCTATGACTGAGAGTGATGGGAAGCCTGCAGTCACACTCCTACCTGCTTCTTCCCCTTGGAGTAGGATTGGGCAGGTTGATGGGTGGCTCCTCCTGCCCTTGGAATAATGGTGCATTTATATGTGTGTACATGTGTGTGCACTGTGGCCTTGCAAGGTCTGCTGAGATTTTACCCCAGCTAAGCTTCTGTAGAACTTGTTCCAGCTCCAACAACTCACTGTACTGTGAGTCCCCTGAGGTTCCTGAGGAGTCTGCAAACACTGGGAAACTCATTTGCCGTGAAGGAATTTATATCAAGACTCCTACAAGGACCACAGCAAAATAGCTCAATCTCAAATTGTGTAAACCATGATGGGTCCTGTTCAGTGTCTTCCTTTCATCCCCCTACTGATGAGGCAGTCCCTGTCCAGCCCCTTGGAGCTCAGCTGTCACCTTCTCTTAGACCGAATCCTTGAACCCTTGAGAAAGTTGCACATCTCTGGACATCCACCCAGGACTGGCTCCTCTATTCTCAGAACTGCTTTGCCCTTCTCCCAGTCCTCAGTTAGTTTAGCTTATTGCCTTTCTCCAGGGTTCATGGCTTTTCCTGACTGAGAGGGTGTTCATTCTAGCCTGGCCTGTTTCCTGCAGTGGGGGCCACTGTCCTTGATTCGGCCTCCATATGCAGCTGGCATTTGCATTCATTCAATGAATGTTTACTGATTACTGATTACTGGGTGTGCAAATGAAGATAAGACACAGTTCCTGCCCATAAGAAACCCACAATCTAATGGAGAGAGAGATATGCAAACAAATAAGTATGGTAGATTGTTTTAATCATCCTTTAAACTTTGGGGATGTTTGCGTTTACTGATATCCACTCATCTCTGGAGAAGCCAGTGTGGAACAGACAACCTGATACTTAATTCCTGGGATCTCATATTCTTACTGATACTGGCAGTAATATCACAACCCTTACCACTATCTCACAATGTCTACAGGCACGAGTTCAATTTTACAGCCAAGGAAGCTGAAGCAGAAAGCCTTTAAGTGACTTGCCCAAGGCTAGATATTTAGAAAGTGTCAGAGCTATACATCAAATTTTTGTCTATCTGGCTCTAAAAGTTTCATTCTTTACCTTTTTCCAGTCTGCCTGTGTCTGATACTCTCCCCTTTTGGGTTGGGACTTGCCTCCTACATGCAAAAGGGTGGACAGCAGTCCTTTTTAGGTTATTGACATGCAAAACTATTTCACCTTTTGACATCAGGCCAGCATGAGATATGTGACATGCCAAGGGAACATGTCCCCATTCAGAAGGTCATTAAAGGGAATGAAAGCCAACAGATCGTTGTTAAGCGTGAGGAAATTATATAAACGGGAAAATCTATGAACTTCACCTCCATAAGGCTCTGGGAAATTTGAAGCAGAAACAAATGGACCAGACCAGAGTGTGAGAAGGTTTAGGTTATTGCCTAACCTTGGGAACCTGGGAACCATGGAGCCAAACTCAGAGGAAACAATGGGAACCTGGGAACCATGGGGCCAAACTCAGAGGAAAAATGACTCATTCTGTTTAGCATGATGTTAAGTCTCTGGTGAAATAGTAAAAGGCAGCTTAACCACCTGCTCCTTGACTATAAGATCTATGTATCTGGGTTTTAACTTCTGGAAGATGAAGGAATCCTTAAGTCTATTCCTCTGGGCATACAGACAAAGACTTGGTGGAATCTTCTGCAGGTGGGTGAAAGCACCTTGGCAATGTCCCCGCCACCTCGGTAGTGCTTGGAAAGCAGAACTTGTTCCACACTCCAAGGGTCTTGCTAAAGGTGGGAACTGGGAAACAAGGGCACCCTGGGAACCTCAGACTTGGCATCCTCCACAATGCCTCTTAGAGCAAGGACTATTGGAGAAGCCCCCACACTTTCTGACAAACAGACAGTTCCTAGTAGATCAAGGAATGATTTGATCACTGGAGTATATTTCATCCTCATGTCAGTGATTCCATTCTGTGCTTAGTTGGACATACTCTGAATTTACTCCAAACCCCAGCTTTCTTGGAAACTTGCTCTGCTTCTCCTCAGAAAAACATCTCTCTCACGCAGATTTGATTGATCCCTTGGTGGCAACACAACCACCTCTCCATTATGCATCCACTGGGAGGTGTGAATTGTACAGAAAACCAGTCAAATCTGGTTTTCCGCATCCAGCATCCATCCTCACTTTGTACAATAGCACTGTGATGTTCTGAGAGAAAGCTTCAGAAGAGATGTTTGTCCTCTTCATAGAATTCCATAAATTTTGGAAGAGAAGCTCTGGACAGCTTCCATGAAATAGTATACTATTTCTTTTTTTTTTTAAAGAGAATAATAAGTGAGAGAAATTTTATTGAATGTGTAAGTGCACATACTGTGGGAAGTACTTTTTATTTATTATCTCATATAATCCCATATAAATTTTATTTATATTATCTCATATAAATAAATCTATGAAGGAATCACAATTATACACATTTTATACATGCAGAGGTTGAGAGTCAAGAGGCCAGTTAGTGCAGAACCAGATATTTGCATCCAGCTGTCTCTGACTTCAAAGCCTACTTTCTTGGACACTTTGCTCCTTGCTGCTTCATAGCCACTTTTGTTTGAGACTTACAAGGCAAATTAGAGAGCGAAAGGCACAGAGCAGTACTCAGTAAAGAAACCTATTTAATGTTGTTTAACCCTTTATTAACCTCTGTCATGTAGCATTGCCACAATCAGAAGGTTTATCTCTTCCTGACCCACTTGCTCAGAATGTAATAACTATGTGCAGTGGGATTAGTAGCATTGGTGTTGGTGCTGATGGTGGTGATGAAAATGATGCCGATTATGAAACTATTATTTGCTGGCTGCTTTCCATGCATTATCTCATTTGATCCTTACAATTATCCTGAAGAGTGAGCTCTGTTATTATCCCTATTGAGTAAATGAGGACACTGGGCATTGAGAACCATCCTGTCCAAGATCACATCACTAGAAAATGATAGAACAAGGATTTGAACACAATCTTGCCTGGATTTTCAGCCCTCTGGACGGGGTCTGCATTTCTTCTAAGCATTTGCAGGTTGCCTTCCCTCTGGAGGTGGCTATCTTCCAACCTCACAGAGCCATACCTACCCTAGAAGCTCATTTCTAAAAGAGCCTGATTTTCTTTCAACATCTTAAACATACCAGAAAGAGCAGATCCCCTTGCCTGTCCTACTGTCTTTTAGAATGTGGAACACTGGAGCTTGTTGGAGCCTCAACTATCAGCCAGGGAGCTCTCCTGTAGAAGCCTGGCAAGGAGAAGGCTGTCCCGTAAGCCTCATTGCAGCAGCATGGGCATTGCTCTGTGTGGAATCCTGTAGACCAGCAGTAGATTAAGGTTCCAAGATACACAGATTTCAAAATTGAAGCAATAAAGCACATTTTTTTTTCCTCAGCTTGCAATTGCCCCTTAATTGGACCATGAATAGCAATTACACTATAAAGCCTAACAGGAATTTGTGGGTAATTAGAGTATGTCTTGTGCGGTGGGTTTTAATGGAGGAATCCAGCTAATCATTGAGTGGCTTTCATCCTCCACCAAGTGATAAAATCATTATGAAATGCCTATCAATCACTAGGAGAAATTGCAAGTGTGATTTTTAATTCCTGCTAGAGTAGGACTGAGAAGCCTGGGAAACCTCACCCCGCCCAGAAGGTTCTGTGTGTGTCCTTGAAGAAGGGGGAGAAACAGAAGTACAGTTGCTCCTATGATCTGAGAATGCGGTGTCCTGTCTGTAGCCACTTTAGGTACATTGTCTATTTTGATCCTCGGAATGGCCTTGTGTGTAGCATATCTTTATGCTGATAGCACAGGCAAAAACACTAAAACTGAGTAATTTACCCAAACCCATAAAGCTAGGAAGTTACAGATCCCAAATTTAAATCCAGGTGTTTTAACCCCCAAAGTGTATGACCTTTCAAATCTACTTAATCATTCAACGTTTGTTGGACAGCTACTGTTGGACAAAAGTTTTTCATATATCATGCTATTTAATACTTTCCTTTTTTAAAAATTTCCTTTTAGAGACAGGGTCTCATTTCATTGCCCAAGCTGGAGTGCAGTGGCATGATCATGGCTCACTACAGCCTCAAACTCTAGTCTCAAGAGATCCTCTTTCCTCAGCCTTCCAAACAGCTGGAACTATAGATGTGCCCCACCATGCCTAGCTAATTTTTAAATATTTTGTAGACATAGGGTCTCGCTATGTCTCCCAGGTTGATCTCACACGCCTGGGCTCAAACAATCCTCCTGCCTCGGCCTCCCAAATCACTGGGATTGCATGTGTGAGCCACCATGCCCAGCTTTACTCAATACTTTCAATGGCTATGTAAGGTAGGTATTTTTTAAAATCACATTTACGAGTGAAAAAGTAGAATTAGGATAGAAGTGATAGTTCTCATGTTAGACTATCATCTTCTTTCACCTTTCTTATCATGCACATGTACATGCACGTATGCACACACTTCTTCCATTCCTGAATACATTTTCCAGTAGTGGAGGCCACATGTCTTTGTGCTCTCTCAAAATCAGGCCATTAGACAAAAATACGAGAGACGGTCTTAAAAGCACCACCATGTGAATGGAGAAATTACACAAGGAAGGATGTCAATCAACAAAGGATAAGTTAGCAAACCAGCTACTAATGTCAGAGTCAGGAGACTGGGGCCTCAGGAAAACTAAAAAAAATAGGAACCCTCATCAGCATTACCTCACAAAAGGACAACAGTGTGGGTATTCATCTACCAACTTCGTCAGTCATAATTGAGGAGTCCTGGAGGTGGGCTAGTCAATTCTCCTGTGCTTGTGACAAGGAGAGTTTGTGACAAGGAGAGCAAAATGAGTTCCAGAGCAAGCAAAGGCCCTCAGCTACAGAATTCAGGCACTGAGAAGTGGTAAAGATGGGGTGGAGTACCAGTCAACATGCGAAGAAACAAACTGACCTTCTACAAGCCAAGAAGTAAAGAGGAGGCAACAGAAAGCACAGCTTTGGAATCAGACGGTCCTGGCTAGGCATACTTGCTGGGCCATTTGCTGGCTCTAATGGACTTGGGCTAACTTGCTAATCTTCTTTAAGTGTAGGTTAACACACCGGTGAGCCAGGGAAACTGACATCACATATCACAGGGGGATGTCGGGGGGACATCATACATCACAGGGGGCATTAGAAGACTCCGGGGGATAACATCTGTCAGATCTCAACACTGCACTTACCTGTCCTGCAGTTGCTGCTCAAGATATATTAATTCACCTGCCCCTTGAAAACTGCCTTAAACCAACAATAAGAGGTGGTTTCTGTTCTAGTCAAAGCCTCAAGTAATTCTTCATTTGTAGACTCTAAATCAGTAAATATTATTTGGGGGTTCATGGGTTCCTTTGAAAATCAATTGAAATCTACTAGCTCCCATTCCAGAAATACACACATAAGGCATTTCTTGCAGAAACAGAAGAGGTACTTCCACGATTATCTGGGGAATCAATGTGTAATTAGAAGTACATTTAGTGAATTTGCTCTATCTTGCCTGCTGTGAGAATTCTCCAAAGTTGTAATGCTGACAGTGATGTAAGCCTGTGTGGACCTTGGAAAAGAACCATTCTGAATGGCGTATGAGAGTGACTGAGGGCCAGTTAGGACCTATTTCCTGTATCATGGTTCCCGGGAGCATCCGGGCCACATGCTTCAATGGGACAAAAGTATTTGTAAATTATCTGCCCAGTTCAGCTTTGGGCCATTGGTTTCCCTTCATGTCAGCATCCTTCCAGAAAATGATTTAGGTCATGCTCAAGGATAAATGCTGACTAGTTTATTTTCAGCTCTCTGCTATAAGAAAAGAAGTGATAGAAAATAGAAGCCAAGGTTGGAATTTCTTAATACTATGGTCTGAATGTTTGTATACCCCTCAAATTTAGATGTTGAGATCTTCATCTCCAAGGTGATGGTATTAGGAAGTGTGGCCCTTAAGTTGTGCTATGATTTGAATGTGTCCCTTCCAAAACTCATGTGTTGAAACTTAATCCTCATTGTGGTGATATTAAGAGGTGGAGTCTATAAGAGGTGATTAGGCCATGAGGGCTATACCTTCATGAATGGATAAGTCTCTTATAAACAGGGTTCAAGGGGGCAAGTTTGCTTCTGCTCTTCCACCATGTGAGGACACTGTGTTCACTCCTTTTTGCTTTCTGCTTTTTGCCACATGAGGCTTCTGCCATGAGAAGGACCTTATCAGACATCAAATCTTCCCACACCTTGATATTGGACTTCCCGGCCTCCAGAACTATAATAAATAAATTTCTGTTATTTATAAATTACCCAGTCTCTTTATAAATTAAACAGATTCACAGTGATTAGGTGATTGGGAAGAACCTTCATGAATGCGATGAGTGCCCTTATAAAATATTCCTGAGAAAGACTTCTCACCCCTTCCACTGTGTGAGGAAGAAGGTGCTTTCTATAAGCCAAAAAGTAGACCATCTCCAGACACCAAGCCTGCCTTGATCTCAGACTCCCCAGGCTCTAGAACTTTGAGGAATGAATGTCTATTGTATATAAGTTACCAGTCTATTGTGTTTTGTTACAGCAGCCCAAATGGGCTAGGACACTTAACCCGGCTAAGAGGTGTCAGTCTTCCATGACTAAGACACTTAACCTGGCTAAGAAGTGTCCAATCATTCCAACAATGAATGCCTATTGTTTATAAGACACCAGTCTATTGTATTTTGTCACAGCAGCCCAGAAGGACTAAGACACTTAACCTGGCTAAGAGGTGTCAGTCTTCCATGAAAAAGAAACCAATCTGCTAACATCTTGAATCTAAATCTTGGCTTGTTCCTTTGTGGAAAATAAACCTCCACATAGGGGTGATTATAATATTCACTACCTTTTTACAATTAAAGTCCTATATGTTTCTTGCAGGGACTCGTCTTCTCCACCAATCAGCATAGGTTATAACTACACAGCACTGGGACTCATAACTTACTTGACATTGCCTTGTGTCCTCATTTTTCTTCTCCCTTTATTCCCTTCTGCAATATTCCAAGACACAGAGACCTCCTCTGCACCTTCAGAAGAGTAGCCCTCTTATTTTTACTTTGTGCCATGTAACAATAGACTTTGTACCGCTAGGACTCTGAGTGATCAAAGAGGGACAACTTAGCCATAAGTTTACCGCAGAGCAATCCCCCTGCTTGGCTCCCTTTCCATGCAAGAAGAACCTGCTGCCATCTGTATGGTGACAAGAAAAAGTGGCTAAGGGACTGTTTAAGTCACTATATAAGAATTTATTCTGCCTTCAGAGATTAAAAAAGGGCACATTTCATGTCTTTTCTACATCTTCCCTGTTTCTCTCTTACTTTTATTTGTCCTCAATAAAGTATACAGTTATCAACAAACCTCACAAATGTCATGCAGCAAGGGAGCACACAAAAGGCACAAGAGTGACAGAAAAATAGAAAGAACTTCATGCCCCCCTTACAGTCCGCACTGTCCCCTCCTGCTCCCTGGAGGTCAGCATGTTGTGGAGCTATAAGAACATAGGCTTAGGAACCAGAGAGATTTGAGTCAGAGAACTGAGTCTCAACTTATGAGCTACGGAACCTGGGCAAACCCTTTTCTAAGTGTCTGTTTCTTCATTAGCAAAGTGACAACACTCACACCTGTCCAGATTGTTGTGAAAAGTGCGTGAAATAATATATGTGAAATTTGGGGTGTATTATTGGTGCCCAATAGATGTGAAGGCTCTTGCTCTACCTCGCTGGGTTCTGGGAAGTCTATATTATCTTTTTCATACCACATTCCTATGAATCCCCTAGAAGTAGAAAAACACATTTTGTTGAAGGATGTATGACTATAGGAAACCTACCTGGTCTCCTTACACCTTGCTGTGACCTTATGATAGGGCCGTCAGGTAAAATACAGGATATCCAGTTGAATATGTTTTAGTTAAGTGTTTCCAAATATTGAATAGAATGTACTTACATTATTAAAAAATGTGTTGTTTATCTGAACTTCAAATTTAACTAAATGGTTTGTATTTTTATTTACTAAGTCAGGCAACCTATGTGTGCATGTATCTCAGTACTCCAAGTTTCTTTGCCAGGTTGAGGAATAGAAGAGCTCAAGGGCACCATCCAAATTAGGTTGACCTACTTCGGATCCCAAGGCCTGATGACTGTCCTGCGTAATCTTAATCATGTTTTAGGCAACTTTGGAAACATATTAACAAGCTTCAGGCAAGCAGGCGCAAATATCCTTTTATGATATGTAGATTTGCCAAAAGCAATGCAATAGCAAAACAAAAACAGAGCAGCTAGAACCACGTAAATAAACTATGCTACCTCTTCATTCGGAGACATCAATCTGTAAAGGAAATTTAAAATTTTTGTTATAAGAGTACAGAGATATATTTTTATGTTATGTAGATTTGCCAGCAGCAATATAAAAGCAAAATGAATACAGAGTGGCTAGAACCCATGGAAGGCTTCTACTTCTATATACAAGAGCGTTAATCTCTGAAGGAAATTTTAATTTTTTTGTTTGTTTTAAGAGTCTTTGTCTATGTTAACATAAGAGAGTGGAGAAGAAAACTTCCAGAAGGACAGATAAGAGTTGTCCAAATAGATAATCAAATATGTCCCAAATGTCTGATTTGTGGCTATTTTCCTTTTAGAGGAAGGTGGTTCTTTGGAGAGAGAGAGAAAAGCAAATAGACATTTAGAAGGATATCTAATGGGAAAATCTGAGAACATAGACTGGACGCCACACTCTAGATTATTTTAAGCATCTCCAAGTTCGCTCTTCCCTTGTTGTTTCAGATCTACTGTGGTGTGACAACCCTCCCTCTGTGCCTCCCCAAATGGCTTAAAAACAATAATCACCATTTATTATCTCTCACAATGCTAAAGCTCACTTGGGTTTAATGTGCAGGTGCTTCTGTTCTTCATTTTGGTTGGCTGTGACTGCAATCATCTGCAGACTTGAGTCACTCAAATGGCTGATTTTGGTAGCATTGTTTGCTGGGACCTCAGCTGGGCTGTCAACTAGGGAGCATGGTTATCATTGACCTGAACTCTCCATATTGCTTGAGTTTCTCTCTGTGTAGCAACTGGGCTCTGAGAGAGTGTTTTCAGTGCACAAAAACTGCATATTCCTGAAGGTCTAGATTTCCAAGTTATGCAGGGTCTCTTCCACCGTATTCTATTAGTCAAAGTAGATCAAGAGGCCACCCCACATTCAAAAGGAGGGGAATATGGCTCACCTTTAGATGAGAAGAGTGGAGAAAACAAAGAAGTTAAGACCACCTTTAATTGTTCACAGTCCACACTGTGGCCACAAATTATTTATGCTTCTTCCAAAGGAAAACATACTCCCCCACACCCTAAAAAACAAAAAAATTGTATCCAATTATGACATCAGATTAAGGCTTGAAGGCCAGGATCTTTTCATTTATTCAGGTCCAAGAGTTTATGAGAAACTGACCCTGAGGTGTCTTTCTGCGGGGGTAGGTCCTTTAGTATGTTTTTTCTTTAGTTGTTGACCTTTGAAATAAAAAGACATAACCAAACATACAATGATGGGGCAAGTATAGGACAACTGCAATAGAAACTCATGTTCAAAGGGAGGCACACAAACATCACTGCTCCACGGCAATTCTAGACTGTGGCTGCAACTGGGCATGTGTCTTTCCCTTCCTCTCTCCATCCCTTCTCCCTCTTTTCCTTCCTTCCTTCTTTCCTTCCTTCCTTCCTTCCTTCCTTCCTTCCTTCCTTCCTTCCTTCCTTCCTTCCTTCCTTCCTTCCTTCCTTCTTTCCTTCTTTCCTTCCTTCCTTCCTTCCTTCCTTCTTTCCTTCCTTCCTTCCTTCCTTCCTCCCTCCCTCCCTCCCTCCCTCCCTCCCTCCCTCCCTCCCTCTCTCTCTCTCTTTCTCTCTTTCGCTCTTTCTTTCTTTTGATAGGGCCTCCCTCTGTCGCCCTGGCTGGAGTGCAGCAGTGCAATCTCAGCTCACCACAACCTCCACCTCCTGGGCTCAGGTGATCCTCTCACCTCAACCTCCCGAGTAGCTGGAACTACAGTCATACACCACCATTCCCAGCTAATTTGTGTATATTTTGTAGAGAGAGGGTTTCACCATGTTGTCCAGGCTGGTCTTGAACTCCTGAGCTCAAGTGATCCACCTGCCTTGGCCTCCCAAAATGCGGGGATTACAGGTGTGAGCCACCGCACCCAGCCGCTGGGCATGTGTCTTAAGTCCCCATGCTCTGGGGGCAGGGGATGTGTACTGATTAGAATTCAGTCTTGCTCCCTGGTGATAGTTCTCCTTAGATCTTAACTTTGTTGACTTGGCCCTCCATTTCTCTGAATCATCTCTTCTGTATTGACTATATTTTATTATTTACTGTATTCTTGATGCTCTGGCATCTGGGGACTCAGTCCTGGAGAAACTACTCCTCCCACAGCAAGGTAATTTCTAGTGACTGCAAATAACTTCCCTGGGAACATGCCTTTGATATATGAACTAACCAGCCATCTTTTTTATCAAACTCTTACACACCAGGCCAACATTCCCCCTGCCACAAATCATCCCAGAACTACATCACAGACAACAAGGAACCACCCCTGCAGCCCAGAGTCTGCCCAAATTTATTCACGCTATCAAATCTTGAGCTTATTTAATGTAACTACCCTGTCTCCTCTGTTCCTTCCGGCAGAAACCCCCAAAAAAGGTTGTGGGCCGTGCTCCCCATCCTGTCCTTCTCAAACCTCCTGACTGTCCCTGATGCTTCTCCATGTGGCCCTGCATAACATGCTATGCCTCCTGTCTCTAGGAATCTGTGAGTATAAACCCCTTCCTTCATGACGATCATTCCTGTGTCTGCTGTCTTATCATACCTGATTAAAACAAATTCTGGGAACATTTGAATACATTTCCTTTTAACTAAGAAATAGTTTATGTTGGCTGGGCGCGGTGGCTCACGCCTGTAATCCCAGCACTTTGGTTGGCCGAGGCGGCTGGATGACGAGGTCAGGAGTTCAAGGCCAGCCTGGCCAAGATGTTGAAACTCGTCCCTACTAAAAATACAAAATTTACCCAGATGCCGTGGCAGGTGCCTGTAATCCCAGCTACAGGGCAGGAGATTAATTTGAACCCGGGCATCAGAGGTTGCAGTGAGCTGAGATCACACCACTGCACTACAGCCTGTGTGACAGAATGAGACTCCATCTAAAAAAAAATAATAAAGAAAGAAAGAAAGAAATAGTTCATCTTTACTGTAGAAATAGCTTTCTCAGGCTGCTTCCTGTCTATAAAAGTTTGGGCATATGGAGGCCTCCTCATTTCCTACTAGTCAGGGTTCAATCAGGGAAGGAAATTCACGATGAGTACTGTGGAATAAGGAATTTATTATAGGATGTAGACTTGCCACAGCTGTAGGAGGTCTGGATGGTAAGTGAAGGTCTAGAAGAGGAAGCTGGTTGATCAGAGGAGAGTCACAAACTGGGTTTCCTGGAGAAATGCAGCAGGTGGACAGGATGCAGCTTGCTGAGAAAGCAACAAAGTAGACTGTGCAGAGAACGTGCAGGGGATGTCTATGGAAAGTTGTTGAATTTTTGTGGCTTCTGTCTTCGAGGAGCTGCAAGCAAGTGCCTGATGGGTGGCTGGGACCACTCTTGGTTAGCAGAGCTAGCATCTGGAAGAAGACCTGGACACAGTGCAGAGGGGCAGTTGTAAGTAAGTCACCAGGCACCTCTGCGATAGATTTTCACCAAATCTTTGGCCCATTTATCTTTACTTTAAACATTCATATTTCCCCTGCTTTGCTGCAGACTGGGGGTTCCCAGGCCTGCGACGTGAGACTTTATTTCTTCTTTCCTTGCCTCTTTGTGGACAGAATTGATTCAAAGCCTCTCACTCTTACTCTCTTAACTTTAGCTTCCTGCACTTTTGCCTGTGGTCCCGGAGATAAAATTTAGTTAATAGAACTGAATATAATTTAAATTCTGAGCTCCCTTGAGTTCATTCATCCCTTTCCTTTCCCTCATCCCTCCCTTTCTTCTTGTCTTTCTGCCTTCTGTCCTTTCTTTATCCAATGCCTAAATTGGATAAAGACTACCTATGATGTACCTAACCCTGTGCTAGGTACTGGGGCAGATCACAATATGAGTAACAGTTGTGTCTTCACTTATCTGTGTCTGCCTCCCTTGATCACCCATCCAACATTTTGAGGTAGTATTTGCAGGACTTTGTGCTGGTGCTGAGGAGGCTCCCAGCTCACTTTCTTGCAAAGTACATAAGACAACAACACTTACTAACAAGCAAAGTAGATATTTCAAAGGCCATTTAAAAGGAACTGTACTTTAAAGGATACATTAAAGCCAGATGATAGGAGTCCTTTAATGTTTGTCTAAAGTCTTGGGCCTCTTGGGGGCCTAATTTAAAGTCATTAAAGACTTTTGAGCTGGGGAAAGCTAAGGTAAGAGTTGAACTTTAGGAAAATTTATAAGGCAATGCCATGGAAACATTAGGAAATGGGGATGACTGGAGTTAGGCTTATCGGTTACTAGTTGGGGGCTGAGGAAGGGAGAACCATCACTGAATCATGTGTTAAATAAACCTCAGAGCTCGGGTGTACATGACCCAGGGCTGCCCGCAGATATCTCTGAGCTTCCACAGCTGCAGGCATGAGAGGTCCTGGGGACTGTCGTGCCATCTTGTTGATGTTAGGGCTTCAAGACTCTAGAGCCAGGGTTTTAAGGCCTGTTGGAAGGCAGAGACTATGCAAGACTTAGGAGACAATGTCACACAAGACAAATGTACTTGGTCACACAAAGGCAGTAAACTCTTCTCTTGCCTGTGTTCCCTCTGACAAATGAGCCATTTCTTGCCACCAGATCAATAGTCACTGAGTTAAAGAACTGTTGGAGATAATTTTTAACTCAGTGGAGCCTATTTTCTATTAATCATGCTTATTTTTACATCCATTTATTCACAAATATTGGATAAAATGTGTGCTGTTACCCCAGGATATGCAGCACATGGATGGTGGTGAAGGTCAGGGTGAGCTGGGAAGGAAAACAGTGTCCATGCCAGGAAATCCTTTAGGGAGTAGGTCCTGGTAGTACAGAGGGCCCACATATCAGGCTGAGTCTCCATGTGTCCATGGTAAAATAATAAAAATTAGGACCATTTTGTGAGCTTTTCAGAGAACAAAATATATGAGTCATGTAAAGACTTTTTTAATTTTAAGATATCTTTCCTGTTGTTGGTTAGTTTTTCTTTTATCCAGTAAAATGATAGTGACTGCAGATGGTAGTCTCTCTTTTCTTTTCTTTCCTTTTCTTTCTTTCTGTCTCTCTCTTTCTTTCTTTTCTTCTTTCTCTCTTTCTTCTTTCTTTCTTTCTCTCTCTTTCTTCGTTTTCTTTCTCTCTCTTTTCTTCTTTCTTTCTTTCTCTTTTTCTTTCTTCCTTTCTTTCTCCCTCTTCCTCATTTCCCTCCCTCCCTCCCTCTCTTCCTTTCCCTTCCCTTCCCTTCTCCTTCCTTCCTTCCTTCCTTCCTTCCTTCCTTCCTTCCTTCCTTCCTTCTTTCCTTCCTTCCTCCCTTTCTTCTTCCCTTCCTTCTTTTTTTCTTTATCTTTTTCTTTCTTTTTATATAAAAAAATTCCCTTACTTAAGAAAATAAAATACTGGCACCTTTATGCTAATGCCGTCCCTCCCTCCCTGGCCCATGACACTGAGGTAGAAATCACTACTTTGGAAAATAAAAGGTTGTAAATGGTTTTATCTTGTTCAGATATAAATGGTTTTATCTTGTTCAGATGTTTACTGTAGACTTGTAAAAGCGATATTGGCATTCCCATCAAGTTTCTGCTTGATAGGAATAAGGAAGGATGTCTAGTATGTTATCGTCTGACATGCTGAATCAGGATCCCAAATTTTCTGAAAAAATTGCCAGTTCCATCAATAAATGGATTATAGGGGGCGGAGCAAGATGGCCGACTAGGAACAGCTCCAGTCTCCAACTCCCAGCGTGAGCGACACAGAAGACCAGTGATTTCTGCATTTTCAACTGAGGCAAACAGGGTCTGGAGTGGACCTCAAGCAATCTCCAACAGAGCTACAGCTGAGGGTCCTGACTGTTAGAAGGAAAACTATCAAACAGGAAGGACACCTACACCAAAACCCCATCAGTACATCACCATCATCAAACACCAGAGGCAGATAAAACCACAAAGATGGGGAAAAAGCAGGGCAGAAAAGCTGGAAATTCAAAAAATAAGAGCGCATCTCCCCCGGCAAAGGAGCGCAGCTCATCGCCAGCAACGGATCAAAGCTTGACGGAGAATGACTTTGACGAGATGAAAGGCGAAGGCTTCAGTCCATCAAACTTCTCAGACCTAAAGGAGGAATTACGTACCCAGTGCAAAGAAACTAAAAATCTTGAAAAAAAAGTGGAAGAATTGATGGCTAGAGTAATTAATGCAGAGAAGGTCATAAACGAAATGAAAGAGATGAAAACCATGACACGAGAAATAGGTGACAAATGCACAAGCTTCAGTAACCTACTCGATCAACTGGAAGAAAGAGTATCAGCGATTGAGGATCAAATGAATGAAATGAAGCGAGAAGAGAAACCAAAAGAAAAAAGAAGAAAAAGAAATGAACAAAGCCTGCAAGAAGTATGGGATTATGTAAAAAGACCAAATCTACGTCTGATTGGGGTGCCTGAAAGTGAGGGGGAAGATGGAACCAAGTTGGAAAACACTCTTCAGGATATCATCCAGGAGAACTTCCCCAACCTAGTAGGGCAGGCCAACATTCAAATCCAGGAAATACAGAGATCGCCACAAAGATACTCCTCGAGAAGAGCAACTCCAAGAACATAATTGCCAGATTCACCAAAGTTGAAATGAAGGAAAAAATCTTAAGGGCAGCCAGAGACAAAGGTCGGGTTACCCACAAAGGGAAGCCCATCAGACTAACAGCAGATCTCTCGGCAGAAACTCTACAAGCCAGAAGAGAGTGAGGGCCAATATTCAACATTCTTAAAGAAAAGAATTTTAAACCCAGAATTTCATATCCAGCCAAACTAAGTTTCATAAGTGAAGGAGAAATAAAATCCTTTACAGATAAGCAAATGCTTAGAGATTTTGTCACCACTAGGCCTGCCTTACAAGAGACCCTGAAGGAAGCACTAAACATGGAAAGGAACAACCGGTACCAGCCATTGCAAAAACATGCCAAAATGTAAAGACCATCGAGGCTAGGAAGAAACTGCATCAACTAACGAGCAAAATAACCAGTTAATATCATAATGGCAGGATCAAGTTCACACATAACAATCTTAACCTTAAATGTAAATGGACTAAATGCTCCAATTAAAAGACACAGACTGGCAAACTGGATAAACAGTCAAGACCCATCAGTCTGCTGTATTCAGGAGACCCATCTCACACGCAGAGACATACATAGGCTCAAAATAAAGGGATGGAGGAAGATTTACCAAGCAAATGGAGAACAAAAAAAAAACAGGGGTTGCAATACTAGTCTCTGATAAAACAGACTTTAAACCATCAAAGATCAAAAGAGACAAAGAAGGCCATTACATAATGGTAAAGGGATCAATTCAACAGGAAGAGCTAACTATCCTAAATATATATGCACCCAATACAGGAGCACCCAGATTCATAAAGCAAGTCCTTAGAGACTTACAAAGAGACTTAGACTCCCATACAATAATAATGGGAGACTTCAACACTCCACTGTCAACATTAGACAGATCAACGAGACAGAAAGTTAACAAGGATATCCAGGAATTGAACTCATCTCTGCAGCAAGCAGACCTAATAGACATCTATAGAACTCTCCACCCCAAATCAACAGAATATACATTCTTCTCAGCACCACATCGTACTTACACCAAAATCGACCACGTAATTGGAAGTAAAGCACTCCTCAGCAAATGTACAAGAACAGAAATTATAACAAACTGTCTCTCAGACCACAGTGCAATCAAACTAGAACTCAGGACTAAGAAACTCAATCAAAACCGCTCAACTACATGGAAACTGAACAACCTGCTCCTGAATGACTACTGGGTACATAATGAAATGAAGGCAGAAATAAAGATGTTCTTTGAAACCAATGAGAACAAAGATACAACATACCAGAATCTCTGGGACACATTTAAAGCAGTGTGTAGAGGGAAATTTATAGCACTAAATGCCCACAAGAGAAAGCAGGGAAGATCTAAAATTGACACTCTAACATCGCAATTAAAAGAACTAGAGAAGCAAGAGCAAACACATTCGAAAGCTAGCAGAAGGCAAGAAATAACTAAGATCAGAGCAGAACTGAAGGAGATAGAGACACAAAAAACCCTCCAAAAAATCAATGAATCCAGGAGTTGGTTTTTTGAAAAGATCAACAAAATTGACAGACCACTAGCAAGACTAATAAAGAAGAAAAGAGAGAAGAATCAAATCGATGCAATTAAAAATGATAAAGGGGATATCACCACCGACCCCACAGAAATACAAACTACCATCAGAGAATACTATAAACACCTCTACGCAAATAAACTGGAAAATCTAGAAGAAATGGATAATTTCCTGGACACTTACACTCTTCCAAGACTAAACCAGGAAGAAGTTGAATCCCTGAATAGACCAATAGCAGGCTCTGAAATTGAGGCAATAATTAATAGCCTACCAACCAAAAAAAGTCCAGGACCAAATGGATTCACAGCTGAATTCTACCAGAGGTACAAGGAGGAGTTGGTACCATTCCTTCTGAAACTATTCCAATCAATAGAAAAAGAGGGAATCCTCCCTAACTCATTTTATGAGGCCAACATCATCCTGATACCAAAGCCTGGCAGAGACACAACAAAAAAAGAGAATTTTAGACCAATATCCCTGATGAACATCGATGCAAAAATCCTCAATAAAATACAGGCAAACCGGATTCAGCAACACATCAAAAAGCTTATCCACCATGATCAAGTGGGCTTCATCCCTGGGATGCAAGGCTGGTTCAACATTCGCAAATCAATAAACATAATCCAGCATATAAACAGAACCAAAGACAAGAACCACATGATTATCTCAATAGATGCAGAAAAGGCTTTTGACAAAATTCAACAGCCCTTCATGCTAAAAACGCTCAATAAATTCGGTATTGATGGAACGTACCTCAAAATAATAAGAGGTATTTATGACAAACCCACAGCCAATATCATACTGAATGGGCAAAAACTGGAAAAATTCCATTTGAAAACTGGCACAAGACAGGGATGCCCTCTCTCACCACTCCTATTCAACATAGTGTTGGAAGTTCTGGCTAGGGCAATTAGGCAAGAGAAAGAAACCAAAGGTATTCAGTTAGGAAAAGAAGAAGTCAAATTGTCCCTGTTTGCAGATGACATGATTGTATATTTAGAAAACCCCATTGTCTCAGCCCAAAATCTCCTTAAGCTGATAAGCAACTTCAGTAAAGTCTCAGGATACAAAATTAATGTGCAAAAATCACAAGCATTCTTATACACCAGTAACAGACAAACAGAGAGCCAAATCAGGAATGAACTTCCATTCACAATTGCTTCAAAGAGAATAAAATACCTAGGAATCCAACTTACAAGGGATGTAAAGGACCTCTTCAAGGAGAACTACAAACCACTGCTCAGTGAAATAAAAGAGGACACAAACAAATGGAAGAACATACCATGCTCATGGATAGGAAGAATCAATATCGTGAAAATGGCCATACTGCCCAAGGTAATTTATAGATTCAATGCCATCCCCATCAAGCTACCAATGAGTTTCTTCACAGAATTGGAAAAAACTGCTTTAAAGTTCATATGGAACCAAAAAAGAGCCCGCATCTCCAAGACAATCCTAAGTCAAAAGAACAAAGCTGGAGGCATCACGCTACCTGACTTCAAACTATACTACAAGGCTACAGTAACCAAAACAGCATGGTACTGGTACCAAAACAGAGATATAGACCAATGGAACAGAACAGAGTCCTCAGAAATAATACCACACATCTACAGCCATCTGATCTTTGACAAACCTGAGAGAAACAAGAAATGGGGAAAGCATTCCCTATTTAATAAATGGTGCTGGGAAAATTGGCTAGCCATAAGTAGAAAGCTGAAACTGGATCCTTTCCTTACTCCTTATACGAAAATTAATTCAAGATGGATTAGAGACTTAAATGTTAGACCTAATACCATAAAAATCCTAGAGGAAAACCTAGGTAGTACCATTCAGGACATAGGCATGGGCAAAGACTTCATGTCTAAAACACCAAAAGCAACGGCAGCAAAAGCCAAAATTGACAAATGGGATCTAATTAAACTAAAGAGCTTCTGTACAGCAAAAGAAACTACCATCAGAGTGAACAGGCAACCTACAGAATGGGAGAAAATTTTTGCAATCTACTCATCTGACAAAGGGCTAATATCCAGAACCTACAAAGAACTCAAACAAATTTACAAGAAAAAAACAAACAACCCCATCAAAAAGTGGGCAAAGGATACGAGCAGACATTTCTCAAAAGAAGACATTCATACAGCCAACAGACACATGAAAAAATGCTCATCATCACTGGCCATCAGAGAAATGCAAATCAAAACCACAATGAGATACCATCTCACACCAGTTTGTATGGCGATCATTAAAAAGTCAGGAAACAACAGGTGCTGGAGAGGATGTGGAGAAATAGGAAAACTTTTACACTGTTGGTGGGATTGTAAACTAGTTCAACCATTATGGAAAACAGTATGGCGATTCCTCAAGGATCTAGAACGAGATGTACCATATGACCCAGCCATCCCATTACTGGGTATATACCCAAAGGATTATAAATTATGCTGCTATAAAGACACATGCACACGTATGTTTATTGCGGCACTATTCACAATAGCAAAGACTTGGAATCAACCCAAATGTCCATCAGTGACAGATTGGATTAAGAAAATGTGGCACATACACACTATGGAATACTATGCAGCCATCAAAAAGGATGAGTTTGTGTCCTTTGTAGGGACATGGATGCAGCTGGAAACCATCATTCTTAGCAAACTATCACAAGAACAGAAAACCAAACACCGCATGTTCTCACTCATAGGTGGGAACTGAACAATGAGATCACTTGGACTCGGGAAGGGGAACATCACACACCGGGGCTATATCATGGGGAGGGGGGAGGGGGGAGGGATTGCATTGGGAGTTATACCTGATGTAAATGATGAGTTGATGGGTGCTGACGAGTTGATGGGTGCAGCACACCAACATGGCACAAGTATACATATGTAACAAACCTGCACGTTATGCACATGTACCCTAGAACTTAAAGTATAATAATAATAAATAAATTTAAAAAAAATAAAAAAAATAAAAAAAATAAAATAAAATAAAATAAAATTATATTCCGGCCAGGCACGGTGGCTCACGCCTGTAATCCCAGCACTTTGGGAGGCCAAGATGGGTGGATCACCAGGTCAGGAGATCGAGACCATCTTGGCTAACACGGTGAAACCCCGTCTCTACTAAAAAAAAAAGTACAAAAAATTAGCCGGTCGTGGTGGCGGGCGCCTGTAGTCCCAGCTACTTGGGAGGCTGAGGCAGGAGAATGGCGTGAACCCCAGAGGCGGAGCTTGCAGTGAGCCGAGATCGCGCCACTGCACTCCAGCCTAGGTGACAGAGCCAGACTCTGTCTCAAAAAATAAAAAATAAATAAATAAAAACAAAAATAAAAAAATAAAATTATATTCCTTAGAAAAAAAATTAAAAAATAAAAAATAAAATAAAATAAAATAAATGGATTATGGAAATGGCTGACAACACAGAGGAAGGTGGTGGTTCAGGTCTAGGCAGCATGGTTCACATCATGGCTAGACACTGGGTCTAGACCAGGCCAGTGTACTCCAAGAGCAACACTGACAGACGGACAGAGTCCAGGGAAGAGTGTCCAGGATGCTGGAGCCATCATTTTAGAACAGAAAACAGTGAAAGACTCTGCTGTTTCACAAGGAATGAGGTGGAGTGGGGCAACAAGGAGAGAGTAGCCTAAGGGTGCTCATAAATAATGTTATCCCATTGTATGATGAATACATTTGAACTTTTTGTGGGACCCACCAGGGGGCAGAACTAAGGATAGTGGATGGAAACTAAAAAATTCCAGTTAGGTTTTATTAGAAAAAAAAATCATGCAGATATTATCATTTTCCCCAAATGGAATATATTGCTGCTTTGTCGAATTCCTCAGTTAATTTCTAGCTCCTCAATGACCAGACCTCATCTTATCTGCATCCAGCACCGTGCCTGGCTCTTAGTGAGGGACGAGTGAGTGAGTTCACTGCTTTGCTCTTGCTTTGTGTCCAGCATGGCAATTTCTCCTAAAATTCTTTTTGAGCTCACTCAGTATTGTTGATCCACAGGTAAACACTGCCCAGCACTCCCCAATCTTAACCTGTGTTTCCTGATGTACATGACTTTTTAAAGCTAAAAACAGCCCTGTGCCTCAGTTTCTCCATGTGTACCCAAATTAATCCCCAGGATTCCATGAGCCTAAAAATGGTGAGTATGTGGGGATGTATAAAGGACAGAATGTTTTGTGACACTGCCCTTTCTGCCACTTGTTGGCATTGACTGGTAATGATCGAGGCTCAATGGAACTGAGCAGAAACAGCAGGGAGGCTATAAGGCAGCTTGTGAGGGGTCAGGAAAGGTTTAGCAGAGGAGCTGTTATTTGTACTGAATTTGCTAAGTGGGTAGAGGCTTGGGGCAGGAGGTGAGAGTGAAGCGCATTGGCAGAGTTGAAGTGTTAGGAATGAGATGGTTTGTAGAAGCTGAAGAAAGAAGTCAATTTTGAGCACAGATTTTGAAGGAAAGAGGTTAAAGCGATGGAGTCAAGGCTATAAAAATTAATGAGTGATTGGGATGGTCCTCCAGGGCAGACTAAGGGGTGAGTAGCATCCTGGGGGGAACTGCGCTTCTTCTCGGGGTGGTCTCTTCTGTGGACCATGGAGACTTCTAATGCATGATTTTCACATCTTTAAAACCCACATTACTTAGGTAATCTTAGGTAATCCAAGTATGATGCATCTAAGGGGCTACCATACAACAACTGGTATGCTGTCTGCCATCTAAGAGATGGAGCATGGCAAATCATGTCAGAAAAAGACCTTTATTTTTCCTTTTGAAACAAAGGTTTCCCTCTTCTCTTTTCTGCCTGTTTCTCTCATTTTGTTGGCAATAGAATCACAAATTTGACAAATGAGCAGGTGAACTGCCTTCAGCCTAACAACAAAGGCAGTTAAAAAAATGTTATTACAGAAGTGAGCTTAGCTTTAGCAAATCCTCCTGCCTTCTAAATCTGTGACATTTCAGGCAAGCTTCCATTGTGGACTGTAAACACTGCAAACCACTGTCCCTTTACCTTGCAAGCCTCTTAAAACTGAGAATCTGTCGGAATCATGTTCTGATAATTTTTTTTAAAAAAGATTCTCCTCACATCACATGCTCATTAGGAGGTATTATAACTTTACCGAAAATTGACTTCAGAAATTGGGAAAAGGCTGTCCTAGGGCCATCAACATAAAAGACTTAAGGACCCCCAAACAGTTTTAATGACTAAATTAGAAGCCACAGCCTGAGTCCAGGAATAGATTTCTTTCCTTGTCTTTTTCAGTAGAAAGAACCAGAAAAATAATTATTCTTAAAGCCATCAGAGCAAGAAAGGATTGTCCAGAAAGGATGGCAGTGTGGGGATAATGCCAAGCAGAAAATTTGCAATTCATCTGCATGATGAACACACCCAGGCAGCCTGGCCCTACCACATGTGCTACAGTGGAGGACTGGCTGCTCAGACAGGGATGGTGTGGAATCATGAGAAAGCAGACATGAAGATGAGGTCCCTCATCTGTGCCACACCCACCCATGCCTGAGCCCTGCCCCACACGGGGCTTGTAACACTTTTCATAAGAAAATGACCTCACAAATAAGACTCCTCTTCCTCTCCTCCTTTTTTTTTTTTTTTTTTTTTTTTTTTTTTTTTTGAGATGGAGCCTCGTTCTGTCACCCAGACTGGAGTGCAGTAGCATGATCTCGGCTCACTGCAACCTCTGCCTCCCAGGTTCAGGCGATTCTCCTGCCTCAGCCTCCTGAGTAGCTGGGACTACAGGCGCGCACCACCACGCCCGGCTAATTTTTGTATTTTTAGTAAAGATGGGATTTCACCATATTGGCCAGGCCAGTCTTGAACTCGTGACCTCGTAATCTGGCCACCTCGGCCTCCCAAAGTGCTGGGATTACAGGTGTGAGCCACCCGACCCAGCTACCCCTTCCCCTCCTTTACCCATCATGACCATCTAGATGCTCTGGGGCTCATCACCTCACCCACGGGGCTCTGCAGCCTTCTTGGAAGGTGATCCTCATGTGCTAACACAGTTCCACCAGCTTCCTCAAGTTTTACTCACCAGCTTCCCTATCTTTTGCCTCTTGTCATTTTCTTTCCTTCTCATCTTTTGCCTCCAATAGTGACTCTTAATAATTCCAAATAAATATGACGCTGCAGAGCATACTGCTCAAGGCAGTGACATGTCCATGGGTACAAGTATTAGTTATTCAACAAGTACTCCTGCTAGGACTTATCCAACACTTAACCAGTATGGCACCAAATGCATTAATACAGTGCTTTGTTTTATTCTCATAAGAAACCTGGGAGGAAACAAGTTATCATCCATTCGTAGTTGAGGGAATGGAAAGGCTAGATAACATGCCCAAAGTGGTGGCACTGGTGAGTGGCACAACCAGGTTTGGGAGCCAGTGTCCTGACTCTAAGCCATCTCAGTACATCGTCACACTGGAATCCTGACAGCGGGCAGGTTACAAACCACCCCTTGCAGGGATCACACGCCCCAGTGGACATGATGCCCAAGATGCCCCTCCGGTATCCTTTGACGTCGGTCATTCTGACAAGTCTGATTTTCTGGATTTAATTTTGGTGACTCTTGATGAAAAGAATGAGAGAGGTGCCACCAGAGCTTGCCAGAACCAGAACTAGAGGGGCATTTTCTAGGGCTCACGCTGCAGTGAACATGGGTTTCAGGTGCACCCAGGGTGGGGCCTGCCTCCCAGAAAAGCTACTCCCAGGCTGGGTAAACACTCTGAGCTTCAGTTTCCTCAGGGAAATAACACCTTCCTAAAGTGGTGAGGCTTAAAGAAAATCAGGTATATAAAAGACTGAGCAGACACTTGTCACAAACGGTGTGTCCAGAAAACATGTCTCTCCCTCATTCCTTTTTCTCAGTAACCTGCAGGCCTCTATGGGGAGTGGAATGCTTTCCTGTGGCATGGCCAGAAGGAGGGGCTCATGGCCCTCAGAGATGCTTGGCCAGTCATGGCTCACAGGGCGGTTTCCTTCCTGGGAGGGTCTGGCTCTGTGTAGTCATTGCTGGGCATTCATGCTCCTTCTGCCATCTTGGAGAGAAAGTTGGGGTTTTACTTTCAGAAAAGAAAAGTCCCTGTCATTATTATTTGGGGGAAGAAGGTGCAACCACAGTGATGCCTAAGAAATTGTGACCTGTTATTCAAACCAAAAGAGTAGGGGCAGGCTGAATATCTCCTTCCTTGGAGCCTTTACTGAAGACAGAGGATGAAATGGGAGAATTGCAGTGTTGGGGCCAGAAACTTAGGGTGGGGTGACCTCAGGCAAGTCACTCAACTGTTTTCAGCTCCTTCATTTACTCGTCTCTGAGTCGCTGATTCGGTGAGAGCTTTGAGAGTTACAGGAGAGAAGTATTTGGTACTGGCCTGATTGAGAGGAAAAGGTTAATGCGTGGGGCTCTCTTTTCCCCTTCATTTCCTGTTCATGCTCGGATTCAGGTCTCTGCAACGGAGTGTGCTCTGGCCTGAAGGATTTGGCAGGTTAACAAAGCGAGCCCTGAGTGCTGTTGGATCCAGGACTGTGCCGGTGAGAGATGCTCCTCGCTCGAGGTGCACGCCGCCTCCTGCGCAGAGGAAGCCCATGAAGGATGAGGCAGCTGCACCTCAGCGCCGCTCAGGGTGAGGGCAGGGAGGCAGAAAATCACACTCACCAGGAGCCATGCTTCATTTTCTGCGATACAACTTAGGGGCATCATCTTCAATCAGTGTCAGTCCCAGGAAGAGAAGGAGCCACTTTCTGTGTTCGCTCTGATTTCGCACAAAAGGAAAGCCTTGAAGAGGCGGTCCCTGTGCCTCTACTGTTCCCATTCGCACCGCCCCCATTCACAGGGCCCCTCACCTCCTCTGGATATGAACAAGGTGCAGCCCCCCGGCTGGGGGAGGCGAACTCTAACCCCGTTTCCACTTGTTTCAGAGGCGCTCTTTTTCTGTCTGGCACCGTGGGGCTTCGCGTGCCTGCCTCCTGCCCCTCATCTGGCCTCTAAGGGGCTCTACAAGTCCCCGTCCACCACCGCCAGCACCACTGCAGGCCCCGCTGCTGAGCCCTGCCACTCTCGGGACCTCCGTGATAGCCACTACTCCCGCAGTCCCTCTTTGCCTCACTTTTAAGGCTGAGAAAATTATCTTCCCAGCCGCAGATTTGTAGCCCTGTCTATGATCCCAACGTGGCACCTTGCTAAACTGCCTCACGTTCCTTGACCTGAGAGGCTGTCCATGTTGCTCAGGTCTTTAGATGGCTGCTTACTTTACGCAAGTCCATATGTGAAGCCCGAGCACAATCTGTGACGTTATTCCATAAGCCAGCCATTTCTCGCTGTCCATGGTCACCTACGTTGTCATAACAGGGCACCTGGTCTGTATGCTCATATCCCGCCCTCTCCCTGTGTACCTCCAGAGTCTGTCTCAGAGCAGCAGCAGCAGGGGGACACTCCAAACACAAGTGCTCACGAACTTCTGGTGGTGTTTCCTCTCTCTGAAAGGAGAGGTTTTTGGCACTCCAGCCTCTCAGTCCTCACCATCCCGTCTTGCCTCTGCCCATTCTCTGACTTTTTCTCCTACCCGTTCTCATTACTACTCCTTGCTGTCCTCACAAAGGGAAGGCACACCTCTGGAGCCCTCTTCTCCCAAAAACCCACTTGGTTTTCTTCATTTCCTTCTTCTTCTTCATATGTATATATATATATGTATGAAATCTATGAAATCCTGCTCTATTGCCCAGGATGGAGTGCTGGACTGCAGTGGGCTCACTGCAACCTCCACCTCCTAGGTTTAAGCAATTCTCTTGCCTCAGCCTCCTGAGTAGCAGGGACATGCCACCATGCTGGGCTCATTTTTGTGTTTTCAGTAGAGATGGGATTTCACCATATTGGCCAGGCTGGTCTCAAATTCCTGACCTTAAGAGATCTGCCTGCCTTGATCTCCCAAAGTGCTGGGATTATAGGTATAAGCCATCGCACCTGGACTCAAACATCATCTTTTTTTATTGAGGCCTTCAGAAGTGCTTTTTAAATTTTTCTTTTTGAGATGAAGTCTCATTCTGTGACCAGTGTGGAGTGTAGTGGAGCAACCATAGCTCACTGCAACCTTGACCTCCCAGGGTCAAGCAATCCTCCAACATCAGCCTCCCAAGTCACTGGAACTGCAGGCTCATACAACCACGCCTGGATAATTTTTAAATTTTTTGTAGAGACAGACTCTGGCTAAATTGGCCACTCTGTTCTTGAACTCCTGGCCTCCTGCTTCAGCCTCCCAAAGGGCTAGGATTATAGACGGGAGCCACCATGCTTGGCCAGGAGTACCTGCTTTTCAATTACAATCCATACCTCCTGCCTTGTGGCATCAATCGTTCTTATTCTCCTTCCTTGCTTTATTGTTTTTATTTTCACAGTACTTACCATTTTCCAACACACTATACTGGAAAATTTACTTATTTTTATCTGTGTCCTCCCAGTTGATTTTAAGCTCCACAAGAATGAGGGTTTTTATAGGTATCCTAGCACCTTGAACACTTCCTAGCACCTAGCGGGGACTCAATAAATGCACATTGAATAAATGGACTCTAATAACCACAGCCAAGAATGAGTCTCCATCCATTTTCTTGCAGTTTTATTCCTCACTACAGTGTACATGGCCTTGTGACTGGCCCTATAGGTTGCATATAGCAAGAAGATCATAAAGGCATGACCTCTTTCTTCAGGAGGCAAATCTATCCAGACTTCTTTTAAAGTCATTATTTATGCCCTAACTCTAACTAGATTTTTTATTACTGTAAGCCACTGGCTTTAAGGGAGTCTATGGCATGCAAATGGACTTGTACACACCTGATTCCTGTACAGGGTGCATGCTCTACTTGCTGACAGGTGGCTATCATGGAGATGAATGATGTCCCTGGTATGATTACACATTGTCAAGAAACTGCATTGGCTTAAAGCCTTTATTCAGAGGGAAGAGGAAAATCGGTCAAACTAGTTATTTGACAAGATATCAAAGACACAATCAGTTATTTGAAATGAAATTCCCTAACAATTGGGTTGGTTTTGTTTAGACACATGCCCTCCTTCTAACACTCTCTAAGGTATTCATATAACTAGTTCTTCAAGCACTTAAAGAATGAGCGCAACTTACCTAATTTACCTATCCTAAAACCAGAAAGTAACATTTGAAGGCAGACATGGAGGAAAAACTCCTAAACACTTCTCTATGCCAGTATTTGTGAACTTCAACAGTCATGATCAGATAGTGGCTTACATGGGGTTGGGATCAAATGCACTATGCATGCTGTTATGTATATCTCAGAATAGCCCTACCAGTGGGTTTTATTAACACATGTTGCTGACAAGGAAACAGGAGTGGAGAGGTTCGGCAGTTCTCCAAAGTCACTTGATAGGTAGTGTCAGGGCTTAGATTTTAACCAAGTACCGTTGAATTCTAAGCCCATATTCCTTTAGTGTTTCAATCTGTAATTCTGGTTCTCATTCATCCTCTTCTAGGTTAGTTCTGTGGCCAGTTGTATAAGAGCGATTTTAAAATAGCTAACAGCACAGAAGAAAAAGCAGATTAAACATTCAATTCCTTCTCCTTTGCTTGATGCTTGGAGTGTGGCTGCTCTCCAGCTATGTACACAAGCATTGTGGGGAGGAGGGTCAGCCATGCTTCAGTTAATATTCAAAGTCACCATTATCTATTTAATTCTATGTTAAGACTCATCCAATTACTAGAGAGAGAATTCTACTTTAAACTGTCTTAAAGAATAAAGGAAATGTATTGGGTCCCTCCAAAATCCCATGGTTCGAAACGACTTCAGCACTAGTGGAATATAGGTGCTCAACTATGACCTTAGGACTACGTCTCTATCTCATGTCTTTATTTTCCTTAATGTCAGTTTTTTGTCACCAACTTCCTCCTCCCCTAGAGGTGGCAAGTTCATCACAATTAGCTATACTTATCTTGCCTGGAAAATCCCAAGAGAAACAGATACTTTCTTTCCCAACATTTCCAGGAAAATCCAGGAGCTTAATCTCACTTGCCTGGCTTAGGCCATGTGTCTATCTCCAAAAGCATAAGGCGGCAAAGACAATGAAATAATCTGATTATCCAGACCTAGGTCATGGAAATATATGTACTTAAAGTCCCAGAAAGGGATTCCCAAGACAAGTCAGGGTGTCATGGCCAGAAGAATGGTAAATGGATGCTGGAGAGGAAAAACAACAAATGGACACTAAACCATCTGTGGTTAGTGCATATCCTCTGTGTGTACCAGCTTCCTTATCTGTAAAACTTATTGTGCATCTCACAGCATTTTCGAAGGATCCCATGAGATAATGTTTGAAATCACATAGCCCAATGCTTGGTGCCTTGTAAATACATCAAATAGCATATTATTACTTTACATTATAATGGCACAGGCCTCCGGACTGTCTTCTTATGCATTCCTAGCTGCAACTTATTTTGCTCTTGCCTCTGGCTCCTTATTTAAATAATTCAGAATACCTCAATCTTTGGAATTTTTGATGACCAGAAGATTCATGGAAAGCTGGAACTTTCAGAAAGGCTGCTACAAAAACTGTTGGCTTCCCTTATTTTTCAACAAGGTATGTTTACATATGGTTTGTGTAGACACAGTATGAAGCAGAGGCATGCATCTCATTATTATATTAATCTTCTAACATATTACTATTTTTCCATAATCTCCTTTCCCTAAAGAAAAGGATGGAGAGGGAGACAATAGTAACACAAAAACATATTGTGCTTTGATACACGTGAAAGATCTGGGGAAGGAGGGGAATAACTTCATCTGTAGAAAACATGTTTTTCTTAAAATCTGGTCCCTGTAGCAATTAACTGGTTGGGAAATATCTTTGGGGGAAAGTCATATTAAATAAGTGAGGGAAATAAGCTTCTGGAAATAGCTTTTCCTTTCCATTTCTTCAAATCTGTTCTGTAAATATTTCAGGGTAAATGCTGAAAGATGACTTTGCCTCCCTGGTGGCAGATATCTTTGTTTTAGAAAACAGAGTTCATAAGCAAGATTCTTTGGAATGCTTAAAAAAAGTCAGCTGATTTTTCACCGATGAAACATAAAAATAACAAAGAAAACAGAGGAACCTGGGGGAGCAGGTGACCATGACAAGGTCTGAATGGTCCTTGTCTTCATTTTAGTTTTAATATTCTTTGTCTGAACATAAACTGTTTTTTTTTTTCCATTTCAGAATAAGAAGGTGCGTGGCAATCCACATTCATTCCTTGAACCAGTGTTTGTTCTAGAGTCTGGAGATATACCCATGAACAAAACAGACAAGGGCCCTGCTCGTAAGATCATATACTGTAGTCACGGAGACAGAAAATCAACAAATAATTAGCAAGAAAAATATTAAGCGAGAATAAACGTCAACCAAAGAGTTGAAATGGGTTTATGGAATAGAGTCCATAGATGGCAAAATTGGGCCAGATGGTTGTGCAGGTGAGCAGATGCCCCACAAGATCCTAATTACAAGTTGGTGCCCTCCTCCTCCAGCTACTGGAGGATAAGTCTATGGCCAGTGGCTTAAACTGACAGCCTTTTCAGGAGAAATATCCTCAGGTGATAGAAGACACCTGCAGGGCAGCCAATGACTGATTGATGCTGTTTGTGAAAGCCTGGCCCCTTCCTTCAAGGCAGGCCACCTGTGAGGTGTGATTTATGCTCCAGATCCACTCACCACCCCCATCCACAGGTTGGTCCAAGGTTAGACATTACCTAAGACCACATCTAAGACCAAATCCTTGCTCTTTTTTCCTCTTCCCCTCCCTGCTTCCCCCATCCCTTCACAGATTTTTCCTAAGTGTACACTCTCAATAAATCATGTCTTCCCAAACCCATCCCTCAGGCTCTGTTTCTAGGAAGTGCAATCCAAGATACTGCAGTCAAGGAAGGCCTCTTCCAAGTTGTGATATATAAGCTGGGACATGAGTGATGACAAGTAACCAGGCACACAAACCTCTGGTGGAAAAAGTCTGACATGCTGAAATAACCAAGATATCATCTTGGATAAAGGGCACTAGAAAGGAGGGAAGTGTGAGAAGAGGAGGTCTGAGAGCTGTAAGACCTGATCCCAGATCTTATAGCTAAGGATCCTGGATTTTAGTCAAAGTGTGGTGGGACACTGTTAGCAACTTTTGAGCAGTTGTGTGCTCTGACTTACGTTATAAAAGAATTCATAGGAGAACAGCTAATCCTGGGGTCAAAATGGTAGCAAGGAGGTCAGTTAAGAGGCTATGCAAACAATGACTTCGGGTTGCACTAGCATCTATTGTATTTTATGCACTGGACAGTTTACATATACTTCCTAAGTTCTACTAATAACTTCAAGAGATATAATAGATATTATCTCAGGAATTTAGAGATAAAGAAAGAGACACAGTTTGCTTAGATAGTTAATATGAAGGCATACAGCTATTAAGTGGTATATCTGGAATTAAATCAGTCTATTTGGCTCTAAAACCTAAGCTTTTCTTACAAAACTGACCTCTTCATCTGATTTCTTTATGTGCCATTTTCTCTGCAAATAGCTCCATCACTTTGACTTGCCATATTTGGGTTATCAGAGGTGTCAAAGCATCTCTGCCCCAATGGGGATATGAGTCCCTGCCGAATCATCAGTCTGTTGGACCCCTGAAAGACTGGTTGCTATTATCCAAATGCATCTGTTTGTAATTATGAGGTGCCCTTACAATTCCCCTTTTTGTCAACATAATTACTTTCAATTATACTAACACTCTGCCCTGACCAGCCCAGGGACCCACTCCCCTGCCAACTGCAAGACATGATTTCCAAAGCCCTTGCCACTGCAGTCCAAACATATGGACTCTCTTCTCAGCTCCAAGCACAGGAGGGTTCGGATCCAAAATCAGTGTGAATGGAAGCTACTTCTCACTTTGTCCATGCCACTATGACAGTGCAAGAAATGACTATATTACCTGGAACTATGTTTGGAATGATAACAAAATCAATGACTTAGTCAACTAGGGCATATTTCAAATGGACACTTAATTTGGAAGTGATTTTCCTGCCATGAAAAGTCACGATAATCTCAGAATTCCTCCTCCCCACATGAACCAGATAGAAAAAGAGAAGCCAAATTTATTCCCAATGATCAATTTAGAATTAGGGAAGAAAAGACTTCCTAAAGTTCAAGCAGTGCACCGGTCTAGAGAGTAGCAGATTAGAAACAGCAGTAGCTAGAGCTTTGTACATGGTTGATGAAGATTCTGGATTAAAGTCCAAACTTTCTGAAAGGGCAAGTTGAAAAGTTCTCTGTAGTTTGCATAAAACTTTGAAGTAAACATGAAATTAGTCCAATGTGCACTAGAATATGGAAAGAGAAAAGAAGGAGAATTAATATTGACTTAGTCTCACTCTTGCCAGTCATGGTGTAAAATGTTTTGCCTCCACGAATTTGTCTGATCCTTATACTAATCCTATGGTGGTATTACTTTTCTGGATCTCTGGTGGAGGAAATGAACTTAGAAAATTTAACAATTTGCCTAAGGCTATACACTTAGTAAATGGCATACCCAGGGTCTGAGCTCTGGTCTCTGTGCCCTCAAAGGCTACATTGCCTTTCCAATCTACGAAAATAAAAATTGAAAATTGAGTGAACAAGGAAGATACCTGACCAAAGATATCAAACAGCTCTTTAATTTGGCGTTAAGGGAATTATTAGAGATAATACAAATCCTGAAGTATATTAATTACAACTTGATGAGAGTATGTATGTATGCATGAAAAATAACCACATAGAATTGCCTAGCATTCATTCTATAGTGTATGGTTCAGTTGCTCTAACATATTCCTCTTTGACCCAGGTAATACTGAAAAAACATTGAGGTCTTTGTAAGCCGCTCTGTCTGAGCTGGAGTAACATGTACCAGCAGCTTGCAGGGCAGGTTACCATTCCCCCACATAAGACAGAAGCTATACAAGTTCCATTTCCAGTGGGGTAAGCCAGAACTTACACATGTACTGCTATAATAAGAGTCATTAATTGTCTTAATTCTAATTCTAGACCTGTAGTGATCTCTTGAAGTTAAATCCAGGTGGAGAGTAGAGCTATTGATAGGAGTCTTCCCAAGGTATTTCCCGTGACCTATAAGGCCTCTCCCTGCTCTATCCTATATTTCTGTTGGAGTTTCTTTAAGTATTTCTCCTTGCTCTGGCAGGATGTATAAGGATAAGACTCACTTGCAGGCTGACTCAGCAGACCCTCTGCTCAAGGATAAGAAGTTACTTCCTGAATGGAGTCTTAGTCTCATCTTTGCAATATTCTATTTGAAGAAACCTCTTGGGAGCGTGCTGATTTTCGCATGGGGTCTTCCCTAATTCCCGCTGGCCCTGTTAAGGTCAACCTGCCTCTATTCAAGAAATCAGACATAGTCTGTGTTTGATGACAAAATGTCTTCATGTCCTTTCTTTCTTTCTCTCTCTCTCCTTCCTTCCTTCCTTCCTTCCTTCCTTCCTTCCTTCCTTCCTTCCTTCCTTCCTTCCTTCCTTCCTTCTTTCTCTTTCTTTCTTTCTTTCTTTCTTTCTTTCTTTCTTTCTTTCTTTTTCTTTCTTTCTTTCTTTCTTTCTTTCTTTCTTTCTCTCTTTTTCTTTCTTTCTTTCTTTCTCTCTTCTCTTCCTTTCTTTCTTTTCTTCCTTCCTTCCTTCCTTCCTTCCTTCCTTCCTTCAGTCTTTCCCTCCTTTCTTTCTTCCTTATTTTTTTTTCTGTTTCTCTCTTTCTTGGCTTTTTTGGTTCATCTATTTGGCTCATCCTCTGCAATTTCTTTTCTTGTCTACCTAGAGCTCAAGCTGGTCTCATACAAACTCTTTTGGGGTAATACACAGCCAGCTACAGTGGATAGAATTTTCCTTTATCCTTTAAGATGTCCTTTGAGAATTGAAAAATGGAACTGCCAATCTTAGCAGGATTCAACAAAAGCTGCATTCAGAAAGAATAAGTGGAAATATGATCAAGTGAGCATTTTAAAGTTTCAGTAAAATGCATTTTGCCGAATTGACAAGGCTGAGAAACCAACTTACAAAAGGAAACCCTCTAACTAAAATAGTGTAGTGATGCTCCCCAGGCTTTGCAGGACCTCTCTCCTGGTCAGCAGAACGGCCCTCTAGCTGGTTTAACTACACAGGATTCTAATAGAATATTTAGGATGTGGCAAACTCTGGGCCAGTTTTCACACATTCTTTTTTTTTTTTTCAGGAACATCTAACGAGGTCCCTGTGATACAGAAAACATAATAAGAACAACTCTCAATTCCTGAATATCACATCAGGTACTGTGCTAAGTACTTTTCAGTGTATTACCAATAACAACCTTATGAGCTATGTGTTATTAAAATCCCCACTTTACTGGTGAGAAAAGAGAGGCTTAAGAGAGATAAGGTGCTCCATGGCCACTCTGCATGTAGATTTGACATAAGGTCGATATTCTTAGCATTATGCATCTCTTTCCTGCAGGGCTAACTGCAGATTAAAGCCCTAGGCAGGGAGAGAGAGGCCTCACTACACTTGGGCACTGGGAAATAGAGAATAAAATAAATTGAAGGTATGGGGTGACACAATGTGTGCCAGACAACATGCAAGGCCATTTATAGATGCTCTGTGATCCAATCTACCACAAAAACCCTGGCAGTTTACTTTCATTATTCCTATTCTGCATATATGGAAATATAGGCTCAGCTCAGGGCTGTTAGTGTTTCCACCAAAGGCATTCATTTATTCATTCATTTACCATATATTCATTGGACATCTAGGAAGTATCATGTTCAGTGCTGAGTGCCAAAGTAAATGAAATTAGTGAAGTTATAGCCCAGGGAAGCAGTTAGATACTAATCTAACAGCCACACAAATTGTTATATGAATATAGCCATCCAAAATGGAGGCCATGGTACTCTCAGAATGAACATTTGTCTAATCAGGGGGTCAGAGAAGGCTTCCTAAGGAATTGATAATAGACATTTTATCTAAAGGATGCATAAGTGGTATCTAGCAAAGAGGAGAGGGAAGATTATTTCAGGCAGAAAGTGCCAAAACCCTGTAGGAAGAGGGTGTGTGACCCATTTGAGGAGCCAGAAGAAATTAGAGAGAGTGAAAGGGTGCCCTGTGACCATGGGACCAAGAGGAGCCAAAGAGCCTGAGCAGGACTAAGACTTGGCTGAGCCATGTGAAACCACAGTCAGCAAAAGGCTGTTGGCTCACTGTGCCCAGCCCTTGTTTTGTTTGCTCTGTCATTTTTCACAGGGCTGCAGGATTCTGCAAAGTTGTCTACAATCTCCTCTAGAGGTTAAAGGAAGGCTGAGGAGTGAGCGTAGTACAGGAAGAGGCTGGCTTAATGGAAGAAGGGAACAAGGTTGGCCTAACGATATCTGGAAGGAAACATTAGCTGAGGGTAGGTAGAAAAAGAGAAGGAAGTGTTCCTGGAAGGGAAATACATGCCAATTGTGAACAGAAGTCATATTTCCAAGAGCATAAATGTGTATGTACACGGGGTACAGTGGTGGTGTGGGTTTCTGTTTGATTCCATTTATTGTTAAGTATGGCAAAATCAGAAGGCCAGAAAATTCCTTTAGGGGCCTGAAGGCTTGGATTGGCCATATTCACATACCAGGATTTCTCAGAGCCCTGTGTTGGGCAGAGTGCCTTGTGGCCTGAAACCGTTGGGTGGGGCCTCTATAGGAAACTGTTGGACTAGGTGTATAATTACTTTTCAGCAGGTTGGGCTCATCCCTAGTTGTGTGGGGCCTCTTGTGGTATGGAGAGCAAGTGTACAGGAAACTAGGAGCTGAAATATAGACTCCAACCAGTGGATCAGGACACTACAGCCTGTTTGACCTGCCCTTAGGACTTAGATCCTACATGCAAAGGCCATGTAGCACTTAATTCATGCCACTATTTGTACTAACCTGGCACCAAAGTTTTCTCCAGTCCTTCCAGCTTCAGGATAATCTACTCCATGGAGTCCCGTCTCCATTAGACTGGCTTCCTGATACAAAAATCACTACCTTTCCAATCCTTTCCAATACTCAAGTTTGGATAGTGGATAATTTGGACAGCAAAGAATACCTGTACATGTTGGGATCCCACAGTACTATCTGAATGCCAGTCATCCCGTGATATGATGTTGTTCTTCTAGTCACCTGTGCCTCTGCTGATGTCTGACCTCATCAGTGAGTTGTCTAGATCTCAGGTGAACCATAGTCACCATTTGTCAGCTGTGTTTCCATCTATACCTGTGGTAATCAACAGATAGTATCTGACGGCCCACCTGCAGTACTCTGGACACCGGATGTCACCCATCTGTTAATTTTCTGCTTATCCTCTATTTGAATGACTATTCTGGATACTGGATTCCATCTCAGCCTCTTGCTAGGACCACTTGCCTGCCACCTGTTTGCTCCTCCCTGGAACAGATTGAGATGGAGCCTTGCTCTGTCGCCCAGGCTGGAGTGCAGTGTCGTGATCTTGGCTCACTGCAAGCTCCACCTCCTGGGTTCACGCCATTCTCCTGACTCAGCTTCCAGAGTAGCTGGGACTACAGGCACCTGCCACCACACCCGGCTAATTTTTTTTTTTTTTTTTTTTTTTTTTTGTATTTTAATAGAGATGGCATTTCACCGTGTTAGCCAGGATGGTCCTTATCTCCTGACCTAGTGATCCACCCGCCTCAGCCTCCCAAAGTGCTGGGATTACAGGCGTTAGCCACCGTGCCTGGCCTAGATAGTTAGCTTTTGTGCCTACCTTTGCATACTTGTGTTGGCTTCTGACCTCAGCAATCACATTCTTCGAGTTCTTGAGGCCTGAAACTTTCTCGGTCAGGCCATCCAGACCCTGAGAAAACCTGGCTACATTTCAGCAAGCCAGGCCATTTGCATAAAGAGACTACGTTAGCCTTGCTACCATAACCCTGAATCGCAATTTATTGATAGATTGTAGACTTTCACTAATCCCCACCACATGTCCACAGTGCAATATATTTGTCCTCTTATCTCACTTACTGCTTTGTTCTCTGGCTCTCCTCAGTTTTCTCATGTCCTAACATCCTTCCTAGTCACTACCACATTGCTCTTACTAGGGGAAGTCCTTGTCTCCTCAAATACAGTCTCAGGCAGGGATTTTCTGCTAAACTGAATGGATCACCTTTACCACAAACCACCTCCTTTCACTAGAGTCATCCATTGCCTGGGGATGATCATTTTCATGTTCTTCCTCAAGATCAGCTTTCATTTGATTATAGTATTTGGACTGCAGTTTTTATCACTAGGGTCAGTCCCACATCCTCCAGTTGAAGGATTCTCAGGAGCTCATCCTGCCTGGAGAGGCAGAGCTTCACAGAAGTTAGGAATTTAGGCTCTGAGCCAAACTGCCTGAGTTCAACTCCTGGCTCTGCCCCTTACAAGCAGAGTGTCTTTGAGCAAATTATTTAATTTTTGTGAACTTCATTTTTCTCATCTGTCAGTGGAATTAATGATTGTGTCTCTATTATGTTAATAGGATCATTGTGATGATTACAGGTTAGTACATGTATGCATTTGGAAATGCATCAGGCAGACAGTGCACTCTGAACCAATGTCAGTTATTATCCCTGCTTTTTATTCCCACTAGTTTGCTATAAGTTAGTAGTTGGCTGGGTGAGGCTGATATTTCAGACCTACTTTCGGCCCTGGAGTGATTACCCAGATAAATAAGATCACTTAGGATCCTCAACTGGTCTCCAAATCATAGACCTTGCAGAAATCAGAAGGTGGAAGGAGAATAAACTTATATCCATTCATCAATTTATTATTTTATTCATTTAAGAAATATATATTAAGCCTCTGCTCTATGCAGGGCATTGGGTTCAGTGCTTTGCATTTCTTGTTTCCCGTACACAGCTCCTCAGGTTGGGCATTTCCTAAAAGTTGATCTACTCATACATGGAAAACTGGATTCAAATATAATATGGTTTGGATATTTGTTCCTACCCACATTTCATGTTGAAATGTAATCCCCAATGCTGGAGGTGGGGCCTGATGGAAGGTGTTTGAGTCATGGACATGGACCCCTCATGGCTTGGTGCTGTCTTCACTGTAGTGAGTGAGCTCTCATGAGGTCTCGTCATTTGAAAGTGTGTGGCACCTCCGCCTCCATGCTCTCTCTGCTCCTGCTTTTGCCGTGTGATGTACTTGCTCTCCCTTTACCTTCCACCATGATTGGAAGCACCCTGAGGCCTCCTCAGAAGCAGATGCCATTTTGCTTCCTGTATCGCCTGCAGAATGGCGAGCCAATTAAACCTTTTTACTTATAAATTACCCAGTCTGAGGTATTGCTTTATAACAATGCAAGAATGGCCTAATACAGTATATTATGCCCCAATAAATTCTGTTTTGTGAGCTAATAGATTCTCTCTTGCATAGTGTGGTCTAAGCAGGCAGAAAAACTGAAATGTTCCTCAAATGCCACATGATCTCTATTTCTGCTAATGTCACACACTCAGAGTTGGATTGGGAGGAATGGTTTAAAACAAATCCTCCACAGAGCCACCCCCACCTGTGGTTCCCAGCCTCCCTGAGGCTCAGGCTTATTTCCCATTCTTTCCTCTCTACAGAATGCTCAGCACCCCGACCCTGCTGTCCTCAGCCACTGCTTATCTGAAGCCATGCCTTTGTCATTCTCCGCCTCTAAGTCCTTTAAGGCAGGGTCTCCATCTGTCTGAATTATCCATGTCCTTCACCAATCCAATGCTTGTGATTGTCATAATGCTAAGCAAGCAATTTGGGCAACTGAGAGTAGAATTTTTTTTCTTCCTGGAATAAAACATAAAGCCACAGTCCAATATATCTTGGGTACTCTCATCAGATTTGGAAATATGTCCATAATTAAAACTGCCAAATTGAATGCTAGTTCTAAAAATTGGTTTCATTAGTAATGGGAAAGCTATTTTAATGCATCAGATTATAGATAGTTTTGCTGCTTTTAAAAAAGGAAATGAATTTTTTAAAAGAAAGAACAGGATAAGAGGCAAGAACATAACCTATCTCAGGCAATGAGTAAGAAAGATTCTCAGAAGGTTCTAATGCCTTCCTCTTCAAGCTTTTCTTAAAAAAAATAATTAAAAGCTGTCAGATGGTTCACGGTGACAGGAATGCTAAAACGAGTGATTGGGGGGAAAAGCATGCATGCCCTTTAGAAATTTTATTTTATTAATTGGCAAAAGTAGATCGATTGCTCGATTGACTGATTATCGAAGGATTAATGATGCCTGACTTTGGAGGGGTTAGGAACTCTTCCGCATGACCTGCCTGCTGGTATGGGCTGGAAAATGTCCATCTGGTGCTTAAGTAAATATTAATTGAGACCATATCTAAGTGCAACTCAAAGGCTCAGGGACATAGTGGCTGTCATGAACAACTTGGGGAGGAGAAAGATGACTTCTTTTCTAAAGGTAGACTGTTACAGGCTCACTGGGAATCAAAGTCCAATTGCTTCAACTCACTTCATCTTGTTAACTCAGATGGAAAATTGGGTTAGAAGCAGATCACTTACATGGCGATGGCTACGGTTACCCAGGTCAGCTTTCACAGAGCCGTGGGGTCTCTGAGGAACAGATTGTTAAGGCAGATGGATAGACAGGAATAGGGAAGAGGGGCAGGCTCCCTGGGGAGATGGAATCTCTACAAACATCAGAAAGCATTTTGCTGAAAAATCTCTTCCATTTGCTACCATCTTTTCTTGCCAAAAGTCTCTGCCTCCCGCTGGACCCACAGTGAGAATTGCTACCTAAACTTGTGTTGGGCCGCTGTGGGCTGTAGGGAATGGAGTAGGTGTTTTGGGAATAAGCAGAGCTCTTGTGATAAATGCCACTCAATATATGCCTGGCCAATGAAAGCAAAAGGAAGAACCACACTTCATCCTCCCTCTGTCTGACAACTCAGCTCTGGTTTGAAGCTTTGGCCCTGGCTGTTGCTGAGTGCTCTGGGCACTCACATTACCTTTTGCTGCACAGTGATTTTGCTCCATAGATCTCAGCCTGAGGAGCAAATGTGGGCTGTGGCTGTTACTCAGGAGCTTTCCATCCCCCTCACCATCCTTTCTGTTCAAATCTGTTCTGCCAGCCCGAGTCCTACAGGAGGACCATCAAAACTTCTTATAGGAAGCAAATGCACTGCTGGATATTTTCCTAAGGTAAATTTATTGAACCATTTCCAGGAAGATAGTGATGGAGGAGGCCAAGTTAGGTGTGCTCGCTCTCTGCACCCCCAGTCAACTGTAGCCTCTGGAAAGAAAGATAAATTGATGTTTTCCACTCACCGTATAAAATGAAAATTTTCTGCTGGGTACCCAGAACTGTACAGGAAACCATTGATCATCCTGAATAAACATCTTTCAATAAATCTTTATGTTTTCCAAAGATAATTGGGAGAACAGTGGCTTCTGAATTTACTCTCTTCCAGCAGTTACCTCCCTTTCATTCTTCTGGGTATATTTGTTTTCAAAGCCAAAATGTACTACAAGGCTCCATCCATCAAGAGGAAGGAAGCCTGAATGATTTCCTATTTCAGCTCTAATGTGTCAAGCTTGAGAATTCTCTTAATTCACGAGTTTGCAAGGTGCCTGGCATTTTTGATCACAGATAGGCCTGTCATATTGCCTCATTCCTCCCAAAGGCTGTGTCCACACTGCTAATCCTATTACTCTGTTTAGATTTAGGACATCCACTCTTTCTCCTCTTTTCTTCACTTACTCATTTATTCATTTCACGTGTAATCTGTCATATGCCCATCACCATGGGGGGATATCCCATTGTTAAAGTGGATCTGATGATCTACATGCCTGAAGATATCTCCCTAAATGAAAGTCCCTGGATCCTGGCTTCCTCATCAGTGCTCTCTGAGGTGTGCAGCTAAAGCAAAGGAAATCAGTTTGGTAGCCACATTAATAACCAAACCTGTTATTTTCCAGTCCTAAAAATCATTTGAAACATTCAAATCTTAAGCTTAGTATTTTTGATTTTCTGAATGTTTAATTAGCTGTGTAGCTAGAACATTAATATATTAAAACCCATATTTATTTTTCTTAAATCTGGATTATGATAATGTATAACTTTTAATAAAACCTTCTACCTATAGTAATGCAAATCATAGAAGCTTTGAAAGACCCATGAATCAAGGTTGCCACCTCACAGCTGTGATAGTTACTTGGTGTTTGCCCAACAACCTTAAATAGAAGAGTATGTTCTTAAACACACTGAGTCTCTGCAAGGGGCTCACCCACATAATTAAGATGCCCAGACTCTGTATTGCAGATATAATGAAAATTATTTTTAATGTGGCAGAAACAAACACAGACTCTCAAAAGAAGATTTCACCAGGACTGATTGAGTTTTAAGGTCACCAATACAATGCAAATGGTTCTTTCGTGTAAGTGTATAAAATGCAAAAGATGATGGCTTCTATGAACAGAGGAACATGTCGGATATCACTGTGAAGGTGGTTTGAAGAAATCTGGAAACAGTAAATTAATAATGATGAACCAAGTTTTCTTTACAGTGGAGAAGCCTGGAAAATCCACGTTTGCCAGGCGATGGATGTAAACCTCACTAACAATAAAATAAATACGCACCATGTGCCTCCTGATGGAATTTTCTGAGTAGGGCAGATAATCACTTTTACAGTAGTGCTACCAGAAATGCATCGCCTGGGTGTAATCATGAGACAAACATTGAGGAATAGTCTATAAAAACAAAAACACATAGCTCGACTCTTCAAAAGTGTCAAAATCATGAAAGACGAAGCAAAGAGGAGAAACTGTTCCCAATTAAAGGAGACTGCATGAAACCCATGGCCCTGAGTTACAGCCTTGATTAGCAAAAGAAAAGATACAGATTAGATAAAGATATATGTAAGATTATCTATCTACCAAGCTGTCATACATGTATTTGTTTGTTCTGACACATATTTAAACTGCCTGAGACTGAGTAATTTATAAAGAAAAGAGGTGTAATTGACTCACAATTCCACATGGCTGGGGGAAACCTCAGGAAACTTACAATCAGGGCAGAAGGGGAAGCATACATGTCATTCTTAACATGATGCAGGAAGGAGAAGTGCCAAACAAAGGGGGAAAACCCACTTATAAAACCATCGAATCTCGAGAATTCACTCACTATCACAAGAATAGCAGCATGGGGGTAACTGCCCCCATGATTCAATTAGCTTTCACCAGGTCCTTACCATGACATGTGGAGATTATGGCAACTACAATTCAAGATGAGCTTTGGATGGGGACATGGCCAAACCATATGAATCTACTTATCCATCTATTTATCTATAATTTTCCCTCTAGATCTCTGTGTATGTGTGTGTGTGTGTAATCTCTTAGGAAGGACATTCTCTGCATTATTATTATCATGCTGTTATCAATATTATGAAATTTGCTGATTTATTTAATATCAGCATTTATTTTAGATACAGGAGGTACATGTTTACGATTTTTTCATGGGTATATTGGACCCAGGTATTGTGCCTAGTACCCAGTAGGTAGTCTTTCAACCCACACTCCTTGCCCAGTAGTCAGCAGTGTCTGTTGTTCCCATGTTTATGTCCTTGAGTGCTCAATGTTTAGCTCCCACTTATAAGTGAAACATGTGGTAATTGTTTTTCTGCTCCTTCATTAATTTATTTAGGATTATGGGCTCCAGTTCCATCCATGTTGCTATAAAGAACATGATTTTATTCTTGTTTATGACTGCATAGTGTTCTATGGTATATATGTACCACATTTTCTTTATCTACTCCACCATTGATAGGCACCTAGATTGATTCCATGTATTTGCTATTGTGAATAGAGCTGTGATGAACATATGAGTGTATGTGTCTTTTCGGTTTAATGGTTTACTTTCATTTGGATATATACCCAGTAGTGGGATTACTGGGTCCAATGATAGCTCTGTTTAAGCTCTTTGAGAAATCTTCAAACTGCTTTCCACAGAGGTTGAACTAATTTACATTTCTACAGTGTGTAAGAGTTCCCTTTTGTCTGCAACCTTGCTAGCATCTATTGTTTTGACTCTTTAATAATGGCCATTCTGACTGGTGTGAGATGGTGTCTCATTTTGCATTTCTCTGATGATTAGTGATGATGAGCATTTTTTTCATATATTTGTTAGCAACTTGTATGTCTTCTTTTGAAAAGTGTCTGTTCACGTCTTTTGCCCACTTTTTAAAGAGGTCATTTTTTACTTGTTGATTTACTTCAATTTCTCTTAGATTCTGGATATTAGACCTTTATCAGATACATAGTTTGTGAATATATTCTCCTATTGTGTAGGTTGTCTGTTTATTCTGTTGATGGTTTCTTTTGCTGTGCAAAAGCTCTTAGTTTAATTAGGTCTCACTTGTCAATTTTTTGTTTGTTTGTTTCAATTGCTTTTGGGAGCTTCGTCATACATTCTTTACTAAGGCCAATGTTGAGAAGTGAATTTCCTGAAGTTTCTTCTAGGATTTTTACAGTTTGAGGTCTCATATTTAAATCTTTTATCCATCTTGAGTTAATTTTTGTATATGGTGAAAGGTAAGCATCTTGTTTTATTCTTCTGCATAATGGCTAGCCAGTTATCTTAGCTCCATTTATTGAATAGGAAGTACTTTCTCCATCTCTTGTTTTTATTGGCCTTGTCAAAGATCAGATTGTTGTTGGTGTACGGCTTTATTTCTGAATGTAGTATGCTGTTCTAGTTGTCTATTTGACTGTTTTTGTACCAGTACTGTGCTGTTTTGGTTACTATGGCCTTATCGTATAGTTTGAAATCAGGTAGTGTGATGCCTCTGGCTTTGTTTTTTTTTCACTCTGGATTTATTTGGCTATTTGTCCTCTTTTTTTGTTCCACATGAATTTTAAAATAGGTTTTTTTTTTCTAATTATGTGAAGAATGTTGTTGGCAGTTAGATAGTGATAGCTTTGAATTTGCAAATTGCTTTGGGCAGTAGGGTCATTTTAATGATATTGATTCTTCCAATTAATGAGCATGGAATGTTATTTTATTTATTTGTGTCCCCTCAGATTTCTTCCAACAGTGCTTTGTAGTTCTCGTTGTAGAGATCTTTTACCTCCTCAGTTAGTTGTACTCCAAGGTATTTCATTTTATTTGTGGCTACTGTAAATGGGATTGTGTTCTTGATTTTACTCTCAGCCTGGATGTTATTGGTGTATAGAAATGTTACTGATTTTTGTACATTGATTTTTTTTGTTCTGTAACCTTACTGTAATAAAATTGTTTAACAGTTCCTATAGCCTTTTGACAGAGTCTTAAGATTTTTATAAGTGTAGAATCACATTATCACCAAAGAGATAGTTTGACTCCTTTTTTTCCTAGTTGGATGCTGTATTAGTCCATTTTCATGCTGCTGATAAAGACACACCAAAGACTGGGAAGAAAAAGAGGTTTAATTGGGCTTACAGTTCCACATGGCTGAGGCGGCCTCAGAATCATAGTGGAAGATGAAAGGCACTTCTTACATGGTGGGAGCAAGCGAAAAATGAGGAAGAAGCAAAAGCAGAAACTTGATAAACCCATCAGATTTCATGAGACTTATTCACAAGAGAAAAGGACGGAAAAGACTGGCCCCCCATGATTCAATTACCTCCCCCTGGGTCCCTCCCACACCACGAGAGAATTCTGGGAGACACAATTCAAGTTGAGATTTGGGTGGGGACACAGCCAAACCATATCATTCCACCCCACTCCCTCCAAGTCTCATGTCCTCACATTTCAAAACCAATCATGCCTTTCCAACAGTCCCCCAAAGTCTTAACTTATTTCAGCATTAACCCAAGGTCCACAGACCAAATTCTCATCTGAGACAAGGCAAGTCTCTTCCACTTATGAGCCTGTAAAATCAAAAGCAAAATAGTTACTTTCTAGATACAAGGAGGTACAGGTATTGGGTAAATACAGCAATTCAAAATGGGAGAAATTGGCCAAAACAAAGGGGTTACAGGGCCCATGCAAGTCCACAATTCAGCAAGGCCGTCAAATTTTAAAGCTCCAAAATGATCCCCTTTGACTCCAGGTCTTACATTCAGGTCATGCTGATGCAAAAGGTGGGTTCCCATGGTCTTGGGCAGCTCCGCCTCATGGCCTTGCAGGGTACAGCCTCCCTCCTGGCTGCTTTCATGGGCTGGCATTGAGTATCTGCGGCTTTTCCAGGTGCAGATGCAGGGGCAAGCTGGAGTCTGGAGGATGGTGGCCCTTTTTTCACAGCTCCATTAGGCAGTGCTCCAGTAGGGACTCTGTGTGGGGGCTCTGACTCCACGTTTTCCTTCCACACTGCCCTAGAAGAGGTTCTTCATGACAGACTTGCCCCTTCAGCAAACTTCTGCCTGGGCATCCAAGTGTTTCCATACATCTTCTAAAATCTAGGGAGAGGTTCCCAAACCTCAATTCTTGACTTCTGTGCACCCACAGGCTCAACACCACGTGGCAGCTGCCAAGGCTTGGGGATTACACCCCCTGAAGCCACAACCTGAGCTCTATGTTGGCCCCTTTCAGCCACAGCTGGAGCAGCTGGGACACAGGGCATCAAGTCCCTAGGACCCTAGGCCTAGCCCACGAAACCACATTTTCCTCCTGGGTCTTTGGGCCTGTGATGGGAGGGGCTGCTGTGAAGGTCTCTGACATGGTCTGGAGACATTTTTCCCATGATCTTGGGAACTAACATTAGTTTCCTTGCTACTTATTCAAATTTCTGCAGCTGGCTTGAATTTCTCCTCAAAAAATGGGTTTTTCTTTTCTACTGCATCATCAGGTTGCAAATTTTCTGAGTGTTTATGCTCTGTTTCTCTTTTAAAATGGAATGCTTTTGACTGCACCCAAGTCATATTTTGAATGCTTTTCTGCTTAGAAATGTCTTCTGCCAGATACCCTAAACCATCTCTCTCAAGTTCAAAGTTCCACAAATCTCTAGATCAGGTGCAAAATGCCACTAGTCTCTTTGCTAAAACATAACAAGAGTTACGTTTGCTCCAGTTCTCAACAAGTTTCTCATCTCCATCTGAGACCACCTCAGTCTGGACCTTATTGTTTATATCACTATCAGCATTTTTGTCAAAGCCATTCAACAAGTATCTAGGAGGTTCCAAACTTTCCCACATTTTCCTGTCTTCTTCTGAGCCCTCCAAACTGTTCCAACCTCTGCCTGTTACCCAGTTCCAAAGTAGCTTCCACATTTTCAGATATCTTTTCAGCAACGCCCCACTCTACTGGTACCAATGGACTACATTAGTCAGTTTTCATGCTGACTAATACCAAGACTGGGAAGAAAAAGAGATTTAATTGGCCTTACAGTTCCACATGGCAGAGGAGGCCTCAGAATCATAGTGGGAGGCAAAAGGTACTTCTTACATGGTGGTGGCAAAAGAAAAATGAGGAAGAAAGAAAAGCAGAAACCCCTGAAAAAACCATCAGATCTTATGAGACTTAGTCACTATCACAAGAATAGCATAGGAAAGACCAGCCTCCATGATTCATTTAACTCTCACTGGGTCCCTCCCACAACATGTGGGAATTCTGGGAGATACAATTCAAGTTGAGATTTGGGTGGGGACACAGCCAAACTATATCAGATGCCTTTTATTTCTTTCTCTTCTATGATTTCTCTGGTTGGGACTTCCAGTACTATGTTGAAAAGAAGTGGTGAGAGTAGGCATCCATGCATTATTCCCATTCTCTAGGGGAATGGTTTCAGCTTTTGCCCATTCACTGTGATGTTGGCTGTGGACTTGTCATAGATGGCTTTTATTATTTTGAGGTATGTTGGATTTTATCAAGAGCCTTTCCTGAATCTACTGAGGTGATCATATTGTTTTTGCTTTTAATTCTGTTTATGTGGTGAATCACATTTATTAATTTGTGTATGTTGAACCAATCTTGCTCCCAAGAATAAAGCCTGCTTGATCATGGTGAATTAACTTTTTGATGTGCTGCTGGGTTTGATTTGCTAGCAGTTTGTTGAGGTTTTTGTGTGTATGTTCACTGGGGATATTAGCCTGAAGTTTTCTTTCTTTGTTATGTCTCTCTGCCTGATTTTGGTATTAGACTAATGCTGGTTAATAGATTGAGTTAGGGAGGAGATTCTCCTTCTCTCTCTCTTTTTTTTTTTTTTTTTTTGTTTGTTTGTTTGTTTTTTGGAATGGCTTCATCAGGATTGGTATCAATTCTTCTTTGTATGACTGGTAAAATTTGGCTATGAATCCACTTAGTCTAATGCTTCATTTGGTTGGTAGAATTTTTAAATTACTGATTCAGTTTCAGAGCTTGATATTGGTTTATTCAGAGTTTCAGTCTCTTCCTGATTCAATCTTGGGAGAGTGTGTGTTTCCATTTCCTCTAGATTTACCACCTTGTGTGCATAGGGTTGTTCACAGAATTCTTGGAGGACCTTTTTTATTTCTGTCAGGTCAGTTGTAATGTCATCTTTGTCATTTCTAATTGTATTTATTTGGGTCTTTTTTTGCTTTGCTAATTTAGCTGGGGGTCTATCTTTTTTTTTTTTTTTGAGGAATCAACTCTTGGTTTCATTGATTTTTTATATAGATTTTTACACCTCAATTTCATTAAGTTCTTCTCTAATTTTAGTTATTTCTCTTCTTCTGTTGGTTTTGGAGTTGGCTTGTTCTTTTGTTTTTCCTAGATACATCAGGTAAAAAGTTAGATTGTTAATTTGAGATCTTCCTAAGTTCTTGATGAAAGCATTTGAGGCTATAAACATTCCACTTAACACTATTTTGACTGCATCTCAGAGATTTTGGCAAGTAGTGTCCCTATTTTTATTAATTTCAAACATTTTTTATTTTTGCTTAATTTAATGTTCACTTTGGAGTTATTCAGGAGAAACTTGTTAATTTCCATGTATTTCTGTAGTTTTGAGGCATTGTCTCGACATTGATTTCTATTTTTATTGCACTGTGGTCCAAGAGAGTGCTTGGTATAATTTTTTAAATTTATTGATACTTGCTTTATGACTGAACATGTAATTGAATCTAGAATATGTTCAGTGTGTAGATTAGAAGAGTGTATATTCTGTGATTGTTGAGTGGAGTGTTCTCTAGATGGGGTCTTGTTTTTATATTCAGGCTGCCACTCTGTCTTTTAAGTGAGGCATTTAGTTCATTTACATTCAAAGTTAGTATGGATAAGTATGTTTTTGATTTTGTCATCATGTTGTTAGCTGGTTGTTATATAAACTTGATTGCATAGTTGCTTTATAGTCCCTGTGGGCTATGAGCTTAGGTGTGACTATGGTAGCAGGTGTCATTCTTTTGATTTCATGTTTAGCCACTTCCTTAAGGACCTCTTGTAAGGCTGGTCTAGTTGAAATGTACTCCCTCAACATTTGCTTCTCAAAACAAGGTTTTATTTCTCCTTCACTTTTGAAGCTTAGTTTGGCAAAATACAAAATTCTTGGTTGGAATTTTTTTTCTTTAAGGACACTGAAAATAGGCTCCCAATCTCTTCTGGCTTATAAGATTTCTGCAGAGAGAGCTGCTGAGAGATCTGCTGCTAGCCTGATTGTGTTCTCTCTGTACGTGACTTAACCCTTTTCTCCAGTTGTCTTTATGATTTTTTTTCTTTTGCATTGATCTTGGTGAATGTGATGACTATGTGCCTTGGGGATGGTCATCTTGTATAGTATCTAGCTAGGGTTTTCTGTATTTGTTGGATTGCATGCCAACATCTCTAGCGAGAGTAGAAATTTTGGGGTACTATATCCTCAAATATCTTTTCCAAGTTGCTCATTATTTCTCTATCTCTCACAGGAATGCCAATGAGTCATAGATTTGGTCTCTTTACATAATTCTGCATTTCTTGGCATTTTCTTTCATTGTTCTTAATTATTTTTTCTTTATTTTTGTCTGACTGAGTTGAGGCAAAGAACCAGTACTCGAGCTCTGAGATTATTTCCTCTGCTTGGTTTATTCTGTTACTAATACTTCTGATTGTATTATGAAAATCTTGTAGGGATTTTTTCATCTCTACAAGTCCAATTTGGTTCCTTGTTAAAATTTCATTTTTCAGCTATTTTATCTTTCAGTTCCTGGATCATTTCACTGGATCCTTTTGATTCCTTGGATTGGGTTTCAACTTTCTCCTGAATCTCAATGACTTTTCTTGCAATCACATTTTGGCTTCTATGTCTGTTATTTCAGTCATTTCAGACTAGTAAAGAACCATTGCTTTGGAGCTTGTGTGATCATTTAGAGGTAAGGGGACACTCTGGCTTTTTGGACTGCCACAGTTCTTGTGCTGATTCTTTCTCATCTGGAAGGGTTGATATTCCTTTAATTATGGTGTAATTTGAGTATAGTTAGTTGGCTTCACTTCCGGATGCTTTCAGAGGGCTATGGCTCTGTATAGAATCTTTATGTGTAGGTGAATTCTTGCACTTGGTTTCATAGGTGTATGTTATTAGTGGGATAAATTTTTGGTATTTTAGTTTTGGCTCTGATAGAGTAAATGGTAATTAAGGGTAACATTTACTGGTATATTAACCTGTATCTAGGTTAATACACAGTCACGGGGCTCTTTTGTACTTCCTTGTGTTCGCAGGCATGCTCTGAAGTGGACAGGGAAAGGGAGATGGCCCCTTCATCCAGGTCTGTTCGTCCTATCACTGATGCTGCACTCATATTTTTTTTGTTAGGTGCTTTGGGCTGCAGGGCCGCCTTGGGGCAGAAGCTGTGGCAAAGAGATATACCACATCTTCTCTGGACAGGTCCTGTGGAAGGAGGCCCACCCTGCTCCTGCCCTGGCCCAGGGACCCATGCATTTAATCCCTCTAAGTGCTCTGAAGATGGGAGCTCCTCCCCTACTTGATTGCCAGCCACAGATCTCAACTCTACACTTCCAAGCTGTACACTGCTGCCTTCAGGGGCTCCTGGACATTCCATTGCTCAAGTTTAGGTTCTGGCTATGCTGGGGGATTTAATGTGCTCCTGGATCACTGGGAAGGTACCTAGGTGCAGCAACACACTCAGGCTTGACTGCAGGGGCTGTGCTGTTCACCCATTTCTACAGGGAAGCTTGGCATGGACCCTGGGAGGAGCCAGTGGGCAGGAGGGCTTGCAGAACAGATGCTCCTCAGTCCTATGGGAAGTTGGCCTTGCTCTTTCCTGCATCAGAGGTCAGCTGAGGCCCACATTCCCTGGAGGGGAATGGGGAGCTCTGAAGATTGGGCGTCTATTGCCTCTTTCCTCTGGATCTGTCTAGCACACAAAAGATCCTGGGTTCCACGCCATCCAAAGGCCTGCCTCTGCCTGCTCCCTGGGGAGATCCTTTTACCAGGTCACACATCTATGGGAGATTCAAGGTCCTCTGTGGCTAGGGTCTCTTACGTATGCAGAGAGAATGTGCCACCCCTCAATTTCCTCACTCTCCCCTTCCCTGGGAGCCCGTATGGGCCAGGAACTAGCCCTGGCATTCAGGCACCCTGCACAGGATTCTCAGTTTCCTCTCTCTTCAGCCTGGGCTTCAGCTTTGCGTCTCTATCCACTCTCAGTGTTTTATCTCCAAACATCTGCCCAAATTATGATAAGTTACTTGATAACTTGGTCTCTCTTAGTGGAAGTGACACTTCCTGGCTGCATCTAATTGGTCATCTTATCCCCTCGCTCCAATACTAGGAAGTGTAACACTGATAAAGCAAAAACCATTATCTAATCCTCTGTCCATTTTGAATTTTGTCACTTGTCCCAATAATGCTCTTTAAAGCAAGTGTCTACAAACTGTGGCCCACCCACCATCTGTTTTCAAATAAGGTTTTATTGGAACAAAACCAAACCCATTTGTTTACCTGTTGTCTATGGCTGCTTTCACACTATAATCACAGAGTTGAAAAGTTGCAACATGGACCATATGGTCCATACAGCCTAAAATATTTGCTATCTGGCTCTTTACAGAACTAATTTGCCAACCTCTGCTTTAGAGTTCTTTTATTCCAACCCCATTCAGACTTATGCTATGTACTTAATTGTCTGGTCCTTTAAATCTTCTTTAATCTGGATTAGCTCTTCATAGTTTCTTCATGTTTCTTATCTTTGACATATTTGAAGAGTATAGACCAATTATTTTGTAGAATTTCACTCAACTTGGTTTTTCTGATGTTTCCTCATGATTAGGTTCAGGTTATGCATTTTTGGCAGGATATCATCAAAGTGATGTTGCATCTTTCACAGTATATCCTATCAAGAGGGATGTGATATGGTTTTGTCCCAACAGTGATAATGTTAGCTTCAATCAGTTGGCTACGGTGGTGCCTATTAGAAAAAAATTTATTTTCTGCTAAGAGACATTATTGGAAAAATTAGCAACATTCATATATTGGCTGTATATTAAGTAAGAATAATTTACCAATATTATATTTCCACTATTTGATCATTGCACTGTGGTTATATAAAATAATATCTTTATTCTTGAGAAACTTGTGCAAAGAATTTAGGAATGAATGGTCATTGTAATTATCTCTTATTATCAAATGATTATTCACACACACACACACACACACACACAGAGAGAGAGAGAGAGCGCAAATGTAAAAATACTGTTTGGCCAATCGAAGAAACGAGTATCTGTATGTCCATTTTACTATGCTTAAAACTTTCGTATAGATTTAATTTTTTAAATATCAGATTAAAATAATAATGATATATTGATATAGGAGTCAAGAAGAAATCACTTAGGCAGCTAGCAAGTGATGGGAGTCCTTGGTAAGGTTTTTCTTTTTAATGAAAAGCAGCCCCACATCATTTTCTAAAAAAGAGCAGCCTGTAAAGGTGAGCTGCAGACATAGACAAGCAAGCTGGGAGTTTGCACCTTGAATGCAGACAGGAATTAAGGACTAGACATTTTCAAAATGGTGGCTCCATTATGTAAACGTCGTAACTGATCCAACCAATCAATGAGCCCTATGTGAATTAGACTGCCTCCTCAAAGTGGACTATAAATTTCGGCACACTGGCTGCCAGCTGGTATTTTCCACTGGGAGACCCCTTCCTCTATAGAGGAAGCTATTTCTCCTTCTCTTCTCTTCACCAAACCTCAGCTCCTAAACTCCTCTTATGTGTCCCTGTCCTACGTTTTTCTGGTGCACAACAACAAACCCCAGGGATATACCCTAGACATAGCTGCTTCAATATTGTATCATCTGGTACACAAGAGAAAACAGAGTTGGCAGAAGGAAGGTAAAGTAAGTGAAGTTGAGCGTGGTCATTATTCCCTTGATATTGCAAGGGGTATTTGTAGTGACTATTATGTAACAAGAGAGTTTCTAAAGGGAAAGACCCAGGCCTTTTTCACATTCCCAGACCATGACATCTACTCACCTACTGGATCAAACTGATTTTTATTTAATTGGATGAAACGTGTCCAGAATTGGTTCCTTCTGGTGGGTTCTTGGTCTCACTGACTTCAAGAATGAAGCCATGGACCCTCGCGGTGAGTGTTAAAGTTCTCGAACATGGTGTGTCCGGAGTTTGTTCCTTCAGATGTTCAGACGTGTCCAGAGTTTCTTCCTTCTGGTGGGTTTGTGGTCTCGCTGACTTCAGGAGTAAAGCTGCAGACCTTCTCACTGAGTGTTACAGCTCTTAAAGGTGGTGTGTCTGGAGTTGTTTGTTCCTCTTGGTGGGTTTGTGGTCTCGCTGTCTTCAGGAGTGAGGTTGCAGACCTTCGTGGTGAGTGGTACAGCTCATAAAGGTAGTGTGGACCCAAAGAGTGAGCAGCAGCATAATTTATTGAGAAGAGTAAAAGAACAACACCTCCACACTGTGGAAAGTGACTCCAGAAAGTTGCCGGGCTGGCTCAGGTGGCCAGCTTTTATTCCCTTATTTGGCCCTGCCCATGCCCTGCTGATTGGTCCATTTTACAGAGTGCTGATTGGTCCGTTTTTACAGAGTGTTGATTGGTGTGTTTACAAACGTTTAGCTAGACACAGAGCACTGATTGGTGCATTTTTATAGAGTGCTGATTGGTGTGTTTACAAACCTTTAGCTAGACACAGAGCACTGATTGGTGTGTTTTTACAGAGTGCTGATTGGTGCTTTTACAAACCTTTAGCTAGACAGAAAAGTTCTCCCAGTCCCCACCCAACCCAGAAGCCCAGCTGGTTTCATCTCTTAGAAATACCTCAACAAAGTTATTGATTTACCTATGAAAGCTACTACTTCCAAAGCAGTTGAGAAAAAAAAAAATCAAGAACTAAAAGAAGAAGAAAAATACAGCAAGGGATTACTAGAGAATTGAAGCAAACCAAAGCATTTAAGCTATAGAAATAATGCAAATTATTAAAGGTGATGTCTCACACGTGTTCAAACACGAACGTAAACCAGAATAAAAGCTATTTGCAGACAGACTTGAAACAGAAACTTCAGAAGGGAAGAACAGAAGTAGATCAGGCAAATGGAATGCAGAAAGCAGATGTAGCAAGATTAACATCAGACAAATGAGAATGTACGGGCAAAGGTCTACACATATACTGAGTGTACTTCATATTTTAACAGGAATAATTCACAACAGAGATACAACATTTATGAACTGAATAATAAATCACTGAATAATATTTTTAAAACTGTTAGAAGATGAAAGGGAAATTGATAATAACATAGTTATAGTGAGAGTCCAAAATAAATTTCTGTCTTTGACACATGGAGAAGAGAACAATTTCTGTAAATTATATGGAGGACTTCATTAATTAGTGTTTCATTAATACATGTATATCAAATATACACTTATAGAAAAGACATTTTTTATGCCAACAGTATATTTACACAGGTAAATCATAACCAATACTAAAAAAGAATCTCACTAACTCAGGAGTAGAAATTCTGTCACAATTGACAAATTATAATGCAAATAAACCAAATACTTAATACTAAATAACATATTTTGATAAAATAAACACTTAATAATTATAAGTATAAAGACAATTAACATATTTAAAACTAAATAACAGAAAATTAACCAAAAAGCTCCAAACGTTTTTTACTCTTGATTAAAGCAGAGAACAAAATTATCTTTAAATATTTTTTTACAGTTAGTATCAAGCTAGCACTGTAGCTAAAACATTACCTCACACAAAGCTATATTCAAAAAATTCACATGCTTAATTATTTAGTATTACTAAATAAGAAACTAATGAAACAAATGTTTGATTCCAGAAACAAGAAAGTCACAATAAAAACGTCCTAGAAAAACATAGGAAACATAATGAAAATAAAGACAAGACTTAATAAATTAGAATAAGATGAAAATTGAGAATTCCAAGACCTGATTCTTAGAAAAGAACAATAATAGGGATATGTCTCTAGTAGTACTAAAAAACGACAAAAATAAAAACCTCAAAATATATAACATTATATATATAAAATAGAATATATCCACAGATGTAAGAATAAGTGAAATAATTCCAATGGAACTATGGAACTGAATATGTCATTTCAAGCTTGATAACATACAATTCTTGGTGCATGAAAAATTTTCTTAACAAATACAAATTACCAAGATCTATTTTTAAAAAACTTAGGAAAGGAAAAAAGATTATTAGCTGTGATGGGAAATGATAAAAATTGTCCCCACCTCAGAAATAAGTGTTTAAGCTAGACTGTTCTTTGAAAGAATTTTATCCAATGCTATTTGAGGTATCAGAGAATAAGAGACTAATGCAAACTTCAATGAACTATATGAAACTAGCATAAAACAAATGCAAAACTTTGGGACCATTATGCTTTAAAACATATAATAACCAATATAAAAAAACTATAATAACAAGTAATAAAGGGAAACCCAGATATTCAACAAAATTTCTAGGTAATATATATGATAGAAATTTTTTTAAGCCCAGGATGAAAAGATTGCCCATTTTTAAAATTAAGCAATTGTTAAGCCACTAGAGGAAAACATAATTTAAGTGCTCACTCTACTATATACACAATAATTTTAGAATTACAAAGTTAAGTGATGAAAGCATTAACAAAATTAAATAATGGCAAATATATGTTAATTATTAGCTTCTGAAAACCTTCTAAGAATGGCATCAAAAGCAGTATCCATTAAGAAAAAAATTAATAGATTTTACAAAACAAAATTGAAAAGTTATATAGGAAAAAATTCACTAAAAGTTTATCACAGAAGCAGAAAACTCAGGACAACACATGAGATATACAGAATCTGTCTTTGATATGGCTTGGGTTTGTGTCCCTGCCCATATCTCATGTTGAATTGTAATCCCCAGTGTTGAAGTAGGGGCCTGGTGGGAGGTGATTGTATCATGGGGACAGTTCCCCTTGCTGTTCTGGTGATAGTGAGTTCTCAGGAAATCTGGTTGTTTAAAAGTGTGTAGCACCTCCCCCTACTCTCTGTCCCTCCTGCCTGGCCATGTAAGACGTGACTCCTTCCTCCTTCTGCTGTGATTGAAAACTTCCTGAGACCTCCCCAGCCATGCTTTCTGTACAACCTGTTGAACCATGAGCCATTTAAATCTCTTTTCTTTACTAATTACCCAGTCTCTGGTAGTTCTTTATAGCAGTGTGAGAATGGACTAATGCAGTCATTAATCTTAAAATTAAAAAAAACTCATAAATTAATAAGTAAAAGAATAAAAAATAACCCAGCGAATCTACTTTTATGTATATATGATAGGTAAATAATTAGAAATAGGTGCTTAGATAAATTTGTTAAAATTTATTCCATGAAATATTATTTATGAACTCCCAAATTGGGAGAGGGGAGATTAAGCATCTGAAAATAAACTGTATTTAAATTATGGTACACGAATATGATATAATAAAAGGCAACCATTAAGCATATCATCACATGTTAAATATCATATATTATAAACAAATGATTCATATATTAATAGGAAATATGGTTACCATTATATGGTTACTAGTATATTGTTCTTAAGGAGTGATACTCACAATCATATTTGGTACATTTTCATCTTTTAAGAAAAGCAGCTTTGTAAAAAAAAGTTTCAGATGGATTTGCACAAAATTTGATCAGCAATTTATTTGGAAATAAGTGAATTTTCAGTTTCTTTCTGTGCCTTTGGCCTTTACAATTACACTTTAACATGCCTCAGAATCCTCCACTCATCCTGTAGAGCATGGCAACCCTACTAGGCACTAGGCCTTAGGGATGCTGATGATGTTGATGATACAGCACTTAGCAAGACAAACATGCTCCTTTGTCCTAGTGGGCTTACATTATGGTGGAGTGGTAGCCAATGAACAAATAACTTAATAAGTCAGTAAGGCAATTACAAATAGGTATAGGTTCTATGAAGGTACAGGTGGGAAGTAACCGGGTACTGCTTAAGATAAAGTAGTCAGGATAGGTGTACTTCTCTGAAGAGGCAATAGCAGAGATCAAACTTGGAAGATGAGACTAAACCAACCACGGATGGTGTTGGTGGAAAAGCTTTGAGGCCAAGGGAATGATAGGTGTCATGCCTTGGGAAAGCAATGTTAGGTGTGTGATGAGAACAGAAAGGAGGCAAGAATGGCCAGGGAGTTCACAATGTAGTAGAGACTTAGGCCAGGACAGAATTGATGGGAAGCCTCTGGGAGTCATACAGGACCTGATTTGCCCTGGAGTATATAAGAGGGCCTGTGTTGGCTGGAAGGGTATGGAAGAGAGGATGTGGTATGATTGATCAAGACCATGAACAGGGTCAGGCAGCAATGTAGACAAGGTGTGATCCTTCTTTAAGGAAAAAAAAAAAAAAAGGAAATATTCTAGGAAAAAAAGTAAATATTCCAGAAAAAAAAGTAAATATTCTAGAATGAGAGGTGTCTTTCTAGAATTCTTTTTTCAACTCCACCTGGTAATTTTTGGTCCTCCTGAATACCAGTTTTAATGGGAATATAGAAAAACTAGAAGTACTCAGAGGGAAGTGTCTGAGATGGACAAAGTATGAAGGGAATGACTAGGCTGAGGATGTTAGGCATGGCCTTTAGGGAAGTTCCACAGGGGACATCACCACTGACAATGGACTGTAACTTAGATAAATTCTGTGCCTGGACTGGAATTGGGATGAGTGGGTGGAAGCTTCAGGAACCCAGAGTTGAGCTGTAGATAATGAACAACTTCTAGTTAGAGTAGCTCAGAGGGGTGGAAGTGGCAGAGATGGCAGGCAGGTAAGGAAGGGAATTGGCCATTTGATAGCAGTGTGAAAAGATACATATTTCCTCCCCCTTGCTATTCCCTGAGTATTTGCCATTTAGGTTATTGGAATTATCCAGGCCAAGAATGTTAGAACAATTCTTCCTTGTTTCCTAATTCTTCTCTTTCTCTATACCACTCATCCAATCTACAGGCAAACCCAGTTACATGTACGCAGAATTCAACTGCTTACCACCTATATCATAACCACTGTCACCTCATAGTCTCCCCATTGTCCTTCCTTTTTCTACCTTATCCCCTTCAGTCTACTTGCTCTCCATGTAGCAGCCTACACAATCCTTGGAAAACCCAAGCAATGTTACCTCTTTGTTTACAGTCCTCCAGTAATTGTTTGTTTTACTGAGAATAAAATTAAAACTCCTTATATTTGGCCACATGTCTCCTATACCTCTCTCTCTGAGTTTACCATATTCCTCTCTCCCCACAACTCCCTTCTCCAGCCACACTGTTCCCTTAAGACCCATGCCCTCCCCTTTTTCAGATCTCTGCTTAGCAGGAAAGCCTTCTTGGCTGCCTTCCATGAAAACACCCAACTTCCTTGTCCAGGTGAGCCCCATGAGGGCAGTGGCTTCTCTGGTTCATGGCTGTGTCTTCAGTGCCTTCAGCATTACCTGACATAAAGCAATTGTTTATAAATGGTGGTGACATAAATGAGCTCATTGAAAACATTTTAGGAGTAACAAACCACAGAGATGCTGAGGAAGCCAACACACATTAAGGAAAAAGTCGTAGACCAGAGGAGGAGACAGACAAGTGAGAGGGAAGGCTGGGGAGCAGCGGGGCCTGGTGTCGCCTCCCATGAATGCCTGCCTTGCCTTGTGCTGAGTGGCGTCTCATCAACTTTCTCAGCTCCATGATGGGGGCATGTGGTCTTCACCCCAAAGGGGGATATGGGGGACTATGGTAGGGTTTCTTTAGGGGTTCGACACTGTCAGTTTTGTATTTTATAAGGGTAGCTCCAAGCGTTTCATGGAATTGGTAGGGCAATGGGTGAGATAGGAGGCTGCTGTAATATTCCCTGTGAGAAAAGCCCCTTGCTTGAACTTAAACCATCTATCAGTGTGGATGGAGATAAAGAAATGGCTTTTAGAGAGAGGTAGAAGGAAGAACCCTAGAATTCAGTAATGCAAAACCATAAATCAAGCGTAATCTTGAGAGGCAGATATTATTCCCAGAAGCCATCTCACCTTATCTGCTAGAGTCGTTTCTTTTTACAGTTTTCAATGAAAGCAATTAGAAATATCTTCAGAATGTCTTCTTTATGAAAACCAAGGTTGTCATTCTGCACATTCTGGAGAATAGATGTGACTCTGACAACTCTCAACCCTTTATTCAGTTGCCAGCTCATACTGCACAATGAGTAACAAAACTACAAGTAAAGACCTGGCCTCTTATAGCTCAGTACCCTGAGCCACAGAGAAAGAAATAGACACTTTGAACATATTTCATCATAGCACCCATTTGTGGGCATGGTATCAATTTTGTTAAAGCTTTATCCCAGTGTTGTTTAAATCTAAACCTGCTGTCAGACTGAATTGAAACTCCCCTTTCTCCCCCTCATCATCATTTTTTCACCCTGCTAGTACCATATGCAGCCAGATCCCTGGTTTCCAAGGATCCTGTTTAACTCCAAATTCAGGACTTCCTGCCTTGACTTATCTGCCCGGAGAAACTGTCTAAGTCAGCAAGACCTTGACTTTTACATAGAGAATTCAAGTCTGGGCAAATCTAACATTGGAGCAACAACTACACGAAAGGGAAATATTGCAAAGTATAAGAGGGATTTTTTTTTTTTTTTTTTTTTTTTTTTGGCAGGGGGCGGGGTGGTAGTAGATCCCGGGGAATGTGATTTAAAACAGAAAAAAAAAACAAAAGTCTGTGTTAAGGTGAACTCAGGAGTGAAAAGGGAAAATAAACAAACATCACAGGATCAGAGAAATACAAAGTCCACAGAGGACCAGGTCGAGCCTGTATACCCAGTAGAAGCAATTCCACTTTTTTAGCCTCTAACTTGACATTGAAAAAGACTGGGTTAAGCTGGCTGGGCACAGTGGCTCACGCCTGTAATCCCAGCACTTTGGGAGGTGGAGGTGGGTGGATCACGAGGTCAGGAGATCAAGACCATCCTGACGAACACGGTGAAACCCTGTCTCTATTAAAAAAAACAAAATATTAGCCAGATGTGGTGGTGGGCACCTGTAGTCCCAGCTACTGGGGAGGCTGAGGTAGGAGAATGGTGTGAACCCAGGAGGTGGAGCTTGCAGTGAGCCGAGATCATGCCACTGCACTTCAGCCTGGGCAGCAGAGGGAGACTCCGTCTCAAAAAAAAAAAAACAAAAGTCTGGCTTAAGCTAAACAGGGTGTCTACTACTTCAATGTCTCTACATAGGATTGCATTGGAGGGAGATCAGGCCTCTGAAACCAGTGCCTTTTGATACCTGGGAGACTGGCAGAGCACAGTAGACACAAGAATAGCAGTCAGTCTCAGTAGGATGGGTGCTCTATGATGGAACTCTCAACAGGAAGTCATCTGGTGGTAAGATGTCAGAAGCCAGTAATCCTTTAGCATCAAGCAAAAATTCTCAACACATGCATTTATTCATGCAACAATCCCCTCATAGGCATTCACTACTGGGCTAGAAATATGGAAATAGAGGGTCATCTTTCTGCTGCCTCTGTTTTCTGTCTAGAGGAGGATGTGACACAGTTATATAAGCAACCCCCTAGGAGATGCCATTATTCATACCAAAGACCAGAAAGAGCCGTTTACTGTCTTCTGCAGCCGTCTGTTGAGGGGTGCTTTCTTTTTTGATGTGAAAAGCAATTAGCCACGACCAGAGACAGGGCACCATGATGCTGCTTTGATCTGATAGCAAGAGCTCAATGTACTGCTTATCTACACTTTATTTCCTTGCTTTTGAATTCGCAGGTCATAATAAAGCATTGCATGTCCACAGACCTACACAAAGAATTAATTAAGAGGAGCCTTTTAATGTAGAAAGCGGCTTACTGAGATAATGGAAAAGGCTTTGGTAAAACTTGGCTTAATTGGAATTTCAAGCAATTCCTGGCTTGTCGTTCCAGGGATTTTTACTGTTATAGACTGGATGAGCAAGCTGTTTAAAGAGCTTATGGGCAGAACCGGACTCAGAGGTCTCGGCAGAGATGGATTTGGCTCAAACAATTGGGGCTGCCTCAGAAAACGGCAAGCAGGGAGCATAGACTTGCTCTTTTGTCACTGCGTGGACATGTAAGGCTTATAAATCTCTATCGTCCCAGGTAACTCAGAAACTAGGGGATAAACTGGAGGGTCAAGTTCCAGGACAGCAAACTTGCTGCTTATTTCTATATACAAATAGGGAATGAAATAAAGGGGGAACAAATGAAGAATATGGGCTTTGATGTTTGAGATGCATGGATTCATGCCCCAGGTCAACTGTGTACTTCTTGATAAATTGTAGATAATAATGCTGTCCTCACAGGAGCAGTGTGAATATTAACTGTTAATAGAGCATGTTAAGTGCATAGTGCTCTGCTGCAATGTGCAGGATTCTCGGTGTAGGACACATCAGTGGACAAGACACAGACACTTCCTTAGAGAAGTTTATAATGGAACATAGATGGCAGACAAATTATACTGGCTGGGATGAAGCCTTTTCCATTTGAATCATGGTACATTAACTGAGCAACTGGAAGACAAAGCCAATTGAAATGAATGCCTTTCAAGGGCATAAGAGAGCTTCAGGGAAGAAGAAAATGGCTCTGTCTCTTCATGGGCTGGCTAAGGGTGGGCAGAGGCATAAAAAGATGACTGAGAGCTTAGCAATTTAGCCGTGGCTTCCTTGTCTCACTGCCCCACCATACAGCTCTAGGGCTTTCTCCCTGGGTCCAAATGCTGCTGCTCATCATAAACACCTGTGCCTGAAATTCAGTGCGGCCTTCTGAAGGGCTGTTTGTCTGAAAATTAGCTTGATTCACATCTGAATTACCAATGATTACCAATGATTAGTTGATTACATCTTGACGTAAGCTTCAATTGCTATAAAGTGCTATATGTCACCCTAAAATATATTCTACTGGAAGCAAATTCTATGTACTTCTTGTTGCTGCATTGGAGCTGAACTCAGCTTGTCTTAGTACATATTGTGGACGGCTTTGGGGAACATGAACGTATTCTTCTCCTGTGATGTTTAGTCTACCCATTAGATTAAGGAGTGCAAAGAGCAATTTCTCCTCTCCAAGATAAGAGCAAGAGTCTTTCAGGGGTGGCAATTTCTGTGGTAAAAATGCTGTTTCTTCTCTGGCAGTAACAAAGAGGAGGATAGAACTGAATCAGGGGCATTCTCCTAAAGCTTTCTTTAACTTAGCAAATACGTATGCATGTCTTAGAAAATAAGCAGCCTTAAGCAAGATCTGAGAGGCGAGAAAAGATCTAGAATAATATGGATTTGCTGGGGGCGGGGGGAAGGGAAGTATTCTAAATAAAGCAGCAGAAAGCTTCCCCAGTACCACAGAAAGCTCCAGAAAGGGCTTCTCAGAAGAGGCTAAATCATGGCAGTTTATGTGAAGGAAAATAGACCCATATCTGTTATTCTCCTCACTGTATGCTGTGTAAGTGTCCAATATGAGTCTATTACTATTAGGAGCTTTCATGTTTGTCCTTTAATTTTATCTGCACAATAAGCCTGAAAGGCATTTGTTTTTATTCGCATTACAGATTAGGCTACCGAGGCTAAGAGAAGGCAGCCTGGGAAAATTACTACTACAAAATAACATTCCAGAAACAGTGGAGTAAAAAATCTCTTAGTAATAGGAGAAAGCTTGTATTCTACACTCTTCACTGTTTCTGGAATGCTATTTTGCCTTCACTTTGCGATGACCTGGAGCAGTTTTCTGGTGGTTCTACTTAAAACTCCTACCAATGTCCCTACCCTAGCAGCAGGGACCTCTGAAGACCTTCCCACTCCAGACCAGGAGTTCCCAAAGATGAGTGTGCCTTAGAGTCACCTGAAGGGCTTGATAAACACATATTAATAGGCCTCACTCCCAATTTACCATGTCTGGGTGTGGCAAGAAAATTTACATTATTTTTATTGAGATAGACTTTACATATTAAAAAGTTCAACCATTTTAAGTGTATGATTCAGTAATTTTTAAAAATTTTACCTATTTGTACAACCATCAATGTAGCCGACTTTTGAAACATTTCCATCACACCAGGAAGATCCTTTGTACCTAGGAAGTCACTCCCAGTTCCCACTCCTAGTACCCAGAAACCATTAATTTACTTTCTGTGTCTATAGATTTGCGTATTCTGGAATTACACAACATATGGTCGTTTGTATTGACATTCTTTTTACTTAGCATAGTATTTTTGAGGTCTGTTCATGTCGTAGTATATATCAGTATTTCACTCCATTTTATTGCTGAATAATATTTCATTTATTGTGTAGACCACAATTTTGTGTATCTATTTACTGAGAATTTGTATTTCTGACAAGTTTCCAGTTGATGCTGAAGCTGCTATTCTGATGATTACATTTTGGGAACACTTTGTAGTCTAGGCCAACAGTTCTCAACTTTGGCTATGTGTTGGAATTTCCAGAAGAGATTTTACAAAATACCGTGCCTGGGCCTCATCCACAGTTTGATTTAAATGGTCTGAGACAGGGCTCAGGAATGGATGTTTTATCAAATTCCACAGGTGATTGAAATTTACAGCTGAGGTTGAGAACTGTGTCTCTGTACTCTTGCTACCCAATGTGTGCTCTATGGACCAGCAGCAACAGTGCTTAGCCTGGGAGCTTGTTGTAATCTCTGAATCTCAGACCCATCCCCAAACTTCCTGAATCAGGTTCAGTATTTTAACTGAATCTGGTTGATTAATCCTCAGTTGATTCTCAGATGCATGTGGATTTGAGAAGGGCTGTCCCATAGCACTGTATAATGCCAGGGAGAAGAAAACAGGAACAAAAGGAAAATTTCACTTTCAGACTGAACTGTAATGATAACCAAAGAAAGGGCTGCTGATGGACAGGTGGTTCCTTTCATTTGAACTGCCGAGATTAGCTCTTGCATTGATTAAATCATGGGATAATTTCTGACCTTCTTCTTGGTCCCTGTGGCTATAGACGAATGTAGTGAAGGAAACTGGATTAAATGGCCTGCTCTAAATAAATCTCACTCCCTTTCCAGGGAGTATGGGTGAGACATACTAATGAGTTTCAACTGTGCTCATCCTAATGCGAACATGCTGGGATTCTTCTAACAATTGCTTGAATTGCTAAAGCTGTTTGGATTCCATGGGACCTCAACATCTTGATCAGATTAATTAATCCGGTTGAGTGTGACCATTTTTTGGGGGGTGAACCTCCTTAGACCTCAGCACGAATAGGTAGGTATTAGGGAATAGAAATCAAGCCATAGAGTATGTCTGGAGGAACTTGGTATACTAAGGAGTACAGAAGCTCAAAGAGGCACTTAATGCTCAGAGTGATGATGATGATAATGGAAGTCCTGGAAAGACAGACCCAAACCCACATTTGGAGGGAAGAGTATAATCAGGGAAGCCTCCCTGGAGAAGGTGATTATTGGGATAATGTTGAAAAATCCATACTAATTTACCAGGCTAGGGGGATGGGATGTGAAAGTACCAGGGAAAACTAAGCAGGCAGAGGGAATAAGTAGGACAAAGGCCCATAAACATTAAAATACTTGATATCTTGATGCTTTTTTAGATCCAGGGTTTGTAAACAAAAATTGCTTTGCCTATAGAAGCTCAAATTATAATCTTTTGTGGAAGGTCAGGAGAGGGATATATGATTAGTTTTGAGCATGAAGCCAGAAGTGCTTTCAATACAGACAGAGACCCCAAACTCAGCTATATTTTTAACAAAGAAATGACTGCACTTCTTGAGCCTGTGGGTCCTGGCACATGAAGATAAAGTTTAGGGCCTTTCTCCATCTTTTCACCCAGGGTGGGAAATCTGACAGCTTCTCTCTGGAGCCTTGTGACATGGGGGTACCCAAGAACTTGCTGGGCAGTAAGCTGACAACCAGACATGTGGAGAGTCCATCTCTCCAGGACACAAACAGACCCAACAGGCCAAAGGAGACTAGGAAAGGAACTTAGGTCTTGACCTCTGTGAAATCAGAGATGTAGATAGAAATGTGGGTTCAAATTAGAGCCTAGAAACTCACCAACTGTATGAAAAGAGTGTGAGTAAAATGTCAAACACAAGGTCAAATTTGATATAGATGATCAATCAATGCCAATTACCTTCCCTGCCATAATCTGGGAATCAAACCCAGATTCCAATTATCACTTATACTATTTACCTCCCTTTTATTGCCACTTATATTTACAGTCTTTATCTGTACAGCCAGAGCCACTCCTTCTGACTGTAGATCCATGAGACAGACAACTAAAGAATTTCAATTTCCCATCTCTGCCTTCCTCCCTCTGTCTTCCTCCTTTCCTTTATCCTTCCTCCTTCTCTCTCTCAGTTTCTTCCTTCTTTTCTTCATCTCTCCCTCCCTCCTTCCTTCCTTCCTCCTCCTTTTAGTCTTTCTTCTTTCCTGATTTATTTCTTCCCTTCTTTCTCCTTCCCTCTATTCCAAATTAAATGAACCCTGCTGCAACTGCCTGAATACTAAGGGCTTAAACACATTCAGAACAAGTGGAAGAAATTAACATTCAAGGGATTATCTCATTTCAATCCTTGAAATAACTCCATAAATTAGATAATAATATCCTATCCACATTTTACACTTTTAGAAATATTGAGGCAAGTAATCTTGCGCAAGACGGCTCAGCCAGTCAGTGGTGGAGCTGGTGTGTCTAACATTTATTTACCCTGGATTCCGCTGCCTTACAATGGGACTGTTGCTTGTGCCAGTGTCTGAGGAACATACATTCCCGGTTGCCCCATAGCAATGGCATTGGGGTCACCACCTTCAGAAATAGACTATGATGATCTGGGAGCAGTCCTGGGATTGTGAATGTTGCTGTGAACATGGTGGATATGAATCACCCCAACTTATAAGGTCTGTGACCACAGGCCCAGGAAGCTGAGAGGCTTCTCTGAGAGGGGGGCTCACCTGATGTTTCCATGTGTCTCAGTTAAAATCTGTACTGTATTATGAGATCACACAGGACTGAGATCCACAGAAGGGCACATGAATCACAGCTGCAGAACAATTCCATTTTGTTGGATACCGGTAGGCAAATTAGCTTGAAAAAAAATTATGCTTACGAAAGGGTTGGATGAGTCCATTCTGGACGGCCTGCAGTGTAGCAGGATATTTCTTGTCCTTAATTACTCTGTCCTCTGGTAGGAACAGAAAATACAGTTAATCCATTACATTCTGTCCTCAGAGCAGAAACTCCCCTTGATTATTTCAACTTTTAAAATACTCATTGTGTTTGAATGAATGTGATTGTTTGATTGTTGTTTTTAATTTGTAAATTAATGTAATTAACAAAGAAATCCTAACTGAAGTGTGGGATTACATTTATTTGGCATCTACTCCATTAATGTCTAGCATGTAAAAAGCATTGTTAGTCGTATGCACACTGTTAATTATCTCAACATGTTTAATTGCTGTTTTCTTAAATAACTAGTAGGCCATATGTAAATGATCTTTCATGCATTAACATTTCATTTTGTGAAAAAGTAAAACGCAAAGTAGGTTGCATGAAACATTAAACCAAACATGATCTCTGGGCCATTCGAGGAGTGTTAGGAAAATGGGAATCTGAGATAATGGGTCCCCCTTACCATGCCAACCTCATACCTCAGTGGCCCAGAGGGGCAAACATAGCTACACTTGGAAATATTCTAGAAATGTCAAAAGAACAGCAGATCTGCAGTGTAAATTGTGAAACATATGTTAGAATTCTATTTTTTCTGCGACTGTAAACTTTACAATTTTTTATCAAGCTAGGAAACAAAAGTAATAATATCTAGCATTTAGGGAACATTTGCTATATTCCAAGCACTGTGCAACGGCTGGATGGTTGTCTTTTTTCTTTTCATTCTATAGTGGTCCTATTGTGTAGAAAATATGATTATCATCTCCATTTGTAAATTCAGGGACAATGTAGGTAGCTTACCCAAGACCACATTCCTAGTGTGGTGGCCATTAGGGATGCTGGTCTAGTATTTCCTATTTCCTCCTTCCAGGTGGGATTGACCAGCAGCCTTTTTTAGTGGACTTTCTTTACAAAACCCAATGACTCTACCTGTCTGTTTGCTAAGAATGTGAACTTCTCATCTCATGGGGAATGCAAGACTCACTCTCTAGCAAACCTAGAAAACTTAGATATCCTTGCTTCTCATCTAATGAGACAGATATATTCTTCTGTCCAGAAGAGAGGTTTGATGGGGGAAAACACTTCTGATTTTTTTCCTCTGTAAGTGGGGAGGCATAACGGTGAATGCAGAGGGAGGGGGAAGAGGTGTATGTTTCTGTGTGTGTGTGTAGAGAAAAAAAAAAGTGAGGATGTGTGAGAAAGAAAGACACAGAGAGAGAGATGCATAGAAGACATGAGAAGAGGCCTGTATTAATACATGCCTGGATATGGGTGAGAGATGCTTTCCTTTTTCTTCAGTAGTCCTGGGGAAGAGTCCGGAAGTCACTCAGTGCAACAAATGTTGATATTTACAGCAGCAATATTCAAGCAAATATTTCCACCCTGAAAAGATCACCTCATTGAGTGGTTACCAATGAGTCTAGGTGGGGCAGAAACTTTGAACCAAGGGAGGGACAGAGTAATATTCTGCGAGAATATTAGAGATGGGAAACTTCTCCATTCTGCTAGAAGGACCCAGCACCATAGTAACTTTAGTAGGTTGGAAACAGGTAAAGTGGCATGCATAGTGATGAAAGCTCCAGCAAAGAGCAGATACATGATGGTGTCGAGGCAGAAGGAAAAAGGTCTGTGCCTGTGTGTGTGTTTGTGTGTACGTGTGTGTGTGTGTGTGGTAATACAATGGAAGGAGCCATGAATTAAGAATATAATACTTTGCTATAAACATCGGACCACTAAACGTGGTCTAATCATTTAAAATTTTGTATCAACTTAGAAATTTGTTCAACCTGAAAGGGCTGAAAAACATAGAAATTGAGGGAGTGAAACATAAGGTCGGGGCATACGGATAAGTGGGGTGTGATTTATTGGGACCAATGCACATGGCAAATCAAGGTGAGAAAATGATTTAGCCATGGGCAGCACACGCCACTGCCAAAGACGTGGTTCAGCACACAAGTTCCCCGAAATGTCACGAATGACAGTAGTTGTACATTCTTGAAGGGAAAAGACTACACCAATTCAGTTCCTGGAGATTTCCTTTTTTCTTTTCTAGTTTCCCCTAATTATTGACATATTTGGTCACATTTCCGTTATTTTCTTGAGATACACACAAATCATTGGTTGTTCATGGGTTCAAATGCGTATCTCCTGAGAAGAAAGAAGGACAGAGAATATACTTGAGTCTGAAGGACCTCATTCTCTCTAGAGAGATTACACTCATAAGTCTAATGTAAATCGGCTTGCATGACATGCAAATACAGGCTTCATGAGTCCAGGAAAGACTCCAGCAGGTTCTAGGCTCTAGTCCTGCCCTGTTTGAAATAATGAAGAGTATTGCTTGTGAATAGTTTGTTCTTCTCAAAATTCCAGGTGTGACATGGATTCCATGCCACTGGGCAACTGTTCAACTGTCCTGAAGAAATGGTGTAGTATCACAAGTATCAAAGGCGCTGCTAGGTCACTGAGTGCTTGTTTTGCATTGGGTGAGACTGTTTCAAAGCCATGATGTTTCACAAGTCTCTGATTCTTTTTTTTTTTTTTTTGAGATGGAGTCTCGCTCTGTCGCCCAGGCTGGAGTGCAGTGGCGCGATCTCAGCTCATAGCAGGCTCACAGCAAGCTCCGCCTCCCGGGTTCACGCCATTCTCCTGCCTCAGCCTCCCGAGTGGCTGGGACTACAGGCGCCCTCCACCCTGCCCGGCTAATTTTTTGTATTTTTGGTAAAGACGGGGTTTCACCGTGGTCTCTATCTCCTGACCTCGTGATCCGCCCGCCTAGGCCTCCCAAAGTGCTGGGATTACAGGCGTGAGCCGCCGTGCCCACAAGTCTCTGATTCTATATGTGCCATTTACTTTGCTTTGGAGTGAAATTCCTTCCTTATGCTTAGCACCACCATTGCCTGATTCCTGTCTGCCTGAAATGATTATCTCCATCTTCAACTTGCAGGTGAAGAAACTGAGCCATAGGGCCATGGCACTGTTAGGTGCTCTGGAAAGCAGTGGCTAAGATGGAGTTAGAAATAGAAAAGCTTATTGTGGAGTAATTCCTGGGGTGCAGTGGCTCATACTTGTAGTCCCAGCACTTTGGGAGGCTGGGACTGGGGGTTTGCTTGGGGCTGGGGGTTTGCTTGATCCCGGGAGTTTGAGAACAGCCTGGGCAACATTGGGAGACCCTATCTCTACAAAATATATAAAAATTTAGCTGGTTGTGATAGTGCACACCTGTAGTCCCAGCTACTTGGGAGGCTGAGAAGAAGGATCTCTTGAGCCTGGGAGGTCAAGGCTGCAGTGAGCCATGATCATGCCACTGCACTCCAGCCTGGGTGACAGAACATCAGGGACCATCAGACCACCGTGCAGGCTTGACAAGGTCTCTGCACGGTCCAAGAAGAAACAAAGCAAAGACTGCCCACTAGAGGAGTCCCCCTTTTGAAGGAAATGCCTGGACTCTTGTTTCACTACCATGCTTAGTTATTGGAAAGGCTGCCCTAAGAGCAGCATGACTTCAGCTTATAAGGGTGGACGAACCCTATGCCTAATAGCTAGAGGCCATCAGCTATCTGCACTCTTCTCAACTGAGCAGCAAGTCCTTTCTTGAAAGGGAACTTGAGTGACCTATCTCTATGTCTGCCACAGGTGGTAAACTTTTCCACTGTCATGAATGGTAGCAAGTGCAGGAACAGGATTTGAACCCAGGTGGTATGATTCCAGCTCCAGCGTTCTTATCCACTGCTTACTGCAGTTGTGTCTAGCATGCAGTTGCCAGAGAGAAATTACAGGTACATCCACCTCCTTTTTCTACAGAGCTCTTTGTGGCCCACCCACTCCCTGAACAGGACTTACTACCCTCTGGGTGACCAGGACCGCTCTGCTGGTGTCTGCTGCTGTAAAGCCCTGGTGTGGCCCTCTCACCACTTACCCTTGTACCAGCACAGGATGGACCCTGTGCTCCCTCTAAAAGTAGCCTGTTTGCTGGCAGCTCTCCTCCCTTCCCTTCTGGGTCCTGATCGCCCCGTTGTTCAGTGTAGATTTTTCCAGGTAAAAAACAGGATAAACAACTTTATCCTAGTTTTTATGAATATTCCAACCCATAGCCCTTCTGCCTTCACTTCGCCCTGTGATAGAAGCAATCCTGTTGGGGTTGCTGATCTGCTTGTTCATCCTACCTCCTCTTTCAATAAATTCAAGGGATATTGTCTATAGGACTGGTCTGAGGAAAACACCTGTGCCTAGAGCATCACATCAAACGTCAACCCTTCTAGGGGCCCCGGGGCCCCACATATTCCCTGTTAGGGTGGGAGGTTTACATCAGAGTCTTACCAACCATGAGTTTTAACTCCATAGTGACAGGGGCCATGGCCTTTCTCCAAAATGCCTATTAAACCCTTTCACAGATAGAATCCTCAGTGGCTCAACATATCAGAGTCTTACATAGTTCAACATATCAGAGTCTCTTCTTGGATAGACGTACAGAATAGCGATCGCCCTGCAACCATGGCTACATTATAAATGAGCTTTCCAAAGGGGCATCAAACAGAGGAAGAGGGATGGAGAGAAATTTTGAGGAGATTTGCTTTGTCCCCTACCTTGATTGCATATTGAATCTTTCCTGGGTGAGGATGAGATTCTACTCAGCTCTTCTCCTAAGGAGTCAGCTGTCAGTGCATTAATGTGATCCTTGTTGCAGCCCCAAGTGAATAATGATAACCTGGCAGACACGCAATTATGCACTGACAATTTTAGAGCTGTCTCTGCCAGCCCCATCCTCCCCAGCAACTCACAGCTTTCAAGCCTCAGCCCCACATGATTTCTAAATCAATCATAGCGCAGGCAGGGGACAGCCAGCCCACAGGTTTGTGAATCTTGCTTCTGTAAGGTCAGTGTGGACATGATGAGGTTGAACCTTGGATAGTCTGTCCCATTCCCCAAATGGCCCCAAGGTATCATTGAGGCTGTTTGCAACATGATACTGTTTTTCCCAAATGTTTTGACATTGAGGCTACATCTGCAGCAATAACCCGATGGAAAATGTAGCTAAAGAGATGATAACATGCCACCTGGGAAATGAAACAGCATCAAAAATCTAATTTCCATGAACGAATTTCCGCAGCTTTCATTGATGGGACAATCATACTCACCTAAATCTTTAACTGAGCATTTACAAACTATGATTCCATTAGATTTTAAACCAGACTATTCTTGCAAATGTGTTTTTATAGAAAAACTAATAACAACCTAATATTGTGTCTAGTGTGAGAATTTTTTTAAAAGATAATTTTAAGCTACAGAACTAACATAAACTATACCTCTATTTTTCCTGGTGAATATTATGAAACAAAAAGATTTTAATACCCTGGTAGACATTAGGATAAAACCCAAACTTAATATTTGGGTTGCGTGCCAATTTAAATTTAATCCTCTAGTTATATTTAATTATTCCGTTCCTTTTATTCAGGGGTGTTGTCTCCATGTTTTCTGTGAAGGACACTCTCTCAGCCTAATGCCTCCTCAGTGACCTCTAACTTTGATCTCTGAACTGGGTCCTCCCAGGACCCAGAGGGAAGATCAATCACTCAGGCATGTTCCAGGCCACCAGGTCAAGTGGCAGAAGTTCATCCTCTGGGATTCTTTGTCCTCAGGACCTCTGTAACATCGATTGTCAACTTGACAAGCCAGCCGAGTCTTTGTGTACAATCCATAGACAGAACTGGGAAGAGCAAACCATGAGAGGCCAGCACTAAACCCTCAGGGTAGCTAAAGAGGAAGCATGGTAATACGTCATTCTGCAACAGAAAAAACAAATAATCTGCTCTACATGTATCCAGCATCATGTGAACATGAACCAGATGAGCAACATCTGGGCCTCTGTTTGCCCATCTGTAAAAGGGCTGGTTGCCCCTTCTTGCAATGGACAAGGCTGCATCCGCAGAGTTCTAGTCTTGTGTCTTGTGTCCTTGCCACATCCTCCTCTGGGAGCACACAGCAAAAGCTCAGTTATTGTTAGCCTCCTTCTCTCAACCTCCCCAGTCATTGCACACTCATAGAGAAAGGACAATCCGATCTTTATGTGACCATGATAAAATTTGATGAGAGATCAGCAAAACATAAAGGAAGGTTCTTAAACGACATATTTATCCCAACACTGTTCTGGGAAGAAAAGTATCCATTGTAAAAACTAAACATGTCCAATTAAATGATAAATGCAGGAAGGTCACAGTGGAACATAGGCACTATGCCAAAGATTCTCAGAATATCACAGCCCTGTCAGGCCACTTCAGAAAAGGGGATTCCCAGTATGAGTTCACAATACTTTGACATCTGAAGAGGTCAGTTAGCCTGAGGCAAAGGAACCGCAATGTCCCAGCCTAAATGTTCTGCTTCTCACTCTCACAGGAAGAAGGAAAACTGGAAAATGGGAATCAGCAGATGCAGAGAGTGGAGATTTTCCTAAGTATTCTGGGGATACTAGTAGGAGTTAGAGGAGAGACAGTGTATGTTTTGTAGCCAAATAGAAGTTTGGGACATGCTGGATTAAGAACTTTGCTAGACTTTTGGTATATGACATATCATTTATTCCTTATCCCAACACTTCAAATTTTAGGTCAACATATCTCTCTTTCTCTGTAGTGGGAGATGAATTCAATGACTTACTCAAGGTCACACAGTTAGTTATGTCAGAACTTGAATTTTATCTCAAGTCAATTTTATTCCCATACTGGCAGTTTTCTGTATGACTGTGTTCATTACACAAGAAAGGAGGAGGAAGTTCTTTGGAAGGATATTTTGAGATTTAAAAATAAAGCTTTCCAATAAAGACTATGGTCATCAGAATAAAACCTGCACATTTATGGGCAGTATGCAGTTGATGATGTTCCCCACCTTCAAGTCTACGCAAGATCAACATCCTAAGGACAGGCATAAAACGCATTCTCTTTCACTGCCTAGTACAGAGCCAGAGCATTTGATAAGAACCGTTGTCTTTGTTGAACAGAGAGGTATCGTTAGACTAAAGAAATGTCATTGGAAATTCTTTCCGATGTGTCCAGTCCCAGTCAAGGCCCTTTCCTAGCTGGGTACAAGGATTAGTCAGGTGGCAGAGATACCCCTTTCTGAAGCCAGAAGAAGCAACTCCAACAAGGTCTAGGGCCTTTGCATCTGGAAGTGGGGGACCCAGGCTGATTTTTTGAAACAGGAAAAGTTGTGTCCTGTCATTCCCTCTTCCTGGGAAACCTGCCCAACTTTCCAGCCAAGTGTCTGACTCTCACAGTCTGTACTGCATCTCAAGTGTGCATCCCTAGACACAAACCTAGCTCTGCACATCTGCACCCTTAAATGTTAAAATCATACCTTGCTCCCTTAGAATTACACCCCTCACACCATCTCTACAGAAAATGGTGTGTGCCAAGAAATGGACTTAAGCTTTTTCATAACCATCAGTTTTCTTTTGTTGTGAGTTCGGTCTTCCTGGACTTGAAGGCCTGAAAGTTCTCACTCCTCTTTCTGGGTTTGTGTTTCTCCTTTTCCACAGTTTGTGTAGCTGTTTTGCAACCCTCTCCTGAATGCAGCTGCTTTTGGAGATTCTGAAACCACAAATAATCACTATCTTTTCTCTAGACATGATACCTCAGAACTAATACAGTTGAAAACTCTCAAAATAAATTATAATATTGAGACAGGACTTCTTTGAAAACAGTTTGTTTGAGCCATGTTCCTATAAATGTATGTCTGTATGTAATCCATGTGCCCTGAAGCCTCTGGAAGACAATAACCTGCCACTCAGGAAAGATGCCAGAATGCAGAGGATTTCTGCAAATGCTTCCCTTCAGAGAGGGGCTAAAGGCCCTAGGCTCTCAGGGATGAGAGAAGGAGGGCAGCAGGTCTTCTGGGAAGTACCATTCCTGAGAGGTGGCTTGGCTGTAGGTCACAGAGGCCCCAGGGTCCTGTCTCTGAGTGGCTAGAGGGAGCAGCTCCCTGTCTCAGCCTTTGCACAGAAGAGGGGTATAAATGACGGTAGCATTGGGTGGCAGGGGGCAAAGTCATCCTACAACTGCTTGTTATTTGAAAATTAAGTGCTATTTTCTAATATGGAGAAATTATGGGTTGATAATGTGATCCTGATGGAAACAAAATACAGTGGTTGATCCCTTCTGTCATTCAAACCCTAGTGTCAGCAGGGAATCCCCATGCTGAGGGTTAAATTATCATGGTTTGAAAGGGGAGACTTTAAAGCATAAATATCAGGTATTTGTGTTCTACTTTATGGAAATTCTTGACCATTTAGCTGTTTGGTAATTGCTGTGCACAGCTGAGTAAATATACAGTGAGTTTCAAATCATTCAATATTAAGAAAATAGAACTTTCTCTCTCTCTCTCTCTCTCTCTCTATATATATATATATATGCATATATATGTGTGTGTGTGTGTATGTATGTATATGTGTGTCTTTGAGTGTGTGTGTATGTATGTAACTTTGACAATAAGATTTTCTATTCTTTTGAGCTATAACTGGAGTTCAGCTAGAATGTTGTGAAATGTTAGAACTGCCAAATATTCTATTTAATTTCAAATTCATAAATGTTGGCCAAAGTGATGTGAAAGAGGAAACCCAATCTCTCTGAGCACTAGTTTCCTGCCCCCATGCCCTGGCCCTTTCTTCCCTGAGAAGGTTAGGCTTCTCTGTAAATAAATACTGCCATTTCCCTCCTTAATCCTTTCTACCAGTCATCTCCAGGGCAGGGATGTGGTTTGGCAGGGAATATCGGGGAGAGTGACCCAGGACACACTGAACCAGTTGCCTTGCCAGTCTGTGCCTCAAGACCTTTGCAGAAGCCATGCCTTCTTGTCAGAGGCATGTGAACCAGAACAACTCCTTCTTGAATAGGAGCTGGGTAAAATGAGACTGAAACCTACTGCGCTGGATTCCCAGACAGTTAAGGCATTCTAAGAAACAGGATGAGATAGGAGGTTGGCACAAGATACAGGTCATAAAGACCTTGATGATAAAACGGGTTGCAGTAAAGAAGTCAGCTAAATCCTACCAAAACCAAAATGGCCACAAGAGTGACCTCTGGTCATCCTCACTACTACAATCCCATCAGCACCATGGCAGTTTACAAATGCCATGGCAACGTCGGGAAGTCACCCTATATGGTCTAAAAACAGGAGGCATGAATAATCTACCCCTTGTTTAGCATATCCTCAAGAAATAACCATAAAAATGGGCAACCAGCAGCACTTAGGGCTGCTTTGTCTATGGAGTAGCCATTCTTTTATTCTTTTACTATCTTAATAAACTTGCTTTCACTTTGCACTGCGGATTCGCCCTGAATTCTTTCTTGTGCAAGATCCAAGAACACTCTCTTGGCATCTGGATCAGGACCCCTTTCCTGTAGCAGAAACCCTGACCCAATGGCTACCTTTGGGTAAGTGTTGGGGTCCTCTAACATCTTTCTTGCAAACCATAAAAGGGACAATACTGAGGAGACCTCCCGACCCAAAGGAAATAGAGTGCAGCACTGATTGCATGACTTTGGGTAAGCGGCGGGGTACCTGGGTAAAGAATGGGATTGGGTTAGAGGCCCAACTTAGGGGGGTTAGAGTCTCTCCTAAGACAGAGTGGGTTAGAGGCCCCTCTTAATAAAAGGCAAGGACACTTGACTGACTTTGGGTTGGAGGCCCAACTTAGGACAGTTAAGAGCCCCTTCTTAGATTTAGGGGGTTAGAGGCCTCTTTCAGTAAAGTCCCGCTGGACTAAGCACAGGTTTGACACTATGGGATGTTAACTGCTATTCTCTTTGGATTCATCTGCCTTGTACTCTTTGTTGGTGACTGTGGGTGACAGATTTAGGCATGTACAGGATGGTGGGACATGGGGAGCTTTTTCCTCCCATAAAGGGGAAACTTGAGAGCTAATAGGATTGCTGAAAAAGATCCATTTGTTACCAAGAAGCAGCCGCCTGAACTTTTCAGTGTCACTTCAATGGGAGCGTCTTTCTCTGGCTTCCCTAATCATTTTGCCTTCCCTACTCTGCCACAGGCAATGCTTTTTTGTCTCTCCTTTCCCTTTCTTATCTTTTCTATTACCTCAGGGTGACCATCTTGCCCAGAGACCACGTGTTGACACTCCAAGTCAGAGGTTAGATTAAAGATGACAGGGCCCATCTGGGGGCAAATTTAAGCCTTGTCAGTTTGATATTGGGTGCTAAGCAAAGTGACTAATGTCTATGTTTTATCACATGTATTTTACTCTGGCCAGAATGAAACAACAATAACAATTTTCCTTTTTAATATGGCTTGGTCCCCAGGGCGATGGTGCTGCAAGTCAGATCACGAGGGCCACTCAGGGAAAGGGAACCCGGAAGCCAGGCATGCCAGCCAAAGTGTAACAATTTCTTACCAGTCAGATTTCTGGCTTCTCTCTCTCTCTGTGTAAACAGTTGAATGAATGGGAAAAAACCAGCAAACAAACAAACAAAAACAGTGTTTATTTCCTCTGTAAAGTTTTGATTAATGTGAAGAAGTATTCTAAGTCTAGTCTTAAGCTGGTGTATTTTGTGCTATTAATTTGTTTTTCTGTGTCAAGGGGTACTTTAGGATAAAACATGGGCTTAGAACACCTGTAAGCCTGATTTTCAAGACGACCCAGCAAGCTGGTCAGCAGCAAACTTGGCTGCAGGTCCCTGAAACAAGCAAAAAAACTAGATGAACTTTCCACCTTGTTTGATGTCCTTGGGAGCTTGACCTTGTAACCACGTGGCAGTACTTTTGGTCTCTGCCTTCCAGGGAACAGGAATTTTAGGGTTCATGTCATAGTTAGCTCTAAAAATCATATTAAATAGTTAAAAGCCTTTGGAAGCTCAAAATTAACTACTCTAAACTTCTTCTGGGGGGAAAAAAAACAGAGGCTGCCCTATGATGTAGCTCAGTAGCTAACATTTTGTGCTTTTGTAGTGGCAGTCTGGATTCTATTCCCCACCTAGGAAGTAAGTCATTTCTGGTTTAATATCTGCATGACCTTGTCTATTCTTTTCTCCGTGGACTGTCTTAAAATTTCCTTTCTCTATGCACCTAGGAGGTTACCTTTGGTAAAGTTCAGAAGCTAGAAATGTTGGCTGCTTGGCATGGCTAAAGTTGGGTAATAAGAAATCTCCTAGAATTTGCTTTTTAAAGAGCACTATGGTTAGAAGTTAGCTTAAAAAGTGGATAAACAAGCTATAGATATATTTAAAAGTCCTTTATGCTTTTCTCTTCTTGGAACATGTTTTTCTGGAGAAAGGTTTTTTCTTCTCAGTTGACTGAATTATTCCTTTTTTTTTTTTTTGTCTTGCCACTCAGTGCACACATGAGAGGCTTTAAGATAACTTCTGGTAGCGTGGGACTCCTTGGGAAAAACAGAGGAGGTGCCATAGACCACGTTTTGGGAAAAAAAGAAAAACAAATCTCTGTTTTCCTCATAAAACCCCAGGAAATAAAGGCAGACAGATACCTTTCAAAATCAAAGGCTCTGTTCTGTTTTGCATTGTGTTATCTGATGGTTTTGAGTTTTGGGGGTATCAGAAATTACTTTACAGTATGAGAGAGTTTTGGGGTGTAATAAGTAGGTAGGAAATATACTTTAAGGGATGACTAATAGTAGTTAGGGAGGGGTACTTGACTCTTTGCACACTTGGATCAGAGAAGCATGCTTTTGGCCACCTGAAAGATAAGGGAACATCCTTACCCCTCACTGGGAGATGAGACTTACATGAGGGATGGCCTGATTACAAAATGGACTGATTGGCTTTGGGTTGCCTTGCGGTGAAATGCACAGCTGGTATAAGCACTGCACTATCTTCTCCGGAAGTATTTCCCTCCTTTTGGAGATCCAGGATCTAGTATAAATGGGGATCTGTCTTTGCCTTCAGCTGTTTATTTCACCCTAGAAACACATGCTTTCCTGGCCCTGTTCCTCCGAGTGCTCCACCCTGAAGCCAGTAATCCAATTAAGAAACTGACAAATGAAAAATCTTACAAGTGCTGAATCTTCTGCCTGTCTGTGTATTTATACGTTTTGAATGTTTATATACAAAAGAGCTTTAATTAATTGGCTTAGAAAAATAAGTGCTCAAGTCAAATATTTTGCCAGATAAATAGAAATTTTAATGTCTTTTTGTTCACATGACTTTAGTACTCTTTTGGAAATAAAGACAGTTTTAAAGATCACTGGCAAAATAAAATGTTTTGAAAATGTAAACATCTAGTCTAAATTAAGGTCAGACATCAAATTTTCTAAATGCCTTAAGGTCAAACTGTTTCTTTGACTTTTGAAAATTGTTCAATTTACCTACCTTGGAGACACTGGATTCTAGATAAGGCCTGGGGACATGTGGAGTTAACCACGCCCCCTAGCTGGAGTCAGCCATTATCTGCACTTCTGCCTGGTGTTTCCTAGGCTAGGCTCCACACCTAGTACACAATTAAAATTGCTTACTAACCAGGGTTTTTACCAAAAGTAAAAGTCACTAAAAGTTAACATTGTAACATGTAATTAAGACTATTAAAACAACAGTTTTACATGTAGGCTGCATATGGAAAGTAGAAGGTACTTTGGTAAAAGAGTATAAGAAAGCATGGGAAGGTGGATTTTTTTTTTTTTCTTAAAGGGTTAAATAATTGTTTTAAGTATGAAAGAATCTAAAGGTTTAAATAACTTGTGGAAGATTTATAAAAATTAATTGTAAGAGATTTTGTGCGTGAACATATTGGCTAAAGTTGAAAGGGTATTATTCAGTTTTTCCATAAATTAAACATTGGAATACAAGCACAACAGGTTTTCCTTAGAACACTGATCTGCTCTTTCACAAAAAAATGTAAAGGGCTATAAAAGGTTTATGAGAATCTTATCTTATGGTTAAACATTAAAATTGGGTAAATATGTCTATAAGCTTTTATTAAAAATTGGGTTTGACATTAATAGTACATTAATGTAAAGGTGAAACGACTTATTTGGCATAAAAATCATACAGGAAGCATTATCAAATGTGAAATGCTGTTTTGCTTTCTTTGAACTATATTTGCATAATTGTGTCATTGGTATATGATCTAAACTTATGGGAAACTCCTATAATTCTTACATGACTTTGTGTATTTTATTAATAATTATAATTGTTATGTAAAATTTTGTGTACTGCAGAAGTAACCAAATTTCCTTATCAATTGTGGCTTTAATAGTGGCTGTCCTAAAACTTTTTATTACCCACAGACAATTGTTTTGTTTTAATTCTCTTTAGAAGGTGGTTTATAGTCAACTGTAGAACTCTAATAGGTGTTCTTAAATGCAGGTTTTTCTGATAACTTTGAAAATTGTAACATTAAAATAGAGAAAACAACTTTCAAAACTCTCATGAAGAGCTGGAATGTTCATGAATATCAAATAGAACAGGACTTAACTGAATTAGCTGAACCAAAAGAAAACTGAAGTAATCTTTTTAACTTTTCTTAAAATGTTGCTGATTCTTTGTTTTGTTTTTCAGAGTCAAGGAAACTTTTATTTTGAGCTATTTACAGCTTGTAGCAATTGAGTAAAGTATACTGCTGTGAACAAAATTTGGAACATATTTGTTTCTCTCTACCTGATTTCTCCAGGTTTTGGAAGCTAGTTGTGAGTATTCTTAACTTATGGCAATATAGTTATTTGCATAAGTGCAATAAGAATCTGTTTTCTTTTTTAACAGGACACAATTGGAGAAATTGGTTATTTTACCAAGGCTCTGACAGCAATCCTGCATTTTTCTTTAAGGAATTAAACTTAACTTTTAAAGCCAATAAAAATCACTTGGGGAACTGGCCTCATACCTTGTCTACACAGTCCCTGTAAAGGGTTTCTGACCTGGGGTAAGTAATGAATGTCACTGTCTATCAGGTCCAGGAACCCCAAGTTATCTTGGGACCTCAAGAAGAAAGAAATTTACCCAACTCATAGGTGTTCGAGGGTACAAAACCTTGGCTGGGCTCAGCTTTAAAAAAAAGTCTTATTTGAAATTCCTTCTATGGAACAGAGTTCCATTAAAAGCCAATTTAAAAAGAACCTATGTAAAAAAAAGAAGTATTCTTGCTGCACTTTATACAAATAATCAGGCCAAGTATAATAAAGCAAATCAGTCTTACCATAAATGGGAAACTGGAGAGAGAGAAATATTATGTTTCAAAAATGATGGTATACTTGTTATTACATTTAGTTTCATCAGTTGTTTTTAAGTTTGTTTCTGCAATTTAGGCTAACTCTGCTTATTCCTGTGAACCAACCAGTGATCTCTGATTGTTGCTCAGAAGAAACAAGAGGAATGGGTAATGTAAAAATCTGGATCAGTATTCTAATTCTGGGCACATTACAATCCACTATTAACCCCATATCAGCTTAGCTCCAACAGTTGCCCAGTTCATGAAAAGCCTTCTAATTCAGTTTACTTGGAACAACTTTACTTATTTTGCTTTACTCTTATGGAATATATTGCTGTTATATTCTTTTGTAGCAATACAGAACAAGCTTACTCAATGTTTTCTTAAACTAAACACTTATTAATCTTCCAGATATCACCTCTTGTCAAAACTCAAGAGTCATGAATGGCCTTCACCATACTGATGCTTTCTGACTGAGCTCCTCTCTACCCTGAACACAAGAGACCCTAATAGTTAGGCAACCTGAAGAAGTTACAGAAGATGGCTCTTCATCCTCTGTAACCCTTAGGATTAAGGGTTCTGTTTGAAAAGGGAGGGGGGAAATGTCAGAGGCTTGTGAACCAGAGTAACTCCATCTTGAATAGGAGCTAGGTAAGATGAGGCTGAAACCTACTGGGCTGAATTCCCAGATAGTTAAGGCATTCTAAGTCACAGGATGAGATAGGAGATTGGCACAAGATACAGGTCATAAAGACCTTCATGATAAAAACAGGTTGCAGTAAAGAAGCCAGCTAAATCGTACCAAAACCAAAAGGGCCACTAGAGTGACCTCTGGTCATCCTCACTACTACACTCCCATCAGCATCATGACAGTTTATAAATGCCATGGCAATGTCAGAAAGTTACCTTATATGGTCTAAAAACAGGAGGCATGAATAATCCACCCCTTCTTTAGCATATCATCAACAAATAACCCTACAAATGGGCAATCAGCAGCCCTCAGGGCTGCTCTGTCTGTGGAGAAGCCATTCTTTTATTCCTTTACTTTCTTAATAAACTGGTTTTCACTTTACACTGTGGACTCGCCCTGAATTCTTTCTTGAGCAAGATCCAAGAACCCTCTCCTGGGGTCTGGATTGGGACCCCTTTCCTATAACATTCTCACTGGGTAACTGCTCCCAGCCACCACTCTCCTTCTGGCTAATTCCCCCTTCATCCTTCAAGTATTCTGTTAAATGCCACCAAGTAGGCTCACCTGACCTCTACAGACTCAGCCATGTCCCTTGTTATTGGTTCTCATTATATTTTATATTCCTCTTTAAAACTTATCATAAGGAGTAACAGATGGATTCTGAGTGGCCAGTCAGGGCCAGAGAGCCAGAACATGCAGGTCTTAGAAGGCCAACGCAGCTGATTGGCATCCAATCAATATGCATACAATAGTTCAGCCTTCTCTAAACAAAAGAGCCAAAGCAAGCCACATAGGGGACAACTTCCAGTTAATGATTGCTAGGAAAGGTCTTTGGGCAAACTCATTTCTGTCTTATTGCTCCGTGAATACTCTCGTACTCCAAGGATCTCATTACTGCCACAGACCCATTTTTGTACTTGTGTATTATCAGCCAAGTTTTGCTGGAGTTAAAATATATATATGTGTATATATATTCTGCTTCCTTTAAGATAATTTTCTGTTATGGTTCTATTTCAAACTCCTGGTTCTTCTTCTCCGCTTTTGTTCTGAGAACCTGTGTTCTTGTACCAGCTAGCTCAGCTCCTCTCCTCTGGCTTCCTTCCCTGATAACTCTGAACACATTCCCTGGGCTTTGAGCTCTGTTGTCTGTCTAGTGGGGATTGGGCCTACCACCAGCCATTCTCAGCTGGACTTTTAAAAGAAGGGGTCAGAACTTAGATTTTGCCCTTCAGTTTTTGCCAGGCCTTAGTTTTTGCCCTAGGGTTTAGAGAGAGAATTCAAATTCCCTGGCAAAAACAAGACAGAGACTCAATCTTTGAGAGGAATACAACTTTAGAACAAGTTTTATTTATTTTTTAGTTTTTACTGTTTATTTATTTACTTATTTTTGAGCCAGGGTCTTGCTGTCTTACCCAGGTTGGAGTGCAGTGGTGCGATCATGGTTCACTGCAGCTTCTGGCTTAAGAAATCCTTCTGCTTCATCTTCCCAAGTAGCTGGGGCTACAGGGACACCACCATGGTGACCTTATTCCTCTTCTGTGAGACGGACAAGTTTTGAATTAAATGACCAGAGCTTCAGACCCTTTGGAGCAAAGGAGTCTTAATTATGAGTTCAGAGAATAGGCCAGGAACTCTTGATGCCTTTTTACCTAAGTTTAGGATGAATCTTGAGGACAGAGAGTGGGTCTGGGTCTGGATTTCCAGGTCAAGTGTCTCCATAATGTAGTTAGGTGCAGGATGTATGTTGTGTGATGCCACCATCTTTGTACCTTGCCAAGTCTCCTCTTATCTCTTGATTTCTAAGTCATTCCTTGGGAACCACTGAAAACTTCAAAAGTTCAAAAAGCTTAACCTTCAACCAGTGTGGTTTCCGGCAAAACATTTTCTGTTTAAAAGAAGTGATGGCAGCTAATGTTAGTGACTTCATTGCTACATTCTGGGACTGATTGTGTGCATGGAAGTCCTCTTACCTCACCTTGTAAGCATTGCCACCCACCAGTTCCTGTGGGCCTCCACAGCTCATTATCACCTCATTAGAGAGGATTGCAGGTCAAACTCTGGCATCAAATCCCCTATAGATAGGTCCTTAGTGACAGGACTGTTTGTGTTCACCTCTTCATAATTAAATTTACATGCTAATTGCCTTTTGAGTATCCAAGCACGTTTAACACATTTACCTGTAGACAGTAGTGACTCTCTTCTATCTCCTTGAACTCTAATTTTGTTAAGTTACCCTCTCACGGAGAAGCAGTCATATGCATTGGGTCTTTTTAGGCCAGAATTAAGGGTACTCCTATTTTAAAACTCTGGAAGCCTGCTCATTAATTTAGCTTCCAGAAATGGGGAGTAAGGGCAGGACTGCCTACATTCCTTAGCACAAGAGAGAGCTTTTTGCCTGCTGAGTCAGTTTGCATGGCAATATGGAAATTTGTTGTCTAACATTCAAAGCTGAAGATCGAGTGACTTCTCTCTATCCAAATGTGGCTCCAAAGTCTTCAAACTGTTACTAAGGGAACTATTTTTCCCTCTGTAGTGTGTTTGTGTGCAAGTGTTCTGAAGCACAAAATGCCAAACTGTGTGCATTAACCGATGGCTGCTCCTTTGCAGATTTTTACTCTACAGTTTTAATTCAAATGTAATTGACCATGACAAGGTTAAAGGCACTAAAACTCTTCCTTTATTGGAATTAACTCTGAAGCATTTCACCCAATGGTGAGATGTGCTGCACAGGAAAGGCTGACACAAACACCCTTTGAAATTCATAAATCAAACAATTTCTTGGAAAAGAGTGAAAAGAGAATTCAGAAGACAGGGGCCTGAAAGTGAGGGCAAATAGCCCAGGTCAGCCAGCCCTTACTTTTCTTTGACTCCTACTGTATATTTTTGTGGCCATTTAATAAGATGACCCAGCAGTGACAAGATGAGCTGCTTTTGTGAGGCTGATGTCTCCCAATTGCCTTGATGCTGCTTCTCCCTGAATGATTTATGGATTCCACCCACTCTGGGCAGTCTACTAGGGACTTCAGCGTGGGAGTTAGAAGAAAGATAACATATTTTGGATTCTCTGAAGCTGCTTTCAGCATTTCTCCTAAATTGGATTCAATACATCTTTCTCAGAAGATGTAATTGAAATTGTAGTCTGGTTGAATAAGATATCATACGAGAACTTATCAAGACTCTGAAAGGCCAAATGGTGTCTAGGTAGGTGTTTTCGTTGCACTGAGAAAGCCCTGATGTTTAACATGGGGTCTCAGAGACACAATATGGAACATGCAAGGAACTGCAGCAAAGCCACTCAAGAGAACCACAGGGGTCACCCCCTGGCACCAACTGATGCCTCTTCCAACATGCCACAGTGGTACCCCTCAGACTTCTATCACAACAACGTCTATCACAGTGTACTATTAAATAACTAAGCTGCACTTATTTATTTACACAGGCGTCTTTCCTGCTGGAGAGTGAGTTTTTTGATACCGTAATTGTGTTTTGTTAGTCTTTATCATTCCAGATCTTAGCAGGTCTTAGTAGGTGCTCAATCAATACTTGAGCTGAATAACAAATGCCCATTTATATGTTTTCTATTATTTATGGAAATGTGCTCCTATTTTGTTTTCAGCTTAGGTTTGCCTCCCTATCCCCTATTTGCCAGGCTGGTTAACAGCAAGAAAAAACCTATTACAACTTGACATTAGCCCCCCTGGTCTCTGCACCAGTGCACATCAGCACAGTCAAACTTCCAACCTGGTCAGAATGATACAGTGCTTTCTTGCAGTGAAAGGAAGCCAGGACATTAGATGTGGAAATCTAGCCCATCTCCTATTTCCAGAGTTATCTGGAAGGAGGAGAATAGATCATTATTGCCTGTCTTAGAAGGAATGAAAGAACCACTGATCTGGACAGCTATGAAGAAAGAAGTGACCGTCATTGCTGGTAGACTTCCTAAGCAACATTCATACACAAAGTTCCAAAAAATTAGCCCTTGACTCTTTGCAAATATTGTTGAGCAGTCTCTTTCTCAGACAGTCTATGTGTTGGAATCCTCTTAATCTGGAGTACTTCACACTCTGACCATCTCCAGCCTAATGAAATTAAACTGATAAGATCACAGTAAACTGGGTATGGGGAGATGAGATCTTGGGAGTTGGGTGAGAGAGCAGGAAAGGTGGTGGTGTTTGGGGGTAGGAGACTGTAGTACACTATTCTCATATTGCTATGAAGAAATACCTGAGACTGAGTAATTTGTAAAGGAAAGAGGTTACATTGGCTCATAGTTCTGCAGGCTGTACAGGAAGTGTGGTGGCATCTGCTTCTGGGGAGGTCTCAAGAAGCTTCCAATCATAGCAAAAAGTAAAGTGGGAGCAGGCATATCACATGGCCAGAGAAGGACTAGAACCAGAGTGGGTAGGAGCTACCTGCTTTTAAACAATCAGATCTCAGGAGTTTTCACTCAGTATAGTGAGGACAGTACCAAGGAGGATGGTGCTAAACCTTTCATGAGAAATTAATCCCCATGATCCACTCACCACCTACGAGCCCCAACTTCAAAATTAGGGATTACATTTCAACATGAGATTTGGGTGAAGACATACATCCAAACTACATCAGACACCAGTGTAAAGTTACTCTGATCTTATCCTCTATTCCTTGCTGCTGAAAGGTAACTGGACATTTCACAGATTGTCTTTTGCCAAGTAGAGCTTTATGGATTGTCTAGCCTGAGACCCTCAGAAATGCTCAGCCTAGTAGAGAACTTGAGAGGGAGAAGCAGTATGAAAGAAAAGGGAACCATTATTTCCTGATCTCCTAATCTGCCAAGAACTTTACATGCATTATTTCATTTAATCCTTGTAAACTCCTGGAGTCTAGATATTCTTTTTTTTTTTTTTTTATTTTTTAAATTTATTTATTATTATTATACTTTAAGTTGTAGGGTACATGTGCATAACGTGCAGGTTTGTTACATATGTATACTTGTGCCTTGTTGGTGTGCTGCACCCATCAACTCGTCATTTACATCAGGTATAACTCCCAATGCAATCCCTCCCCCCTCCCCACTCCCCCCTCCCCATGATAGGCCCCGGTGTGTGATGTTCCCCTTCCTGAGTCCAAGTGATCTCATTGTTCAGTTCCCACCTATGAGTGAGAACATGCGGTGTTTGCAAAGACTTGGAATCAACCCAAATGTCCATCAGTGACAGATTGGATTAAGAAAATGTGGCACATATACACCATGGAATACTATGCAGCCATAAAAAAGGATGAGTTTGTGTCCTTTGTAGGGACATGGATGCAGCTGGAAACCATCATTCTTAGCAAACTATCACAAGAACGGAGTCTAGATATTCTTGTCTCCATTTCACAAAAGAGAAAACTGTGACTCATAAATAATGTATCTAAGGTTTCAAGGTCAACAAGTGGTGGAACTGACTGCACGGAGGTTGGGGGATTCTGTCTCATTTCAATGCCTATGGACAATCATTTTACTCAGAAAGAGAAAAGGGAAAGTGAGAAAAGATAAGCAAAAGACAAAGAAGAGAAAAAGAAGAGGAAATATAGAGAAAAATACAAGCTGTATATTCCAAGAAAGAAAAAAGAGAAAAAACATCTAGGTTCACAAGTCCTTTCCTCTTAGTCTGTATTAGATGTAGATTTCAGGACAAATTATAATTGGCAGGGGTCTACTTGCCTTCTGAGTCTCTCTGTCTTACCTCAAGCTAGTTTTCTCCTATATTTAGTTCTTCATTTCCTTCAGGAGACAATTTGAGTTTTGGCAAATTTCTGTACCAATATGGTCAAGAAAGTAGGCATCATAGTTCAACAACTACATTAATTTTAAGGTCATTGTAATAAATATGCTAGTAGCTGCATAAGTCAATTCCTTGTAGGAGAATGATTAAGTGTTGCAGTGTTCAACCACAGCACTTTTTATCTTGACTCCATGCACATGGCATTGAATGACCTCCAGTGGTTCTGGTTTCTTCATGGTCAATGCACACTGTCTAGTCTCTCCAGCTAGAAATGGCAGTCAGGAGTCTGGATTCTGGTTCTCACACCCCTCCCTGGTTGACTAAATTCACTTGGGAAGGACATTGTTGTATTTACTGAAACACTATTCCAATATTGACTTTTGCCTTTTTTTTTTTTTTCTTTTTTTGAGACAGAGTTTGCTCTTGTTGCCCAGGCTGGAGTGCAGTGGCGCAGTCTTGGCCACCACAACCTCCACCTCCTGGGTTCAAACGAGTCTCCTGCCTCAGTCTCCTGCCTCAGTCTCCTGAGTAGCTGGGATTACAGGCATGCACCACCGCACCCATCTAATTTTTGTATTTTTAATAAAGGCGGGATTTCTCCATGTTGGTAAGGCTGGTCTTGAACTCCTGACCTCAGGTGATCCGCTCACGTCAGCCTACCAAAGTGCTGGGATTACAGGCATGAGCCACCACGCCCGGCCTGCATTACTCTATAATTTTAGTTTCCTCATATCTGCCCAGCCTTTTATTGAGATTTTTTTTCATTGCTTCTAAGACCAGAATATTCTCCTCCATGCATCAAGTTAGTAAATACTTACTTTGATTTTATTAAATTATTTTGTGTAATTTGTTTTACATTATATCCATAAGATTTATTTTGAGGTATTGTATGAGGTGAGATCTAGTTCATTACCAATTATTGAAGCACCAGGTATTAAACAATCAATCTTGTCCTTATTGATGACTGATGCTTCTTTTAGACTGGGATTTTCTTTTATTCAGCTCAAAATTCTTGTCTTTTTCACATATTTTCTCCTCTTCCCTCTCACCCTCCTTCCCTCTCTCCCTTGCCCCTCCCCTATCCCTCCCTTCTTCTCTTCCTATAAATCCTTGTCTCCCCACTATTATCAGCCTTGGCCTTTTCTTCTGATTTCTGGAATAATTTCTCAAACATTTCCTTCAACACTAATTCAATTTTTCTGCACCATCAACTTTATTCTTTTTTGACCCCAATTGCCAATTTTAAATCTGATAATGCTGTTCAATATTTTGTGTCAGCCTTTAAAATTTTTAGCTATGCTATTTTTTTCTCAAAATGGTGCCTTTTTCTCTCACCTGTTCTTCCTTATATGGCGTTTTCTTGTTTCACAGCTCTTCTTTATCTTACCTAGAACACAAATCAGATATTTTTAAAAATGTGATCTATTTTCTTAGCAACTGTGAAAGATATGCTTTCCCTCTGCATCTTCTACGTCTGTTGTGCTGCAGAATTTTCTGGTAGGCCACAATGTCACAGAGAGCAAGACAGCAAAATATTTGGTGGAGATCCAAATTTCCTCAGCTTTTTATTTGAAGCTTTGGGCCTCTGATGATTCTCAGAAAAAGATTGCAGGGGACACACCCTGTGCCTAATTTGTCACTGCCCCCCACTTGGGCCTCCCAGGTCTAGAAGCATTTCTAAGTAAGAGGTTATCCCAAGTCTCCAACCTTGTGGAAGCATAAGAGAGTCCAGTGTTTGTAAATGACCCCTCTGCTCTGGCTCTACCTCAAAATAGAAGCCAGATTCTTAACCTACTGTTTATACACATTCAAAGTCCCATCTTTAAATCTTCTTTTGTGGGGACGTTTTCACCTCCTGACTAGGGAGTCACCTTTGATGACGACGTGTCACTGACGGATCAGGTATGTGAACAGCCCTAGGCAGCAGCGTATCCCTTTGAATCCTTGTAGGAGAACCCTCTCTGAGATACAGCTCAAGAGGGTATGTCATCCCCTCACCCATGTTCTTTCAGCAGGCACTTCTATTAGCCTGAACTACAATTGTATCCTACTGTCATCCCCTAATTCTCTCAGTAAGAGAACAAAGATATAGACTATGAAGAATATGTGGTGGTTTATAATTATTTTTTCCAATTTTTTTTTTTTTTAGATGGAGTCTCGCTCTGTTGCCCAGCCTGGAGTACAGTGGTGTGATCTCGGCTCACTGCAGCCTCTACCTCCCAGGTTCAAGCGATTCTCTTGCCTCAGCTTCCTGAGTAGCTGGGACTACAGGCACGTGCCATCACACCCAGCTAATTTTTTGTATTTTTAGTAGAGATGGGGGTTTCACCTTGTTGACCAGGATGGTCTCAATCTCCTGACCTCATGATCTGCCCACCTCGGACTTCCAAAGTGCTGGGATTACAGGCATGAGCCACTGTGCCCAGCCTCCTTTTCCTTTTTTACAGTAACTGCAACACCTAAAAGACTATATGTGTGCTCCTCCATTGCTGCCCCCTCCTAGTCTAATATACTTAACGTAGGAAGTCTATGATTCCCAAGATGTCCGTTTCACCATCTCTAATTTTTAGAAATGTTGTGTAATGAAGGCTATTTCTGAGGGAACACAGAGAGCCAGAAAAGCAGGAGTGTTAGGGATTGGAAATGGAATGTAGGTATATGATTTTTGCTCGATGTGGTACTTGTTCCACCCATGCCCATCCATGTATCATTTCTAGTGCAGAGTTTGCCTAACTTTAATGTGCATAACAATCATCATTGGTTACATGAAGACCCTAACTTAGCAAACCTAGGGGGGGAACATGACAGTCTGTGCTTCTAACAAGCTCCCAGATGATGCTGATAGTTTTGGTCCAGGGAGTATAATTTGGGTTGTCTGGGAATACTGAATTTGGGAAAAAGTCTGGCAGGAATATGTTAAATTGTTTTAGCCTTAACACCTAGTTTTCTTTCCTGCATATTTGAGTCTTCAGTGGCCCTCTGTCCCCCTTCGCCTTGAGCTGGAGATCACCCTGCTGAGCGCAAGTCTGTTCACGAAACACACATGGCCGATGGGTGTGTCCACACAGACATATGTGACCACAGTCACCATTCCTATCACCAGCCTCACTGCCCTGCCAACAAACCGTGCAATAGTGCATTCCATCATGGCTTTCATACAACACTGATTCTGGTGGAGTTTGGATCAGCTTGAATCCAATCAGGAGGTGGAAATTATACCTGTAATGTTTACAGAGAATACTTAACATACATAATTGTAAATTAGGCATAAAGCCTTTAACTATATACCATTGAGGTAGCACATGCAGTAAGCAATTCCTACCCTAGAGCTGAGGAACAAAGGGAAGAAATGGGAATTATTCAAATTTTAAATCTTTGGAGAAGGGGCATTGCAGAGGTGAAACTCAGACTGCCTGTGCGGGTGTCTGAGCTCAAAAGAAGGGACCTTTGGGCCTGGGCCCAATCCTCTAAGCAGGTAGTGTCTGGTTGGTGCTGGTGTCTCTGAGAGAGATGGAATACAGTTGGTTCTACAAGTATTGGAAAAGCTGCAAACTGGCTTCAGCAGCTGCTACAGGAAGGAACTTCCTCTGGCAGGGTGGAGAGGCATTGCAGGGGTAAGGCTCACAGGAAGCAGATAAGGAGTGTGCCTCCTTGTCTCCACTGTCTCTCCTCCAGCCTTGTGTCTCCCTCTAGTTGGCACTATTTGAAGATCCTACCAGGAGGCAGTTGTTAAAACAGAAATATGATTTGCAGAAGTCCAGTCTCAACATCACAAAGCTAAGTTTAGGAAGATGGGTTTGGAGCTAACAGACAATAATCAGTATCCTAATAACCACTATACACATTTAGGGGGGATGGTATCAATAAATAGAGTTTTGGAAAATTGGGTTAAGTAAACATCAAAAATCAAATTAAAATTATAAATTATCCAGTTTCTTAAATCATGACACCCAATGGCTTTCTGCCAATTGGACTAAGTTATTTTTAGTGCTTTAGAGAAAAAGTAGTTGCCATCCTAGAACATAGAAGTCCAATGGAGGGAAGGAGGATATGACATAAATATCTTGGTATTTCCCATCAGAAATGGAGGGGAGAGAAGTTCTGGTTTCAGGAAGTGGAAATGAGACAAGGAGGCTAACGAAAGGAGGCAAGAGATCAGATACAAGAATCGCTCTAGTTGCTAAAATGTAGGAGAAGGGGATAGAAGAGTGGCAAAGACCCTGTGTTAATCTGCTTTCACATTGCTATAGAGAAATGCTTGAGACCAAGTAATTTATAAAGAAAAAAGGTTGAATTGACTCACAGTTCTGCAAGCTGCACAGAAGGCATGGTGTTGGCATTTGCTTGGCTTCTAAAGAGGCCTCAGGAAACTTACAATCATGGCAGAAGGCAAAGGGGGAGCAAGCACTTCACACGGCTGGAGTAGGAGCAAGAGAGAGAGCAAAGAGGGAGGTGCTATACACTTTTAAACAACCAGATCTCACGAGAGCTCGCTCACTATCCGTGGTAAGGACAGTACCAAGGGGAATAGTGCTAAACCATTCATGACAAGCCCGCCCCCACAATCTGATCACCTTCCATCAGGCCACACTTCCAGCACTGGGGATTACAATTCAACCTGAGATTTTGTAAGGACACAGATCCAAACCATATCAGAACCCAAGGAGGTTGAAAGAAAAGTTGTATTTGGAATTTCGGAAGGGGATCCCCTCACTACAGGCCCAGAACATGACATAGGAGCAGCCTAGGCTCATGTTTAGGAAGAGACAGAACCAGTGGCAGCATCCCTGCTACCTATCTACATTCATGTGGCATGGAAGAAATTCAAAATTCTGTGTGCTTCCAGGATGCAGGTGGGGGGAGACTAAGAATTAACACCCATAGGTTTTCCCTGGGGTCAATATGAGGAGAAAAGGAGTTTTTATGGCAGTGGGCGTCTAATAGAACACTTGACCTAAATGCAAGGATTTTGAAGGGCTAGCAAGAGCTACTGTGAGGATAAAAGTTAGTAATGGAGCTGCCAAGGAACTATGAGATAAAATAGGTCATGGATTTCACAGCCATGACCTTGAGCAGCTGATGCCAGCCAGATGCCAGTGCCCAGGCAAGGTGATAGTGATCACACAGAGGTTTTGTGAATCTGGAACATGGCACAGGACTCTCATGGGAAGCAGTAGTTCCTTCACACCTCCCTGATGGAAACCTCTAGCAAATGAGAAAAATCGACCCTGATAAGGAGTTTAAACCTTGAATTTGACTAAATATTAATTAATTCAACAAGCAACACTGAGCTGACCTGACAGTGACTTTTTAAATGGAAGAGAATTAAAAAACTTCAGATAACAAGATTTCTTGCTAACACCCAACACCCGCTCACATAACACACACACACACACACACACACCACACACACACACCCTCACTCACATGTATTACCTAGGAAGATAAGAGATAATGGGAAATAAAATAAGACATGGAAACTAAACTAATAATCTATAAAACTTTCTCTTTTCTTCACACCTGAGCACAGCCTGCCAAGTTCTGAAATGTTTATTACATAGGCAGATGCCTCCATCACCCACTTCTCCACACCTTTAAGATAATAATTCCAAAAGGAGAGAAAACAGTTTTCCCCCATGAACTGTCCCTTTGGGAAGTACAGATTATATTTAATATTAACACCTACCATTTGCTAAGTCAGCAGCCACTGTCAGTAAAGTACCATGGTGGCTGCCTTACCCAAATCTTCACTAACCCTCAGAAAGGGGAGGTGGTGCTACCCCCATATTAGAGCTGAGGAAACTGAGTTTTAGAGGGTCTAATTCTTAGTCAAGGCCACACATCCAAGAATGAAACTGGTTATAAAGTTCAGATCTATTTGGTCTCACAGTCAGGGCCTTTTCTCTGGCTCAATACAAATCAATAGACAACCAAATGTAAAATAGAATAACCATAAATGACCAAAAAATCCACACTATGAATGCTCTGCAATTGGACAATAGCCTCTCTGTCTTTAAGATAAGTACAAGAAAACAATTTCAAAATAAAATGGCACAGAGGTCTAAGAGAAAGCACTTCCCACTTCATTTCAGATCAGCTGCAGAATGATCTTTGCATTTCACTTTATCCCATTTTTCTTACACAATTGTCAAGTATTATCTCAAGCTCTAAATTAATTAAAGTTGGCCAAAGGGTACAAAGACAGGGAAACATACTTTGTAAGAACATATTAAATGGTGTCACCCAACAGGGCTGCTCTTAATCACTGCCGAGGTTGCAGAGGGCAACACTGAAATAGTTTTTACTGTCTGTGTCTTCCCTAGCAGTTTATATTCATATCATCTCTACCATAACACATTTTTCCAGCCCTTCCATTCTAAAACTGGCACCTATACAACCATCTAGCTCTCTCTTTCCATTCCACAATGAAAGTTTAGGTAATTCAGCCTGTATTCACCGCTTTTAATTTGTTACTTTTTATTCACTTTTCATAGCATCCTGATTCCTGAGCCCACACCCCATTAAATGGTTCAGACAAACTCCATACATGATTGACTAGTAATCAAATACAGTATACTCTCTCCAGTTCTCATTCTATTTGGTTTATGTGCATGACTCAATGCTGGGGTAAATTCCATTGTTTTTTATTTTGTTTATTTCTTATCTTTATTTTATTTTATTTTAGGTTTAGGGAGTACATGTGCAGGTTTGTTTAATGGATATATTGTCTGGGTGTGGTGACTCACACCTGTAATCCTACCACTTTTGGAGACCAAGGTGGATGGATTGCTTGAGCTTAGGAGTTTGAGGCCAGCCTGGGTAATATAGTAAGACTCCATCTCTACAAACAACAACAACAACAACAACACAAATCTAACCAGGCGTGGTAGTGCACACAGGTAGTCCCAGCTACTCGGGAGATTCAGGTGGAAGGACAGCTTGAGCCCAGGGAGTCGAGGCTTCAGTAAGCCATGTTTGTGCAAATGCACTCCATCCTAGGTGACAGAGTGAAAGCTTGTCTCAAAAAAACCCAAAATGAGTATATCGTGTGGTGCTGTGATTTGGGCTTATATTGATCCCATCACCCAAATAGTGAACATAGCACTCAATAGGTAGTTTTTCAGCCCTTGCTCTCCTCCCTCCCTCCCTCTTTTGGATACTCCAGTGTCTGTTGTTTCCATCTTTACGTCCATGTGCACCAAACAGTTAGCCCCCACTTGTAATTCAGAACGTGCAGCCAACATTGTTTTTAAAATGTCTTTTCTTGCTGTATTCCTGTGATGCCATTCTCTTCCTTTCACACCACTGACACGCCTTTTTCTTGCTTATCAAATTTTCTTCCTTTCATTGCCTCTAATGTGATTTTCAATGTCTGTCTCTATACCCTTACCTGAAACTAGGCCTGTGAATACCAATCTTTTTAAGAATCCTTAGACATTGAACTGATGAAATCACTTCTTTTTTTTTTTTTGAGACAGAGTCCCACTCCGTTGCCCAGGCTGGCATGCAGTAGCAGAATCTCATTCAGTGGCTCACTGCAACCTCCGCCTCCCGGGTTCAAGCGATTCTCATGCCTCAGCTTCCCAAGTAGCCAGGACTACAGGTGCATGCCACCACACCTGGCTAATTTTTGCCAGGTAGGTTTTGTATTTTTAGTACAGGCAGGTTTTTGCCATGTTGGCCAGGCCAGTCTCAAATTCCTGACCTCAGGTGATCCACCCACCTCGCCCTCCCAAAGTGTTGGGATTACAGGTGTAAGCCAGCACGCCGGGCCAAATCTCGTTATAATTACCTACTGAATACCTGAATTTGGATATCTTACAGGTGAGTTGACACCAACATAAAAGTTGGCTTCACTTTCCACCCTCTCAAATCTGAAGTTCGTGCTTTAACTAGTTTTGTTTTAGCAGTCTCACGAGCCAGCTGAAGACCCCAAACCAGACGGTCCGAGTGTTGCTCTCAGCTACTCCTTCTTGGTTATCCTCAACTCCTGCTGGTCCCTGAGTCTGGCAATTCTACCTCCACTGCCTTTTCCCTACTCCAGATGAGAATCTCCTCTCAACTGCACTGCCACACCTGTGGGCAAACACACTCTGCCTCTAGTCTTTCTCCCTTCACCTTTCCTTCAATGTGCTGACAAGATTACTTCTCTAAAGCACATATACTCTTACAAAAGACCATGATATTAGGAATTTGATAGCTTCCTATCATCTCATTTTTTTTTTTTTTTTGCTATAAATCCATATGGTGTATTTTCAGTATACTAGCTGCAGGCCACTTTTGCAAATTTACCTTTCTCCTCATCAGAACCCTACCTTCTTCACAACCTACCTTTCTCCTCATCCAAATCCCACCTTCTATTCCACAATTCTCCATGTTGCCTGTAACACACTGTGCAGTTTCAAAACTGCACGAGTTTGCTCATTTTACTTTCTTTATTATTCAACAAGACCCACTGCAAATGTCACATCCCTCCTGATGCTCTCCAGGATCCACAAACAAAATCAATTGCTCACTCTGCTCTTTATAAATGTGTATAATGTCAGCACATCACACAAGCACACACTGTAGTATATAATAATAAAAACAACTTTGTTTTTAACTTTCATTGTGTCTCAATATTAGTTAGGTCATAGGACATCGTTTCTCTCTTAAATAATAATAATATCTCTTGTTTCTTTACTTCACAAACATAGTCTCAATTCATAAATTAGAATGCCAAGTTCTAAAAATTTTAATAATCTCTAAAAATAACATTGGCTACTTGCAGTGGAAAAAGATTTCATGGTTTGTCTGTCTCTCTTTATCGATCATTCTGTAGAGGCAAGAGAACTGACAATGACGGGAATGTTCTTTTTAGCGTTGACAGTGCCACAAGATGCCTTTGAGGTCTCTGGTCCTTGCAAATGTCAGTTGTGACAGTCTTGGATATTTTGCAGAAATATGGAAGCTCCTCTGCTGGGCATGTTACATGCAATTTCCTGCCCTCCTTCTACTATCTACTTGTTCCCAGTGCCTTTTTTGTAGAGGTCTACATTAACTCCTACTGTTGGACTTTCACCACCTCTTTACATAGTGTTTTTGAGAAGACCACAAAATAGCTCCAGGTTGGCTCTGTCTCCTGCAGAGTATGCATCTGGTTCCCAGAAGATGCTCATTCCTCTCTGAACTGCCAGTGCAGGGGAATTAAGCTGCTTCTCAGAAGCAGCAGCAACTTGCCAGCTTCCCTACTAGAAAAGCAGTTTGCCAGCCTCTCCTACCTGCCCTCCACATAATTTCACAGGACTCAATCCCCTTTTTAGCCCCTCTCTTATCTCAAGTTTTCTGTGAGGCTCCTGTGAAATATATACCTAGCCTGGAAGTGAAGGGGGTAGTATCCTTACTTGTTTGTCTTCCTTGGTGGAACCAGGTAAGTCAGTTACCATCTCAGTTCTTGCAAAGAAATTTCATCATGAAATCTTATTTTTGTTTCCATTCTCTCAAACTTTATAACCTAGATTTGTGTCAGAATTTACTATGTAAAGTTACCATGACTCAGGAAATCAGTTATCAGCCGCTTATTTTCACATCCTGCTTTCTGGTCTGATATGCTTCACTTTATCAGCTACATCTTGAGTACTTTGGTGCCTTGGTTTAAACTTTAACTTCAACATTATGTTACAGGAAAATGCACATATAACTATGTAAAATAGCTGGGAGTATGAATGTGCTTTTTCTAAATAATCTTAAATCTGGAGTTAGTAAGAAATCCAAGGTCCACCAATTATTTATGGCATGAAGAATTTAAAGATGTCTGCTTCTGTGCCAGGACAGTTTGAAAGCTCTAGGAATGGCATTCAATATTGAGGAGTAAGTTCCTAATAAGCAAATTCATCCAAAAACAATAGCTAAGGATTCTGAATTAGTTTAAAAACAAAACAAAAGAAAAAAGCAAAAACACTTCTTTTGAGGGTTCTGGAGACTGAACAAAAGCAGCCAGTATTTGGGGAGAAGTTAGAGTTTAAAGAAAGTATCTAGCAGATACTGAGTTCCTCCAACACTTTTCTTTTCTTAATATACATATATTCATGAACAAAGCCCTGGAACTACTGAGGCTACCAGAGAATGAAGGAGAAACACTAGAAATAAGAGAGTAAAAAAGAAGCAAAATTATGAAACTTCTAATTCTGTGCATAAACTTTATAAAAATCTGTGACTGGCTTCTAAACCATGCATACGAGAGCCATACTGAAAGCTGCTTGAACTCAAGCTTAAAGAACTGAAGTGACATTTGGAGCACCATTCACTGCAGGTATGGTCAGTTGGATTTGAGTCTAACAAGTTAATTGCCTACTTAAAAAAAAATCAACAATCTTTGAGGCAACATAAGAATCCACGCAACATAACATTTAAAATGTCCAGGATGCAATCCAAAGTTGGCATATGAAGAACAAGGGAAAAGATAAGCAACAGATGCCAAACTTGCAATGATGCAGATGCTAGAAATATAAGATAAGGATGTTAAAGAGCCTATTACAAACATGCTCACTAAAATGAAGGATCATACACTGATAACACACTTAGAATAACTGAAAAGACAACAGATCTCTGCAAAAAAAAAAATAGGTAATATAAAAAGTAACATATTGGACATTCTAAATCTGTAAAATAAAATACCTAGAATAATTTTTTCAACAGATGGTTTTAATAACAGTGCAGCAATGGAAAGAAAGAAATAGGTAAACACAAAAAATAGATCACTATAAATCATACAATCTAAAGAAAAGTATTAAAAAAAAAGAATAATAAGTTAAAGAGAATGTATGTGTCATGGGGACAATTTCCAAAGGTCCAGAAAATTGGAGTCCCAGCAAAGAAGAATAGAGAAAGGGGGAGAAAAATGTTTAAAAAACAATATCCAAAAACCTCCCAAATTTATTCAAAAACACAGATTCAAGCAGCTGAGCAAACACTGAACGTCGTACATTTAAGGAGAACCACACCTATGGTCGTCATATCAAATTGCAAAACCCAATAAAAAGAGAAAAAGTTTGCAAACAACCAAGGAATATCAAGACATTACATACAAGCTTACATTCCTGAATCTCCCCAGGCTGAATTTAACTATACTCTCCCTTTCAGACTGCATCCAGGAAGCTTTATTTTTGTTGATAAAATAAATTGTGCTCAAGGGGAGTGGCCAAGTTCCACTAATTCCTTTTGGTCTCAGGCATTTGACACGGCTGTCACCACTAGCCACTTGGTGTACCAATCCATGGTGATTCTTTTTTGCATTCTGTCAGAAACACAAAATTGTTGGCCTGCCAGTTGGAAGAGTTAGAAGGAAATGTGGTAAATTGTACATAAAATAGACATGGAAAATAAGGATAAGTCCTGTCATATGAAGAGAGCACTGAGTGCTGATGCTACTGTGAATGTATTTATTGTATGTTTAAATCTAAGGCTATTTATTTCATTGTTTGCTAATGCTTTTTGGCTCTTTTTAATTTTGTAGTAAGCTCTTTGGCAGTTGTGAACTAACAAGTGTAAGGGCACATTTCATTTAAAGAAAGGTATTGAAATTCCATCTCTTACAAAATTTGGTGATGAACCTGTAACTTACACCTATAACATTTACTTTTTACTGTGGGGTCATAGTACTTTTTCTCACCGCAGGTAAGAAGACAAAAATCCCTAGAGAAACATTAAAATCTATTAAAGTTAGTATTTTGTCTTGCTTGCACTGGCTAGGAATTCTAGTATAGAGTTGAATAGCAGCAATGAGACCAGGCATTTTGGTCTTATTTTGTATCTTAAGTGAAAAAAAGTCAATATTTCATAAATGAACATGCTTTTACTCTAGATATTTTGGAGATACACATGGTAGTTTACTAATTTTTAAAAACATGAATGGGTAGAGAATATTAAATGTTTTTTCTACATATGTCACAGTGATCATATGATTTTTCTTTTTTCTTTTTATGTATGTGTAAGTAATATGGATTGATTTTTAAATGTTAAATAAGCATTACAGATTCAGATAAACCTTACCTGTTCGTGACATATTATTTTCTTAATTATCTCATTGAATTTGATTTGCTAATGTTTTTCTTAAGATTTTTGCATTCAAATTATTTTATAAATTCCTAGTATAATAAAACAGTCTATCTATTAATACATAGACATTTTTATCGTATCTATATTATATAATTTTATCATGTAGGTACCTCTTTGTCTTTCGAAATTGTCTCATTATAAGTGGTAAATTAGATGGTGACCTTAACAGTTACCAAAGAGAAAAAAAGAAACACAGGAAGGGACACATGCTAAACAGTGAAACAAAAAGAGCACAACCTGAAGACTCTGAGCAGCAAGGCACAGGGAACGAGATGGAAATTGTTGAGCAGGGTAAGAATGAAACATCAAAAAGAATTTGATATTCTCAGTAAAATAGGAGGCACATCCTCCGTGAAACCAGTGCAGAAAGCCTTAATGAACGACAGAGATGGAAATTCAATAGCATGAGATAAGGAATGAAGAGGGTGAAATTTACAGGCAGGTGTATGATCAGAGGACTTTCAAGGAATTCAAACAACAACAACAAAAACACTAAAATCCATCTTAGAGAATCAAAGAGAGTAGAGATGACGTGGCTGAACATAGAATCAGTAGGGCTTTCAGTTCAAATGGCAATTTAAAATCACACATTATCTTGTCCCTTTAACAACGTCATTAAAATGAAGGGTGAAAAATGGGATTGAGAGAAACATGTATCACCACTTGAAACTAAGGAAGCATGGCACCCAAAGGCAAAACAAAAATTCAAAGACTATGAACTACACCCAGAACGCTGGATAAAATAAAAGGCAGAGGACTCTTACAGAGCTGCCTATGCTTGGGAGTGGGCAGAGGGCCTCCAGCAAAATCCCAACATCAATGCCAAATCTCAAGAAGCAGAGCCTGAAGGCAATTTTTGGCCATGACATGACTGGTAAAGTGCAAATGCAGCCCTACCAGTGCCAGTGGTAACAAGCACAGCAGACCTATTCTTAGGACATTGAAGGAAATAGAGGCGGTACTGCTCAAATGGGTGTCTAATGAGGGAGGCTCTGTCTCTTTGCAGGAAAGGTCCCTCGATATCTATGGGGAATTGGATTCATGACCCCTGCAGATACCAAAATCCATGATGCTTAAGTCCCTGACATAAAATTGTTAAGTATTTGCATATAACCCATACACATCCTCCTGTATAGTTTAAGTCATCTCTTGATTACTTACAATACTTAGTACATTGTAAGTGGTATGTGAATAGTAGTTATACTGCATTGTTTAAGGAATAATGACAAGAAAAGAAGTCTTTACATCTTCCGTGCAGATGCAACTATCAACTTTTTCCAAATATTTTTGGTCCGTGGTTTGTTGAATATAAGGATGTGGAACCCATTCACGGATACAGAGAACAGACTATATTCTTAAGCTATCACAAAGAAAGAAAAGAAGAAGAAAAGAAGAAGAAGAAAAAAAAACCTTCAGAAGATGGGTAAAGCGCTCTAATAATTGCACAGGTGGACAGGTGCATATCTCTTGATCCATCTTGTGTGCTCAGACCACTATACAACTCTTCACAAATGAAAAGTTCAGCAAGTCTGAACTTGCTCCTCTCAGGCATCCAGCCCCAGAAATCAGAACAAAATTCTGCCTGTTCTTAAACCATGTCCATCTTCATACTCAATATTAGCCCAACATAAAGATCCTTCTTTCATGAGGGAGGGCAAACAGAAAAACAAAATATCACAGAATTATAAGAAACTGAGAAATAAGATAAAATGTTTCCTTCTAAAACAAATTTATTCTAAGAAAACAAAAAACTTTCAAGAGATACTTCACTTCATGTATTTATCAAGATCTACATTTAAAGGTGTGAAAAGAAAAAAAAATGAGATAATCTTGTTTTCAAATGAAAATTCAAAAAGCATAAAGTCAAAGAAGGGAGAAGATATGAGGTTGGGAACTGTGGAAAACAAGTAATGGATTCAAAATCTGATTCGTAAAAAATCAAACAGAGCTTACCAGAAAGAACACAAAGTTCAGTTTAAGGATTGAATCTATGAAGACAGAGTATTTGTGCATATTTATGCATAAAGGCACACACTTTCAAGAAAACAAAACTGCAGAACAGTTGAATAAGTAATCAATACGGCAAAAAAAAAAAAAAAAAGTCCATTGAGTTGAAGATTGAGGCTTCACATCAAGAATCTTTATTAAAGAGATCTAACCTGGGCTGGTAATGGTGAACCTTCTGAATTTAAAAATTGAAGGGGAAAAAAGGGAACCTGAGTTCTCATTCAAAATGACTCACTGAGCACAAATATTTTCCTCTTGATTTTCTCAAAATCTCATGAAAATCACAAAATTACTCTGAAATGGAAATAAAAACAAGCAGCAATGCTAAAATTTTAGGAAGAATGCCATCAAAAGCAAAGTAATATAGAATATTTCTGAAAGATATGTAGCTAATGAAATGATATTGATTCCCCAGACCTCATCTAGCTGAAGAACTGTGAAATGTATAAAACACAAAAGAGAGAACCTCTAAAAAAGTACTCGTTTTCAAAAGAATACCTCAAAAACAAGGAAGATCATAGCAAAAGTGAACAGCAGAGCATTAGTTATTTCCCTATGCTATTAATTAGAGGATTATAGAATAACTGCTGCATCCCCCTGCTCTCAGGCCTGCTGTTTGTTACATTTTTTAACTGGATGAAGTCTGCAGGACTTCTTTCCTATAGGCTGTGGGAATTCTGCCAGAGTGCCAGTAGTGGGGTGACTCTGGGCTCTGGCTGTGGAGAACAGGGCTATCACATTGTCCAGGGAGGCTCCTAGGCACCTTTAAGGTGAAACCTACCTGCTTGCACCTTCCTGCCCGCTGGACATAGTGGCCTCAACATTAAATAAAAAATTGTCACATGTACCAAGAAAATTCCCATGGACAATGATCACAGCTGAATATATAAGCTCCTCAATACATGCAAATGAGCAAGTAAATAAAAAATCGTCAAACATCAAACGTTAGCTATTTTTAATATCTAATATCTAATTATTAAAATATTTTTAAGATATCTAATATCTAAGATATTAAAATATTTTTAATATTTAATATCTAATATCATAAAAATAGCTAATATCATGAAAGGGAGAAATCAAAGAAAATCAGAATTAACAGGAGAACACCAGGGGAATCAGATTTAGTATTGATCACAAAAATATTGTAAATATTTTGTGTTCATATTTTCATGTAGATAAAAGGGTGCTCTGAAAAATAGAAAACAAAAACATGAAAACTAAGATTAAAAGTTACAACAATACAGCCGGGCGTGGTGGCTCATGCCTGTAATCCTAGCACTTTGGGAGGCCGAGGCAGGCGGATCACGAGGTCAGGAGATCGAGACCATACTGGCTAACATGGTGAAACCCCGTCTGTACTAAAAATACAAAAACTTATCCAGGCGTGGTCGCGGGCATCTGTACTCCCAGCTACTCTGGAGTCTGAGGCAGGAGAATGGTGTGAACTGGGAAGGTGGAGCTTGCAGTGAGCCCGAGATCATGCCACTGCACTCCAGCCTGGGCAACAGAGTGAGACTCCATAACCAAAAAAAAAAAAAAAAAAAAGTTACAAATATACAAAGTTAGATAACAGAATTGTCTTGCATAAATGTTATTTAGTGATGTGGAAAATAAAACTAAAATAAGTATTTCAACCTACAATTTAAACAGTCAAAGCAGTAAGAATTAAAAGACACAACGCAGAAGACATGGAGGTTAGATCCACCATAGCCAACATCCTTGTAAGATTTAGAATGACATCTAACTTCTGGCCTAAAGCACTGGATTCTAGAACATAACAAGGAAGAATCATGGATTTTGAACTGAAAAATCCTATTCATATCAAAACTTTAGTCCAAATAAATTTTTTAGACATCAGTGTAAAGAAGATATATTGACTACATTTCTTTCTTTACAAAAATGTATTCATTAACATGCCCCCTGCAAATTGAGAAATAAATGTTAGTATGTGGAGAATATGTATGACAAAACTAATTTGCTCTAAATAGTCACAGATAATACGTCTATGGAATGTAATCCACCTGTTAAGTATGTATTCTACCCAGAAAAAATTAGAGTTCAGAAGGAAGAAAAGTATTGAGATCATACCAGGATTTTTGTTCTTGGGCACCTGAGCATGGGATATGGTTAGCAATACAGTTTTGACATTGATCAGAAGCTCTAAGCAAAAATGCATTTGCTTAAAAGTTGATGTAACAACTAGTAGAACAGATATATGGAGTAGAAAGTCACAACAAATTTCAAAGCAGAATGAGAAATGTAGTGTAGCTCTGCACCGAGTAAACGAATAAAGGTGCAAAAATGAATGCATAGCATTTTATCTGATCCATCTTACCCTTCTCCTCATGAAATATTCACTGTATCCTTCCTCCTGTTTAAGGAGATAACCCAAATGCTTATTCAATCATTGAATCTAGTTCAAAGTCCAGGATTTCCAGAGGATTCTTCTTCCTCTGCATCAGGTTTGCTTGTAACTCCCAATGGGCCAGTGACTTATGACTAAAAGCAGCACGTTATCTGCTCTCTCTCATACACAGTGGTGGAGAAAGCTGAGAAGATCCACAACAAACACTTCTATTGTGAAAAGACAAGTTACCTGACCGTACGACTGTGAAACCTAGCTGGACAGGCTTTGCGAAGACTACCTCCTTGGCTGTAGGGAAAGTTCTTTGGAAACATTTTCATTGTTCTCTCTGGCCTTTCTGAAGTGGGTAAGGGTACACATATCCTAACAAATTTTAGGAGTTATTATAAAGTTATCTAATAACTACACTCTTATATTAATACTTCAGGAGTAGGACAGAAACAGAAATTACCACCAACAAAATAAAATAACAGAAGAAAGTCAGAGAATCTCACACATATGTGGAAATTTGGCATGTATAAAAGTGAACATTTAACAGATGTTGTGATTATACAAAAGAGTAATCATAATAGATAAATCCATATAATACCATATTTTCAAAATATTATATGTGAATTAAATATCTGCACATGAAAAAAATCAAAATTTCAGTAGAAAACATAGGCCAATAGATCATAAAGATTATAAAAGAAAGAGTTAAGAAATCCTTGAACAAGATACAAACCATGCAAAATTAAGGCAAAAGATGGACATAATTTACTATATTACCCACACTGTATGACAAAAATAGCCATAAAGTTGAAAAATAAACTGCACTTACATTTTTGGCAACTTATATATACAACACTAGGTTGGTATCTAAAACAAAGAATCCTAAGAGTTGGTGAAAAAATTAAAAAGACAAGGCACAACATGTAAAAATCCCAAAGACGGAGTTATTGAATGACAAATAAACACATTAATGCTATTCCTGCAAGTAGACAAGAAAACATTTTTAAATAGAGACTAGGTGTCATGTTTTCAGGGCATCTGAATGGCAGTCTAAACAAACATAGGATATAGAAAGAGTTGATGAGGATTCAGAATAATGGATACTCTCACAGGCTATTGGAAGACATGTCAATTGGTGGCAGCTTTTAGGAAGAATTTGCCCATTATTATTAACTACACAAGTATATTAAAATTTGCATGCCAGAATGTTTACTGCTTCATTGATTGCAATATCCAAAATTAGAAAGTAATCTAAATATTGTCAGCAGAAATGTGATACATTTAATTATTTTATATCCATAAATACATTTTTATAAAATTTTTAAAATATATATGGGCTTATATCCACTGCTAAGTCATATTCTTAAATGAGAAAAAAAAGATATGTTGCAGAAAAATTCATATGAAATAATTTCATCAATATAAGTTCACCTGCACTTAAACATTTGTTGTGTACATATTTATATATGAATGTATAGCTGAAAGGACATGCCTGATCTGGTGATAAGTAGTTGAAATCTGATAGGGGGACACGGTGTATGAAAAAAGACCATTTTGTATGTTCCTCTAGAAGTATTCCCACAAGCCTAGATGACCACCGTCTTCGTAATTAACTCAATAGTATTATGAAAAGATATAAATCATCTGGGGTGAAGTTATTTTCCTGATAATCATGGGAAACACATTTCTCCCCCATACAGATGCAGATGTTACAGGGGTCCTAATCCACTCCTTCCCTCATGTATTCTTGTTCTCGAGAATGTCTAATCTGATCTGTTATTGGTAAGAACTTAGCGTCTACTGAAACTTGTTATAAAAAGCCTGGAATCTGGCCACAAGGAAAACCTGGCTGTTATATAAGGTGCACTCTTCTTTTTTTCTCAGAGTCCCCAGATATTTTGCAATTTAGTCATTATCAGACACCTTAAAAAATACTCATCCTCATTTGGCACCTTTTGTCTATTGTCTTCTAGAAGTAGAACCGGGAAGGCAGCATTTAATTTTTAAAAAGTAAGGAAAAAATAAAATAAGCTCAAATTAAATAGAAGAAAAAGACATAATAATTATAACATCAGAAATTAAAAACAAAAAAGATTTTATAAATAAGGCTTAAAGTTTTTATTTTTTAAAGCCCAGTAAAATACATAAAAATTTGGCAAGTTAGTCAAGTAAACACAGACACACAAACAGGCACACACATACCAAACACACAAATCAAATAAATAATATGAGAAAAATAATCTTAAAAACTATTATATGTAAATACACTTGTAAATCATGATTAGATAAACAAATATAAAAAATTAAATAGTGAACTTGACTTTGGAAGTAATACTGTCAGTCTAAAATAGGAAACTGAGGCAAAATAATATAAAGAGTTAATTTGGGCGAAGGGTCAGGACAGCTTCCTAGGTTATACTTTCAAGTTGCATTGGGGAGTGCTCCGTTCAGCCTTTGATACAAGCTTTTTTTTTTTTTTTTTTTTTTTTTTTTCCTGAGATGGAGTCTTGCTCTGTCACTAGGTTGGAGTGTAGTGGGGTAATCTCGGCTAGCTGCAACCTCCGCCTCCTGGGTTCAAGTGATTCTCCTGCCTCAGCCTCCCAAGTAGCTGGGACCACAGGTGTGCCACAATGCCCAGCTAATTTTCGTACTTTTAGTAGAGGCAGGGTTTCACCATGTTGGCCAGGATGGTCTCAATCTCTTGACCTTGTGATCCACCCGCCTCGGCCTCCCAAAGTGCTGGGATTACAGGCATGAGCCACCGTGCCCGGCCAAGCATATTTTTAAAGGTAAAAGGGATAAAGAGTGGGCTGATACAAAGTTGTTTGACAGGAATTTTCACTGGTTTATAGAATTCGCATTGTTGAGTATTTAGCTTTGCATTGTTGAACTAAAGGCTATGAGTCATTGTGACCACCTGATGGCATTTTATGGTGATTTGGCATCAGTTAGTCTAGAGCCCACCTAGAAATGGTTTCAAGGTGTAATTATCTAGCTCAAGCCAGGAGTGAAATGTGAGTGCTGTTGCATTTCAATTCCTCTCTGGACTTGATAATTAAAGGGGATTCACATTCCTCAGATAAAAAGTTCCTTTTCAGTGGTGGAGCTTGCAGTCAGCCCAGTCATGCCACTGCACTCCAGCCTGGGCGACAGAGCGAGACTCCGTCTCAAACTGCACTCCAGCCTGGGCGACAGAGCGAGACTCCGTCTCAAAAAAAAAAAAATTTTTCATCAGGAATTTCAGATCATAACTTCAAAAGTCTCTTGCAGCTAGGAAGCCAAGCCAAGGATTCATCATCAGACTGGGTCTATAGTACTTGTGCAAATTAGGTGAATTTCTCTCTTCTCAAGATCTCAGAATATCTTGTGTTTCTTGGGCTTGTCAGACACTAATATTATTTTCTTACTGCAAGGTCAGGGTTCTTGTAAGGGAACCATGAGATAAAGTACTAGACCAACCTTTTTCCAAGTCTATATTGGCTTTTTTAAGTTAACTTCGATCCCTCAAAGCAGCTTGGTCATATCTGAAAATTAGCTATTCCATTCAAAATCTTGATAAAAGAGAGAATGTTTTTAATGTCTCAAGTTACAAAAAAATTTTAAATAGCACTATTCTTGTTGAACTTATGCAAATAACTATATTGCCAGAAAATGGCAATACTAATAAATACTTTCTGTATTCTAGAGAATTGAGGTAGAAAGATAAGTGTTTTAATTTCACTCACGAACATATACTTTACTCAATTGCTGTTAGCTATCAGTAGCTCACAAATGTTTTCTTTACTCTGGAAAACAGAATATTAAATATTAAAATCAGCAATGTTTCAAACAAGAAGTCATAAGATATTATTTCAGTTTTTCAGTTCAGGCTCATGTAATTAATACATGTTCTGCTTAACTCTGGGTTAGCAATCTTCATGAACACATCAGTTTTTTATTAGAGTTCTGGAAGTGGGTTGGTGCAAAAGTAATTGCGGTTTTGGACCGTGAATTTTAAATCATTAAAACTAGGCTTAAACCCATCTTTATTAATCAAAATGGGAACCATTACAATCAACACATTTTTGCCAATGAGAATTATGTGTTTATTCCTGTAGCATAGAAATTCATGCTTCAGGATTTGAATTCTTGGAAAGCATTTTCTACATCCTGTTGGTTGTGGAGGCATTTTCCCTGCAAAAAGTTGTTGAGATGCTTGAAAAAGTGGTAGTTGGTTGGCCAGAGGTCAGGCGAATATAGCAGATGAGGCAAAACTTCATAGCCCAACTCATTGAACTTTTGGAGCATTGGTTGTGTGATGTGTGGTCGGGCGTTACTGGAGAAGAATTAGGCCCTTTCTGTTGACCAATGCCAGCTGCAGGCATTGCAGTTTTCTGTGCATCTCATTGATTTGCTGAGCATACTTCTCAGATATAATGGTTTCACCAGGATTCAGAAAGCTGTAGTGGATCAGAGCAGCAGGACACCACCAAACAGTGACCATAACCTTTTTTTGATGCAAGTTTGCCTTTGGGAAGTGCTTTGGAGCTTCTTCTCAGTCCAGCCACTGAGGTGGTCATTGCTGTTTGTCACATAAAATCCACTTTTCATTGCCCATTACAATCCAATTGAGAAATGTTTCATTGTTCTTGCACAGAATAAGAGAAAATGACACTTCAAACAATGATTTTTTTAAAATTTTTGCTCAGCTCATGAGGCACCCACTAATCGAGCTTTTTCACCTTTCCAATTTGCTTTAAATGCTGAACGACCATAGAATAGTCAATGTTGGTTCTTCGGCAAATTCTTGTATAGTTGTAAGAGGATCAGCTTCGATGACTGCTCTCAATTGCTTATTGTCCACTTCCAATGGCAGGCCACTATGCTCCTCATCTTCAAGGTCTCATCTTTTTTGCAAAACTTCTTGAACCACCACTGCACTGTACGTTCGTTAGCAGCTCCTGGGCCAAATATGTTGATGTTGCACGTTGTCTCCGCTGCTTTATGAAAACTTTTGAACTCAAATAAGAAAATTGCTTGAATTTGCTTTTTGTCTAACATCATTCCCATAGTCTAAAATAAACATAAAATAAACAACAAGAAATAAGTCATTAGCAAAAACACATAAAGCAAGAAATGCCCATTAAAATGACGTATAACATAACCACATTTATTTAAGAATGTATTTCAATACCAAACAGTCAATTCCAGCAATGCAAAAACCACAATTACTTTTGCACTCACCTAATGATTCAATCATATGATTTCCAAAGTTATCAGAAACCTGTATTCAAGAATGCTTGTCAGGGTCCTTTCATAAATTTCCTTGAGACACAACACTTTAGGATTTGCAAAAAGCTTTTAGTAAAGGGCCACAGAATAAAGCAATTTACTGCATATATCAAGATATATTAAATTTTTTGGAATTTCTTGCACTTTTAGAGCACATGTTAATAACACATCTATACAATTATGACTCAAAGGAAGTTAAACATCCTTTATTATTTGACAATGCTTTTCATAAGATTTTAACATAGCAAATAAGACTAATATGTCTCCCTTAGACTTCCAAGGCCCTATTTGGACCTGCAGGAGTTCTAATAACCAAAAGTTAGCGTGAAGTGAAAAAGACTTAATTTAAAAGCTGGAATGTGATTCTGGGAAGTTTGTCAAGTATTAAAGATTTAAAATACTTGACCAAAATAGGATCATAGGTCAATGTAAAGTAAGTCATTCATTTTAGCTATGGTGATTATTTAAAGATTCAATAAAGCAAAAACTCTTAAAATTTGAAAGAGAGGAGAGTCAGTTTTCCAAACAATTCAAAAAACTGGATAAAGACAGCATGAAAGAAGCAGAATCTCTCTTTCTCTTTCTCTCCCCTTTCTGTTTTTATAGTTTACTCAAAAAGGCAAATAAAATGTTTTACTATTTCTTATTAATACTATCCTAAAATCTTGTCCAAAGGAAAAAAATAAAGAAATTTTACCCTTGCATCAGTGTGTTATTAATATAAAACTTAATTTTCATAAAATCTTTAAACAGATTTATCCAATTTCAATCAGCTTTACCATGCAAGATAAGTTTTTTTTTTTTTTTTTTAATGGAGTCTTGCTCTGTCACCCAGGCTGTAGTGCAGTAGCGCAGTCTTGGCTTACTGCAACCTCTGCCTCCCAGGTTCAAACTATTCTCCTGCCTCAGCCTCCCAAGTAGCTGGGACTACAGGGGCACACCACCTTGCTGAGCTAATTTTTGCATTTTTAGGAGAGACAGGGTTTCATTATATTGGCCAGGCTAGTCTCAAACTCCTGACTTTGTGATCTGCCCTCCTCGACCTCCCAAAATGCTGGGATTACAAGTGTGAGCCACCACGCCCAGTCACAAGGTAAGATTTCTGCAAACATTTTATATAACCTCTTACAATTTTTCTAATTTTTCTCAGTTTTCTATATCTGCTTAGTTTTATCTGTCATTCTTTTTTAAATTTATTTATTGAGTCAGAGTCTCTCTCTATTGCCCAGGCTAGAGTACAGGGGCATGATCTCAGCTCCTTGCAACCTCTGCCTCACAGTTCAAGCTATCCTCCTGTCTCAGCCTCCCGAGTAGCTGCGATTAAGGCACCTGCCACCATGTCCAACTAATTTTTGTATTTTTAGTAGGGGCAGGGTTTTGCCATGCTGGCCAGGCTAGTCTTGAACTCCTGACCTCAAGTGATCCACCCACTTTGGTCTCCCAAAATGTTGGTATTACAGGTGTGAACCACGGTGCCCAGCCCCTTTTTTTTCTTTTTTTTTAAAATTTAAAGCAGCCTTAAATAACTTTTAAATTAGGCAAATTTACTTTTTGTTTAACCAAAATCACAGTTTTATGCCTTTTGAATATCCTTCTTTACCAGAAACATTTCCTACTTTACTTATACACTTTGTATGCAGAAGTGTTTCTGTTCAATTTAGTGGTTTTCATTACATATATTCATTAAAATGTTAACTCTTAGTCATCCTAATTTTCAGTGTAAATTCTAAAAAGTAAGCAATTTAAATGCTATACACCAGACGTAGGACCCAGGATAGAAGACAGCACTGTGAAGACAATGCATGGAGAATATGAATATACCTAGCATGTTCCAGAGGCACAGCTGGGCCAGGGAGGACGTACTGGGTCTGGCTTTTTCTGCAGATGATGGTCTAGGCCACCAGGCTTCACTATGGCTGCTTATATAGACCTTGAGAATCAGTATCAAAGTCAAAGATATAAACTCATAGATGAATTAAACAAGTACACAAAATATCATGGAAGAAACAGTTTTATGAACTTAAAATATCTGGAAGAGGCAGCCTAAACCAGTCTAACCAGTAGACCCAAGGCAAAATGTCTGAATTATATTTAACACAATTCTGAATACATTCTAGTTCTATTTTACCAATAATTTTATAACTAGCTTTATTTACTGAAGATTACTAAGGTCCTGTAAACTTGAAAAGCATTTGGGCTTATTTACTTAATTTATGAGCACTCATTTATTTATAAGTCAATTTGGTACCATGTATACAGTATACAAACACAGATATGTGTACATATATGCATGAAATGCAGACAAACAATTTTATAGCTTCAGTTTTACATTTAAGCCATGAAAGAGGGAACACTCATTAATTTAAAATGACAGTTGGATTCAAATTGCATAGTTGTAAATGAAACAAGTTAAACTTTACCTGTCTGACATGGCTGAAGTCCTTACTGAGTTTTAGGGAATGAGATAGTAAATTTACTTTCAAATCACAGATAAAGAATTTAAGCTTTCTAATAGGCCATTTAAGTTTTAAATTATCCTTGGAAATAATCATGTCAGCAAAAGAGAAGCAGACCGAGGAGGTGCATAGAGTTAGCAAGAGGTTTAAAACAAAGGAATTTAATCAACTGAGAAGCTTTTATAGAGAGAACAAAAGCCTAAAAATATATATGCATATACATATATATTATAATAAATATCAGCCTTCATTAAGGCAGTTTTTGACTATAGAACTCTAAAAAATATGTTTGCAAGTATCTTGTCAGAGTTCAATGACAAACAACCAATATTCCTGCTTTATTCCTCTTTTAAACCAAAGGCATCTTTCCAAGGGACTCACCAAAACCAATAACCAACATGACTTAACCAGAGACTTAACAGGTTATCTCCAAAATTGTGCAACACTGTCCTCACCAAATCCACAACCACCCCAAAGACAACTTAATGAAAGAGAAGTTTCACTAGCTACAAGTGAATTACCACCCACATCTGTCCAATCAGATTCTCTAGGGTCTCAGCTTCTCAGTTGTCTACATACAAAGTCCAGATGGAAGATTTAAAGCAAGATTGTCCAACTCATGGCCCACAGGGCACATGCTGTCCAGCATGGCTATGAATGTGGGCCAATACAAATTCGTAAACTTTCTTAAAGCAGTATGTGATTTTTCAGTTACATATATATATATATATACACACACACACATATATATAGCTCAGCAGCCATTGTCAGTGTTAATGTGTTTTATGTGTGTCCCAAGAAAATTCTTCTTCTAATGTGGCCCAAGGAAGCCAAAAGACAGGATACCCCTAATTTAAAGAGACAGTCAGTAAAACAGGAAAAACAAAAGCTGCTATGGGGGCGGTGCCAAAAGGTGAGAAAATGTGGGAGGGTAAATTTATGGGAAGCATAAAGTCTGTTCCTAGATTCTTTGACTTTGCTGTCTCCCAGCTGATAAGCAAGTGTTGTAAAGGGGCCTATCTTTAGATGGGAAAAGGCGGCGGGAAACTCTTTGTCTTTGTAAATTGCTGTCCCGCTGTCAGTCAAGCAGGGGAGGGGGCAGAGTGTCTGCTGCACTTTAACCTTCTTTGCCTCAACAATCCCCAGTACTTTAAAAAGAAATATTTTGGTTTTCTTCAGTAGAAAAGATTAAAAATAGGGATCTCAAAAGATCAAGAGTCATACAAAAAATATTAAAACAAATAATTCAAATTAATTTCTTTCTTTCTTTTCTAAGACAGGGTCCTAATCTGTCATCCAGGCTGGAGTACAGTGGCATAATCCTGGCTCCCTGCAGCCTTGACCTCCTGGCCTCAAGCGGTCCTCCCACCTCAGCCTCCTGAGTAGCTGGAACTACAGATGAACACCTCCACACCTTGCTGACATTTTACTATTGGTAGAGATGGTGGAGTCTCACTATGTTTCCCAAGCCGGTCTTGAATCCCTGGTCTTGAGAGATTGTCCCACCTCAGCCTCCTAAAGTGCTGGGATTACACGTGTAAGACACCATGCCCAGTGCCAAATTAATTTCTTATACACATTTATCTACTGAGAAAAAAATTTCGTGATGGGTCTAATGTACTTTAACTGTTTTAAATCTGATCTTAGATGAAATGTTGCTTAGCTAATTTTCTGGATGTTAACATTTCAAAGACATGGTAAATTCTACATCTACGAGGGACTGAGAAAGTCTTGCAGGCAGTTTGGGCATTTAAGGGGCTTTTCTGGGGAAATAAAGGAGAGCCGTCTTAAAAGGATAGGTAAAAAGGGAGGAATAAATTTGGTAACTAAAAGACAATTGGATTGGTAAAAAGCTCATGTTTAGGCTGGAGAATAGAGTTTTAAAATGAATGGGTCAGTTCACATAAAAGGCAATTCTAATTGTCATTCCACAAAAGGGAAAAGCTAAGCAGGCCATTGAACTTGAATCAAAGCTACCAGTCATGGAAAAAGACAAAAGATTGCAAAACAATTCCCTGAGGTCTAGTGCTTATAATCATCCGTGTTGTAAATTGGAATGTAAGTTTGCTCATACAAAAGACACTGGTTAGGTCTAACCAGGCTAAGAAACACTGTGCTCTGTCTAATAGCATGGCATCTCAATGGGCCACTTAAATTTGAATGGTGTTTTGATATCTACACAGTGCCTTCAGTTGTGATATCTCATTTAATCCTCTCAAAACTATATTAATCAGGTAATACCATCTTCTTTATCTAAAAGAAATAAAGGCTCCAAGAGATTTAGGCAACTTCCAAAGTGTCAGACAGTGAGTTGAGGGTCCAAAATTCAAAGTCAGATCTTTCTCTGACATAAAAAAGGAGATATTTCTACTCCTTCACAGTCATCTCTCCCTGTTTACTCAAGTGAGTCTAAAATATTCTATAAACAAGATTAAACGGCAAATCATATCTTGGGGTAAATGATTTGCAACATACATAGTATATAATGCATTTGTGTTTGCATTCTTATAATGTATTTCTTTGTACCAACAAGATAAAAGGCAAACAAAATGGAAAAGTAAGTAAAAGAGAAAAACAGACAATTAAAAAAAGTGTAAACATTCAGAAATGTACTAAAACATGTTCCGACCAGATTCTCTAGGGTCTCAGCTTTTCAACTGACTGTCTACATACACTCTCTCACACTAATGATTGAGAAGATGCAAATTGATAATGTAAAGCTACATCATTTCTTGCCTATCAGTTTGTTAAAGACCTGGATGTTTAGTAATAGTCAATGTTGACATTTATATAATATTTGAATTTTATATAATATAGCATTTTGGTAATCAGATAAAAGAAAGATGATAGTTTCTTTTCAATCAATTAGAGAGCATCCCATGGGGGTATCTTCTACTAACCAACACCAAAAACTTGTCTGGGAAGAGAGGGAGGGTTGCCTTTCTCTCTCGTTTCACCAGAGCAGATATGCTTATATATTGAGATTCTGGGTAAGAGTTCATTAAAAAAGATCCCCAGCTCTCTCTAATGAGCAGCCAAAGCTGTGAACCATGCTCCTAGACAATAAGCCCTACAGAAATACACAAGAGGAGGAAATCACTTCCATCTGGGGTGGTCGGATGCCCCCTTTGATTTCCCATCATTTCTTGCAAAAGGCTTTATGTTCTCTCTGGAAAGTGTCTGTGTATGAGTTTGTTATTGTTAACAAAACAACATATTTGTATTAAAAAAAAGAGTTTTTTTAAAAACAAAAATGCCCCCAATCTCTTCTGAAGAAAGAATAGGAAAAAGAGGAGGAGGAGGGAGGAAGGAGGAAAAGAACACAGGGTAAAGAAAAACAAAGGTGTTGGAAAATCTCTGTTGTGTTCAACAAGAACACATATATTGTGGGGCACTGCTTTGGTTTTAAATCTTCTTTACCTCTAATTGTCTATTGTCTAAGCCTGGATCTATCCATCTATACCAATATTTTGAAGTTGCAGTGGAAAAAAAAAAAAGATGTCAATATGAGGCCCCTATGTAGGAAGCATCTGCTTTTTCCATTTGCCTAGCATTTATTCTGCCTTCTTCTGGGAGAAACACCTCAATTTACTTTTAAACATCTTCCCAATCCTTTAGGCATATGATTGCAGTGACATTAAGCTTCTCCCATTGACCCATGCTACCAGGACTCAGAACCTCTACATTATTTCTTTGCAATCTCTAGAAAGAAAGCAAAGGTATGAGAGATTTCACAATAAGCAGAAGGCTCAGGTTCCCAACACCTGCAGTCACGTTCTCCTTCTCTTATCTCTGTGTCTGCTCTATCCTTCACTGTCTTGTTGCAGACCCATTTCTCTAGTGCACATGGTACCTTGCTGCCAGTTCCTGCAGTTTGTATCTGATAACTCAAATATCCAATGAGAGGTCTTTTCTCAGATCTATCCCCAAATTCCCAGAAACAGACAGTGATTGGTCTCACTTGGGTCAGACTCCCAGCCCTGTACCAGCCAACTTTGGCTATAGCCACATTTTCGAGACGGGATTGTTCCCTCCACCTTGAATCCCTTTGTGGACAGGAACTGGAGTGACTCATTTTGCTCAGCCTGCAGTCCATGGATGGCTAAGTGTTAACAGCTCAGAAAAGAGTTAGGGTGACAGCCGCCTGCACCTGCCCTTCTTGACACTCGAGTTCTTGTTCGGGGTCCAGGAAGAATCAGGTCACAGGAACTATTTGAAGGGTAGTGTATGTGGAGGATTTTATTGGGCAATAAAAGTGGCTCTCAGCAGGATGGGAAATTGGCAAGGGGATGGTGTGGGAAGAAAGTGATCTTTCGCTGAAGCCAACTGTCTGAAGTTAGCCGAGTCTATCCATAGTCTCCGATGCTCAGCTGCATGTATCCCTGAGGCTCAGCAGCTTGTATCCCCTACTAGCATCAGCCACTTGTGCTGCTCTGCCAGCTGAAGTCTTTTTATGGGTACAGGATAGGGGCGTGGCAGGCCAAAAAGGCAATCATTTGGACAGAAAGATAGGGTCAACTGTTTTCACATAGGGTCCAGGTTCGAGGCTTGAGGGTGGGGTTTAGCCAGAAGCCCAACCATTCTGTATGACATCACTGCTACCGTGCCCACGGTTACTGTGTTGGTGAGGTTTGGAGAGGAAGGGACCACTCTCAGGAAAGAGAATGCCAGAAAAACAAATAGGTTGGTGCCCAACACAGGAAGAAGCCTGGAAATAGAGTGCTACTTAAAGCAAAAGAAGGAAAATGCCAGGATCACTTCAAAGAACACTGGAGAATGGTTAAGGGTAACAAAGGCGGCAGAGCACTCTATTCCTCAAGTGTTGACAGGAGTCCCTGGATTAGGCAATGAGGCAGATAAAAGCAACCTTGGCAAGAGTGTTTTATGTGAAGTGATAGGAAGAAATCAAATGACCACATCCAAGAGGACAAGAATACTCAAAGCGGAAGTAGAAGGGATATGTGAAGATTTGACAAGAGTGTTATCAAGTTAATTTTTGTTATTGTTAAGGAATGACTATGGTCACAAGCTAATAATCTCTTGACTTTTTAATCCTTGGTTTTCTACTGCCTGTTGCTGATGCTGCCACGAGCTAATGCTGGAGAAAGGGCTGCATTCCTTGCTTTTTAGTGATTCAGGAACTCCTACTTGAGCTTAATAAATCATGCCTTTTTGCAATCTAAAGAATACAGATAGTGACTGCAAGGGATGCTCACCACAAAATGCCTATACCAATAGATAAATTTTATTAACAAGGCCATGTTTGTTCAATTCCTTTAACAAGTAAAATTTCTTCACATTATAGAACTTTATCCCTCCCGATAAGCCCTCTGTTCCCAATCAGTGTGACCGCAAAAAGACCTTTGTGGAGATTTTTTTGGAGTGCCACATAGACGGTGAAAGATTACTTTTCTCTTTTATCCTAATTCTGCATCTCTGAACATGCCTAACCTAATAGAGACAACACCATAACAGCATATCACAACTGTTCATGCACTCACCTGACTCAGAAGTATTACATTGGCCGGGTCAGGAACCATCACAGCCATTGCAGAATCTCAGGTGTGAGGTGTTGGGTAGGGTGCAGGGCACAGATCATCACTAAAGGACAGCTCTACACTTCTCTTCCCAAGCTGACCTGCCTTGCGCAACTGTTTGCACACTCACAGGAAAACACCTGATGCCTCAGCTCCAAGGACCTATCAGGAGCTGTGTCATATTCTGTCTGCTGCACTGAGCTCTCTCTCAACACCTGAAATAGCCTCTGTCATCCTCCAGCTTGCCTCACCTAGTGGGAGAGACAGATCAGGACGCAGCCCCATCCATTCTGTTCCTTTCTGCTGCAGTAAAGGTGACAAGGAGCTAGAACAGATGGGATTTATCCAGCATCTCAGCTCAGCACAAGAGGAATATTATAAATGAAACAAGGGTGCTAGAGGAGAAGGTGCTTCAGTCTCAGATTTGAATACTTCAGGCCACATTTGGGCTGCAGCCCTGCAGAAAAGGGGGTGGGCCAGCTCTTTCTAGAAATAGTGGATACAGAAAAGGAAAGAGAAAGAAGAGTAGCAATAGCCTGTGCTCACCAAATGAAGCACATGCTAAACCGTGGCTCTCCGGAGAGTAACTTGGCATTTATGCAGAGACTAAAGACAATAGCATCGACTAGTACTGGGTGAAATTGGCAAGTTGGGCAAAAACGTTTTTGGTAACCTGTTTAAGAGCACTGATGGCTCTGCTCTCCCCATGGGTGAAGTTGTGGGGTGTTGTGATCAACAGCACAGACACCAGAACCCAGTTCCGCCCCTCACCAGTTGTATAATCTTAGACAACTTACTTAAACTATTAGCCTTTACTTTCATCATTTAAGATTCAAAAATTAAAAGTCCTACCTGATAGGGTTGTTGGAAAATTTCACATACAAATTGTTTAACACAATATTTAGCAGATGCTCAATAAAGAATTATTATTATCTCGAAGGTTTCCAGATTTCAGGATGTCTAAAAATTGGTGTTTTTAATTGTAGGTAAGATTTTGTTCATTTGTTTCATTGTCTCGTGTCATCAGTTGTGTTTTTGGTGGGAAGTTGGAAAAAAAAATGAAAGAGAAGATGCTATATACTAATTATAACTATATTTAACTGGAAGCCTCAAAGAAAATTATGTTTACTATAGTTTTAATTTTACCATGTGTAATTACATTCTGATTTTTAGCAATTTTATCATACAAAACAGCATAACTCATATATCCAGTTTTATATTCTACAATATGATGTTTTCTAACACACTATTCTGGGAAATATGCCTTAATTGATTTTCTGACTGCCATTGAAACTTTGAGCAATTCATTTTCACTTTATTAAATAATTTATTTTTTGAATTTTTCTTTTTTGGGGCCTGGGGGAGTGGGGGACAGGGTCTGGCTCTATTGCCCAGGCTGGAGTGCAGTGATACAATCATAGCTCACTGCAGCCTCAATTTCCTGGGCTCAAGTGATCCTCCTGCCTCAGTCTCCTAAGTAGCTAGGACTACAGACACATGCACCATGCCTGGCTAATGTTTTTTATCTTACATTTTGGAGAGACAGGCTCTCACTATGTTGCCCAGGCTGGTTTGAACTCCCAGCTCAAATGATTCTCCTGCCTTGGCCTCCCAAAGTGCTGGGATTACAGGTGTGAACCACTGAGACCGTCCCCTAATATTCTGAAAGAGAGCACAAAACAGGCTAGTCCTATGGAAAACACCTTGTCACAAAGGTTTAATGCACTGTCAAAGATTATGTTCAATAATCTTTGAATTATTTTAAAGATTTTAAATTATTTTAATTAAAAGCTCTCAGTAACATTCAACCTTCCAGAATCTCCAACAATGTCTGTAGTCTGGCAACTGGCTTGTCCTTTGCTCCACCATCTGTGTGGATTCTGTGACTCTTCCTGAGCTCAGCTCTGCCTGCCTCATCAACCCCCTCTCTGGCCACTCTGCCTGGCTCTCCACAGTCCAGGAACATTGACCTTCCTTGTTATTAAATCTCTACCAGCCAGTCCTCTCTCAGGGCTTGCACACATATGACCTCCTCTCCCTGGCATGCACTTTGTCTTCCTTTGGAGGCAAATGTCTACCTAGTGTTAGGTCCCAGCTTCAGTGCCGCCTTCTCAGGGACACCTCTCATGTCCCAGACTGAACCCTGTCTCCCTCCTAAATCTTTTCACAGCACCCTGTGCTTTTCACCACAGACCTTGTCACAAATGCATTTAAATTGTTATGTATGTAATTTTACCTTAAAATTTATCTTTTTGGTATTCTGTTATATTCTCAACATTTAGCCCCATACCTGTTCGATAAATATGAACTGGGCGAATAAGTGAGAAAGCAATATTTGGGATGACAGTGCTGTTTCACCTTGAGGTTGGTGCTCAGGCTCTGGGCCTGGTCAAGCTGGGTCTGGAAACACAGCTTTGCCATTTGATTGTTTTATGGCCTTGAGCAAGAAACAAAACATTTTCAAGCCTTAGTTGTTTTTCTCTTCTGTAATATCGGGACAATATATTATCCTCACATAAAGTTATTGTGAGATATAAATTAGAATGTGTTATGTTCACAAATACCTATTATAGTGCCAAGTACATAGTAAGCACTCAATAAAAAATAGCCAGTTCTCAAAGTTCACAATCATTAAAATTGATGTGGAATATAAATCTAAATAAGTCCACAACAAATGCCACACACACATCACTAAAACTCACAAAATTGATGTCTTGGCAGAGTCAACATCAATGGTAGATCAAGCTTTTCTCAACGCTGATGTAGAGTATAACTCTTCTTGATATGGCACAGTAAGACCGACTGCCACCTTTTCAAGTTCAGCAGAGAGGTGAGATGTTATTCAAGTTGTGGCACCAAGTAGCTACTCCCAGGAGAGCCACTAGTTTTCCAAGTAGAGCCAAACCCTGATCCACAGTTAAGCTGTTTACAGCAATGGATGGTGTCTCTTCTACTGCAAAGTCTCAGAGAACCTCACAATTATTATGTTAGCAACCTCTAGTCACCAGCCAGGATTAGGAAGGAGACTGTTCCAGTAACATCCTGGTCTGGACACACACATTAACTTCACTTCTAAGTACAAAATATGTAGAACCACACCATACCCAAGGATTTATACAGTCTGGTAGGCCACATGAATATCTAGCTCCAAGAATCTGGCCTTTCCAACCTACCTGTTTCAGATGTGGTTTCTGCATTACATTTGCAAAACACAGTTATTTAAAAAATCTATGTATTAAACTTTCATTTGTTTACACATTATTGAAAATTGTGTTGAACCAGAATGAGTACCAAGCCCTTAAGAATGAAATATCTGGAGAGCTTTGAAGAAAAAAAGCTAGTTAATTTAATGTTATGGGAGTCATCTTTTGTCACCAAGTGAACTAATTTTGTATTATAATTTCAAGCAGGACACGCAAGAGAAGACCATGGCTAAAAGCAGGGCTCACTCAGGCTGAGATGTCTTAGAAGAAGACCTTCCGGGCCATTTTTCCATTATTATGGAGTACAAAAACATTATATGCATATAAAAGGACATTTCACAGTGAGGCTAGTTTCAGTATTTGAAACCACTCAATAAAGTGTATTAGTCTGTTTTCATGCTGCTGATAAAGATATACCCAAGACTGGGCAATTTACAAAAGAAAGAAATTTAATGGTCTTACCATTCCACATAGCTGGGGGAGCCTCACAAACATGGTGGAAAGCAAAGAGGAGCAAGTCTTACATCTTACGTGGATGGAAGCAGGCAAAGAGAAGGAACTTGTTCAGGGGAACTCCTCTTTATAAAACCATCAGATCTCATGAGACTTATTCACTATCGCAAGAACAGCATGGGAAAGACTTGCCACCATGATTCAATTACCTCCCACCAGGTCCCTCCAACAACATGTAAGAATTCAAGATGAGATTTGGGTGGGGACACAGCCAAACTGTATCACAAGGTGTCAGTCTGTTTGGTCTGCTACAACAAAAATTTCATAAACTGGGTGGCTTATAAACAACAGAAATTTATTGCTCATAGTTCTAAAGGCTGGGAAATCTAAGTGCTGGCAGATTTTATGTCTAATAAGGGCTTGCACTCGGCTGCACAGATGCACTCACCTCCTTGCTGCATCCTCACATGGCAGAAGGAGCAAACAAGCTCGCTTGGGCCTCTTTTATAGTTGCACCAATCTCATTCAGCTTCAAAAGTCCCCACCTCTTAATACAACCACACTGGGGATTTGGTTTCAACATGTCAATTTGTGGGGAACACAAACATTCAGACCACAGCACAAGGAATTACGAAAATCAGCTTTGCTATTGAATTGATGCTGGAAATTGGATGAGCATCCAGGGACTAGAGTTGTTGACTCCCCAACCCCTTGAATCTACATGAGGCCACATGACCAGGCCTTGTCAAAGATAAATGAGTAGAAGTGCAGCTTATTCCTTTTGATCAAAGGCAGTTAAGATGAGGATGTATTCTCCTCATCTTCTATTTCCTCATCTATTGGCTGCTTGTCAAGGACTCTGACACTCAAAGGGAAGGTGAAACCCTAAGTTGGGAAGGAGCATGGGTTCTCTTATTGTTGTCTGGAGAAAGTCACCTCTGGACCAGGAACATCCACATTATACTGTTTCATGAGCAAGAAATACATTTCCATGGTCTTAAAGCACTGAAATATTGTGAGTATTTTATTACAACAGTTACATTGGCCCAACTAATTCACTTAAAAGGAAAGAAAAGTATGTTCTTCAGAAAATTTTGAGATCCTAAAGTCATGCCAAAAGGTGGAAACGTGTGCACCTGAGTGAATGGGACCCCAAAGCCTGTAAAACAGCAACTCCATGTCCAATATTGAATAGAATTTACTGCAGCCTCATGCTTGTTCTTCTACTTGCCCAAATGATTTCTCTGGTGCTTTCAATTTTGACACATTTTGGTATGCTGATAACTTTCTGAGGTAATTCCAATTACTAGTTTGAGATGCTCTCTAGTTTTTGACACTTGTACTTGCTGGTTGTTTACCTGAAATTTTTTTTTTTTAATTCATGCCCTTGCAAGAACATTTGCACCTATAGAGTCACCACCTGCTGTAGGCTCATTGCTCCTTTTCCAGTGCAGGGAAGGTGTGATGTATGCAGTAGCTAACTCTTCACTGAACAGCATGCTGGAAAGCCATACTTCTAATGATCCAAACATTCAAAGCCAATGAACTGAAGGCAGATGAAGCCCTTAGCAACTCTCAGAAGCAGCCAGAGCTTGAAAACTGAGAGCTTAGTCCAGTCACAGGATGAGTCTGATGCCACAACTGAAGTTAGAGTAAATTTTGAAGAGGAGTTTAAGTTGATCAAACCAATGCTGGTCATTAGAATCAATATTATTATTATTATTATTTTACATGACTTACAAAGTATGTTTAAGTTTAAAGCTAGATTTTGACAGTGGCATTTTAAACTCATTTCTCATATGATTATAATGTACACTAACACTTGAGATTTCCTGGATTAAGCTGTAAATTGTTAATGCATATGAATCCATGGAAAGGTAGTATGGAGGCTGATGCAAAAATATAAATGAAAGCATCTTGTTCTAATGTTAAATAGGAAATGGAAAGACACAGCTTTTTTTTTTTTTTTTTTTTTTTTTTTGAGATGGAGTCTCGCTCTGTTGCCCAGGCTGGAGCGCCGTGGCGCGATCTCAGCTCACTGCAAGCTCCATCTCCCAGGTTCACACCATTCTCCTGCCTCAGCCTCCCGAGTAGCTGGGACTACAGGTGCCCACCACTATGCCTGGCTAATTTTTTTGTATTTTTAGTAGAAACGGGGTTTCACCGTGTTAGCCAGAGGGAAAAAAAACTTACAGATATCATCTGACAAAAGCAACATCGATTTCAGGTCCTCTCTTTGTGCCATAGTCTTGCCCAGATACCTCAGTCACAGGAAGGCAGCATGTTCCACTGCAGGTCCTGGTCTTAATTGGGCTAGTAAACTTCTGCAAAACAAGCCCTGCACCTCTGAAGCAGTACTGGGTCCATGATGGTGCTAGCATGAGGAAAGAATATATTCAGAGAAAGCGAAAGTTGGAATGTGTAGTGCTGTCCATCCTTTGTGGCCACATTTTTACCACCTGGTGCCAAGTTGGTCTCATAGACTCTCTGCTTAGAAATCTCAGTGCTGGCAGAACAGTAGTCATTAAGAACACAGGTTTGGGCCGGGCGCAGTGGCTCAAGCCTGTAATCCCAGCACTTTGGGAGGCCGAGATGGGTGGATCACGAGGTCAGGAGATCGAGACCATCCTGGCTAACACGGTGAAACCCCGTCTCTACTAAAAAATACAAAAAACTAGCCGAGCGAGGTGGCGGATGCCTGTAGTCCCAGCTACTCGCCAGGCAGAGGCAGGAGAATGGCGTAAACCCAGAGGCGGAGCTTGCAGTGAGCTGAGATCTGGCCACTGCACTCCAGCCTGGGCGACACAGCAAGACTCCGTCTCAAAAAAAAAAAAAAAGAACACAGGTTTGGATATCCATTCTAAAACAGAAGAATCCATATTTCTGTAAAGTATAAATGAGATACTTTTTTTTTGAGACAGAGTTTCACTCTTGTTGCCCAGGCTGGAGTGCAATGGCATGGTCTCAGCTCACTGCAATCTCCACCTCCTGGATTCAAGTGATTCTCCTGCCTCAGCCTCCCAAGTAGCTGGGACTACAGGTGCCTGCCACTACGCCCAGATAATTTTTGTAGTTTTAGTAGACACAGGGTTTCACCATGTTGGCCAGACTTGTCTCAAAGTCCTGACCTTAGCTGATCCACCCACCTCGGCCTTCCAAAGTTCCAGGATTACAGCTACCACACCCGGCCTAAATGAGACACTTTCATTTATATTTTTGCATCAACCCAACTGCAGAGGATTGGTCTAAAAGAAAGACTTCACCTTCCAAATGCTACATACTTAACTATACGTAATTATATGTATGTATATGTGTGCAATATATATTTATATTTTTTCTGATATATTTTGTAATATATATTATATATTCTTATACATATATCAGACTTGCCCTTCCAAAAGGGTTTGAAGCAGTGTTTCAATCCTAGAAATTCATTGAGAATTAATGCTCTCTCTATTCTTCTGGCCAACTCTCTGAAGACACCATAGTATCAAGGGACACATGTAATAAAGAATAAATAACCCATTTCAAATTTGCAGGTTGTATACCAAGACTTGCCTCATTCTTTTTTTTTTAACTCTTCCCATTAGGCTCACAAAAATGTCACTGCCATTGAACGTGAGCTCTCACTTTTAACACTCACAAGTGATGTCAAAATTCCTGAGATACATGGGTAAGTCTCTCTTGGATCCTGGAAATGGAAATCAGGGGCTTTCTTTCTTCTGTTGCAGAGACATCACCCACACCCAATATTTCTTTTCAATATTTCTTCCTTGGGCGTCAATTGCATGCGATTACAATAGACTATTTATCACATTTCCTGGTCTTCCATGCCCCTCTGTTACCCTTTCTCTCCAGTTGTACTGCTCCCTAAAAATTGAACGCCCGCCAGGCGCCATGGCTCACACCTGTAATTCCAGCACTTTGGGAGGCCGAGGCAGGTGGATCACGAGGTCAGGAGATGGAGACCATGGTGAAACCCCGTCTCTACTAAAAATACAAAACATTAGCCAGGCGTAGTGGCGGGCGCCTGTAGTCCCAGCTACTCGGGAGGCTGAGGCCGGAAGAATGGCGTGAACCCGAGAGGCGGAGCTTGCAGTGAGCTGAGATCGCACCACTGCAATCCAGCCTGTGTGACAGCGAGATTATGTTTCAAAAAAAAAAAAAAAAAAATTGAATGCTCACACCTTGGCTGTAATTAGAGATGATGTAGTCCCAGAATAACCATCATGATGTGTCCTAACGAAGTGCATTGATGCTTCTTATTACTCTCCCCACACACTCCATCATCACCTGTGTTAGTTTATAAGCATATCTACATATTTTCAACAACCCAGGTGAGGTTTGGAGACACTCCTCTGTGTGATGACATATTCAGAGAAACAGTGACTTATCCTGTGGACAGGCGCAGGGTGAGTGCCACTTGGAAGAACACCAGGTTCTTTGTAGGTGAACAGCTGTGTCAAGGAGCCAGGGACACAGCTGAGGGTCACTCGCCAGGGCCAGTAAAAGGCAGCATCAAAGAGTGATCTGAAATGTGCAAAAGAATCGATAATCATTCTTCAAAATGAGGCCTTTTCAAACATGGTAAATGTCACTGGCTCTTGGCAACACTACTTGGGATTTATTCTCTCAAAAATGGCACCACCACAGGGCTGGAATAAAAAGCCCTGGTATGCTATTCTTTAAAATGGCAAAATGACAGAAAAGCAGCATGAGAATTCAGACCTAGATGTAAATTAAATGCGCATAATTCCTCAAGATGTTTTAAGTCATCTCCTCCTAAAAGCTGTGCTGCAGAGGTCAGCGTGGGTCAGCATGGGGGCACCTGGGGTGAGGGAAGGGTATGTCAGCAAAACCTAAGTGTTCTCTCTCACTCTCACACCCCAGTTTCAAATGAATCTCAAAAAGTGGTTGCTTATTTCTTATTTAATCAACTACTTCTGTCTTATATTCTGTAACTCAGATATTTTTTAAGCCGGAAAACCAATTCCTTTCCCTGACTCCTCCCTGTCTCTTCTTCTCCTTGTTTGAGCATGTTAATCTCTGTCTGATTACTCCACTGTCTCCTTCATTTGACTCCAAATCAAGCCACCTGGGCTACTATGATGGCCTATGACTCTGGATTCTCCTTGTTTCCATGCCCTTGTCATGTTTACATGAGAATACTGCATCTAATACTTATATCTGATTGCACCATGCCTCCACTTTAAGCAACTCTGATGATTTGGGAGAATTCTCTACAAAACAGACTTCAAACATTTTGTGTTGCATTCTACATTCTTCCCAGTGTAGCTCCAATCTGTTTTTTCAGCCCAATCTCCTGTATCAACCCCCAAATCCCTATCATGTTATTAAAGCTACCCCTACAAATATAACATGCTTAAATTTAGACTGTGCCTCTTCGCAGCCACCCACCTGGGAGCAACTTGTAATCATTCTTCAAATGCCAATGTCTATAATGTAATACTTCAAAGCAATAGAAAGAGTGACGGGTGCGCACTGCACAGGGATGGATCGGATCTCACAGACAAATGCTGAGCTGAAGAAGCCAGTAATAAGAAAGAACATATTGTATGAGTTCATTTACATGAAATTCAACAGCAGGCAAAAATAATCCGCAGTGATAAAACAGTAGTTACCTGCTGGAGGTAAGAAGGGGCACAAGAAGCCCTCTTGGGAGATGAAAGCCCTATCCAATATCTTGAACTGGGAGATAATTACATGGGTATAGATACATGTAAAAATGTATTGAGCTGTACAATGAAGAAATGTCAACATTTTTGTATGTACGTTATACTTCGCTTAAAAAGAAAACAAATACCAACAAATTAGTTACCTGTTTGGAGACTTATTTTTATACCCCAACCTCTTCCCAGAAAATAATCCCCCTCTCCTTTGGGTCCCCATTGCCTATTGTAGGTTTCATAATTACAACAAATAGTCCTCATCTGTGTCTTTCTTGCTGTTAGCCCGTGACATCTTTAGTATTTTTCTTTTCATCCCATCTCTTAACACAGTGTTTGGTCATATGCTGCTGAATGAACTGTGATAAGAAATCGCAGATAGAACTGAGTTGTGCCCCTGCGAGTATGGGGTCATTCCTGCTATAAGCATCTCCTGGCATGCCTGTGTATCTCTGAACAGGAAGAATTCTAAGCTAAAGTCCTCTATGCTCAGCAGACTGCACTGTCTTCCCATTAGCAAGCTGAGTGAAGGAAAAGTAATTCCCACTACATGATGATGGGCGGAGCACGCTGTGCTGGGCCAAGAGAGTACACAGTGAGTCTTTTCAGCTGCACGAACATGAAGCTGGTTAGTTTTGTTTAAAGAAGGTAAAATTAATTTGTAGCTGTCAGTCAGTTGAGTAAGATTTGCTTCACTTCTGGAATTTATTGACAGGCCTTAATAACCAGCACTTGTCTTTTCTGGAAGCAAACAGCAAAAGCTGAGAACTGGAAATGTGGTGTTCACCTCTGGTTCCCAAGCAAAACAGAAAGAGGCTATTGTGGTCATATAGTTTTTGTATCATTTTCAAATTTTAATAGACGATTTTGCTATTGGAAGTTTCCCAAATGAGCTTGCTGTTTTTTCTTTATTACTGCAAGGTTAATATAGTCTGAGTGTTTTGGCAAGGTTTACAACACAGAGTGTGGGGTAAGAAAAGAACTGTGATTGCCTATAATAAAGAGGGTGTTGAAGACTCAGATTCAACAACGATTTTATTGAGAGACTTCTGTTTATGGACACTTGATATATTTTAATTCATTTAAACCTCTAGACAATGTTTTGAAGAAGGAATCTACGAGGTCTAATTTATAGATGAGAAAATGAGACTAGAGAGGTCAAATAATTTCCCAATGTCATACAGTAAGGGCTAAAGGCAAAATTTAGATGCATACATCTTACACTAAATCCCATGATCTTTCTTTAAGTATCTGGTTAGGTAATATTGTTATATATTATTATATTAGGTAATAATGTTACAGATTCAGCTTTCAGGAAGGAACAAGATCTTCTTTAGATTCCCTTATAACTCATCACATCTGTTGATACTTCAGAGAAGTGAGCACCCAGGGTGAGATTCTCAAGGCATACCATTCAACTCAAGGCAATACTTAAGAATAGCTAATGAGAAACAGATCTTTATTTATCTATGTATTGTTTTTACACAACATGAGTCCTAAGGAGAGAAGAGCACAGTCCTGGACCTCAAGGAGCCGCCAGTCCATGATGAAAGACCTTGGCTATTCCTCCAAAGGTTTAAAGAAAGACAGGGATGATCTTAGTGTGACGATCTCTGCATTCATTACTTTCAGTAGAGCAAGAAGCAGCGGCTTCCTGCGAAGTCACCTTGTGTATGTGTTTACCACTAACTGTTACTCTCATGGGTCATAAGTCCTTCAGGAATGCCAGTGCTCTGCATGATCTTAGATCCCCAGGAGTCAGCCATCTTTGTCTCCTGGGCTTCCTGCTCAACCTGCTCAAACTTAGGACAGCACTTCAATGTGGAAGGAACTGAAGGAACAGAGAATGCTTGAATGGCAGGGACTCACATGAAATAACCCATAAAATAATCTCCCCCTCCTTTGGAGGAAGGGAGCATGATTTGGTTTTCTTTTGAGGACTTGAGTATACCTACTGTGTGCAGGAAGAATTAAATGGGGAGAAGTCAGCTATAGAATAAGTCTATTCCATTACACCAAGATTGATTTATGGCACACTGGGTGCCAGGGTTGTGAGTTCCAGTCTTTAAGGAGTTTAAATCTTTTGAGAAAAGCAGATATAAATAAATGTCAAATAAAGATAGGGACAGTATGTTATGGGAGCACAGAGAAGGTCACATAAAAACCTGCCTGGAGAAGCTAAGAAAAGCCAGGCAAGGAAAGTGGAAGAGAATCCCGAGATGACAGAGCAGCCTGTCACACTGCACAGAGGCACTGAAGAATGTGTCGTGTGTCCAGAACGACAGGAGCTTTGACACTGCTGGACTACAGGTTTGTGTTGATAGTGGCTTTAAATTGTTTTTCTGTTTGATGGCGTCTTTGGTTATTTTCATTTGATTGTTTCTTAAGTTTTTAAATATATGAAAAGGTAAATGAACTTATTTTAAAATAAAAGAACGGATCTTATATTAAGATTCTCCAGAGAAACAAAACCAAAAGGATGTGTGTGTGTGTGTAATCCTGATTATATTATATATACATATGATTATATGTATATCTGATTATATATACGCACAAGCTAATTACTTAAAATCTGCCTCTTGTATAAGTAATTAGCTATAAAGTATGTTATTAGCTCATATATGTGTGTATAATCATATATACATATAATCATATATATATATAATATCTCTCATATGAAAGTAATTAGCTTACATGTATGTACATATGTGAGAGAGATTTTAAGTAGTTTGCTCCCAGGAATGCTGAGGCTTAGTAAGTCCAAACTCTGGAGAGTAGGCCAGTAGATGTGAGACCGAAGGAAGAGTTATAATTCAGTACAAAAGCAGTCTGCTGGCAGAATTCCTTCTGCTTAGTGGAGACCAGAACTTAGAATCTAAGAAGGCATTCAGTTGATTAGATAAGACCCACCTGCATTTTAGAGGATAATATTTACTCAAAGTCCACCAATTTAAATGTTAACCCCATCTAAAAAGCACCTTCATAGAAACATCCAGAATAAGTTTGACCAATTATCTGGGCACTGTGGCCCAGTCAAGGTGATACATAAAATTAACCATGATAAGTTCATAAAGACCCATATTTATAATTCCAAGGATTTTGTTTTTCTAATCTTTTGGGTAACACAGAGCCTTAAAAGGTTTTAATCAAATAATGATAAAAGCTATTATTTATAAAATAGGTAGAGTCGCATTTTAGATGATGCCTAAACTTTTAAATAAACAGACATTGGAAGTATTAACTGAGACAGATATGGAAAGAAAAATAGGATTTGACCATGTCCAGTTTGCAATGATAGTGTGACAGCTAGATATACATATGCATTAGGCAGTGTAAATACAGGTGTGGTCACGTGCATGTGTGCGAAGCCTAGGAAAGCGATAGCAATTTTGGAATTATTTTATATATATAATAATATATATTATTATAATCATATGTATATATAATATGTAATAATTCTCCTGAAAGCATGTGCAGGCAATAGAGACTGAGAAGACAGTTGAGGATGTTACTCTGGGGAGCACATTTTATACAGTGAGAGAGAGCAGGGGCAGGGAAAGCAAGACTTACAAAAAACACGAAAAATAAATGGTGAATAAACAAAGAGGCCCTCCTAGGATGTGGAGGGAAGAATGGACATTGACTTAAAGGAAGAATAATAAAGTGTGAGCAAAACAAATGTGCAAGGTCTTCTCAGATATCTTAAATACTTGTGGGTATGAAAATACCTCACCTGGAAGTCTGGGGGAGGCAGAGGGGGTGATCAGGGGAAATCATGGGTGGAAACGTGATAACTTTGAATGTAAAGAAAACTGCTACCACATTGAAGATGACTGCAAAGGGTGGAAGGAGGAGACAACACATAATGGACAGAATAGCAGAGGTGATGTGAAGAAGTAGACCTACTGTCAGACAACTCATCTAAAAACAAGATGGTGGGGGAAGTAAAGGGTGGAATATTTTAAAAGACTTAAAGACTTAGGAGAGTTTTCTACAGCAGAGAAGCAGGCAGTATGTATTCTCCATATCTGCTTTCCTTTCAGGTGAAAGGTCATCACTAACAAAATACTCTTGGCCTCTCTCTGTCCCTTCACTTGCTTCTCTTGCATTGTATGTAAAGCAATTTACCTTATTAGCACAGGTGAAAGAATAAGTGCTGTGTGTTTGGTCTAGAGACTCCCTACTCCTCTCAGGAGTACATTGTGTGCTGTCCACCCATCTCTGCAACATGCCAACCTTACAGAAAGGGTCCAGCCACAATTCAGGAGACTTTCAGGGTCTCAGCATTGATAACGGCTGAGTGGGTCTGTCTATCTAATTCTGGGGACCAGTATGAAGGCCATGATCTACAAATATATGTCTCTCTCTCCAGTCTCATTATGGTAAAATAGTTTTTTGATATCCCTTTTGCTAATTTTTTGTCTTAATGTTCAATAAAAATCATTGTGCATGGAGAATTGCTATTATTGGGCATGGGACTCCCCCGAAAGATGAAAACAAAGGCAATCTGTGCATGCTTTGCCATCCACATCTTGACTGAGCCACCTGACGGCAGGGATGGATGCAGAAGAAAAGATGGAATTGATGCAGAAATTGAAAACAATAGACTTAAACTATTTTTTGAGACTGTTTTCCCAATTGTAAAATGCCTACCTTACAAGATGGCTGCAATAATTAAATGAGATCCTTTATATAACATTCATAGAACAGTGATTACATATAGGTGCTAAGAAAGATAAATCCCCTTCTTCTTCCTAGAATACCTACCATCTATTAAATATTAAAACACTCAAGTGCACACTCCATTGGTCTGTAATTGTTTCATAAATGTCATGTTGTATCCTGTGGAGATCTATTGGTCTTTAAGGGCAGGGACTTTAGAGTTCTGTGGAATCCTATAAAAAATAGGGATACCTTTTGTACCCCATTCACCCTCCCTCGGACACCATGTATCTGCTTCTCTAGAAGCAATTAACCCCAGTGGCAGAATTAACAACACAGAGATTCTTTCAGAGATGACAATGGAACTTGGAAGTGATGTCCAAGCACAGGTGAAAGAAAGACTCCTGTGAAGGCGAGTCCTCCAAAACATAAACAGGCCTGATCAGGCAGTGCTTAGATTGGCTATGAGGCACTCAGTGAGAAAAATGAAAGATACAGAGGCCCTCAGAACGGAGGAGAGAGAGTTGCGTAGTCTTTGCATGGTGGAGGTTTTGCTAAGTGGCAATTGTATGTGTGTGATTCGAGGAGTTATGGAGGGGACAAGAAACCCTGGCCAATTATTTATTTGCTGCCTGGAAGGCTGAAGTAGCTCTGATTATGAAGCACACATATTATCTGTATACTTAGAGTTCCAAAATTATTTTTAAGTTGCAAGGTGGGAAGGCCCTGAATAGTTACCAAAAGAAAAAAGATAAATTGAATTCCAAGCAATTCTCAGTTGAAATGTACGTGAATATATATATTACATGCATACAGATATATGCTCTGAAAAGTGTAAAAGTGTATAAAGTATATATACACAAGACTGGAGAAATCCCACTGACCCCTTACTCCTCGTAGATGGCCCACCTTGATTCCACCTCCATGCAGAGCTCACAGCTCTGCCCCTCCCGCCTCCAAGTGGGCATTACCTTCTGGACTGTCTAGTCTCTTTCAGGGGCCTTCGGTTTTTGCCACTGCTCAAGTTCACAACCCAAGTTCCTCCTTTTAAAAAAATTGGCTGATAAAATTATATGCATGTATCGTGTGTAGTATGGTGTTTTGAAGTACATATACGTCATGAAATGGTTGTATCTACCTAGTTAACAAGCACATTAACTCACACAATTATCATTTTTGTGGTGAGAGCACATCCACTCTCTCTGCACTTTTCAAAAATACAATATATCCTCATCAACTATAGTCACCATGCTGTACAATAGAGTTCTTGAACTTACTCCTTGTGTCTAACTGTAATTACATATCTGTTGACCAACATTTCTCCATGTTCCCCTCCCCTAACCACCTCAGCCTCTGGTAACCATCATTCTACTCTCTCCTATGAGATTGAATCTCACATTGCAGTCACAAAAAACCACCTGTCAAATCTTGTCTTTCACAGTGTTCCTTTGCATTTCTACTGCCATCACCTTAACATGTGTGGACTACTTCCCCAATCTTTCTGCAGCTCTTTTTGCAGTTTTCTTTGCCTCCATGTCACTATGCAAAACTTTGTCAAGTGATTTCTGAAACACAGTTCTCTAATCACGTAACGCAGTATGACTCCATTTTCTAGTTAAGCAAACTAAAGTATAGAAAAGGGAAAAACCTTCGCCAAGGTCACATGACTTATAAATTTCAGAGGTGGGTGTCTCTGGCTCCAAAGCCACATTCTGGTCACATTTGGTCTGTGGCTCCAAAGTCACATTATTTTCACCATATCACACTCTCAGGCATCAGGAAAGTCTCCACATGTTCCTGGAAGGTGATTGACTTCCTGCCCTTCTCAGCAGCCTGTGCCCTAGTTGCTTCCCCATTGCTGACAACAAGGCTCTTTACTGAGATCCCTGCTGCTAGCTGCAGTGAAGCCAAGCATCAGGTCAGGATACCGTTTAGTGGGCAGTGGAGTCGGGAGGGACAAGCACCAGTGCCTGTGACTTCTGTGTTTTAATATTCACTTAACTTTGTAGAGAGTAATTATATTCCACTCATTCTACACCAGCTGGTATTTACTTCATCCTCCATCAGGCATCAACAGAGCATGGGACTGCAAGACAGAAATATTACTCTGGCGAGCATAAATATTTCATTTTTCACACCACAAATGCGTTGATGATTTATTAATTAGCCTAAAGGCTGCTGCCTCTGCAGAGCTGAAAATGAAGCCTTTCTGCTCTAAGAATTGAGCCTGTCTGGGACACAGTGCCCATGGGTGGCGCTCAACTGGGAACACAGCCCAAGTTTGTCAAACAGCCTCGTGATTGCCCAGTCCAAGTTTTGCAGGCCCAGTGTTCACTCCTGACTGCCTGCAGAAGCCCTGCAGATAAATTTTCCAGCCACAAAAAAACATCCTGTCTATGCCTTTCCAGAAAATGTAGCTGGGACCAGAGCCAACTAGTCTACCTACCAGCCAGCTGCTGAGAAGAGGCTGCCAGTCAGCTGAAGGGGCAGTGCCTGCCTTTGACTTTGACTCAGCTGCTGAGGCTACATGACTCATCCGAGAGTAAGATATTCAGTAGACCCAGTGGAGCCTCCTCCTTGAACTTCAGCTGTAAATATCAAGTCAGTGGCAGTATCCAGGGACAAAACACTCATGTAACAAAGGTCACGTCCACCTGAGACCTACACAACCACCTTAAGCAACCCCTTGAGCTCTCCGAAGGGACCCTCATCTGGGTTCTGAACACGCTGTAATTGTTAAAAGGAAAACTAAGAATGGAGGCCAAAATATTGTTTGTTTTTGATGAAGCTTAATTAGAGGACATGATTTGTTCTCAGGTCCAAGTGTTCTGCCAACTCCCCACATCTATCTAGTGCAATGGTTCTTAAGGACAGGAGGTGATCTTGGACCTGGGGGACATTTGGTCACATCTGAGACATTTTTTATTATCATGCTGTGGGCATCTAGTGGGTACAGGCCAGAGATGCTGCTAAACATCTTAGAATGCACAGGAGAGCTTCTCTCACCCCATGTCCAACAAATAATCATCTGACCCAAATGTTGATAGTGCCAAGCCTGGAAAACCTTGATCTACACTTGTGGGCAGCACATCTGTTGTAATGTAAGTCTGTAAATTACACTCATTTACACATGTCTCTACCTCCCACTGGTCCTGGAGGAGAAAGAAGGACAATGAGAATTCATATCCCATGCTCAGAACCTTGGACAGATTAACTCCATATAATTGAGAGGTATGGATCAATGATTGTTTCTCTCCACCCAGGTAATTCAAGTCACCTTAGTAAGAATTAATTGTGGGGCAGGAAGTGAGGGGAATTCTTAGAGAAAATCACCTCAGAGGCACCAGAATTGAGGAAAAGGACTTCCTCACATTACCCATTCTCAGACTCCAGCAACCCATATACAGATGAACCTCAAACTCTAGCAAGTCGTCAGTGTAACAGTCAGCAGCACATCCTGACCCATCTTAGACTGATCCCAACATGGTCTCCCTTTGTTGCCTAGCCTCAGACACTCAGCTTCCTGACTTGATATGGACATCTGCCCTTGGCTCTACTGACTTACCCTAAATTTTGCCTTGGACCTCAGCCGGAAAATTCTACCCCTTTCTCCTTTTGAGGTATATATTAATAGTAATTACTTTTCTGACTCTTGCCTGCATAGCTGAACCCATACGCAGGCCCCTGGCTAGGAACAGCCTGGTAAAGGGGTAGGAAAGCCAAACATAGAAGGCCCCTGAGTTGTACCTCTCTGTATGTCTCAGTCAATCTTCTCAAACATCTTTCAAGGTCGGAACTACAATGACCATTTTATATAAGAGGCAGTTGAGGTTCAGAAAGAAGTCGTGGGTTCCTGAGATACTAGGAGTGCAATAAGCATTGAAGGGATGTGGATAAATTGTTAACTGAATGAGTCAGCTAATATGTGGCAGAAGCAGAATGAGAAGCAAGATCTGCCTCATGCCAAGCTCTGGCTTTCCTTCTCTATGCTGCCTCCTGCCTCCTCATCCCTTCTCTGTCTCCTATACCAGGACTTATGGTCCTGTCCCAGGAATATGACTTTATAACTCACATATTTTTAGCGGTGGTATCCCCAGGCCTTAGCTCTATATCCAGGACTCTGAAGTTTTTCGTATCCAATGCAATGAATTTGAGAAATTGCAAAATGGCAAAGATCTTTTGGGACATGACATGACTATGATTTCTCACACCATATATATCTGGATCTCCATAGAGACCATCTTATTTTCATAAAATTCTTTAAAATTCATTCATTCAACAGCTATTCATGGAGAAGCATCATAGTGTATTTGGGAAGGTTTAGGATAGTAGTTAAGCGTGAAAGTTCTGGGATCAAATTACTTGGAATCAAATCTCACTTTACCCACATATTCATTCTATGACTTGGAGCAATAATACTGACCTTTCTTGGGGACTTACCCATAAATAGAAATAATAATGGCACCTACCTCACAATTTTGCTGTGAAAATTAACTGAACAAATCATTATATTCTCTGCCAGATTGGGACTACTTAGTCACATGCTGGTCATTAATATTGTCCCATATGGAATGTGTGCTCAATTTATTTAGTAATGCTTTTTTTTTTTTTTTTTTTGAGACAGGGTCTTGCTCTGTCATTCAGGCTGGAGGGTAGAGGCACAATCACAGCTCACTGCAGCCTTGATTTCCTGGGCTCACGACATCCTCACACCTCACCCTCAAGCTGGGACTATAGGTGTGCACCACCAGACCTGGCTATTTTTTTTTAACTTTTTTGTAGAGATGAGGTCTCACTATCTTGTCCAAGCTGATCTAGAACTGAGTTCAAGATCCTCCTGCCTTGGCCTTCCAAAGTGCTGGGATTATGGGTATGAGTTACTGTGCCCAGCCAATAATATTCTTAAAATTAACAACAACAAAAAAATAGCACTTACTGGGTCTTCACTCTGTTTTCAGACTTTCTCAACTCTTTGTCGGTTATCGAATGTAATTAGCATGTCACCCCTATGAGTTGCATACCATTAGTATACCTGTTGTACAAAAGAGTGCAAGGAAGAGTCTCAAAGAATGTAATTTTCCCAAGATGGCATGGCTAGTAAGCAGTGCAGTAAGGATGTGAATTCAGACTGTCTGGCTGACAGTCTGTCTCTGCTAATCACTACCCTACACCATGTGAGGGACGGGCATGAGAAATGAAAGACAAGGCATGATTGAGCCACATACAAATCACTAAACAGGGTCAAAGAGTATCTTGAGTGAGAAAAGAAGCTTCCCAAGAGATGCAATGTTTGTTTGCAGCTTTACAAATGAGGATTAATGGGGAAGCACTTTGGTTGGAGCCCTCTTCACAAAAGTAGAAGAACATCAGAGGAACAGAGGCAGCTTCTTCTCACTAGCTGGAGCGTGGATTGTGAAAACCAGCAAAAAGAAGAGGGGCCAGTACGGTATGCATGAGCTGGGTCACAAGAGATCTTAGACACTGCAAGCATCTGACTTTTTCCATAACTCCCTAGTAGCAGGATGAAAGGACATTTGGGTCTTAGAGAGGTTTGTCCCAGCCATAGTGGGGCAAAGAAGTTATGGGGTAAGATTGAAAAAGTAGACCTCAAAAAAAGAAGTTCCTGTGATAAATCCTAAACCAAGACAGAGGCAAAGAAAATGGACAACTTGGGTGGACAGATAAGAGAGACATTTGAGGGGTGCAAACCCCTTCAAGTTTGAGTACAGAAAAGTTAAAAAATAAAATCTCTGTATAGGTGAAGGGTGAGTTTCCTAGCAAAGTTAGAGTATCATAATAGCAGAGCTTCAGGACAAGTACCCAACCACCAATGGAGCCTGGCCACCAGGGTCAGGACAAGGAGAGATGATGGCCATGGCCAGCATTAGCCATTCCACATGCATCCCACAAGCACTGACCCTACCTACACAGTTCTCAGGCTGGAGCTGTGGGCCCCAAGGGTAATTGCCCCAAGTCTTTACATTGACCTATGTAGCTGGCCAGGCATGGGCTGAATTGAATTAAATGAGCAATTTCTAATTCTTATTTTAGTGAATAAAAAAAATCATATAATAAAATTAAGCATCATTCAAAATGGTGAATACTAGCGACTTCCCATGAAGTCATTTAACCTACTTGATTTAGGGAATCTGGAAACCTTTCACAAGACTAATATCAACATATGGGCAGTTTTCATTATCATTAATAAGAATCTGTTAGGCAAGTAGTGCTCAAAATGCTTTATGCTTCAAATATTGAAATAGACAGTATCCTCAGAGATGGCTTCCCAAGCTTCTACTCATACAGGCTGCATCAAGGTCACACTCAGGACTGTAAGAGGACATCATCCCTATTACTACAAATAACAAAGGCTTTGCAGGTCACAGTACTGAGTATGGGGAACCTGCAGAGATTCAGCCAAACCATTTCCTGAGGGGAAAGTCACAGAATTTTTGTTGACCACGGGAGTAGTTGAGAATTGATATCCCAGATCAATTTGGCTAAACCAAATCCAGTAATTTTTAATAATAATTTGCTAAATATGATAGGACCCAGACCATGCTGTCTTAAGATATGGCACCTCGGCAGGAGTTCGAGGCCAGCCTGGCCAACACGGTGAAACCCCGTCTCTACTAACAATGCAAAAATTAGCTGGGCGTGGTGAAGCACACTTGTAGTCCCAGCTACTTGGGAGGTTGAGGCAGGACAATTGCTTGAACCCAGGAGGCAGAGGTTGCAGTGAGCTGAAATCGCGCCAGTGTACTCCAGCCTAAGTGATAGAGTGAGACTCCATCTCAGAAAAAAAAAAAAAAAAGGCATCTTGCTTACTGAGTATTTTAAACTAAAGAAAATTGAATACACCTCAAAAGCAGGAATGTCTCTCTGACTTTCTCTTACCCTTCTCCCCTAAAGTATGCCATAAATTAATTATCCGGCCTTCCCCTAAACATAGGCCATGAGATTTCAGAGGGGTTCTCCCTATATCTGGGGGAAAAGAACATCTGAAGACACAACAACACCAAGAAGAATCTGGACAAAAAAGCCTTGCTGAGTGTCCCCTTGTTTATTACCATGAGCTTACAGCCTTTCATCCTCCAATTACACTTCAACACGTCTGTTCATTCTTCATCAAACCTAAGCATAAAAATATACAGATTTCCCTGTTTCTTTGAGTCTTCATTTCTGAAGGCCTTTGTGTCACATCAAATTTATATTAAATAAATTTTATGCTTTTCTTTCATTATTCTCTCTTTTGTTATAGGAGTCTCGGCCATAAACCCAGCAATGGGCGAGATATTACTTTTCTCCTCTACGAATGAGACATTCCTTTGAAATGCTGTACATCACACTTATAAAATGTTTTACATGTGGATATTAACAGCTATTGGGAATTCTGCCATCTCACCATGTTTCTTGGAACTCCTGAGCTCAAGTGATGTTCTCACCTCTCCCTCCCAAAGTACTAGAATTACAGGTGTGAGCTACTGTGCCTAGTCCCTTTTTTATATTTCTTTAGGTATATTTTTTCCATCTGGCCTATTTTAAGCATTTCAAACAAAAAGACAATTTTAATATAGTATTCAAAAATGTAGATGTTTAGAGGAAGTAAAATAAATGTACAGGGAGTGGCAATGTCTTCCTTATGAGCAGAACAACCACCTCAGAGCAATCTTTGTCTTGCCTTTATGTTGAGTTCTAGGAGAATAAATAATCAGGAAGCAAAAAGGAGAGAAGTGGGCTGGATCGCTGTGGCTCCTTCCTAGGGGAGGCAGCAAATCGGCATTTGCTCAGATCCTTATATAACACAAAAAGATGAATTCCTAAAGCCTGTGAAATTAAATATTTTCAAAAATAAAGCAACGGATCTCTAAAATAAATAGAAATTTATTTTTACTCAACTTCTGCAGAGAGGACCTTTGAAGTTAAAATTCAATAGAAGAGAGCAGAAATTTAATTTTTTTTAAAAAACACCTAAAACTAAATATCATGTCTAAAATAAAAAAGCAAATTAAGATAATAATGATTTGGAAATATTAGTCTATTAATATCTCTATCATATACAAATCTCAAGGTTGATATTTACAAGATGACTAGTAACATCAGTACTGAGCATAACATCAAGTGAAGACAGGGGCTCAAACATTTTCCTGAAGGTATTAACTACATAATTGCATTCTTGGCAAATGAGTCATTAGACAAATTGCTACAAATAAACAAAACCCTAGATACTTATGTTTTAGGCAGTCTAGAGAGCAGGATAACTTAATTACATAATTGCTGAAAACTATTAAAAGTTCTTGGTTGATTATAGCAAAAATTCTTTCTAAATTGATCAATGATAGTGATTGAAAAAAACAAAATGAAACAAACACAAAACTTCAGGATTGACAGAAGAAGTAGCAAATCCTGTTTGGAGCAAAGAAAATTCAAAACAGATGTCAAGGAATTCCCATAATAGATCAAGTGTCAAGCAATGAGATCTCTTGGTTTAAGGGCAAAAGAAAACATATATGGTGACAACAAGGTACTGTGCATTAAGGGCAGGAAAATCAACATGGTCAAATGTCCAATATTGGAATTATTCATTAGGAGTATAAGCTTGAAGAAACAAATTGAAATTATGTTTTTTTAAAAAAAACACATAGAAAAAAGCCAACTAGACTTTTTAAATCATCAAACTAAAGTTCTGGAAATGGAACACAGTGAGTAATTAAAATTAGAAAATGCAATATCTAAGTTGAACAGCTAATTTAACAAAGTTGAATAAAGAATTAAATAATCAAAGGATAAGATCAAATGAAACCATAAAAAATGAAGAACAGTAACAAAGACAGAAAATTGGGGAGAAATTTTAATAAACATGCAAGATAAAAACATCTAACATAAGATCCGTTGTAGTTTCAGAGGAAATGAGATAAACTGAAAAGAATCTATCAGAAAAAACTGCTACAATAGTCAAGAGAGTGTGATATTGACATGAAAATAGGCAAAATAAAGTTCAGAAATAGACCCACACAAATATGGACAACCAATTTTGGAAGAAGATCCAAAAGCATCTTTCAGGGGATTTTCAGAAATTGCTGATAATCAGATAACCATACACGAATGTAACAACAAAAACTAAAAAAAAAAAAAAAAAGGAAAAATTGTAGTTCATATCTACCATCATATACAATAATCAAATAGGCTATAGGCCTACATTGAAAACATACAACTATAAAGCCTCTAGAAAGAAAACATCAAAACAAATTTTAGGGATCTTGAGTTAGGCAAAAGTATTTTAGTTACAACATTGTCATGAGTTGAATTGTGTCCCCACAAAAAAAAAAAAAAAAAGTTGATGTCCTAACCCCTAGTACATCAGAATTTGATATTACGCAAAAATAAGGTCTTCACATAGGTAATCAAGTTAAAATAAGTTCATTACAGAGAACTTAATACAATATGATTAGTGTCTTTGTACGAAGGGGAGATGTGGATATGAGAGAAATGCACAGACAGAAGACAATGAAGAGAGACATAGGGAGAATGCCATGTGACAGCCAGGGATGAGAGTGATGCATCCAATAGTCAAGGGATGCCAAAGATGGCCAGTAAACTACCAGAAGCTAGGAGAGAGGCATGAAACAGATTCTCCCTCACAGCCCTCCAAAGGAACCGGCCCTGTCAACACTTTGATTTCAGACTTCTAGCCTCCAGAACTGTGAAACAATACATTTTGGTTATTTTAAGCCACTCACCTAATTTGTGGCACTTTGTTACAGCAGCCTTAGGAAACTAATATTTAATACAAACATCATAAACATGATCTATACATTATAAAAGAAAGAAAAAGAAACACTGGACTTCATCAAAGTTAAGAACCTGTGCTCAGCCGGACGCGGTGGCTAAGCCTGTAACCCCAGCACTTTGGGAGACCAAGGTGGGCAGATCACGAGGTCAAGAGATCGAGACCATTCTGACCAACGTGGTGAAACCCTGTCTCTACTAAAAATACAAAAGTTAGCCAGGCGTTATGGTGGGCACCTGCAATTCCAGCTACTCGGAAGGCTGAGGCAGGAGAATCACTTGAACTCGGGAGGTGGAGGTTGCAGTGAGCCAAGAAATGAGAACTAAACATACAAGAACTTGTATCTGAATGCTCATGCAACTTTATTTGAAATAGCCCAAAACTGAAAACAATCTAAATGTGAAAAACTGCTCAGTGCAAAATGAAATTGTTATCTATAACTATAGAAAGACATGCTACTCAGCAATAAAAAGGAATGGACTGTTTTCATATACGACAACAGTTTTTAAATAATTAAGCAGAGTGAAAGAAGAAACCTGGCAAAAATTATATACTGCATGCCTTCCTTTTTAAAAAGGTCTCCACAATGCACACGAATCTGTAATTCATCAGCGGTTGCCTCGGGATGGGGAGGCAGGGTGAGAGGGCCATCAAGACTAGATTACCAAGGAGCAGGAAAACATTTGGGAGTGTGGAGTAATGGATATGTTTATTATCTTGATAGTGGTGGTGGCTTCAAGAATGTATGTATCTGTGAAACTCATCAAATTATACACAGTTTATGTCAATTATACAAAATATAATGAATCATTATTAAATTAGATTTAACCCCCAATAGAGCAAATGTTAAAAATTTGTGGAATAGCAAGTATATTTACATACTTGTGGAATGTTATTTAGAAAATAATTTTACCTCACCTAACGGAAGTGGAAATAAGATTGTTTTCTGACCTGTGCATTTGGAAATAATGGTACCCTCTGATGCAGCAATTTGTTCTACCTCCTCCCCACATAAGTATAGATCTGATTATCACTAATATTCATAGGATAAATCTTTCTTTTAGTAAAACTATAATATCAATCAATAGAATTAATTGCCAGATCCCAGCATATTTATAAAACAGAATAATGTTCAGTAGTGAATTTGAATGAACTACAATTACATAGTGAACCTCATATCTCACATATTTTATTAATATTTGTTTGTATCAACACAATATCAAATAAGTAAAAGCTACATAAAAACAATATTAAATAATATAATAAATATTAAATAAAAATTGCAACAATAATCATAGAAAGACTGAAAAGTAATATATGTTAATATTATGATATTTTAATGATTGCTAAGGAAGTTTTTTCTCACTCATATCATACTTCCAAATTTTATTTAATGAGTGTATACTATTTCGACAGTGAAAACAATAACCTACAAATTTCAAGTGTTAAGCTAAATCATTATAGGGTGTAACTACAGCTATTTTGAAGTATCACTTTGTGACATAGATTACTGATTAAAATATAGCAACTGAAGGCATTTCATTCATAATATCAAAGTATAATGCTTCACTAAAATAGCAAGTTGGGTATCAGCTGATTTGCTTTATAAGTCCACATAGTGCACAAAGTCTCCTAAAATAGCCCCCAAAGAGCAAAATGTAGGCCAAAACACCAAAAGGAATTCATTTGATGAATTGTATATGACGTAATGTAAAATTCATAAATGGAAGTTTTCTGAATCTAAAAATAGTTGAAATCCTCAAAATTAGGCAAAAAGGACCAAGATATTTCTAAAAGGATATAAGCACTTGTCCTGACAGGTGTAATATTGTACATATTTCATAAAATGCATTGAATTGTATAAATATGAATTTTAGATTAGTGTCACTGGGAAACTTTTCATTAACCAAATTAGTTTTACTCAGATAGGCTGTAGGCAAAATTTTCCACTCCCAGATGAGTATCCATCATGGTGACAATGTCAGTGAGTTAAGAGGACCCACTGCCAGCACACAGGCACTTGGCAGAAACCAAGAATTGCCTTCGTCAAAAAGGAATAGGCACTGGGCAAACCACTGTAAAAGTGGTGGTTACAGGGCCAAGGCCCTTGCAGGGAAACTTGCAAGAAGAAGAAATACTCCTAGAAAATTACAACCAATAGATTCTTACTTAGAGTTAATATGAGCCAGAATCCATGTCAAATGCATAGGATAAAAGATCAATATTTTATTATCCCACAGCTAAGAGAAAGAGACAGAAATAAATATCATTGTACTGTTACAAGTTCAGTAGGCATGTCTGTACAAAAAACAGACGGATTTCAGAATCTGGCTGGTAGTTTCTGCCTTGGGCTTTGGGACTGGGGAGCAGGGACTGCCTGGGAGAAGGAATATTTGTTCTGGACTTTAAACCTGAGTAGGACTTGTCAAACAGAGAAAATGGGAGAAATAATTGCAAATTGAAGTGAAAGGTATGACTTCTTTGCAAAATTATGAGTCGTTTTCAGCACCAGATATTTGGATACTTAGGTGAAAAGTGATAGATGTTAGTTCAAAGTAGTAAGGGATAGTTTTCGGAGATAGAAGAATATAGGCTGTCATTTCCTCTTTTTCCTCTTTTTGGCATTGAAGATGCCATGAAAGTACTGGTGTTGTTGCTATTGTTATATTTGTTGTCTATTTTATTTTATTTTATTTTATTTTACTTTATTTTATTTTATTTTATTTTGAGACGGAGTCTCTCTCTTGTTGCCCAGGCCAGAGTGCAATGGTGCGATCTTGGCTCACTGCAACTTCTGCCTCCCAGGTTTAAGCAGTTCTTCTGCCTCTGCCTCACAAGTAGCTGAGATTACAGGTGCCCGCCACCACGCCCAGCTAATTTCTGTAATTTTAGTAGCAACAGAGTTTCAACATGTTGGCCAGGCTGCTCTCAAACTCCTGAGCTCAGGTGATCTGCCCGTCTCAGCCTCCTAAAGTGCTGGGATTATAGGCGTGAGCCACTGTGCCCGGCCTATTTGTTTACTTTTTAAGAACAGGAATGAAACATGATTGTTATTTTTAAAGAAACAGATTTAGAGAAATGAGTAAAATTGGAGAAAGAAAATTATTGTAATAATCAGTGAGAGATGATAATGGATTGAATTGAAGGTTTGACATTGAGGAAGGATTATAAAAGGATTTAAGAACTATTTTGAAAGATGAATAGTCACAGCTTGGCTCAAAATTGTGGAAGGTGAGAGAGAGGGAGTAATAGATAAGAACTCTGAGAATTCAAATTATGACAACCCAGAAGATGGCAGTATCATTAATCCAGATGTGAAATGCAGGAAAAAGAGCTGGTTTTAGGACATAGATAATGAGTTTAGTTTTGAACATGCTGATTTGTATCTTCTTCCATCATACACAGGAATGTGGAAAATGGAAATATATTTTGGAACTAAAATGAGAGTTTTGAGTTACTGAAATAGACTTAAGACTGTAAAAGTGGTGGTTACAGCTCTTAGAAAGGATGAAAGACTAATAATCAGAAGAGAATACAGGTATTGGGTACTCACTGTGTGATCAGGTAGTGCCTGAAGACTTTGCATATATATTCATTTATTTAATTTTTACAATAACGCTGTAAGTTAGCCACTAGAGTTATTTCTCCCATACACAGGGAAATTGACTCACAAAGAGGCTAAAAACTTGTCCAAGAGTGCAAGTGACCAAACTGGGATTCACATCCAAGTAGCTAGTGCAAGGGCAAAGATGCTTAACCAGCACTTTGTGCTGACCCTGGGCCACCTGACAAGAAGGAAATTGGAGAACGTTGACCTTTGGCAATGGAGGTGGGGAAAGTGGCGGAAAGGAGACGAACAGAGGCCACAGAGGAACACCTTGGAGAGTGTAATGTTAAGAAAAGCAAAGGATGAGAGTTTCAAGGAGGGGGCAGCCCACCTCATCAAACAGTGCAGATAAATCTCAAATGCTTGTGTGTGTATGGGGCCAGAAGCCATAGAGCAGCTTTCTGTGAGGCTGTGGGGAAAGTGGCTAGATGCTGATGGGCTGTGGAGTGGCATGGGAGTGATGGTACAAAAGCCATCAGGCAAGGAGAGGAAGAAGCCACCAGCTTGATTGGTAACAGGACGGAAGAGAGATTTATGGCATTTCCAATAGCGGGGTTGTCCCAGATGTCTGTCTAGGCTCAGCTGGAAAAGCCAAAGTCTGCCAAGAGGGTCATACCCTTACCACCAGGCTTGTCTGAATGCATTTTAGGCAAACTCAATGGGTCAAAAGAAAAGGACTAGTGCTTAGGACCAAAGTACAGGAATAGGAACTCCAAAACATTGAAAGAAGTCTGAAGGCTTCATCTAAGACAGTCCCCTCCAGAGTGAAGATTGGGACTGTTATAGGCAGAAGGAGACCTGGGCATCAGCATCTAGAATGAGCAAAGGACCCCAGAGACTTTGAAGCAATGTTCACCTACAGGCCAGTTTGAGAACACAACCTGGGAGGCAGAGGAATGGGTTGGGGCCCAGGAAGTTGAGGGATATGCTAATATATTCCAGGACAGAATGCTTTACTTAAGATAAATCATATGTCCTTCAAAGCCTCATATTATCCTGGGCTTTGGATGTTTTGGTATTTCTGCCTCCCTCTCTGAATTCACATCTTAAAAAATCTGTGTGTGCTATGCCATGAGCGTGCTAGAGGGGATGCATTCTCTGAGCCCAGTGTGGCGGGAGCAGCTTCCAATCCAAGTTAGACAGACAAGTGCACAACTCATTATTTCTAAATATAAATGCTTGGGAGGTCCACTATGGCCAGAGACTGGCAGTGAAATTTCTCTTTCAGTGAACTTGGGTCTTATACGTAATTGACGAAATGGTTCTTTTCTTTTTTCTTTGTACTTCCTCCTAGAAAATGACAGCCAAAATCTCCACTTGGCATTACGGGGCAAGGAAGACATAGGCCTTTAATAGTGGGAAGGAAGGACTCCTCTGCCCAGCCCTTTGAATGAACATACTCAGTTGTTACAAACCCATACAACCGCAAATCAGCCAGGTACATGGGATCATAGAAAATGTAGTTCTGTGACCACCTTTTATTCGCCTACCCTAAATTTTTTCCCCTTACTATTGACATACTTGGTTCACTAAGACCCACTTTTCTCTCTACTAGGCTTCCAATATTTTTCCAAAAACCCCACTTCCATGTCATCTCCACCCCCTTGTCTTATGGCCATGTTTAGAAGTGCAGAATTAAACTCCATGACCTTCAAACAACATACATTTAGTGTTTGCTCTCTAGACCTTCCTTGAATGATAACTGGAGATAAAAGATATTCCATTTTCCCTTCTGACTGTGGAGTCCTGCTGGCCATGCCCACCCCTTGCCTGACTTCCCTCAAAGGAGAAGGTGGACAGACAAAAAAATAAGTGGCAGAAGCTTGGGGATGGGATTTGTGTCCCTCTCTGTCAGCTGTCTTAAATGATTCTCTTTTCTGTTCCCCGGAAGAACCACGGGGAAGCCTTCTGTTGTCATTCATCAACTTTGGTTTGGAAAGAACAGAACCATTTTGCATAATGCATGGGTCCCCCCTAAATTATAAATATGCTGTGACTGCATATTTTCCCACTGCTTTCTTCTATACCTCAATATCATCTTAAAAACTATATTTCCAGAATCAGGAAGATAAAAGGTAAATTAAATGTGGCAAGATCAGAAGTTGCAGCCAGGAACCAACCATGTGTCTTGGCCAGCTTCCAGGATGTATGACAGTACTTTATCCAAGTAAATTCTCCCACAACTCATATGAGTCCATCTTCTGCTTCACTTCCTTCCTAAATTGTTTCCAATAAGCACTGTGCTTTCCTGATAGCTAGAATAATGTCACCTTTTCCCCATGTGTGCACATCCCTGTGTTCCAGACCCTTGCCAAGTCTGAACCCTGAGCCATACCTTTTCCTGTTGAAGTGTTCCAAAAGGATTCTTATTTGACTTCAGTGGCTTGCTCTCTGAGAGCCAACTTTTAAAATTGCTGTTTGACTGGCTTGTTTGTTTGTTTTAAGCAAAATATTTCATAATATCAGATTATACCTGGACCCAAATAAAAAGGAAGCAAACATTTTTAATACATTTTGCTTTCAGTCATTCAAAAGATGTTTAGGTCAAAATGAACCAGAGCAGGGATAGATGTAGAAAAAAAAAATGTAGGGCTCATAATAATTTATATTTTCTACCTAAAAATACAACTTTACTTCTGACCTCCTCAGCCTTCAGTTTTCCCAAAGGTCCTGACATCTACTTCTACTCAATGCATTCATGCTGAGCAAGCCTCTGGTCACGGGTTTTCTCACCTAACATGTTGTACAGTTCCTGTCCTTGCTGAGAAGTCAAGCTATAATTCTGAGGTTTCTGATTTTCCCTTTTTTTGGGTCACAAAGAGATCTAGTCTCAAAATATGGCCAAAGTGTAGCAAGACAGGAAGGGTCATCCCTGAGATACCAGGTGGTAGAGTAGGATAAGGATGCACTGTTCTTAATCTAAGAGTGTTAAAGGCGGTATTGAGACATATTGTACATCCTGCTTGATTCTGTTGCCTTGAAAAACTTAACATTGCATGGACTCCTGCAGTATCCTAACATCTTTCTCTTTGCAACAGCATGGTGCTTTCAGGCCCATGGATGCACTTAGCAATGGAAAAGATTATTCCAGCCAAGGAGACTGAGGCTTACAGAGACAAGGAAATAGCCTTGTTGCTTGTTCCTGGAAAACCCTGGCCCTCTCATGCCCTGGCTACTATCCCATCTCAGTCCGTGTGAGAGCAAGAGAGAAAGTCAGGACGCTTTCTGGTGCGTGGTTATAATAGGAATGGGAAACCCAGGATTCAGCATAGTTTGTTGCTTACCTCGAATACTGAGATCTTTCAGATCATGTATCGACACATTTTTAAGGTTTTAACATTTTTATGCTTGTTTCTCAAACTACTGCAGGGGCAGAAGAGGAATAAATGTGGAAATAAGTGGGTTATGAGCTAAAGGGGCTGAGTGGCTTCAAGATATCCTTTATCGAGTTCGGGAGGTGGCCCAAATCTAAGCATCCCAGGAGTTGTGGCAAACTCAAATTCAGCTTAGGCATTAGATTATCTGTGAGCATCTAATATGGTGGTGGAAGCACAAAAAGAGAGCACGGAATGTTCCTTCAAGCAGACGGAACTCTAGTGATGCTGGTGATACTCTCTACTCTCAACTATTCAACATGTGTAACGATGGTGAGGATCTCCTCTGAGAGTACAGTAGTGAGTACAGTGAACACAATGCCTATCTTCACAGAGCTTGCTGTCTCATAAGGATGAGCACAATTATGTTTTGGAATAGAATATTGGAAAGGGTCAGGGCACACAGGAACAGAACACACACACACCCCCTTACATACATGCCATAACTTCCTTTTTCTTTTGATTAGTTATTTTGGAACATCTTACATTGTTTCCTAGAACATGAGTCTCTGTAACTATGGAAATGGCTGTCATTTTCAGTCCAAGGGGATATAGGAGAGTGTGTTTAAAGGGATACTAAGTAAGCTTTGATTGCTAGGGATGGCTTTTCAGATTTTCATGGGGGACTGAGGTAGCAATGGGGATCATCAACTGCAGACCCTACCCCTCGCTTCCTTAATTTCAGTTGAAAGCTGTCTCCACCCCTGCCATGCCCTCCTGCTTAATAGCAGGAGGGGAGGTAGCCATTCCTCCCCACCACCACCCTACAACAGACCACACACATCACAGGTGGGAGAAGCCAGATGCCATTTTGACTTTTGCAGCCCCTCATCCCACAAAAGCCTTCGTGCTGACTCACACTCGCAGAACTGCAGAAGCCACCCAGGGCTGTAGCTCTGATTCCTCCAGGGCCTCTGATTCTCTTTCCTGGCTGTTTCCTGGGCATCAGGTACTGGGTCCAGCAAGCCAGCCACAGAACAGGAGCCAAAAAATGATTTTGGGAAGAACTAGCTGGACTGGAGTTGAAACCTCTTGACCTGATGTTAACCTTGTTTTTCTCTCTCTTGTACTATGTATTTTCTGGTAAATCTGATAAATCTCCTCCTGTTTAAGTGACAGGCAGTTGGGATTGTTATTTTTGCTTTTGACAAATCCTCAAAGGGGAAAGTCAGTCCACCCACATGTCCCAAAAGGGAGGAGAAATGGGTCAAATCTGAAGCAGAGTCTAATTTCTTAGCAGTGGTCAGGGATGAGGAGGATGGGCCATACTTGCGGCTAGAGATCCTTCAATGGGCCTGGGCAGACACGGGCACCTAGAGAGGGGTATGTTGAGAACCTTCAATGGGGGATCCCCGTGGGGACTTCTGACCCAAGAGGGGAGTTAGTTGCACATGTGAATCCAAGAAGGAGTCCTGTCCTATCACATGTAGGACAAATAGGCACCCTGATCTGGATAACTGTGCATTGCTCCCCCACTTTCCTTTCCTTTTAAGATTTCTGTATTTGCTTGGCCACATTTCTGGACTTTGCTTTATTAATCTTGGTAATAGCAGGGAAGAAAATTGTAGGATCACCTAGAAAAGCCAAGTCAGTCTACATTAGAAAGGGCAGAAAGCTGTGCATGATAGGAGAAAAAATGAAATAGATGATAGAATCAAAAGAGGAGGAAAAGATGCAGAGAAAGAGCCAGCCTAGGTCATGTTTACCAAGAGTTGATGGGAGTTTGTAGATGTGAGAGGAGAGATTGAGCTGTTGTTTCAGTGCCTTTTAAGTGAAAGGGTAGGACAGAGACTCAGTAAAGGGATTTCAGGATTTTGGCATTGGGAAAGTGAGTAATCCCCCTTTAGTACTTCTTAACAAGCCCTTCATAATAAATAATTTTATTCCTTTTCAGTGCTCTTTGGATGTCACACCAGTTTACATCTGAATGCAACTCCCTGTATTTGGGCCAGTTTTATATGGATTACATGTGATTAAGCAAACATTGCTCAGTGGATTAGCGAGTGCCTGAGACCCAGCTGTCCAAAAGTGACTTCAAACTCCACAGGATGAAGGGTCTAAGCCAGCTGATAGCCTGTAATTCAGAGTCAGTAGAGCCTTGGGTATGCTCAGTCTGCAAGTTGAGAATCCTCAGTGACTATAGCAGAGAGGATTCAGAAAGACAGCGATCTTATGGCACTTTTGCCCTTAGAAATCCTCTGCAGCTTTTCTCTGTCACCTTGGGCTAAATGCAGTGGCTGCACTCCATTTTCTCTGGCCACACGGGGCACCATTCATTCCCTCTTCCTTGTAGCACTCCCTGTCTGTTCCACCACACTGCTCACTTGGTTTCACTCGCTGGGCACTCCCTCCCAGTTTTTTTCACTAGTTTCTCCTCCAAGGTTCTGACCTCAGAATATTTCTTTGCCCATATCATACCTGAATCAGCTCATGTTGCCTCGTGGCTTTAAATAGAAAATAGCTGTGGCTCTCAAATTTAAATCTCTGCCCTACACATCTTTCTCATCTACAAAATCACATCTACAACTGCCTATTTGATATCTCCACTTGACTGTCTAACAGGCTCAAACTTCACATGACCAGGGCTGAACTCCTGGCTGCCCTACAACTCTCACCCCAAAACCTTTCTTCTTGCAGCTCACCATCTCTATCCATGCAACTCATCTGTTCTAGTTGCTCAAAATAAAATATTTAAGGCTTCTTCAAACTCTTTTTCTCATACTTCTCACATCCAGCCCATCAGCCAATCCATTGCCTATTTTCAAAATATGCTCAGAATCTGACCACTTCTCACACTACCTGCCACCGTCACCATCATGATCCAAATCACCACCAGCTCTAGCCCGAATTACCACACAAGCCTCCATTTCATGCTCTTGCCTCCGTCTCTGTCCACAGCAGCCAGAGTGACCTTTTAAAATGTCACTTGGATCATGCCATCTTTCCACATACAGCCAAACCACGACTTCTCAGACAAAAAGAAAGCATCACGTACACACATACACGTGTCCTGGAACTTGCTTTCTCTCTTACTTTGTTGTACTATTTTCCATAGAATTAATTACAAATATACCACACATTTACATGTTTCTTTGTCTTCTGACCCTCCTGCTAGAATATAAGCTTTCTAAGAGCAGGAATTTGTTCTAATTTCTTATCTCTTATGCCTAGCTGTTTTTGGAATATGGTAAGTATTCAGTTAATGTTAGATTAATAAATAGACAGTCTTCTGAGCTTTATACTTCCTTTTCCCAAGGCAGTGTATACCCTGTGGGGAATATGGGTGTAAATTAGTGTATTATCTTTCCCAAGTATTAGCTATTCTTTCATGCAAGAGTATCATATTTCTCCTTCCCAGTGATTCAGATTTGGCCTGGTGATTTGCTTTGGTTAATAAAATATGAGTTCTTGGGGGGCTGAGGTGGGTGAACCATGAGGTCGAGATATTGAGACCATCCTGGCTAACACGGTGAAACCCCATCTCTACTAAAAATACAAAAGTTAGCTGGGAATGGTGGCAGGAGCCTGTAGTCCCAGCTGCTTGGGAGGCTGAGGCAGGAGAATGGTGTGAAAACAGGAGGTGGATCTTGCAGTGAGCCGAGATCGTGCCACTGCACTCTAGCCTGGGCAACTGAGCAAGACCCTGTCTCAAAAAAGAAAAAATAAATAAATAAAAATAAAATAAAATAAAATATGAGTTCAAGTAACTTAAACTAATTTATACACTGAAATTTGAGAAGCTCTTTTCCAAATTACACTGCTCTTTCATCTTCGGTCCTGGAGTGAGAAAGGTGTGGGACATAAACACACTCCATTTATTAAATACATGGTATGTGAGTGGGAAAGAAATGTTTTTGTGTTGTAAACCACTGACATACGGGGATCACATGTATTTCAGCATAATGTAATCTCCATTTGGCCAATATGGTAGGGGAGGAGGGTAGACAAATCCCATGATGTTTCTGGGACCTTGTGCTCCTCCCTTGGTGAGTGTGCGTTTCCTGGAAGGAGTATACTTGTCTTAGTCAAGGATTCTTCAGGGATTCTCCCTTTGGTATGAAGCAGATGGGTAGAGGGACCACTCTAGGATTTAGCAATCCAATTCAGGATTATTTAACAAGCCTAAATCCTTAAAATATCCTTGGTAAGGAGGCCTAGGCAACAAGGACAGGTATAATGTGAACTGATATCTTTTACATGATGTGAGTTAGGGTTAGAGATGCTGATACACACTCAAAATGCATTGGTAATAATTTCCACGCCTGTCACTAGCCCTTGCTCATTCTGAAGAAGACTGAGGCAAGGAGGGAGCCAGCTAAGGGGCTCAGTGCCCTCAGACGGGGCCCAGGTGCTCTATCAGGGATCTAAAGTGGAAAGGGACACGTTTCCAACAACTTTTGAGCTTCATAAGAGAGGAGTAATAACTAGAGTTTATGCCAGGAAGTGATGCTGGCCATGGACCCATTATGTCTGTTGTTTCATGACTAAAAGATATATCCAGCAAATGCTTAACCAAGCACAGCATCCCACAAGCAGTGCTAACAATCATGGGCTCATGTGCATGCTTGTGTGTGTGCATGTGCGTGCATGCATGTGTGTGTGGTGTGTGTGTGTCCCTCTCTCCTGGGCCTCCTTACTAAGGATATTTTAAAGATTTAGGCTTGAGATTTTCTCAGCACCAATTCACAGCTCTTGGGGTGTTCAGGGGTCTCTGTACTAGAAATGTGCCCATCCACACCCCCAGCCTCTTTTGGACCACAGAGGATGGAGCAGCAGGGAGGGGCTGGAATGGGCTGCCCACACTCTGACTAGGCTCTTCCCTGAGGTCTGGCTGCCCTCAGACAAAGGCTGGGGTAACATTTTGCATTCTGTTTTCTTCATAATAATGCTTCCCCTCTTCTTCCAACAAAGGAATTTTCCATCGAGTGAAACAAAGTACGTTTTGTGAATTAATGAGACAAGGAGGAAGGATTTGAGCTTCCTGTGGAGGCTCTGAGAAAGGCTGAGCTGTCCATGAAATATTTAGAGGCATTTTCTCAAAGTAGTGGGCCAATATGAAAAGGTAAAATCAAGAGCTGTTTTCCAGAGCCTATAGAGATTGAAACCCACAGCTGGGGCTCTAGCATGATGTCTAACCTTTGCTTCCTGTGCTGCTGTCCCTGCATGGAGCTTCTGCTTGGTCCTCTTCAAGCTGGGAAAGCTGTCTTTAAAGTTGGATGATCTGGCCGTTGCAATTGTAGCCCTGACCACTGGACATGGGGGATTTAATCAGATTACGCCGAGAGTACAGAGAACACACTAGACTATACTCATCATATGTGGTTGTTAGTAAATTCTAAAGCAAGGATCCTGTGGACGCTCAGGTCTTGTAAGATGCATTGGTCCCTGAAGCCCCAGGGATGAAACACCATAGTCACGCAGGAACTTGCAGCCTTGCCATCTATTAACAATCTTATTGTCTGTGCATAAAACTCACTTTGTTGCTATTCTTTCCAGCAGACCTAGATCCCATAGATAATTAGATTGAATTAGAGTAGGCTGGAGAGCTACCATAAGTAACCATCGTCTTTGCAAAGCTTCAGGTTACAAATGATAATCCCCAGGGACAGGGGTAGCACTACGAATGGGTAGATGCTGACCTCACAATGTTTTCAACAAAATTACACAATATTGTTTAAAAATAAGATATGCCATTTAAATTCTGGATGCATTCTCTTTCTTAATCCTTGAAAAATCTGGTAATATTGGCCCCAGATTTTAAAATGGAAACCATTAGTCAGAACTGACTGCCAGATTGTTGGACTTCAGATTAACATGTTTTCTGCATTTCACCAAAGTCCCTGCTGATCCCTATTGTCTTACGTTCATCCCATTTCTTGGCATCATTTGAGTCTGTGACCTTCAAAACTATCATTTAGTAACACAACTGTTAACCAAAGACACTCAGAAATATGCTGTATTTAATATTTCAGCTTTCTCCCATCAGGCGGGATGCAAAGTGTACTGGACTGTGATCAGGATGCAGTCTCCATCCTGCCCATCTCGGTGCCATCATTGCCCCTGAACTAGGCACAGCAGATCAGATTCCCTTTCTATGTGAGGACTTTGATTGTTAGAGATCTCTTTCCTGTGGCTGTTGTGGTTGCAGAGGGCTTCTCTGAACTTCAGTCCCATCCTCCTTTTTGTGAGCAGGTGGCCAGTCCTGGATAGGGTGTTTTCAGAAGGAAATACAGTGGCCTCATGCATTGTTTCATTGGTAGTTCCATGTGGCCTCATGCCCAGACTGGAGATGATTTGCTGTCTCCTCCTGCACAGAAAGCTCTCTACCAAAGAACTGGGGTTTCACAGCAACAAGCCAGTGTCAAGCTGTTCCCGGGCTAGGCTTTACACCAAATATATACAGCAGTATGAACTACTATACCTTATGGCAAAAAAAGCACTAGCTGGAAATAGCCCGTCAGATAGCCACATCTCATTGAATATTCTCAGAATTATCATGTATTTCCCCCTCCACTATTAAAAAAAAAAAAAAAAAAAAAAAAAAAGACTGCTATCACTCCCTTGCCCTTGGGTACATTTTGACCTGATACTTTGAAACACATGCTGTAAGCAAAGGCAGGCATTGTTTGGGTTTTCTCTTGAGCTCAGAGGTGGGAAAAGTTTTCAGAAGGCTGTCCTATTTTCAGAAGTCACTGGATCCCACAACACTGAAGATTCCAACCCCAACTAACCTCTGACCTCTGCAACATACCAATGCTATGTCTAAAGAGAGCGAACACTGAGCAAGCCATAGAACAGTCAAGCCCTAGATCTAGGCTATTCCTTGATCCTACATACAATTTGAGTAATAACCTAGGTCCCTCTCATCCATCTTAGTCTTGCACTTTGTAAGTACACGTGCTAATGAGACATTCTTATGCATCTTGATGGTGACTTCTCTGAGACAAACCTGCTAGAGAAGGATACTTCATGTAGCCAGTGGGTTCTGAACATTCTCATGCACAGAGCCCTGAACTGACCTCCTGCAGACTCTGGGACTCTATCTACCAGTCAGGGCAAACTGGCTTCCCGAGCCAATAGGAAATTTTGTTTCCAGGAGCTATCTTTAGCCTTACTATCTCCTTTCAAGTGTTCGATTTTGAAATTGATCTAAAAATTTGACAGAATAAATCCTCTAAACAAAGGGTGTATCTATTTACATTAAGAATTAATGCATCATCTTTTTTATTATTATAATACTTTAAGTTCTCGGTTACATGTGCAAAACGTAGTTTTGATACATAGGTATACACGTGCCATGGTGGTTTGCTACACCCATCAACCCATCACCTACATTAGATATTTCTCTTAATGTTATCCCTCCCCTAACCCCCAACCCCACACAGGCCCCGGTGTGTGATATTCCCCTCCCTGTGTCCATGTGTTCTCATTGTTCAACTCCCACTTATGAGTGAGAACACAATGCATTTTTCTTTGTTGTCTTCATTTGACTGAGACAAGGAATATAGTACCAAAAAAGAAGGAGGAGGAGGTAGAACAAGATGAAGGAGAGGAAGGGAAAGAGAGTTGGTAGAGAGAGTAGGAAGAGGAAAAGAAAGTTATCAACAAAGATTAAAGACCACTTCCAACTCCTGCCAGCCCCATCCAACTGCCAGCAACCTGACCTCAACTCCTGCAGACTCTGTCTGGGCCCAGCGCTAAGCCAAACAGACCCTGACCTAGAAGTAAAGAGGAAGCTCCCTCCCCACCAATCAGCTGGGCAGAAAGTAGTCTCCAGCTTTCACATCCATGACTGCTGGGTGCAAGGAGCCAACTGTCTTCCTGGACTGCAGGAAGCGTTGTTGCTGCATCCAAATCTTGGCAGGAGAAATTCATCTACCAGAATGGTCTTTTCCTGAACTCATGTGTACATTGCAGCACTAACCAGACTAGACTTCCTGTCCTGAACACTCAGTTGGCCCGTAGCAGCCTTGGCCTTGCCAGTGTCTCTCACTTGGGAATGGATTTCACATCTGACACCAAATGCATCAACGTAGACAGCTCTCTCTAGATTCAGTCCACACAACACTAAGAACTGCCCCTGCATTGAAAAAATGACCACTTCCACAGATTACACTTCTCATATTAATTCCAATGAAACCAAACTTAAGTTTTGGTTTAAGTTTTAAGTTAAGTAAAGATTTGGATGTCCTCTCCTTTACAAGTCCCTATCTTTTGCTTTCTCTCAGCCTCACTCCTCCTAGCTCAGCTCATTATCTTCTGTTTTCAGGAGATGCCACCATTCCAGCTGGTTGAACTTATTCTGGTTACAACAGGACCATGAGTCAGAACTTGAGTTGACTGGTTACCAACAATTCCTTTTTCTGTGATTTTGTTCATCAGGGATTCAGCTGACTGTAGATGAAACAAAAGGGAATAGGTGAGATTTTTCTATTGGCTTTCTGGGAAAGAGCCCCACTACATTTCATTATTATTTAAGCCCTTAGAAAAACACTGAGGATAAAACACCCGTTTTCTCCACAAATGGCCATTTAAATGTAAATCAGATCATGTCATTCCCTTCTCAGGGAGCCTCCAATAGCTACCTGATACACTGAGAATAAAATCAAAATTTTGCACCCTGCTCAGGTCCCAACCTACCTTCCAAAGTCCACCCTTGCCATGCTTTTCCTTGAGCTTCATGATCTAGTACAAATGCACTGTTTTAGTTCTTGAAAGGCAACCCATCCTTTCTCTCTCTAGACCTTCATCCCTGTAGACCTAGTCTCTTTGCCTAGATTGCCCTTACCACAGCTTCTCATATCACTCAGGTCTCAATCACACAGCAAGACGTTCTCTGCTGACCCTTTTGGAGTAGGTCATGTTAATTCTCATCATTGCACTCTATGAGTTTCCCTTGTATTAGTAGTACTTATACAAATGGATAGTTTCATATTCATATGGCTTTTTAACCATGTATTGGATACTTTCTCGACTAGACTACCCAGGAAGGTGGAGGCCACACCTTCTTTGTGTACCAATTATGCTTAATAATACCAGTGCTTAATACATGGTATAGGCTCAATATGCATTTTAAAATATATAAACATATTGGTGGATGGATAAAATGATTAGTAGTACTAAATCAACTCCCATTTTCTAACATTTAGTTGTATAGTTACCATAAATTTATATATGAGTAAAGATGTAGGGAATCCCGGAATGCTCTTTGTTTAATCTCTGCCATTTCAGGCCTAAAATGATTTCAACCTCTGAGCTTTAGGTTAGTCCCATTTGTCATATACTGTCACTTGCCTTTTCTGCATAGGAGTAATATCTGTAAAAGGGCCCAAGGCCTTTCTCTTCTCTCTCTCAGCTGAAGTCTTAGAAGTACAGCTGTAGCCCCATCTCGTTCATACTGTCTTAAGACTCTGTCCACCTTTGGCTGCTGGGACTGACTTCCCAGCTTTGGATCTCAGTGTGATCATAAGGGAAATGCCCACAGCTTCTCTTATGCCACAGGCTTTGTTTTTCTTTATGTTGAGGTTTCCTCTGTGAGTTGGAGATTAAAATAGCACTTTAGAGAAGACTAAGAAGAACAAAAATATTAACAGTGAATAATTTCCTCTGAGGTTCATTGGGATCCTAAAAAGCATTGAAGTGCAGTATGGAGACCAGGGCTTTGGCATTTGACTCACCTTATGAAACTGTGACTCATAGAGTACTAACGATAAGAACTTTGCTCAGAATTTGTCCTTTAAAGATTAACCTATCCTCATCTGTGAAGCGAGAATAATACTATTAATATTTCAGAGTTGATTTGAAGATAAGAGAGCAGGACGTCCAGAAGAGTGTCTCAATCAAAAAGACATTAATTTTCTTTCATCTGAGGTAGTTGAAGTTCACGCCTCACCTCCAGTTTTAGAAGTTAAGATCCCCTCAGGAAATTTCCATTCTAGGCTGTGCAGTGATGCAATGGGGGAAGGTTTCTAAAGCATGACAAAAAATACCCCCTCTCATAGAGAGAGTTGAAATACTACTTAGATTTGAAAGCCTCTCAAAAGAAAATACGAATGAAACCCTATCAGTCCATGATTGGGCAACCTTGTTCACAAACTCTGCATTTGCTCCCTCTATCCACAGTGACATAGCATTCAATGAAGTTCCTACCCAGTTCTTCTCTTAATGTCCAGAATCTAGGGAGACTTTTCTATAGTATTTAGGTATCAAACCTAATCAATATTTTCTTTTCTTTTTTATTATGAATTTTTATTAGCTTATTGAAATACATTTTTATTTTATCAACTTTTATTCTAAGTTCAGGGGTACAAGTGCAGGTTTGTTACATAGGTAAACTTGTGTCATGGGGGTTTGTTGTACAGATTATTTCATCACATCACCCAGGTGAGAAGGAGAGGAACAATCCTAATCAATATTTTCTACAAATCTATTGATGATATAATGAAAGATTTTCTTCTCCTTCTTCTCAATACCTGACTTAAGCCTATTGCTTATATTCTCAAGGGTGACAGGAAGTGGGAAATAAGGGGAACCTCTTGACCTGTTGATGCCCAGGTACTTCCTGAGACACCCACATGAATGCCTCAGCCACGTGGACCCATATCATATGCAGCTTCTACTTTGCCTCTGAATTTCTTGGAGTTCCAATTGCCCTTTTAAATTATACTGATGAAAAGTGGCAGCTTTTCTGGCACTCCTTGGTACCTCTTCGTGTATACGCTCACCCGATGACTGTAATATTGTGTTGTCTCTGAGGCAGATTGTATTTTCCAAAGTTGGCTGTAACATTCCCACCCCACATGCTCTTCTCTGACCTTACCCCTCCACCACTGAGACTCTACCTCTCTATGGTAGGAGACTCTACCTCTCTATGGTGGAGCAGTAAGGCCCAGAGAAGAGGATGTGGGAGGAGAGTCTAACACCCCTTCACTTGAATTTGAGAGGATTGTGGCTCATATAGAAGCAATGTGGTAGAAGTGATGCTGTGTAATGTCTAAGACTGTCATATAATGCGATGCAGCCCCCATCTCACAAGCTGGAAGACTCACTTTTGGAGACTTGAGTTACTGTGCAAGATGCTCAACTACTACACTGAGACCACCATAATGGAGAGACCACAGAGAGGCCCTCCAGTTCAACTGCCCAAATGAGCTTCCAGCTGAAAGACAACAAATACCAGCCTTGTGAGTGAGCCATGGTGCATGCCCAATCCACTAAGCTTTCATGATTCCTCAGCCTCAGCCAACATCTGACCACAACTACATGAACCCAGGTAATATGAGTCCTTTCAAAATTGCTGGCTTACAAAATTGTGAGCAAAATAGAAAAAAATGCTTTAAGTCACTAATTTTTAAGGTAACTTGTTATATGGCCATAGTAACTAAAATAATCCTGAATGGAGACAGTAACCAGGTTTTCCCAGCAGATCTGTTTACCTAGATTAACTTTAATTTGTCTTGTCCTGTCCTATAGGAAAAAGCAAACTTCCTTAGAATTCTCATTTGAAGATTCCATCGGTTTTGGGGTTTTGCTTTGTTTTGTTTTTCTTTTACTTGGAATTAAACTTGTATATGTGAGCAGCCATGGAGACCTGAAGCATGTCTAGCAATCATGAAAATACGTTTGTTAGAATGTGGATTTGTCCAGCTAGTCAGAAACATTATTTATCATTTTTTGTAGGAAATCTTTTTTCCTTTATTGGAAAAACTTTCTGGCTCCTTCACTTCAAAAGTCTTGGGCCATAGTCCTTGAAGCTTAAGTAAGGTGGCCTGGAGACAAATGTTCCTGGACCAGACTGAGTCTCAGCACCAACCTCAAGCTTACCAGGAGTTTATTTAGCTAAATAAAATGTCAAAAAAGAGAGGTATGGAAAAGAAGGAGACTCAGCTGTGGGTCAGAAGAGAAAGATCTCATGAGCCATCCTCACATCTAATTAAGTGCAGATTGTTGCTTGACGTCTGAGAGAGACAAAAAGTAAGAAACATGTGGCATCATGAGAAGTAAAAGATTCTACACAATTAATGTCCACCTAAGTACTGAAATCACCATCTCATTTTAACTAAATACCAAACTACAGAGACTAGGACGCTGAGGTGTAGAAAGTAAGAATTGTGTCTTACTGCTCTTATTAAAACTAAGTACTCAATGAAATCTGTGAGAATGTGGCCTAGGGCATGCACAGATGACAGCAGTAAACCCAGTCACATTTCTAATTAGTCCACAGAGAAAGAATAGTTCTATAAAAAAATAAACAGAGGTATGCCAGAGTAAGTGGACTTACATTTTAGATTCAAAGAATTTGAAAATTGTGTTTCTTTGTGGGGTAGGGAAGGTAGACAAGTTTACTACCACTGAGTGCTGTTAATTGTGAAGAAGTAGGACAAGACCGTTTAAGAAAGCAACCAGAAATCATCGAAACAATAAGTGTTCTAAAAACCTTTTCTTTAAATCCCATTGAAATAAGTATGAAATCTTCTGAAGCAAAAAGAAAACTCCTCAACTTACTGAATATGCAATGACGGTTAACACAAATATTTAAATGTTACTTTCCAAAGAGTATTCCTGTTGTTGGCAAGTGGTTTTCAGATGGCATCTTCACCTGAGACATTCCTGAATTACAATTATATTAAGAATGCTCTATTATCAATTGTCCTGAGACACTATTTAAAAATACAAAAAAATTTTATTTCCTTGATTAAATTTATTCCTAAGTATTTTTAGTGATTGTAAATTAGATTGTTTTCTTGATTTTTTTGTGTGTGAATAGTTTATTGTTAGGGTATAAAAATGCTACTGATTTTTGTCTTGGTTTTATAACCTACAACTTTATTGAATTTATAGCTTCTAACAGCTTTTTGGTGAAGTCTTTAGGGTTTCTATATATAAGATTGTGTCACCAGTAAACTTCATCCTCCATATGTGGGTACCTGTTATTTCTTTTTTTTTTTTTTTCCTAACTGCTCTGGCTAGGACTTCCTGTACTATGTTGAATAGAGGTGGTAAGAGTGGGCATCCCTGTCCTGCTCTTAATCTTAAAGGTAAAGCTTTCAACTTTTCATTGTTTAGTGTAATGTTGTCTGTAGGGTAGTCATATATGGCCTTTATTGTATTGAGGTATTTAGTACCTATACCTTGTTTTTAGTGTTTAACATAAACAAATGTTGAATTTTTTTCAAATTCATTTTCTGCGTCTATTGAGAGGATCATGTGATTTTCATCCTTTATTTTGTTAATATCATATTATTTGATTTAACATATCACATTTACTGATTTATGTTCAAACATCCCTGCATCCCTGGGATAATTCCTACCTGATCATGATGTATGATCTTTTTAATGTGCTGTTGAATTTTGTTTGCTAGTATTTTGTTGAGGATTTTTGTTTCTGTGTTTTTTAGAGATATTGGTCTGTAGTTTTCTTTTTGTTGAGAAAGAGTTTTACTCTTGTTGCCCAGGCTGGATTGCAATGGCATAATCTCAGCTCACTACAACCTCTGCCTCCCGGGTTCAAGCTATTCTCCTGACTCAGCCTCCCGAGTAGCTGGGATTACAGGCGTCCAGCACCATACCCAGCCAATTTTTGTATTTTTCGTAGAGACGGAGTTTCACCATGTTGGCCAGGCTGGTCTCAAACTCCTGACCTCAGGTGATCCACCCACCTTGGCTTCCCAAAGTGTTGGGATTACAGGTGTGAGCTATCGCGACTGGCTTATAGGTTTTTTGTTTGTTTGTTTGTTTCCCCAAAGTTTTTGTCTTGCTTTACTATTAAGGGTAATGTTAGCTTAGTAAACCTAGTTTGGTAAGTATTCCTTCAACTATAAAACATTGATGAAATAAACTGAAAAAGACACAAATAAATGAAAAAGACACATCATATTCATGAATTCAAAGAATTGATATTGTTAAAATGTTCATGCTGTCCAAAGTGGTCTACAGATTCAATGCAAATTTATCAAAATTTCAATATTATTTTTCACAGAAATAGAAAAAAATCCCAAAATTTGTAAGGAACTAGAAAGGACCTTTAATAGCCAAAGAAATCTTGAGCAAAAATAACAAATCTGGAGACACCACACTTTCTGATTTCAAAATATATTATAAAGTTTTTGTAATCACAACAAGGGCATAAAAATGGACACATGAACCAATGGAACAGGTCAGAAAGCTCAGACATAAACTTAAATAGTTATGGTGAGTTAATTTTCAACAAAAGTATCAAGAACATACAATGGAGAAAGGACAGTCTCTTCAATAAATGATTTTGGAAAAACTGGATATCTACATGCAGAAGATTGAAATTGGACCTTTATCTTACATCATACACAAAAAATGAACTCAAAATGGATAAAAGACTTAAACATAAGACATGAACCTGTAAAACTACTACAGGAAAACTCAGAGGGAAAGCTCCATGATATTGGTCTGGGCAACAATTTATTGGATAGGATTCCAAAAACACAAGCAACAAAAGTAAAAATAGACAAATGAGATTATATTAAACTAAAAAGCTTCTGGACATTAAAAAAAAAAAATTAACAGAGTAAAGAGACAACCCATAGATTGACAGAAAATATTTGCAACCACATATCTGATAAGGGGCAAATATCTAAAAATATATAAACAACTCAATAGCAAGAAAACAAATAACCCAATTTAAAAACCAGGCGAAGAATCTGAACAAACATTGCTCAAAAAATTAATGGTGAAATGATATGTGAAAAAAATGCCCAATATCTCTAATCATTAGTTAAATGCATATTAAAACCACAAAGAGCACCTTATACTTGTTAGAATGGCTACTATCAAAGAGATGATTAGGCCGGGCGCGGTGGCTCAAGCCTGTAATCCCAGCACTTTGGGAGGCCGAGACGGGCAGATCACAAGGTCAGGAGATCGAGACCATCCTGGCTAACCCGGTGAAACCCCGTTTCTACTAAAAAATACAAAAAACTAGCCGGGCGAGGTGGCGGGCGCCTATAGTCCCAGCTACTTGGGAGGCTGAGGCAGGAGAATGGCGTGAACCCGAAAGGCGGAGCTTGCAGTGAGCTGAGATCCGGCCACTGCACTCCAGTTTGGGCGACAGAGCGAGACTCCGTCTCAAAAAAAAAAAAAAAAAAAAAAAAAAAAGATGATTAATGAGTGTCAGCAAGGATGTGGAGAAAAGGGAACACTTGTATATTCTTTGTGAGAATTTAAATTAATGTAGTCATTTTAAAAAATAATATGGAGGAGTTCCTCAAAAAGCTAAAAACAAAACTACCATATGATCCAGCCATATCACTTCTGGAATTGAAATTTGCATGTTGAAGAGATATCTGTTCTCTCATGTTTATTTCAGCATTATTGTAATAGCCAAGTTATGGAAACAACTTAAATGTTCGTCACTGAATGAATGGATAAAGAAAATGTGATGTATACACAATGAAATAACATACATCCTTTTAAACAGAAGGAAATTCTATCTTTTAAAACAAGATGAATGGAACTGGAGGAAATAATGCTAAGTGAAATAAGACAGGCACAGAAAGGCAAATACTGTATGATTTTACTTACAAGTAAATTCTTAAAAAAAAAAAAAGAAATAGAAAACACAAGTAGAAAGATAATTACCAGCAACTGGTGGGAAGGGGGAGGAGTAAGGGCAGGGATAATGTTGATTAAAAGATACAAAGTTTCAATTAGACTGGAGGAATAAGTTCTAGTAAGCTCTTTCATTTCATCGTGACTACAGTGAATAATAATGTTTATTTCATAATTGCTAAAATCGATTTTTAACTTTCTCACCACACATATGTAAGATAAATTGCTGAGGTGAAATATGTTTATTGACTTGATTGAATCTTTCTATTACTTATATATGGATCAAAACATCACATTGTACCAAATAAGTATGCATAATTCTGATTTTTCCATTAAAAATAAACCATTTTTAATGTTAAAATGTGATGAATTCTATATATTAGCCTTAAGAATATTTTGGAAGATATAAGAGTAGAACTGAAAGTAGATAGTAAGAAGTCAGTTTTGCCTGAAAATATTTTTGAGATGTTAGTCATTTTTTTCTTTCCTACAGATAATTAATTCACTTTTTCTCCCTTGCTCATTCAAGTTAATAGACTGTGCTCATTGCTTTGGAAAATGAATGCAAAGGGATGTTAAAGTCGGAGTGGGTTAGGGGCAGAGGGTCTTGGGTTTGATTTGCAGTAGCGCAAGTCCTAAAGGTGATGCAGAGGTCTCTGCATAGGCATTATATTTAGGAGTAATGTATAAATGGGAGACTGTGGTCTTCTACCAAAATTCATGGACCAAGTTGAGTGATGGAGAGGAATGAAAGGAATGTAATGAAGGCAGAGGAGTTGGTGGATCTCAGAAGAAGTAGTAACTGAAAGGATGCACTTCTGCTCCCTGGGTGATTCCCCATTCCATTACTCTCTATTTCACCCTGACAGTCCGTTGTTGTCAGCTCTTGGGTCTGATCTGAGATGTTTTCCTTTCCCATATAAAATGGCCTCTCTTTGCAGTTGAATAGGTTTTTAGACTTCTTGCTACCTGTAGGAAGTTGAAAGCCCAGGAAGCTTTCTGAAATTTGAGCAGTCACAATTCTTTTTAGTTCAAACTGTCAGTGCTTTATTGATTACAACTATTTTAACGACTTTGCAGGTGTCCTGGCTATCTGACTTGAATCTACTACATTCAACAAAACCCATATCCACAACTCATCTTGAGACAGGCTTCTCTCCCCTTTGGCATATCAGGGTACTACAGGACAACACTTAAATTTTTGGATGCTCTTTGGTAGAACAGAGAAAATCACTAGGCACTACCTTATCTTTGTTGGAGCTTAACAAAGGATCTCAAAATCATTCATTTTGATCTTTCCATTGAGATAACTTCTCACCTGGATAATATTTTTGAGGTTTTTCAAACCTCAAAATCAAAAACAGTTTTATTTTCAAAACCAACAAGAACTAGCTCTTCTCCAATTTCGTCTATATTCTTGCAGAGTAACTTTCTTCTTGGCACATTTTTCTCATCACATTACATTTTACATAGCTGAAATAAGCCAACTACACTTTTAGCACTCTGTAATACAGCGAGTACATAGCTAAATTATATTAGGTATATTTTCTATCTTCTAATTACCAAAATCAATCATTTTGCCAGTTTATATGCTGCTACAGAACATATATCATGTTATTTTATCCTGCTATAGCAATCTTTTGTAATTTTTTTTCAGTATCCACTAAGTTTATTCACATTTTTTCCAGTTTTTACTACCTGGCTTTATTTCACTTTGTTTAGCCTGTTCCTGTCACCCAATCTCGAAAACAATGTTAAATATTTTATGTTTGTATTATGGCAGATCTCCCACTCCTGGGTGCCCACTTTTAAAAGTTAGCTTTGGTTGCATAACAAACTGCCCTGAAATTTAGTGACTTAAAGCACAATATATAAACAAATAAATATATATATGTGTGTGTGTGTGTATATATATATATATAGACATTATTCTTATGTTGTTGAGACTCTGTGGACAATGACGGACTTGTTAAAATATCTAGTGGCTGAATAAGTGTCACCTAAGGTGATAATTGTCACATGTCTCTCATCATTCAGCAAAATATTCCAGGTTCAATTGCATGATGAAAGGTAGCAGTCACAAAAAAAGCCCAATGCACAAGTGCTTTTCGATTCTCTGTATGTGTCATATTCGTCAATGTCCACTAGCCAAAAAAACTGAAATGGCCAACTGAAATCCAAGGGTATGAAAACAGACTTTATTTTTTGGTGGGAAAAGCTTCAAATTCACATTACAAAAAATCATAAATACAGAGATAGGAAAATATGTGGCCGCTCTTGCTATCTGTCTACCATATAAGCATAATTGAAAACAATAATAAATAAAGTAATATTTTTGGACCTAATAAAACCGAAATTAGTAAACTAAACAAATAACAACAACGACAAAATCCCCACATAGAGTCCAGAACTAGGTCCAATTTGGAAAAATAGAACAAGTTACTTCTGCTACAGTCAGTGGAGAATTAGCTGATTTTCGATCAATCCTTCCATAAAGAGTAACTAGAAAAAATTTACCAAATATTTAAAAACCTGCTTGATGGAATGAGATAATTACCAGGAGTGATAGGTTTTCTTAGTTCAATAATCCAGAGAATAGAGAAAGACATAGAGGAAAAGAAGAACATATAATTCACATCTTCACATTTTCTTTTCAAGTTTTTATATGTAATGACTCTGTATCAAAAATAACTTAGCATGAAACACAACTGTGATCAAAAACCAAGAAAATAAATACACATTCAGAATATTATGTATCATTAGATAAATATTTTGTAATAATTGTGATTAACATCATCTAGAAACTAAAGAACTAGATGGAGAATATTGGCAGATAAATAGTAATATAAAAAATACAAATAAAAATAAAAAGCCGGGGGGCGGAGCAAGATGGCCGAATAGGAACAGCTCCAGTCTCCAACTCCCAGCGCGAGCGACACAGAAGACAGGGGATCTCTGCATTTTCAACTGAGGTACTGGGTTCATCTCACTGGGGAGTACCGGACGATCGGTGCTGGTCAGCTGCTGCAGCCTGAGAAGCGAGAGGTGAAGCAGGGTGAGGCATTGCCTCACCTGGGAAGCGCAAGGGGGAAGGGAATCCCTTTTCCTAGCCAGGGGAACTGAGACACACAACACCTGGAAAATCGGGTAACTCCCACCCCAATACTGCGCTTTAAGCAAACAGGCACACCAGGAGATCATATCCCACACCTGGCCGGGAGGGTCCCACACCCACGGAGCCTCCCTCATTGCTAGCACAGCAGTCTGTGATCTACCGTCAAGGCAGCAGCGAGGCTGGGGGAGGGGCGCCCGCCATTGCTGAGGCTTAAGTAGGTAAACAAAGCTACTGGGAAGCTCGAACTGGGTGGAGCTCACAGCAGCTCAAGGAAACCTGCCTGTCTCTGTAGACTCCACCTCTGGGGACAGGGCAATAACAAACGCAGCTGAAACCTCTGCAGACGCAAACGACTCTGTCTGACAGCTTTGAAGAGAGCAGTGGATCTCCCAACACGGAGGTTGAGATTTGAGAAGGGACAGACTCCCTGCTCAAGTGGGTCCCTGACCCCTGAGTAGCCTAACTGGGAGACATCCCCCACTAGGGGCAGTCTGACACCCCACACCTCACAGGGTGGAGTACACCCCTGAGAGGAAGCTTCCAAAGCAAGAATCAGACAGGTACACTCGCTGTTCAGAAATATTCTATCTTCTGCAGCCTCTGCTGCTGATACCCAGGCAAACAGGGTCTGGAGTGGACCTCAAGCAATCTCCAACAGACCTACAGCTGAGGGTCCTGACTGTTAGAAGGAAAACTATCAAACAGGAAGGACACCTACACCAAAACCCCATCAGTACATCACCATCATCAAACACCAGAGGCAGATAAAACCACAAAGATGGGGAAAAAGCAGGGCAGAAAAGCTGGAAATTCAAAAAATAAGAGCGCATCTCCCCCGGCAAAGGAGCGCAGCTCATCGCCAGCAACGGATCAAAGCTGGACGGAGAATGACTTTGACGAGATGAGAGAAGAAGGCTTCAGTCCATCAGATTTCTCAGAGCTAAAGGAGGAATTACGTACCCAGCGCAAAGAAACTAAAAATCTTGAAAAAAAGGTGGAAGAATTGATGGCTAGAGTAATTAACGCAGAGAAGGTCATAAACGAAATGAAAGAGATGAAAACCATGACATGAGAAATACGTGACAAATGTAGAAGCTTCAGTAACCGACTCGATCAACTGGAAGAAAGAGTATCAGCGATTGAGGATCAAATGAATGAAATGAAGCGAGAAGAGAAACCAAAAGAAAAAAGAAGAAAAAGAAATGAACAAAGCCTGCAAGAAGTATGGGATTATGTAAAAAGACCAAATCTACATCTGATTGGGGTGCCTGAAAGTGAGGGGGAAAATGGAACCAAGTTGGAAAACACTCTTCAGGATATCATCCAGGAGAACTTCCCCAACCTAGTAGGGCAGGCCAACATTCAAATCCAGGAAATACAGAGATCGCCACAAAGATACTCCTCGAGAAGAGCAACTCCAAGACACATAATTGCCAGATTCACCAAAGTTGAAATGAAGGAAAAAATCTTAAGGGCAGCCAGAGAGAAAGGTCGGGTTACCCACAAAGGGAAGCCCATCAGACTAACAGCAGATCTCTCGGCAGAAACTCTCCAAGCCAGAAGAGAGTGGGGGCCAATATTCAACATTCTTAAAGAAAAGAATTTTAAACCCAGAATTTCATATCCAGCCAAACTAAGTTTCATAAGTGAAGGAGAAATAAAATCCTTTACAGATAAGCAAATGCTTAGAGATTTTGTCACCACTAGGCCTGCCTTACAAGAGACCCTGAAGGAAGCACTAAACATGGAAAGGAACAACCGGTACCAGCCATTGCAAAAACATGCCAAAATGTAAAGACCATCGAGGCTAGGAAGAAACTGCATCAACTAACGAGCAAAATAACCAGTTAATATCATAATGGCAGGATCAAGTTCACACATAACAATCTTAACCTTAAATGTAAATGGACTAAATGCTCCAATTAAAAGACACAGACTGGCAAACTGGATAAACAGTCAAGACCCATCAGTCTGCTGTATTCAGGAGACCCATCTCACACGCAGAGACATACATAGGCTCAAAATAAAGGGATGGAGGAAGATTTGCCAAGCAAATGGAGAACAAAAAAAAGCGGGGGTTGCAATACTAGTCTCTGATAAAACAGACTTTAAACCATCAAAGATCAAAAGAGACAAAGAAGGCCATTACATAATGGTAAAGGGATCAATTCAACAGGAAGAGCTAACTATCCTAAATATATATGCACCCAATACAGGAGCACCCAGATTCATCAAGCAAGTCCTTAGAGACTTACAAAGAGACTTAGACTCCCATACAATAATAATGGGAGACTTCAACACTCCACTGTCAACATTAGACAGATCAACGAGACAGAAAGTTAACAAGGATATCCAGGAATTGAACTCATCTCTGCAGCAAGCAGACCTAATAGACATCTATAGAACTCTCCACCCCAAATCAACAGAATATACATTCTTCTCAGCACCACATCATACTTACTCCAAAATTGACCACATAATTGGAAGTAAAGCACTCCTCAGCAAATGTACAAGAACAGAAATTATAACAAACTGTCTCTCAGACCACAGTGCAATCAAACTAGAACTCAGGACTAAGAAACTCAATCAAAACCGCTCCACTACATGGAAACTGAACAACCTGCTCCTGAATGACTACTGGGTACATAACAAAATGAAGGCAGAAATAAAGATGTTCTTTGAAACCAATGAGAACAAAGATACAACATACCAGAATCTCTGGGACACTTTTAAAGCAGTGTGTAGAGGGAAATTTATAGCACTAAATGCCCACAAGAGAAAGCAGGAAAGATCTAAAATTGACACTCTAACATCACAATTAAAAGAACTAGAGAAGCAAGAGCAAACACATTCGAAAGCTAGCAGAAGGCTAGAAATAACTAAGATCAGAGCAGAACTGAAGGAGATAGAGACCCAAAAATCTCTCCAAAAAATCAATGAATCCAGGAGGTGGTTTTTTGAAAAGATCAACAAAATTGACAGACCACTAGCAAGACTAATAAAGAAGAAAAGAGAGAAGAATCAAATTGACGCAATTAAAAATGATAAAGGGGATATCACCACCGACCCCACAGAAATACAAACTACCATCAGAGAATACTATAAACACCTCTACGCAAATAAACTGGAAAATCTAGAAGAAATGGATAATTTCCTGGACACTTACACTCTTCCAAGACTAAACCAGGAAGAAGTTGAATCCCTGAATAGACCAATAGCAGGCTCTGAAATTGAGGCAATAATTAATAGCCTACCAACCAAAAAAAGTCCAGGACCAGATGGATTCACAGCTGAATTCTACCAGAGGTACAAGGAGGAGTTGGTACCATTCCTTCTGAAACTATTCCAATCAATAGAAAAAGAGGGAATCCTCCCTAACTCATTTTATGAGGCCAACATCATCCTGATACCAAAGCCTGGCAGAGACACAACAAAAAAAGAGAATTTTAGACCAATATCCCTGATGAACATCGATGCAAAAATCCTCAATAAAATACTGGCAAACCGGATTCAGCAACACATCAAAAAGCTTATCCACCATGATCAAGTGGGCTTCATCCCTGGGATGCAAGGCTGCTTCAACATTCGCAAATCAATAAACATAATCCAGCATATAAACAGAACCAAAGACAAGAACCACATGATTATCTCAATAGATGCAGAAAAGGCTTTTGACAAAATTCAACAGCCCTTCATGCTAAAAACGCTCAATAAATTCGGTATTGATGGAACGTACCTCAAAATCATAAGAGCTATTTATGACAAACCCACAGCCAATATCATACTGAATGGGCAAAAACTGGAAAAATTCCCTTTGAAAACTGGCACAAGACAGGGATGCCCTCTCTCACCACTCCTATTCAACATAGTGTTGGAAGTTCTGGCTAGGGCAATTAGGCAAGAGAAAGAAATCAAGGGTATTCAGTTAGGAAAAGAAGAAGTCAAACTGTCCCTGTTTGCAGATGACATGATTGTATATTTAGAAAACCCCATCGTCTCAGCCCAAAATCTCCTTAAGCTGATAAGCAACTTCAGCAAAGTCTCAGGATACAAAATTAATGTGCAAAAATCACAAGCATTCTTATACACCAGTAACAGACAAACAGAGAGCCAAATCAGGAATGAACTTCCATTCACAATTGCTTCAAAGAGAATCAAATACCTAGGAATCCAACTTACAAGGGATGTAAAGGACCTCTTCAAGGAGAACTACAAACCACTGCTCGGTGAAATCAAAGAGGACACAAACAAATGGAAGAACATACCATGCTCATGGATAGGAAGAATCAATATCGTGAAAATGGCCATACTGCCCAAGGTAATTTATAGATTCAATGCCATCCCCATCAAGCTACCAATGAGTTTCTTCACAGAATTGGAAAAAACTGCTTTAAAGTTCATATGGAACCAAAAAAGAGCCCGCATCTCCAAGACAATCCTAAGTCAAAAGAACAAAGCTGGAGGCATCACGCTACCTGACTTCAAACTATACTACAAGGCTACAGTAACTAAAAAAGCATGGTACTGGTACAAAAACAGAGATATAGACCAATGGAACAGAACAGAGTCCTCAGAAATAATACCACACATCTACAGCCATCTGATCTTTGACAAACCTGAGAGAAACAAGAAATGGGGAAAGGATTCCCTATTTAATAAATGGTGCTGGGAAAATTGGCTAGCCATAAGTAGAAAGCTGAAACTGGATCCTTTCCTTACTCCTTATACGAAAATTAATTCAAGATGGATTAGAGACTTAAATGTTAGACCTAATACCATAAAAATCCTAGAGGAAAACCTAGGTAGTACCATTCAGGACATAGGCATGGGCAAAGACTTCATGTCTAAAACACCAAAAGCAACGGCAGCAAAAGCCAAAATTGACAAATTGGATCTCATTAAACTAAAGAGCTTCTGCACAGCAAAAGAAACTACCATCAGAGTGAACAGGCAACCTACAGAATGGGAGAAAATTTTTGCAATCTACTCATCTGACAAAGGGTTAATATCCAGAACCTACAAAGAACTCAAACAAATTTACAAGAAAAAAACAAACGACCCCATCAAAAAGTGGGCAAAGGATATGAACAGACATTTCTCAAAAGAAGACATTCATACAGCCAACAGACACATGAAAAAATGCTTATCATCACTGGCCATCAGAGAAATGCAAATCAAAACCACAATGAGATACCATCTCACACCAGTTAGAATGGTGTACATTAAAAAGTCAGGAAACAACAGGTGCTGGAGAGGATGTGGAGAAATAGGAACGCTTTTACACTGTTGGTGGGATTGTAAACTAGTTCAACCATTATGGAAAACAGTATGGCGATTCCTCAAGGATCTAGAACTAGATGTACCATATGACCCAGCCATCCCATTACTGGGTATATACCCAAAGGATTATAAATTATGCTGCTCTAAAGACACATGCACACGTATGTTTATTGCAGCACTATTCACAATAGCAAAGACTTGGAATCAACCCAAATGTCCATCAGTGACAAATTGGAATAAGAAAATGTGGCACATATACACCATGGAATACTATGCAGCCATCAAAAAGGATGAGTTTGTGTCCTTTGTAGGGACATGGATGCAGCTGAAACCATCATTCTTAGCAAACTATCACAAGAACAGAAAACCAAACACCGCATGTTCTCACTCATAGGTGGGAACTGAACAATGAGATCACTTGGACTCAGGAAGGGGAACATCACACACAGGGGCCTATCATGGGGAGGGGGGAGGGGGGAGGGATTGCATTGGGAGTTATACCTGATGTAAATGACGAGTTGATGGGTGCAGCACACCAACATGGCACAAGTATACATATGTAACAAACCTGCACGTTATGCACATGTACCCTACAACTTAAAGTATAATAATAATAAATAAATTAAAAAATAAATAAATAAAAAATAAAAAATAAAAAAATAAAACTTCCCATTGCTCCAAAAAAAAAAAAAAAAAAAGCCAGGTATATGAACTAAAATTATGAATTCACAAAATATGATTACCAACAGGATAGACACAGTTAAAGATACAATTAGAAAAATAGAAGATAAATAAAAAGATATACTTATCAGAACATAAACATTCAAAAGAATGGAAAACAAAGAGATTGAGCAACATGTGTTAAAAGTGAAAAAGTTTAACACCTGTGAAATTGTAATCCTAGAAGAAAACAATAAAGAATAAGGCCATAAGTAAAGTGTCGATTGCTGAGAACATTCTAAATCATATGAGAGCTATCAACAATAGATTCAAGAAGTACTGAAAATCCAAGCAGAATAAATATAAACAAGACTATACCTGGGCACATGATAATACATCTGCTGGAAACAAGATAAAATAGAAGAATTGGAATCAGCCACATGACACTCTTAACCTTCAGGAGAATGATGATAAAAATGACCACTGATTGTTAATATCCAATAATTCTCTTCAAAATATCCCAAAGGCAAGAAGAAATCGCAGGAAAAATTCACAAATATATTTTAATTGAATGATAATAAGAGTAGGCATATTAAGATTCATGAAACTGGGCATAGTGGCTCATGCCTGTAATCCCAACAATTTGGGAGATCAAGGTGGGTGAATTGCTTGAGGCCAGGAGTTCAAAATCAGCATGGTCAACATAGTTAGACCCCATCTCTACAAAAAAAAAATTAAAATTCAAAATAGCTGGGCATGGTGATGCATGCCTGTAGTCCCAGCTATTCAGGAGGCTGAGGCTATAGGATCACTTGAACCCAGGACTTCAAGGATACAGTGAGCTATGATAGCATCACTGTACTCCAGCCTGGGTGACAGAAAGAGGACTTGTCTCAAAAAGAAAAAAAGATTAATGGTTTATGAAAGCCATGGATATAGAGCAATTTATAGCTATAAGTGCATGTCAAAAATGATCTTAATGTATTTTAATACCTGAATTTATAAATATAGGTATTTAGTGGAATTACGTATTTTATGTTCTCATATCTATTTCATTGAATTATACTGATTTTCAATAAGTGCATTAAAAATGAACCTTGGCCCACTATTTCACACAACTTACAACATTTACTTTTAGATAGATTTTAGATCAAAATACAAAAGGAGCAAATCCTCTGTAAAAAAAAATCCTCTGTAAAAGTTAAAAGCAATAAATGTTATGTAAGGTAGCATATGATAATATTTTTATGACTTTCGTATGATAAGACACAAAAACAACAAACAAGGGTAGTAGGGATAATTTGAGTGACATAAAAATTAAGCATTTCTAAATAAATTAAAAATATAGCTATTATGTGGCCCAACAATTTCTCCTCTGGATATATATAAAAAGGAAATGAAATCACCACCTCATGTAGATATCCACATTCTCATATTCATTGCAGCATTACTTACAATCGCCAGGATATGGGAACAATCTAAGTGTTTGTCATCAAATAAATGGACAAAGAAACCGTAGTAGATATACACAATGAAATACTACTCAGCCTTATAAAAGGAGGAGATCCTGCAACTTGCCACAACATGGATGAACCTGGAGGATGTTATGCTAAGTGAAATAAATCAGACGCAGAAAGAAAAATTATAATCTTGCTTATATATAGAATCTTGAAGAAAAGTCAACTAGAGAATAAAAGTGGTTACCTGGTGTGGTTTCAGTGGGAAGGAAATGGGGAGAACTATATCAAAGGATATAAAGTAGGAGATAGATGAATGAACAAGCCTGAGATATATTGTACAACACGAGAACTCTAGTTAATAATATTGTATTGTATTCAGAATTTTTGCTTAGTGAGTAGGTTTTACCTGCTCTGTCACACACACAAAGATGGGTAACTATGTGAGATGATGGATATGTAAATTTGCTTCTTTATAGTATCTGTATATACTACACATATTTCCTACATATCCTGTAACATCATGTCATGTACCTTCAATATACATAATAACATTTATTTTAAAACATGAAGAATTTGTGTTCATTCAAAGATATCATTACAGGAATGAAAAGGCAAGCCACAGAGTAAGAAAAGGTGCAGCAGAAATGGATTTACCCTGAAATTAATGAAAATTAACCACACTTTTATGGGTCTTCCCAAGCCTTTGAGAAAGATGGTAGCAATGTGTTTCCATGAGAAAATGTTTTATAAAAATTATTAAAACCAAGTTTTGTGGGTTGTTTTAACCTGCAATTGGTGAAAAATTGTTTCAATTTCTGTTGCATTTGTTCTTAGATCAGGTGACATTAAAGGTGTCCCAATCTCTTTGGGAACTCGAAAAAAAAAACCTATTGAATTAGGGATATATTTAGTTTGGGTCCAGTGGGAAATATGTTGTTAACAGCCCCTTCTTTGTAATGGCATTACTTTCCCACAAGTGTAGAAATAGATTCTAGTTATACTCCTATTATTTACTGTGACAGTTCACCCAGAAGCATAGCGCAAAGATGCATCACTCAGGATTTATCGTGATACAAATGTGACGTAGAATATGCAACACCAAAATTATCAGAGTAGAGGATACAAACAAGGTTTTTAATGTATAAAGCCAGAAGCTAATTTGTGGGAAAGACTTCTATTCATCTAACATGTAAAATTAGAAGCAAAAGACTCAGTTCCCTTTGCCTTCAATGTTCTATGCTATGTGTTCCCTTCCGAGCACAGAAGTGCTCTCTTTTCAAGAATATATTTGATAGGGTAACACATACAATTATAAAGCCAGATTTTTGTTTCTTTTTTGATAGAAATTATGCAAAATAGAATTTATTATAATGTCTGCATTGTGCAGGTCATTAATCCAAAGAGTATTTAAGAATATACACAGTTTAAAAAAAAAGCTTAAATTATTTGAAATATTACTGATTGTAAGTAGAAAAAACTTGGAAAAACTCTCTTCAATTTTCACAACCATCTTGAAAATGTACATTATATTAACAATAATGAGTTGTGAATTTGAAAGATGCATTTTCAAACTATTTATAACAAAGCAGATGAATTATAATCAACAATTATAGGAAAAAGACAAGATTATCTTCATATTTTAATAAAAAATTAATGGCCGGGTGTGGTGGCTCCCGCCTGTGATCCCAGCACTTTGGGAGGCCAAGGCGGGTAGATGACGAGGTCAGGAGATCGAGACCATCCTGGCTAACACAGTGAAACCCGTCTCTACTAAAAATACAAAAAATTAGCCAGGCATGGTGGCAGGCACCTGTAGTCCCAGCTACTCAGGAGGCTGAGGCAGGAGAATGGCGTGAATCAGGGAGGTGGAGCTTGCAGTGAGCCGAGATTGTGCCACTGCACTCCAGCCTGAGCGATAGAGCGAGACTCCGTCTCAAAAAAAAAAAAAAATTAATATTACAAAACATGTTCGTATAAAGACGAAAAAAGGCTAGTATGTAGACCAAACTTTTTTTTAAATACACCAAAAGTATTAGGACAGTATGTCACACAGTCAATAAATTTTTGAAATTCTTATTTTTCTGGCTTCTTAGAACAGATTTCAGCTTTTAAAATGCATAACTACTTAAAATTTATTTTATTAATGTAAACACGTTTAATTCCTAAGTTTGGTATTATTTTTAAAGGAATGCCCCTGCAAACACATGTGTTTGGTCACAATACTCTTGGATCCATTTCTATTTTAAATAATCAAAAAGAGGAAGGATACATAAACAGTTTTTATAAAAGATAAATTATCCAAATCAATAGGAAAGGGGCAAATAACAAAATATTGAACAAACACTCCAAGAGTCATGTCATAAAAGAGGGCACACAAATAGCCAATAAATTATATAAAACTATGTTCATACTAATTAGTCATCTGGGAAATGTAAATTAAAACAAATTAAAACACAATGAAATATTATGGCACGCCAGGAAAGTGGTTAAGATATAAAAAATTGACAACACAAGATGTTAACAATGATGTGAAATACCTGAATACCTGGCACACTCTCATGCATCACTGATGGAAGTCAAAGTCAGGTCAACCATTTAGACAAAAATTGGAAAAACTTTTTTTTTTTTTTTTGACATAGTCTCACTCTGTCACCCAGGCTGGAGTGCAGTGACACAATCTCTGCTCACTGCCACCTCTGCCTCCCAGGTTCAAGTGAGTCTCATGCCTCAGCCTCCCAAGTAGCTGGGATTATAGGTGCACACCACCACACCAGGACAATTTTATATTCTTAGTAGAGATGGGGTTTTACGATGTTGGCCAGGCTGGTCTCGAACTCCTGACCTCAAGTGATCCACCAACCTCTATCTCCCAAAGTGTTGGGATTATAGGCATGAGCCACTGGACCAGGCCAAAAAAATTAGGAGGTTTCTAATAAACCCGAACATAAGCATATCCTCTGCCCTCCAAATTTTACTCTTAGTTTTATACTCAAAAGAAATGTGTACCTATGTTCAGGATAAGAGAGATATTAGAATATTAATGGCAACACTATTTGTAATTGATTCAATCTAGAAACTACGCATTTGTCTATGAATAGTAGTATGAAAAAAATGGTAATAAGTGTGGTAAAATTGTATGGTGAAATAATATAGAACAATGAGATTACTACTTGAAATAATATGGATGAACCATTAAAAGATAATGTTGGGTAAAAGAAGACAAACATAAAACAATGCATACCATATAATTGCAAGTTGAATTTTCTTAGAAAACTATTCTCTGTTGCTAGAAGACTGAACAATGGAAGGAAGGTAGGGATGGCAATACAGTGAAGGAAGAGGAAGGCCTCTGGTGTCCTGAGAATGTTTCCTTTTTTTGACCTGGGTGGTGGTAACAGAGGATTCGTCCCTGTGATGTATACAATTTTTCATGTATGTTATATCTGTGTGTGTTGAAAAAATAATTTTAAAAATCAGACCATATCACTTTTCTCCTTAAGTAGCTTGTCACATCACTTAAAATAAGATCCAAACTCTGTAATTCTTTTGACAATATTTTTACTGAGATGTAAATCACAAGTTATAAAATTTACCTTTTTAGTGTGTACATTTCTGTAGTTTTTAGTATATTTGCAATGTTGTGTAACCATCACCACTATTGAACTCCAGAACACTTTTATCATCCTTCCTAAAAAGAAACCAAGTACGCACATGTAGTCCATCTTGATTCTCACACCCTCAAGCCGGGCGACTACTCATTTGCTTTCTCATGGATTTGCCTATTCTAGACATTACATATACATTGAGTCATACAACATGTGATCTTTTTGTCTGCATTCTTCCACTTAGCTTAATGTTTCAAGGTTTATCAATATTTAGCATGTATCAGTACCTCATTACTTTTTGTGATTGAATAATATTTCATTGTATCAATATATTATATGTGTTTAATCATTTATCATTAGATGGATACTTGTGGTTTTTACACTTTTGTGGTATTATGAACAGTAGTGATACGAGCATTCATATATGAGTTTTTGCATGAAAAATAATGTTTTGCACGAAAAACTAATAAACATTTAATTTTCATATGTAGATACCTAGAAGAGGAATTTTTGGTTAATATGGTAACTATGTTTTACATATGTATAATTCTTATCCAAAGTGGCTGCAAACATTTAACCTTCCTGTGAGCAACCCATGAAGGTTACAATATCTGTACGTCTTGCCAACAATTGTTATTGCCTGTCTTGAGTAGATATAAAGTGGTATCTCATTCTGATTTTGATTTGCATTTCCCCAGTGACTAAAGATGTTGAGCATCTTTTCATGCGCTTATCGACCATTTGTATATCTTCCTTAGAAAAACATATATTCAAGTCTTTTGCCTTTTTTTTTTTTTTTTTTTTGAGATTGAGTCTCACTCTGTTGCCCAGGCTGGAGTGCAGTGGCGCGTTTCCCGCTCACTGCAACTTCCGCCTCCCGGATTCAAGCAATTCTCCTGTCTCAGCCTCCCAAGCAACTGGGATTACAGGCACGTGACGACATTAATTTGTATTTTTAAGTAGGGATGGGGTTTCACCATGTCAGCTAGGTTGACCTGGAACTTCCAACCTCAGGCGATCCACTTGCTTCGGCCTCACAAAGTGCTGGGATTACAGGTGTGAGCCACTGCATCCAGCCTACCCATTTTAAAAAAATGGATCTTTTTTCTTTATAGTTTTGAGTTATAAGGGTTATTTATTTGTTCAGAATTAAATTCTATTCTCTTATCAGATGCATGATTTAATGTTTTGTCTATTCTATGGGGTGCTCCTTTTTGTATTAAAAATTTGGTTTTACTGATTTTCTGTGTTGTTTTTTATTATCTATTTAATTTAGGGTCTTTCTAATTTTTGTTATTTCCTTCCCTCTATTTGCTTAGTGTATATTTTGATCTCCTTTTTTGACTTCTTAAGGAGGACATTTTGATTGCTTTTTAAAAAGTGTTTTTTTCTTTAATATAGCTGTTTATAGCTTAATTTACCTCTGAGCACTGTTTTCACTGAATTTTCTAAGTTTTGGTATGTGTTGATTTTACTTTCTTTCATCACAAAATCTATCCCAATTTCTCACTGAGACTTCTTCTTTCACACATTGATTTATGAGAGACACATTGTTAAATTTCTTCATATTTGTTAGTTTCCCAAATTTCCTTCTTTTATTGATTCTTATTTTAAAACAGCATTAACAAGAAGAAAATTCTTAGGAATAAACTTAAATAAGGAGATGAAAGAATGAAAGATGAAAGATATGTATACTGAAAACTATAAAATGCTGAAAAAAATAAAGCAGATATGAATAAATGGAAAGGCATCTAGTGTTCATGGATTCAAATAATCTTTATTGTTGAATTGTTTATACTGCTGAAAGCAATCTACAAATTTAATGCAATCCCTATCAAAATCCCAGTAACCTTTTTTTACAGAAAAATTTTTAAACCCTAAAATTCATATAGAGCCACAGAAGACCTTAAATAGTCAAAACAATCTTGAACAAAAACTACAAAGCTGGAGGTGTTATACTTTCTAATTTCAAAACATATTACAAAGCTACAGTTATCAGTGTAAGTATGATGCTTGTATAAAAACGGATACATAGACCAAAGTAACAGAATAGAAAGCCCAGAACTAAACCTACACATATATGGTAAACTGATATTTAGCAAGGGTGCCAAGAATACACAATGGGCAACAGATGGTCTCTTCAATAAATGTAATCAGGAGACTGGGTATTCACATGCAAAAAAAAAAAAATGCAATTGAACCCTTGTCTTATACCATATACAAAAATCAAACTAAAGTGTATTGAAGATTTAAAATGAACCATAAAACTTCTGAAAGAAAACAGGAGAAATCCTTCTTGGCAAGCAATGATTCACAACGATTTCTTGAATATGACACCAAAAGCACAGCAACAAAAGCAAAAATTAGTAAGGGGTATTCACATTGCACCAAGATACCTCATAACTGCAATGAAATACAATTAACAAAATGAAAAGATAAACTATGAAATGAGTGAAAATATTTGCAAATCTTATATATCTGAGTTCCTATATATATTAAATATTAGCTCTTTAAAGTCTGCAATTCAAGAGCAAATATTTATTTATTTATTTATTTAAATATGCCAGTTTAGAATGGAAAAAAACTGAATAGAGATTTCTACACTGAAGACATACAAATAATTAACAGGTTTATATGAAAAGAGGCTCTACATCACTAATCATTAGGGAAATGCAAATCAAAACCGCAGTGAATATCACCTCATTTCTGTTAGGATGACTATTATTAAAAAGACAAAAAAACACCAGTTGTTGACAAGGCTCTGGAGGACAATGAACCCTGTTACACTGTTGGTGGGAAAGTAAATTGGTAGAGTCATTATGAAATGCAGTATGGAGATTTCTAAAAAAATAAAAATAGAGCTACTATACCACCAAACAGTCCCACTTTGGGGTATGTATCTAAAGGAATTGATATTAGAATCAATATCAATTCTATTTGCAGGGATATCTGCACTATCTGGTCCCTTGCAGCATTATTCATATTAGTCAACGCATAAAGCAATGTAAATGTTCATTGATAGATGAATGAATAAAGAAAATGCTGTATATACCTACAAATGGAATATTATTCAGCCATAAAAAAAGAAATTCTACCATTTACAACAATGAAACTGGGAGACAACATGCTAAGAAAAATAAGTCAAACACAGGAGAATAAATACTACAGGATATCACTTATATAAGGGATCTAAAATGGTCAAATTCATAGAAACAGAAGAGTAAAATGGTGGTTGCGAGGGACAGGAGGAAGGGCAAATGGAAAGATATTAAAATCAAACAGTATAGACGACTTTCAATTATGTAAGAAAATTATAGAGATTTACAGTATAGCATAGTGCCTATGCTCATTTGCATTTCTTCAGTGCCTATACTTAACAACACTGTATTGTAAACTTAATAATTTGCTAAGCAGGCATATCTTACATTAAATGCTATTACAAATAATAAATACTAATTAATTATATAATATTTAATAAAGATGGCAGGAGGAATAATAAGAGGGCAGGTAGAATCTTTTGGAAATGATTGATATGATTATAACATACATTTTTTCTTCATGTATTTTTGGACTCTGCTGTTGTCTATATACCAATAATTGTCACATTGCCTTGATAAATTTTCCCTTTATGATTATAAAATGTCATTTTTGTCTCTAGCACCAAGTTTTATCTTTTTGGCTTTTTGTGAAAGTCCATTTTGCTTAACTTTAATATAATTAAGCTGATGATCTTTTGATTATTGCTTGTATGATATATATCCTTTTTCCTCCTTTTGCCTTTAACATATTTGTGATTTTGTATGTAAATTATGTAACTTGTAGTCAGCACATATTTGTATCATATTGTTTGATTTTTTAAAATCAATTATATCTCTGTCTTTTTCCTGGAGTTCTTTAATTGATTTACATTAAAGGTAATGTAATTATTTATAATGTAAGATTTACCTCTTCTATTTTGATATTTGCTTTCTATATGTCTTTTTTCCTCATGCTTCCTCTACTATAGTTATTTTTTGTTAAATAGTTATTTTCTAGTGCATTAATTTCGTTGTTTCATTGTTTCTTTTACCATTTTTTGAATTATGTTTGTAGTGGTTGCCCTGGAGATTACGATATACATCATAATTTATAACAATCTACTTTGTGTCAATACTAATTTAAGCTTAATAATTAACAAAATCTTTTCTCCTACTTGGCTCATTCCTCCTCCCTCCTTTGTGCTTTTATCACTATGCAAATTTTATCTTTATACATTATATGTCAATCAGCACGGATATATAATTATTGTTTTATGAAGTTGTCTTTTTGTCAGATAGGGGGAAAATAGTTATAAACAAGAAAATCACTTACTTTTTCTTTTATATTTACCTACTAGTCATCTTTAGCATTTCTTGTAGGAAGATCTACTATTGACAAATTCTCTATTTAAAAAAAAAAAAAAAAAATCTGTGAATGTTTTAATTTTTCATTATTGAAGATTAGTTTGGCCGGGTATAAAATTTTTGGTTGTCAATCTTTTAGTTTTAGCACTTTGAATGTGCCATTCTGCTTCTCTCTGGCCTTTGTGTTTATAAAGATATGTTTATTCTGATAATTAATCAGCTGTTAATATAGCTGATGCTCTCTTGTATGCATTGTGTAGCTTCTCCCTTGCTACTCAAGACTTTCTTTTTCCTTATTTTTTTAACAGTTTAGTTATGACATGTCTGGGTGTGGATTTGTTTCAGTTTACCTTATTGGAATTTATTGAGGTTCTTAAATATGTATGTAATGGTTAATACTGAGTGTCAACTTGATTGGATTGAAGGATACAACGTTATAATCCTGGGTGTGTCTGTGAGGGAGTTGCCAAAAGAGGTTAACATTTGAGTCAGTGGGCTGGGGAAGGCAGATCCACCCTTAATATGTTGGACACAATATAATCAGCTTCCAGTGAATCTAAAGCAGGCAGAAAAATGTAAAAAGGAGAAACAGGCCTAGCCTCCCAGTCTACATCTTTCTTAAATGCTGGATGCTTCCTGCCCTTGAACATCAGACTCCAAGTTCTTCAGCTTTAAGACTTGAACTGGCTCTTCTTGCTGCTCAGCTTGCAGACAGCCCATTGTGTGACCTTGCAATCATCATGTAAGTTAATACTTAATAAACTCTTATAAAATAAAACTTATAAACTCATATATATCTGTGAGATACATACATATATATATATATATATATATGAGATATATGTTTGTGTTTTGCATTGAATTTAGGACGTTTTTAGCCATTATATCTGTAAACACTCTTTCAGCCTATTTCTTCCTCTTCTCTTCTTCAGGGACTCCCAATAAGCAGATGTTGGTATGCCTGATGATGTACCATATATATCTGAGGCTTTGTTCCTTCTTCTTTATTACTTTTACTTTCTGTTTTAGACAGGATTTTTTAACTGCCTTAACTTAAAGTACACTGATTCCTTCTGCTTGATTCAAACTTCTCTTGAGCCACCCTAGTGAATGTTTTACTTTTAGTCTTTGTGCTTTTCAACTCAAGAATTTCTATTTTTTAAAATAATTTTTATTTTTGTGTTGATAATTGCTGTTGGATAGGACATTATTATTTTATGTTTCATTTGTGTTTTAGATATGGTTTTGGTTAATTTGCTGAACATACTTAAAATACCTGATTTAAAATTATTTTCTCCTAAGACAACATTTCCCTTTCTCTAAGAGACTTTTCCCCCTACATACAGACCATATATCTTTTTGGGGATGTCTCATAACTTTTTGTTGAAAACAGGACATTTTATTTAATACAGTATTATAATTCTGGAAATCACTTCTCTTCACTCCCCAAGAATTGTTGTTGATTATATATTTATTTAGTAATTTCTGAACTTATTCTTTAAATATTGTAGTCTTTGTCAGGTGTGGTGACTGAAGTCATTGCTTGGTTAGCTTAATGGTCCACTAATGATTGAACAGGTTTATTTTTTTTAATCCCTGATACCAGTTAAGTCTCCCAGTCTTTGCAGTGGGCTCTGTGCAAATGTTAGGAGATGCCTTCAACACTCTTCTACGCAGCTGACAAGTCCACTTTAGCCTTACTTCCTATTTATGCAAAGCCTCAATGCTAACCAAAAGTAAAAGCCTGGGGTATTCTAAGGTCTTTTGTGAACACGTACACAGCCCTGGGCAGGTGCGCATCCATCTGTATGTGTGTAACCTTCTATATTCCGAGGAATATCTCAGAACTTTTTAAAGCCCTTCTGTTCTCAGATTTTCCTTTCAAGTGTACTGGTCAACCTATTGTTTTTCCTAGCAGAACTACATGGCATTAAGCTGTCATACATTTAAACAATTGCCTCTAAACATTCTTAGAAAATGCTGTGGAGGAAAGAAACGTTTCACCCTGGTTGAGCTACTGTCAAGAGAAATAAGACAGTCTTATAAGAAGGGGCTGCCTAGGAACCATCAGAAAGGTCAAATAATGACAGTTCTCTGGTGATGAGCCTTTGAAAGAACTCCATTCTGCTCTCTTTGGTGGCTGCTAGGCAACAGGTTTACAGTGTCAGTGTAGGCTGTTGGTTTTCAAGTCTACCATAGAGTTGGAGAGAGAAACTGGAATAGGATAAGTTAAAAATGTCACAAAACTCATTGCTGTTACTGAGATTCAATAATTTCACTTGAATACATGCTCTCCAGATTGATTTAAAAATTTTCCAGAGTTTTAAAAAATTGTTCTGGCTAATTTTGTCAGCTTTTTTTGCTATTGATTTTACAAAGGAGAGAATTTTCAGAGGTTCTGATTCCACCATTTTTACAAGTCAGCTCTTTTTATTTTGTCCTACTCTACAATGACTCATGTGGTCCCATCTCTGCTTCTTCATCTCCTACTGGCCTTTCCTGGCTCACTTTTCACCAGATATGGTGGTCTACATGTACATCAAAGCTTACATGTTCATTCCAAAATTTGGGCTTTTGCCCCTGATCTACCTAATATTTGAAAAACTGTCCCTCCACGTCTTTATTTGTCTTCCTACCCTCACTTTCAATGCTATCTTCTCAGCAAGACTATCTTGTCTGAAGTAGACCTTTTCCTCTCCCAATTTTCTGTCACAGAACCTTTTAAATTTTTTCATTGCATTTTTCCAAAAATACAACAATTTTTTTGCTTGGCTATTTAGTTTTTGTCTTCCACTTTACAGTGGAAAGGGAGGAGCCACATCTATTTAGTTCCCCAGGTTACTCAAAGTAACTAGCATGATACTTTGCACATACAATTTTAATAAGTATTAAGTAAATAAATTTGATATAAAATAAAAGTGAAATAAACTATTAAGATTATACAGGATATTAAGGAATCCTTAAGAAATATATATTTAATACTAAAAGGCCATATTCATTGGTATGATAAACAGAAAGGCAACAAGAGAAGAAATACTAATAGTAGGTGAACAGTTGAGATGTATTAAAACACATTTTAAAAACCAGTAATGTAATGCTGTTATAGCCATACTATGTTAGCTAAAACTGGAAATAACAATGATAAGTACTTGAAAGTTTTTCATGAAACTGATTTGTTCTACAGGGTAGCTGGCATCATGAATTGCCACAACATTAATGGGTAGCAAATTGGCAGTTTATGTCCAGACGATAAAAATAGTTAGAGTCTTTAACACAGTAATACCACTTCTGAGAATCTAAGGAGGTAATCCAAAATACAGAAAAATATATTTTTTAACATTCATTACAAAATAGTGATGACAAATTTGAGACAATTAAATGTCCAACATATGGGAATAATTAAGTAACTACAGCATATTGCTTCCATAATATTTTATGCAGTTATTAAAAATAATTTTTAAATTGTAGTATACCAGATTAAGTAAAAATACAGAATAAAACATTTCATGGGCATTATAACTACAATTTTGGTAAACTATATATGCACTTAGATAAGAAATACATTGCAAAAAAAACATAAATATGAATACTTTTATTTAAAATCTTTTTGTTGCTATAAAATTATTATCCCAGTTAATAAAGTATGTAGAGAAAAATAAGAGCACAGACTTATATTGTGAAACTGGGTTTTATTGCAATTGTACTTATCTTTTTCTTTTTTATTATTTCTCCTGAACATTTTCCATGAAAATGTGATATTTGTTTTTAGCAATGAAAGAAATTTCACAAATTTCACACATTTTCACTTAAAATGATTTCTGTATAAAATTCTATAAAAGATTCAATAAACATTTTTAAAACAAAATAATAACAGTCAATTTTATGGTTATGATAAAACTAAAACTAATTTTCCCCTAAATCACATAAATTTATTTTTAAAATAAATTTTTCAAGGTATACAAATGTGTATCAAACATCATAACTATTTTTTCAAGAAAAAAGACATGTCTTCTTTGTTATTAAACATAGCAATTTATAACATTCTTTAGTCATCCTTTTTTTTAAATTATTCATCACAGAGCTGTTAAGAATTACATAGATTTTTTTCTTGGCGGTTATTAACAGTGAGGGTTCGCAGACTCAGTGGTACTTGAACCCTCTTCTCTGAAATTCTCCCTTAATTTTATTTTAAACAGTCATTCCTGAAGTCAAAAATCAACTGAAAATCACTGGTTTGGACACTTGACACTAAACCCACTTATGGCTGTCGTTAGTCCAGTATGACATTAAGGGAACCCAGGACATAGGACCTAGAAACATAAACGGAAGTGGGGGAGACAGAGGCTGAAGAGAAAGTCCTGGGCAGTTCTTGGGAAAGATCAGATCCTCTGGAGGATACGGTGTGTTTGGTAACAGGTGCATACATAAATGGCAAGCACAGATGCCCACACAGCTTCTGATCCTAAAGCATCAGGGCTTTAGCTGTTTCTTCTGATTCTTGGTAAGTAGCAACCTCCTACACAACCTCCCTCAGGAATTTTAAAACAGAAAATATAGAGAAGAATGGGAGAAGAAATAAGAGAGAGAGAGAACTGAGAGGCAGTCCTAGAGACAGAGTTGTAAGAGGAAGAGTCTAAGAGAATGCCAAGGAGGAAGAGAAAAAACATTAATCTTTTCAACGTTTTTTCATAGTTGCAGCTATCAAGAACTTTTGTCCTCTGTGAGTTGGTGAGGGCACTATGTGCTCTATGTCATTTCATTTATCACCAGTAACAGTGTGTGTGGCAAGAAGTGAATGTGCGGTGGCCTGCCTATGTCCAAGTCAATAGAAGAAAGAAACTTTTGTCTGTAGCTTTTATGTCCTTAATGAGACTTTAATCTCTTGGAAACCACCTGCACATCAGATAGAAACTACCATTTCCCACCAGTGAATATAATCCTGTGTAACTCTTTTCTGTCCTCTAAGCACAGGTAGTCCCTTCAGATGCCCATCAACACTAAAATCTGGTTCTAAAATTCCACTGAATGACTGAGAATTTTAACACATGTATATATCAGAATGGCTCCTTCCCTTAAGGCTATATTCTTGGGCTTTAACATCTAGTGGTGCTCTGTTTACTTGGAAGTGAGCAAATGTGGTGTGAACCTCCAGCATTAGTGTTCCTCATCAGCCTCACATTCCACCATGACTGTTCATTTTCCACTCCTTGGGTTCTTCACCCCTGGCTCTAACCTCATGATCTTCCTCTGGAATCTGGAGCCCAGCCTTGAACATTAGCAAACTATCACAAGTTTCTTGGAAGAAGAAACTCTTTATTGTTTATTATGCCATAATTGGACAGATCTTAACTTATTTCTTACCTAACCATTCATTGAAAGTGAACGCTGTGTCACCTGGGCTCTGTAACTGACTGTAGGTTAGACATTCTTCACCACTCTGCCCAACTCACATTAGATATGTAGTTGCCACTCTTCCTTTGGGCTTGATGCTAGTCTTTTGGCCTTTCTCAATAATCTAATTCTGTAAGATCAGACAAGTCTTAGCTGACCCCAGAAACTTGCATTTTTATATCAGGCCAGCAATTATATGACAGGTAATCAAATTAAGTAACAGGAGAGGAAAAAAAGCCCAGTGAGAGATATATTTAGCCAATAAGTCAATCTGGCATTCCCACCAGATAGGAGAAAGAAAAAGAGACCTCAGAGGTCATCTCAAGCTAGCATTTCAGGTGAGAACAAAAGTGCCAATAAAATTGGATATAAAGTGTCTATGCCACTCCAGTGTAGAGTGTGGACACTGAATGTACACTGGAGATTGTATTAACTGACTGTTCTGTAGAAGGATGATAAAGGTAGGACTTCAATAAACTGAATAACTTGGAACAAGGAAGTTTAATAATAAGACCTTAATAAGAACAATGTGGAAGGCTTGGTGTGGTGGCTTATGCATGTAATCCCAGCACTTTGGGAGGCCAAAGAAGGAGGGTCACATGAGCCTCAGGAGTTTGAGACCAGTCTGGGCAACATGGCAAAACCCCTTTTCTATAAAACAATACAAAAATATTAGCCAGGTGTAGTGATGCACGTCTGTAGTCCCAGCTGCTCAGGAGGCTGAGAGGGGAGGATTACTTGAATCCAGGAGGTCAAGGCTACAGTGAGCGATCACACTACTACACTCCAGCCTGGGTGACAGAATGAGACCTTGTCTCAAACAAAACAAAACAAAATGTGGCTACTATGATTATTTATAGGAGAGAGAAAAAAATGGTCACTATTACTATAGTAGTCATGTAGAACTATACAATAATTGAGGTAATAGAATAGTATGAGATGCTTCGCATCATGTAACCATGGGCCATTTTCCTATATATTCTCTCAGTGTAAAGAAGATACTGAAATAAACCAAATTGTGGGAAAAAAGTAAATGATAGAATCCACACTGGAGTCGTAATCTGATCCAGAACACTGCTAGTGGCAGTTTCCAAAACTTACTTGGAAGCATAAGTAACTACAGTAACCTTAAGACAATCTTCTAATAAACTTTAAAAAATTAGAAGAGTTTTAGATTTAAGAAAAAACATGAAGATAATACAGAGTTTCCATATACCTTAATTTTCTGAGATTTTGCCTAGTGTCCCTTTTCATCGCAGGATCTCATTCAGGTTACTACATTACATTGAGTTGTTATGTCTCCTCTGACTCCTCTTGGCTATGACAGTTTCTCAGAATTTCTTCATTTTTGGTGACCTTGACAGTTTTGGGGAGTAGTATTCAGGTATTTTGTAGAATGCCACTCAGATGGAATTTGTGGATATTTCCCTCATGAATAACCTGACTTATGTATTTTGGGGAGGGAGACAACAGAGGTGAAATACCATTCTCATCAGATCATACCAAGGGTTGAAGAATACACACTATGGCCAAAGCTAATCGCTGTTGATGTAAATATTGATAACGTGGCTAAAGTAGTGTTTTTCAGGTTTCTCCACAGGACAGTTACTCTCCTTCTTTCTTTCCACACTGCATTGTTTGGGAGGAAGTCACTGTGCAAAGTCCAATCTTTATGTTCTACCTCCTTTAAGGTGGAGTACAACAACAGGGAAACATTCTGAGAAATGCATTATTAGGCCATATCACCATTGTGCACACTTCATAGACTGTACTTACACAAACATAGGTAGTATAGCCTACTATAAACCTAGGATATATGGTATACCTATTGCTTGTAAGCTACAAACCTGGACAGCATGTTACTGTACTGAGTATAATAGGTGATTACAACATAATGGTAAGTATTGGTGTATCTCAAGATTTCTAAACATAGAAAAGACACAGTAAAAATAGGGTATTATGATCGTATGAGACCACTTTTCATATTTGTGGTATGTTGTTGACCAAAGTGTCATTATGTGCCACATGACTGTATATTAAATAATTTCCCCTATCAGTATGGAATCATACCTGTTTAGTTTACACTTTGGAATGTAATCCAATACTACTTTATTTTCTTGTTCAAATTGTTACATACAGCACTGGTCACTGGGAGCTCTTTCGGTTGGCTCCTGTGTCTGTTCAACACACCGCCATCATTGTGGGGTTTCTTTGTTTGTTTGTTTGTTCTTAGCATTCTTATTTTCTGACACCATAAGATGCTCCAGGCTCATTTTGTGTGTTTCCTATTCCAGTCATTGAATCAGACATTTCTCTAAGAACCCTTGCTTCTTTTCATTGAACAATAATATTAAAAAACAAGATCTAAGCCCTAGGTTACACTTGTTACTGGTGGGGCATCATGTCTTTTTGTCCCCTTCAGATAGCAGAACAAGGAAATACAGTCATCCCTCAGTTTCCATAGCCAGAATTGGTTCCAGGACCTCCCACAGATACCAATATCTACAGATGCTTAAGCCCCTATATAAAATGGTGTAGTTTTTGTATATAACTTATGCACATTCTTTGATATATTTTAAGTAATCTGTGTATTACTTATAATACCTAATACAATGCCTACATATCACTTTATTTGTGTGGATTCAATATGGCACTTGGAGTGCGGCAAATCCAAGTTTTGCTTTTTGTAACATTATAGAATTGTTTTCTTCCAAATATTTTTGGCCCACAGTTGATTGAACCCATGGATGCAGAATCCATAGATTTGAAAGGTTGCTCTCTCTCTCTCTCTCTCTCTCTCTATATATATATATATATATATGCTAATCCATAATTTTTCTATATGTAACCACATGTATCAATATTAGGCCACACATCATAGTGATATTTCCAACTCAGATCCATTACAATGTAGATAATTCCAGACTTCTTCCATTGCCTATCTGTAACCTTCCCCTCCAACAGTAAAAAAAACTGATTTCCACCATCTGCCATCCAGTCATTTAATTGTTCTATTCCAGTATATCCATGGAACAGTTTGATATTTGTTAAGCTGTACCAGTGTAGGAAAACAATTTTTTTCAACTAGAATACAATGCTCACGTAGAGGTCCTTTTTCCTTTAGTCTTCTAGGACCCACTCCTTTTCAAAGCTACTTATGTCAAGAACTTTTCCCCATTCCCTACAGTGAAGTTGTTTTATCTATTTGTAATAAAATGAGATTCTTGGCCAGGCGTGGTGGCTCATGCCAGTAATCCCAGCATTTTGGGAGGCTAAGGTGGGTGGATCACTTGAGGTCAAGAGTTTGAGACCAGCCTGGCCAATGGGTGAAACCCTGTCTCTACTAAAAATACAAAAATTGTCCGAGCACGGTGGCATGTGCCTGTAATCCCAGCTACTCGTTTGGCTGAGGCAAGAGACTCGCTTGAACCCGGGAGGCGGAGGTTACAGTAAGCCAAGTTCGTGCCACTGCACTCCAGCCTAGATGACAGAGTGAGACTCCATCTCAAAAATAAATAAATAAATAAAGATTCTTTATCACAGTCTGAATTCTTTTGAACTCCTAAATAATTTCATATAAAGTGTGCATACGTTAAAGTTCATTGTTTTTCTATAAAGTTCTGTGGGTTTTGACAAATGCGTAGAGTCATGGATCCACTACTGTGGTATCTTCAGAAGTGTTTCACTATCCTTTTAATTCCCCTGTGCTTCATCCTTGAATCAGTAGCAACCACTGATTGGTTCACTATCTCTAGAATTTTGCCTTTGCTAGAATGTCTTATTAATGGACAGTTTTGGCCTTTTCAGACTTCCTTCTTTTTCCCAGTAACAGGAATTAAAGATTCATCCATGTTTTTGCATGGTTTAATAGCTCATTACTTTTCTATCACTACATAGTATTTTATTGTACGGATGTACTACAGTCTGTTCATCCATTCACCCATTAAAGGACATCTTCATTGCTTCCAGATTTTTGGCAGTTATAAACAAAGCTGCTATAAACATTTCTGTGCAAGTTTTTGTGTGGACACAAGTTTCCCTTTCAAGTAGGTAAATGCCTAGGACTACTTGCTAGATTATAGAGCAAGACTATATTTAGCTTTATGAGAAACTGTCAAATTGTTTTCTAAAATGGCTGTGTCATTTTGTATTCCCAGCATCAATGAATGAGAGTTCCTGTTGTTCAACAGCCTCCCCAGCACTTGATACTGTCAGGCTTTTGGTTTTATTTTTCATCATTTTTAATAGATGTGTAGTAGTACCTTGTTGTTTCAAATTGCAATTCCCAAATGACATATGATATTGATCATATTTTCATCTGCTACTTTGCTATCCGTATATCTTTTTTGATTCCCTATATGTTCAGATATTTTACCTATTTTTTAATTGAGGTGTTTGTTTTCATATTAATGTGCTTAAGAGCTCTTTACATATTTTGGGCGTAAGTTTTTATCAAACATATTTTGCAAATATTTTCTTTCAGTCTGTGGCATGTCTTTTCATTCTTTTCATAGGGATTTTCACAGGGCAGAAGTTTTGAATTTTAATAAAGTCCAGCTTATCAATATTTTTCTTCAAGGATAATGCTTTTGGTGTTATATTTAAAACTCCATTGGTAAATCCAAGGTCACCTAGATTTTCTCAGCATATTTTAATAAAGAGTTTTATTAAAACATAATAAATAGCACTAAGGCACACCAATCTTAAGTTGGCAGCTTAATGAATTATTACAGAGAGAGCACATTCACTTAACTACAAATTAGTTCAAAATACAGACTACATCCCAGAGGTCAAATCTGGCCTGTCCCCTGTTTTTGGAAGCTTGCCATTTCAGAATATTTTCTATATTTTTAAATGGTTGGAAAACATGAAAGGAATTCTATATTCCACAAAATTCACATGAAAACTATACACCCAAAATTCATATTCTACTGTTCATAATTAGTTACACTCATTTTAAAATATATCGCCTATGGGTACTTTTACATTACAAGAGCAGAGTTGACTTATTGCAACAGAGATCACATGACCTGTAAAGTCTCAAGTATTTACCATCTTATCCTTTACAGAAAAAGTTTCCGGCCCTTAATATCGCATATAACCAGCACCTCAAAAGCATTTCTCATGGCCAGTCACATCGCTATACCTCCGAAAAGACTATACTGACTTTCATCACCATAGATTACTTTTGTGTTTTTTTCACACTTTATATGAGTAGAAACATATAACATTCATCTGCTGTGTCTTGCTTCTTTCAGTCTTTATTCTGTCTGTCTGAAATATCCATATTATTGTATGTTATATGTAGCAGTAGTTGACTTTTTGTGATATAAATATATCATAAATATATCAACATATATATAATATATGACTATTAAACATGTACTTTATATATTTTTAACACATTAAACATGTATATCATATATGTTTATTAAACATGTATATCATGTTTATTAAACACGTATATTTATTAAACAGGTATATCATATATGTTTATTAAACATGTATGTCAATGTTTTTTTCTTCAAGGGGAGTGCTTTTGGTGTTATATTTAAAACTTCATTGACAAACCCAAGGTCACCTAGATTTTTTCCGCATTTTAAAATAAGGAATTTTTATCAAATATATATATATGACATATTTGTCATATATATATATGATACATATGTCATATACATAAACATCAACTCCACTGTTGCTGGACATTTAGGTTTTGTCATTTTGGGGCCATTATAATTAATGTTATTGGGAACAATTTTGTTCATGTCTTATTCATTGTCTACCTGTATGTAGGTATGTATGCATTTCATGCCTCGATATGGAATTGCTGGGTCACAATGCATAGAAAAGTTAAGCTTTAGTAGATTTTGTCAAAGTGATTTCTAAAAGATTTTTAAAATTTTATTCCTACCAACACTGCACTAATATGCCCATTACCTCATGTGTTACTAACACATGTACTATAAGTTTTCTTTTGTAGACCCATCGGTACTACATATACTATATATATTTACCTACTTATGATGATACCTTAAGGCATCTCATTATGGTTTTTAAATTCTTTTTCCCTAATCATTGATGATATTGATCAATTTTCCTGCTTCTTATTAGACATTTGAAAGCCTTCTTTTGCAAGATATATAATTATATTTCAAACTACATATATAAAACTACACATATAGTTTGAAATATATATTTAATATGTAATTATTAAATATATATTTGTTATGTAATATAGATATATTCTCTATATATTATATATTATATAATAGATATGTAGTTTACATGTTTATATATTAGTATATGTTTATATATATAATTTGAAATGTGTGGGAGATACATGAATTGCAAGCATCTTTTCTGCTCTGAGCCTTTTCACTCAAAGTTTTTTTTTTTTTTTAGGATGGAATGTTATTTTATTTTATTATTTTATTATACTTTAAGTTCTAGGGTACATGTGCATAATGTGCAGGTTTGTTACATATGTATACATGTGCCATGTTGGTGTGCTGCACCCATTAACTCTTCATTTACATTAGGTATATCTCTTAATGCTACCCCCCCCAAAATAGGACCCAGTGTGTGATGATCCCCTTCCTGTGTCCAAGTGATCTCATTGCTCAATTCCCACCTATGAGTGAGAACATGTGGTATTTGGTTTTCTGTTCTTGCGATAGTTTGCTGAGAATGATGGTTTCCAGCTGCATCCATGTCCCTACAAAGGACACAAATTCATCCTTTGTTATGGCTGCATAGTACTCCATGGTGTATATGTGCCACATTTTCTTAATCCAATCTGTCACTGATGGACATTTGGGTTGATTCCAAGTCTTTGCTATTGTGAATAGTGCTGCAATAAACTTATATGTGCATGTGTCTTCATAGCAGCATGACTTCTAATCCTTTGGGTATATCCCCAGTAATGGGATGGCTGGGTCAAATGGTATTTCTACTTCTAGATCCTTGAGGAATCACCACACTGTTTTCCACAATGGTTGAACTAGTTTACAGTCTCACCAACAGTGTAAAATTGTTCCTATTTCTCCACATCCTCATTTTTTAATGATTGCCATTCTAACTGGTGTGAGATGGTATCTCATTGTGGTTTTGATTTGCATTTCTCTGCTGGCGAGTGATGATGTTCACTCAAAGTTTTATGGTGTATTGTAACCATCAGAATTCTTAATTTAAATGAAGTTCACTTTGATATTTTTCTTTATGGTTAGTGCTTTCTAAGTCCTGTTTAAGAAATCCTGACTTTCCCATTGGTACTGAAGATGTTGTCTATGTTGTTTCTAAAGGCTTTATTTTTTATCTTTCATATGTAGGTATTAATCCATTGGAAGTTATTTTTCTGTATGGATGAAGTAGAGTTAATTTTTTTTTATTTGGACCTTGATTTGTTTCATCATCTTTTAAGAAATGGAGTACTCTTGTCCCACTGTATCACGGTAACACCTTTGTCTACTATCAGGCGTATGAGCCTCTTTATGAATCCTCTACTTTGTCCCCTTATGCATGTCTCTATCCTTATTTAACACTACAGTTTTAATTACTGTAGTTTTATAATCATTCTTGCTATCTGCTAAAGTGCTCCAACTTTATCTTTTTCTTCAAAAATATTTTTGTTATTTTGAGTTCTTACTTTCATGTAAGTTCTAGGATCAACTTATCAATTTCCGGTAAAAAATGTAGGATTTTGATTGGTAATGCTTTTAATCTATAGGTAAGGATATATTTGGGGTAAATGATATCTTAACAATATGAATTTTTTCAGTTCATTTTGTTAGATATCGCCTTCCCTTTATTTGTTTTTTTTAATTTATCTTAGCACTTTCTGGTTTTTATAGTGATTTTGTATGTAGTTTGTTTTACTTATTCCTAGCTATTTGATACTTTTGATGCTATTGTAATGATATGTTTTACATTGCTACTTTGTAATACTAAATGTTATTAGTGTAAAGAAATATGTTACAATATAAACGTTTACTATATTTGTTAGTAAAAACAAATTTTGTTGGTATACAGAAATTCAACTGACTTTGGTTGACATACTTTATGCCCAGTAACTTGGCTGATCAACTTATAAATTTTAATAATTTACATATGTACTATTTTGTATTTTTCATATGCACAGAAATAACAACAGTTGCATTTCTTCTTTTCCAATTCTTATACATTTGGATTTATTATTTTATCTCTATTTTTATCAACCTTCAATAAAATGATGAATACAAGTAATGAAAGCAGACATCCTTAGCATAAAGTTTATATTGTATTTATTTTTTAAAAACAACTTTATTGAGGTACAAGTAACATATAAAAACCTGGACATATTTAATAAGTAAATCTCATTGAGGTTGGAGTTACATATATAGCAGGGTAACCAATCATCACCAGGGCCACAAACCTTTCTATCACGTCCAGAAGTTTCCTCTCAATCCCTTTATTATTATTACTGTTTTTGTTTGTTTGTTTGTTTGTTTTTTAGGAAAGAACATAAGATCTAGTCTCAGCAAATTTTAAGTATAGAATACAATATTATTACCTATGACATTATGCTGTATAGATTTCCACAATTTATTTATATTGCATAATTAGATGTTGTAAGCTTTAATAATCCCCTTCCCCATCCTCCTCCCTCAGCCCTTAGCAAGCACTATTCTATTTTGCTACTATGAGTTTTACTACTTTAGATTCTACATATAAGTGAAATTATACAGTATATGTCTTTCTGTCTTTGGCTGACTTCATTTAGCACAATGTCCTTCAAGTTCATCTATTGTTGCAAATTGCAGGATTTCCTTGTTTTTTTAAGGCTGAATGATATGCCATTGTGTGTATATGTCACATTTTCCTTATCCACTCATCCATTAATGAGCAATTAAGTTGCTCCCATATCTCAACTATTGTGAATAATGCTGCAATGAACAAAGAAATGCAGATATTTCTTCTAGATTCTGATTTTAATTCCTTTAAATACATACCCAGAAATGGAACTGTTGGATCATGTGGTATTTCCATTTTTAATTTGTTTAGAAATATCCATACTGTTTTCCATAATGACTGCATTATTTTACATTCCTATTACAGTATACAAGGAATCCCTTTTCTCCAATTCTCACAGACACTTGTTATCTTTTTGTTGTTATTTATAATAATAGCCATCACAGCAGACATGGATATTTCACGGTGGTTTTGATTTGCGTTTCCCTAATGATTAGTGATGTTGAACACCTTTTCGTATCCCTGTTGACCACCTGTCCATCTTTGAAGAAATGTCTATTCAGTTTTAATGCCCATTTTAAAATTTTTTGAGTATTTTTGTTTTTGCTATTCAATTGCATGAGTTCCTTGTATATTTTGAATTAAGTCCTTATCAGATATACATTTTCAAGTATTTTACTCAATTCCTCATAGGTTGCCTTTTTAGTTTTCTTATTGTTTCCTTTGCTGTGAAGATTTTTGGTTTGATGCAGAGCCACTTGTTTATCTTTTTATTTTGTTGACTGTGCCTTTGATGCCACACCATGTCTACTATTTGGTTAAATGTATATCTAAGAATTACCGCTTGTGAAGCTATCGTAAATGGCATTGTTTTCTTAGTTTGTTAGGTAGTTCATTGCTAATGCATAGAAAGGAAACATATTTTTAAATGCTAATTTTCTTTCCTGCAGATTTAAACAATTTGTTTATTCATTGTAAGAGATTTTTGGTGGAGTACTTAGGATTTTCTATATGGATATAATTTGAAGATAATGTGGGTTAGTTCCAGACCACCTAAATAAACTGAATATCACAGTAAAGTGAGGCACACAAATATTTTTGTTTCCTAGTGCATATAAAATTTGTGTAAATATTACACTGTAGTCTGTTAAGTGTGCAATAGCATCATGCCTATAAAACAGTATATATACCTTAATTTAAAAATACTTTACTGCTAAAATCTCCTAACAATTTTAGCAAGTTTTGTAATAATTTTGCTGGTAGAGAGTCTTGCTCAATATTGATGGCTACTGATTGATCAGAGTGGTGGTTACTGAAGGCTGAGGTGACTGTGGACATTTCTTAAAATAGGACAATTACGAAGGTTGCCACATTGATGGACTCTTTCTTTCATGAAAGATTTCTCTGTAGTATGTGATTGGTGTTGGTTAGCATATTAACCACAGAACTTCTTTCAAATTTGGAATCAATCCTCACAAGCTCTGCAGTTTCTTCCCCAACTAAGTTTATGTAACATTCTAGAGGTTTTCACTGTCATTTCAACAATGTTCACAGCATCTTCACCAGGTGTAGATTTCATTTTAAGAAGCCAATTTCTCAGCTGAACATGGTGACTTAAGCCTGTAATTTCAGTATTTTTGAAAAGTTTTATATATATATAAAAGTTGTGGTGGCATATACCTGTAGTCCTAGCTACTCAAGAGGCTGAGGCCGCAGGACCACTTGAGCCTGTAATTGTAACACTGCATAACAGCCTAAGCGACAGAAAAAGACACTGTGTCTTAAAAAAAGAAAAAAGAAGAAGGATAAAAGGAAGTCACTTTCTTTACTTATTCATAAAAAACAATTCTTCATCTCTTTAAGTTTTATCATGAAATTGTCACAATTCTGTCACATCTTCAGGCTCCACCTCTAATTGTAAAGGAATACTGTGCAGCCGTAGAAAAGGATGAGTTCATGTCTTTTTCAGGGACATGGATGCAGCTGGAAACCATCATTCTAAGCAAACTGTCACGAGGACAGAAAACCAAACAGCACAAGTTCTACTGCTATTTCTACCACATCTGTAGTTGCTTCCTTCACTGAAGTCTTCAGCCTTTCTAGATCAATCATATGGGTCAAGATCAAGGTCTTCAAACTTCCTGTTAATTTTGATTATTTTGCCTCCTCCCATGAGTCACAAATGTTTTATATGGCATGTAGAATGATGAAATTTTTCAGAAACTTTTCAATTTACATTAACCAGATCCACTAGAGGAATTAGTATCTATGGCAACTATAACCTTACAAAATGCAGTAGTTAAATTACAAGACTTGAAAGTCAAATTTAGTCCCTGATCCATCAGCTACTGAAGGGATATTGTGTTAGCAGGCATGAAAACATTACTCTCCTGTACATCTCCATTAGCACTCTTGGGTGATTAGGTGCATTGCCAAAGAATTGTAATATTTTGAAAGAAATTGTTTTTCTCTCTCTCTCTGAGCAATGCATCCTGACGGTGAGCTTAAGATATTCAGGAAATCGTTTTGTAAGCGAATATGCTGTCATCCAAGCTTTGTTATAGAGCACAAGCAGAGTAGATTTAGCATAACTCGTAAGTGTCCTACAATTTTTGGAATGGTAGATGAATAACAACTTCAACTTAAAGCAACCAGCTGCATTAGCCCCTAGCAAATGAATCAGGCTGTCCTTTGAAGCTTTGAAGACAGACACTCACTTCTCACTAGCTATGAAAATCCTAGATGGCATATTCTTCCAATAGAAGGCTGTTTCATCTACATTGAAAATCTATTGTTTAGTGTAGCCACCTTCATCAATGATCAGATTTTCAGGATAATTTGCTGCAGCTTCTACATCAGCACTTGCTACTTCAACTTGCACTTTTATGTTATGGGGATGGATTCTTAAACTTCTTCAATCTCTGCTAGCTTCAAACTTTTCTCCTGCAGCATCCTCACCTCTCTCAGCATTCATAGACTTGAAGAAAGTTAAGGCCTTGCTCTAGATTAAGCTTTGGCTTAAGGGAATATTGTAGCTGGTTTGATATATACAGACCACTCAAACTTTCTTCATATTAACAATCAGGCTGCTACACTTTCTTTTCATTTATGTCTTCACTCGGGGAGCACTTTTAATTTCCTTCAGGAACTTTTCCTTTTCATTCACTTGGCTAACACTGGCAAAAGAACCCTAGTTAGTTTTGAGTCCATCTTGGCTTTTGCCATGCCTTCCTCACTAATCTTACTTATTTCTAGCCTTTGTTTGAAAGTGAGAGATGTGAGACCCTCAATTAGGGTTACTAATTGGCTTAATTTCCATATTTGTGTCTCTCAAGGAATGTGAGGGTTTGAGGAGAGGGACAGAGGTGGGGGAATGAACCAGTCAGTGATGAGTCAGAACACACACCATTTATGTATTAAGGTCACCAACTTAATAAATTCAACTCTTAATGCCTCAGAACAATTTAAATGATAACATCAAAGGTCACTGATCATAGATTACCACAACAGACGTAATAATAATGAAGAAGTTTGAAATATTGTAAGAATTACCAAAATGTGGAACACAGATGCAAATTGAGCACATGCTGTTAAAACAATGGTGCCAATAAACTTGTCTGACACAACATTGTCAAGAATTTCCAGTTCTAAAAAAATCTGTTCAGCATAATAAAGCAAAATGCAGTAAAACAAGATATGCCTGTATACAAGATGGTGTCATCAGCAAACAATTTACCTACTTTCTCTGCAATTTGAATTGTTTATTTTTGCTTGCTAATTGCTCTGGCTAGGAATTCTAGTACCACATTCAATAGAAATGGGGAGAGTGGACATCCTTGTTTTGTTCCTGATCTTAGTTAGAAAAAGGTTTTAAAACCTTTGGGTGTGATTTTAGCTGTGAGCTTGTCATATATGGCCCTTATGATATTAAGATGTCTTAATATCATATCTTTCCCTACTTCATTTATTGAGAGTTTTTATCATGAAAGGATGTTAAATTTTCTCAAATTATTTTTCTGTATCTATTGAGATAATCATGTTATTTTTGTTCTTTGTTCTAATGTGATATACCATATTTATAAATTTGCATATGTTAAAACATCCTTGCAACCCAGAAATATAACTCACTTCATCAGAGTGTATGGTTCTTTCAATATGTTGTTGAACTCAGTGTGTTAGTATTTTGTTGAGAAGTTTTGTATCTCCGTTCAATCAGGGATATTGACCTGTAATTTCATTTTCTTTTGGTATCCTGTTCTGTATTTGGTATCAAGGTAATGCTGGTCTTGTAGAAAGAGTTTGAAAGTACAACCTATTCAATTTTTTGGAAGAGTTTGAAAAGGATTGTTATTTTTTATTTAACTGTTTAGCGTAATTTCATTGTGAGGACATCTGTTCCTGGGCTTTTATTTCTTGGGAGATTTGTTTTTACTAATTCAATAACCTCACTATCGATTTTTTCAGCTTTTTATTTTGTCATGCTTCAATCTCAGTAGGTTGTTTGTTTCCAGGAATTTATACATTTCTTCTGGGTTATGCAATTTATTGGCATTTATTTGTTCACAGTAACCTTTTATGATCCTTTGTATTTATGTTGCATCAATTATAATGTCTTCTTCATTTATAATTTTATTTGGGTGTTCTCTCTTTCTCTCAGTTAATCTAGCTCCAGGTTTTTCAATTTTGTTTCTTTTCAAAAAATCAGCTCTTAATTTCATGATTTTCTATTGTTTTTCTAGTCTCTATTTTTGCTCTAATCTTCATTGTTTCCTTCCTTCTGCTAACTTTGGTGTTATTCTCCTTTTTTTAGCTCCTTGAAGTAGAATGTTATTTATTTGAGATCTTTCTTTATTTAACGTATGATTTCTTGCTATAAACTTCCTTCTTGAAACTGCTTTTTGTGCATCCCATAATTTGTCTGTGTGTGCTTGTGTGCATCTTTCCATTTTCATTTGTCTCAAGATATTTTTTATTTCTTTTTTGATTTATTTTATGGCCCATTTGTTGTTCAGAAATGTATTGCTTAATTTTTACATATTTATGAATTTTCAAATTTTCCTCCTGTTATGGATATTTAATTTCATACCATCATGGTTGGAAACGATATTTGATACTAGTTCTATCTTCTTAAATTGGTTCAGACTTGTTTTGTGGCCAAGCATATGACCTGCCCTAGAGAATGTGCCTGTGCATTTGAGAAGAATGTGTCTGTGCATTTGAGGAGAATGTGCATTCTGGTGCTGTTGGATGAGTGTTTGTATATGTCTGTTAAAATCAGTTGATTTATTCAAGTTTGCGCTTTTAGTATTGATATTCATCTGGATGATGTATCCATTGTTCAAAATAGGGTATTGAATTTCCCTACTATTGTATGGTTGTTTCTCTCCCCTCTAATTGTATTAATATTTGCTTTATATGTTTAGGTCCACCTATATTTACAATTGTTATATCCTGTTGAGAAATTGACCCCCTTATTATTATATAATAACCATCATTTTCTCTTGTAACAAATATTTACTTAAAGCCTATTTTGTCTAACTATTGTCACCACTGCTCTCTTTTGCTTACCCTTTACATGTAATATATTTTCCCATCTCCTCACTTTTAGCATGTGTGCCCATTTACACCTGAGGTTGCAATTTTTTGAATTTTTGCAATCAGACGTTGGCAATTAATTGAGCAGTTGTATGTAAATAACTCCCATGTGTTCAGCATTCCAATAGTGGAACACTGGGTGTAAGTGGTTTGCTTGTGCCATTTATGCATAGTGTTCTATTATTGGAATGCTGAGCTAAAGTGAGTCTCTTGTAGGTAGCATACAATTGGATCTTCTTATGTTAAACCATTCTTCCAATCTTTGTCATTAATTGGAGAATTTAATCTATTTCCGTTTTAAGATATTATTGATAGATAAGGACTTATCATATTGTTAATTGTTTTCTGACTGATTTGTAGTTCCCTTCGTTCTTTTCTCTACTTTTGTTGTCTTTCTTTGTTATTTGATGATTTTCTATAATGGTATGCTTTCATTCATTTCTTCCTATCTTTTGTGAACCTATTACAGGTTTTTCTTTGCGATTACCATAAGGCTTAATTACAACATATTATAGTTATAACAGTTTCTTTTAAGTTGATATAAATTTAATTTTAATCACATACAAAAACTCTACACTTTTACTCCCCTCCTCACTTTTCATGTTATTTGTATCTTTTAATATCATGTACTCATTAAAATATTATAACTATAATACATTCATCTTTTAACTTTTGTACTAGCAGTTTTGTGTTAGAGTTAAAAAGTGATTCACACACCACCATTACATTATTAAAGTATTCTGAATTTAGCTATATACTCATCTTAACCAGTGAGTTTTACATCTTCATTTGCTTTCATGTTGCTGATTAGCATTCTTTCAACTGGAAGAACGTTCTTTTGCATTTCTTGTAAACTAATATTAGTAATGATGAACACCTTCAGCTTTTGTTTGCATGGGAAAGTCTTTATCTCTCCATTTCCAAAGAACATATTTTCTTGGTATAGTATTCTTGATTGTCATGTTTTTGTTGTTGTTGTTGTTTGCTTTTGTTTGTTTTGTTTTGTTTTTCAGCACTTTCAACATATTATCCCAATCTACCTGGCTGTAAGGTTTTGGCTGAGAAATCCACTGATAGTCCTGTGGAGATTCCCTTGTGTGTGATGAGGTGTTTTTCTCTCATTACTTTAAAAATTATCTTGTTCTCTTAACAATTTTAACATAATGTATCTTGAATACAATGTATCTCAATAATCAATCCACTTGGTATTCTTTGGTATTCATAGGTCTGGCTGTTCATTTCCTTCTTCAGATTTTGGCAATTTTTGTTTTCATTTCTTTAAATAAGCTTTCTTTCTTTTACTTTTTCTCTTCCTCGGCTCCTTCTAAAATCTTCATATCATGTATATTGCTTTTCTTGATGTTGTTCTGTAAGTACCATATGATTTATTTACCTTTTAAACTTACTTTTCTTTTTGTGTCTCTTACTGGATAATTTCAAGTAAACTGTCCTCTTTTTTGTTGATTCTTTCTTCTGCTTGATCAGATCTGCTACTGAAGTTTTCTATTGATTCTTCCAATTTAGAAATTTATGTATCTTATTATTTATAGTTGAATAAAGTATTTAATCTGCATGACATTTCTTTATATTTTTACTCTTTATTTTAATGTGGGACTACTCACATACATTTTCTCTTTTTTATGGAAAAATATTTTAGCATCATTTTTGAAATATCAAACTCTAGGTTAGTAGATATTTGATTTTAGAACCTGATATTGTTTTGCCTTTTGTTGTTCATGCCAGTCTTATTATTGCTTTTTTTTTTAAAAAAAACTAACAAGTTTTTTTACGTTTCTTGGTTTCTTTGAAGATTTTTTTCACTTTGACTTTGGTTACTGTAGTTTTATTTATTATATTAGGAATCTACTTATGTAGATTTCTTTGTGTTTATGCTGCTATGGTTTGCAAATTGTCTTGAATTTGATTTTGAGTGTTTTTATTAGATTTTGTGAAATTCTTAGCCTGTAGCTCTTTAAATATCTTCTTTGCCCTATTCTTTTTCTCCCTCAGTTCCTCCTGAGATGTCATTTGTTTAGACATTTTGTCATGCCTCATTTTTTGCATTTATATATCTCTCTTCATGTTTCAATCTATTTTCAGTTGTCCTATATTTTAGTTCACTATTAATTGGTTCTGTTGCAACTACACTGCTACTAACTCATATAATACAATTATTTTAACTCTAGAATTTCCAGTGGTCTCTTACTATACATTGCAGTTCTGCAGTGAAATTTTCTATTTTCTCGAACATGTTAACCATAGTTTTTGTTTTAAGTGCCTGACTGATTGTTTCAAATTTTGGAGTTACACATCTGACATTTTATTACATTATGTCTCTGTTATTTTTATCTTTTTTTCCTATTGACTTTTAGTCATATGATATTTTATTCTGTCATGCTTGATATGTTTTATAATATTTTTTGAAAATATTGAGGCTTTGGGTAATTTATATTCCTCCAGATATAATTTAATTTCCCTCTGACAGACCACCTTGGGAAGACCACCTTGATTTAATCAGTAATTGAATGTCTTGAGATTTTGTTTTAGACTCTTTGAGGTCTGGCCTACTTCCACTTTACTCATCCCTAGAAGGAGCCATTTAGGGACTCAACTAAATGTCTGTGCTATTTTCAAGATCCCTCCTCTATGGTAGACCCTAAAATGAGTTTTCTTTCTCTGCCTCTCTCTCTCTCTGTCTGTCTCTCTCTCCAGTTCCTTGAGATTCCTGAAATATTTTCTTATCTTCTTAATCTCTTAAATTCTATTTGATTTCTCAGCCTCTTAGAAATTGGCAGATGCAAGAGAAAACTCCATGCAGAATGTTGGGCTCACTTATCTATACTCTTCCCTCCAGGATTTTGGACCCTCAATTCTATTTCCAAAACTGAAGTTTAAAATGTAGGTTAAATGAATAATAAGTATAATCCAATTTTAAGTCACATATCAATCAGAGTCAAGTGTGGAAAGCAGAGTGAAGGACAGGTAGTTCAGTGGAAGAAACTTAATAGGAGAACTAGTTAACACAGATGCTGTAAGCATCACAAAGACAAACAGGGTATGGGAGAGCAAACCATAGATCAGCCACAACAGAAAGCCGTTTCTACTCCTAAGACTAGCAATGTGAGGAGGCATTTACAGAGGCCAAGAGCCAATTCTACCAGGTAGAAACCAGAATCAGACCAGAGGCTCACACAAAAAATGTAGAGCTCATATGGGAGATGAAGAAAGACTTCATCCAAAAAGAAGAAGAAAGACTATGATTCTCCCCTACTTCTACTTGCCATTCACCTATCAATGCTCCCTTTTGAATTAACCTAACTGGTAGGTAGAAAAAGAGCCCGAGAAACGTAGGATCAGTCTTCTTCATGTAGACCAGAAGGTCACTAAATGCACCTAAGAACAAAGGCACATGACTGGAAAAGTCCCTTTGGAGTCAGGTGCTAGGGCAGGAAAACTGATAAGAGCTGACAAGACTCCAGGTACCATTAACTTTATTGACTGATTGAAAATATTTCCATATTAGATAAAAGTCAAAGAAGTCAAAGAAAAAAAAAATGTGATTTCGCTGGTTCAAAGATTTTCCTAAATAATTACAAAACACCTCTGAAAGTGAGAAATTATTTCCACAGCAGCTAATGCAGTGGAAAGTACCTTACCGAGGTACCTTTCCGAGGTACCTTTCCAAGGTTCTTTAAAATAGAGTGGAATAGAATAAGATAGAATAGAGTAGTCGTGGTATCACAAGATGTAGGGTCTTTGAGAGAAAGTATTTGCTCAAAAAGTTTTAAAACTCAGCTGTGTAAGTGAGTTATTTAAAGCTGGTTTCATTTCACTGAAGAGGAAGCAGACAAGGATAATTTCATTTAAGAATAGCAAGTCAAGACCTTTTAAAGAACAGAGAAAGAGGAAAGAAGATTAAATGTTCTTAGAAAAAATTCTAAAGTGGCAAGTGAAATGCAAATTTTAAATGTTCCCCAGCTAGTCAATAAATCCTTACAAATGGGTGGATTGTTCATCATAATTGAAATAAGCCCTTGAACTTTGATTTTCATTAGTCTGGTTACATGCTGTTTAAAGAAACTTTAAATTTAGGTCATCCCCTGTATTGCAAAACATCTGACAGAAGAAACAAATTACCTCCTCACAGACTCATCTTCTTTCCCTTCATTTTCCGAAATTATTCAAAATGAAGATAACAATGACTCCCTCACTGGGTCTTCATCAAGTGTTTTTGGCTGGGATAAGAGTCTCCAGTCAAAAGAAGGGTTTAATTTCTGGGAAGCCAATTTTGGTTGTTTTGATTAGGCAATTCTGTAACAAAAGAACTAGGTATTGCATCTGAGTGGAGCCAGCTGTGTTTCTTTTGTTCACTGCTGAGCTGGTTAGGAAAGCGTGGCAGGGAACTGATGACCTGGCAGATGGGAGATGGATGGGCAAGGAGGGCAGAGCACTCTCCTTTCAGCCAAAACTGCCATTGCTCCTATGACTAACAAGGGGTTTCATTTTGATATTTTACTAGTATTGCAAGATTTATCAGCTAGGACCACTTTGGGTAAGAAAGAGAAAAGGTAAATCAGGCTTCTGAAGAGGGTGTATTGACCTTCAGCTCCCAAGAGCTTGGAGGTGGGACTCGTGTCAGACACAGATTGATTGAAAAGTTTGAGAAATCCACCAGGACTTGGTTTCTCCCATGCTCTGTCTTCACTTGGTTCTGTTCCTCATGGCCTTTATGCTTAGACTAGCTGGAGAACCTCCTGCTCACAGAGAGCCTGAAGCAGCTTTGGCATGCACATTCTCTCTTGGTCTCAGCCTGTGGAGTGGAAAACAACAAGAGTCCCTTTCCAAGGACTTCTTGCAAAATCTTTTGAACCAGTCACTGTAACCTGGTGACTAGCTTTGACAGAGGTCACATCCTTCACAGAGGTCCATGCAAAGCATGTGTGTTGTGAATGGAGGAAGGAGAGTCTTTCAGAGGGAAATGAAACTATTAACAAAGAGAGAGCATGGAATGGGAGGTCATTAAACACAGGCATGGCGAAAATGAATATCTACTTCATATACTCTACGTACTTGGCCATGGTGTAACGTCTTCCTAGTATTAAACAGGTTTTTTGTTTGTTTTCACGGTTCTTTCTTGCTACATGTTTGAATGGATTGTATAGCTTTGAGAAAAGTATGGAGAATGTTTCTGAAAGCAATATTTTGCCCCAAAAGGAAGGTAACAAGAGCTTTACCATACATTGCCAGCTACTATGACTTCCATTTTAAAATGTTTATTTGCTTTGCAGACAAATGTTCTACCACAGAGCTATACAGAGGTAATGCTAATGTTAATTAGCTTCGTTTAGCCATCCCATAACATATACATATTTCAAAACATTTGCACAATAAATATAGATGATGTTGTCAATCAATCAATAAATAAGTTAATTTGCTATATTTAAGACATACAAATATTGAAACAGTACATTAAATATCTGTGCATTCACAACCTGTTAAGGAATAAAACATTGTCAACAAACTAAATGCCCCTTTGAAACTCTCCCAAATAATTTTCCTTTTCCAGAAAAACACTGTCTTGAATTTAGTGTTTTTCATTCCTATGTCTTTATTCATATTTTAACTAGAACTTACATGAACCTCTAAGAAGCGTGCATTATTGTTTTGTATGTTTTTCATACAAATCTAGAGTCATACATATTTTGCAACTCTTTTTCTCAACTACATTTGATATCTATAGGTCTAGTTTTTTTCAACGTGTTATTGTGTTGTGTTCCATTTTTTTGATGTTTGAATATATCATAATCTATTCACTCTCCAGGTAATGAACATTTGCATTGGTTCCAGATCTTACTGTTAAGAATAATGTTATTATAAGTGTTTTTCTACATGTTTCTGGCATAAATGTTCAAGAATATCCTAAGGGTATATATCAGCTCAGAGGATTTGTGCAACATCAATTTTACTGGTTATTGTCAAACTAAAAGAGATTGTATCAATTTACACATTCACCAGCAAAGTATAAATGTCCTCATATATCCATATCTTTCCCAACATATGATATCATCAGACTTTTAAAATTTTTACCAGCCTGATTAATGTGAGATTTGTGGTTTTAATGTGAATTTCCATGATTACTAATGACAAAGCATTTTGTCATATCTGTACTGGCAATTCAAATTTCTTCTGTGAGTTTTCTGTTTCTGTCTTTGCTGATCTCCTCGTGCCTTGGGTTATTTGATTTCTTAGTGCTTGGTAGAATTTTGTATTATTCTCCTTATTTATGTCTTTTTTGTTGGAGGGCACTGTTAAATGTGTTGCAAATATCCTTTTGCTTAGTTTTTAAATTGTCATTGTGTATATTCCTTAATAAACAGAAAATTTAATTATCATTTTATGAAAATTAATTTACATTTATGATTTATGCTCTTTGTAACCTAGTTAAGCAATCCTCGCTTACCTTGAGTTCAACAAGATGTTTCTCTGTGTGCCTGCTGGGTTTTCCTCATTGCTGGGAAGTCTCGCGGTGATACTTCCATAGAAGAAGGAAGCTCATCTCAGAGAGAGATGGCTGGAAATCCCTTAGAATTTGCTCTGTCTTTAAATCTCTTCCAAGTGAGTAGACTACACCAAGAAAGAATGATTTTTTTGGTGGGGATAAAGATCTTTTATCCTCATGCCTGTAAGATCTTAAACAACAGGAGTGCCCCATCTCAACCACATATAATGCAACTGAAGGGTAGATGGTGAAGGCCTTCAATGCAGATTCAAAAACCTGAAAACTTATGCGTGAACATTTTATGCATCTTTTTCATAGCCCCGCACACACTCACCCCATGTTCAGCACGGCCTGGACTGTGATACTGAGGGACCCACTCTTGAGCATCTGATAACTACACCTCTGTGTGATCTGCTGGCGCTGCTTAACATTAGGAAACTCTCTCTCACTCTGTCTCCCCCAGCCTCCTCCCCTACTTAACAACAGCTTCATTTTAGTATCAGATTTGGGTTTTATTTTATTCTCTCCTTCTCTTTCTCTGCTGTGAGATTTGCATTATCAGGAAAATAGGCAAGAAAATAGGAGAGAAAGTAATGGAAGCTAGCGTTTTCAAGTCTGAGAAATATTTTCATCTGTCACCCAAAGCATTCTGACTATGAAACTTGTCAGATAGTCACATTTATCCCTGACAGAATTTTGGAATCACTTTATCTTCATAATTTTTCTCCAGCATTGGTATTTACTCTAGTTCTCATGGTCATCTGAGTCAAGGGGGTAAAGAAGTAAAGAAAGAAGTTACTTTGGCTATCAGAAGCTAGGATTTATTGTCACCTAATTTAAGCCTGCTAGCATAGAGGAGCAAGCCCTGTGGTGTGCCAGTCTCAGAAGAGACTAGGAATTAGGCTCTTTGTTAAACTGCAATAAAATCTCCATTCTCCTCCCAACTTTCCCTCTCCCATCACTGTAACAGCTCATATCTCATAATAAGTAATCAGCTCCCCTGTTGTCTCAATCCACTTACTGCACCACCAATCAATCTGAATGGCCCAGGTGCCTCTGCAGGTTTCCTAACACTTCCACATGTGCTGTATGTCTCCAAGGACAAGCATGCTTGCATTTGCAAAGGCCCTCCAAGTGGACAGAGAGCAAAGCTAAAATGTTTGGAGTGGGGTCAGGGGAAGGACATAATCTGATGTGATAGTAAAAGTTCCGTCCGTGCAATAGCACTTGGCATTTCAGTTTTTTCAATTCAGTTTATGTTTCTCCCATGATTTAAAAAAATTTTACACTAAATTGAGTGGTATCACCATGGCTGTTTCATAATTTGTACAGCTGATTTTATAAGCGATCGTGTATCAAGCATATTTTTCCCTCTTGGACTTCATATTTTTCCCTCTTGGACATCAAGATAAACAATATTATAGTGAGATATCATGCCCTTCTTTTTCCTTTTCCTGTTTCCCCCTGCTAGTTTTCCCCTTAAGTTAATAATTTCTATTGAAATAAGTAAAGTAATGTGGTGAAGGTGGGGGTTGTGATGGTTAATTTTATGTGTCAACTTGACTGGGCCACGGATGCCCAGATTTTTGGTTAAATATTATTCTGGATTTTGGGTGTTTCTGTGAGGATTTTCTTGGATGAAATTAACATTTAACTAGACAGACTGAATAAAGCAGATGATCTTCTCTAATATGGGTGGGCCTCATCAAATCAGCTGATGGTCTGAATAGAATGAAAAGGTTAACTCCTGGGGAAGGGAGGATTTTTCCTGCCCAACAGTCTCTGAGCTAAGACATCATTCTTACACATGAAGTGAAATACCAACTCTTCTTGGGTCTTTAGCCTACTGGCTTTCATACTGAAACTTACACCACCAGCTCCCCTGATGCTCCAGCTTGTCAACTACATGTTTTGAGACTTGTCAGCCTCTGCAATTATTTGAGCCAATTTCTTATGAGACACACACACAGACACACACACACACCACACACACACACACACACACACACACACCTCTTGGTTCTGTTTTTGGGTAGAACCCTGAGTAATACAAGGGTGTTGTCATTCAAAGCTCAAAACTCAAAGCTCAAAGTGAATATGGGGGTCTCTTAGACCTTAAAGAAAATCATACTTACTTTAAAGGCTATTATCCTTTTAAAAAATGAAAGACCCAAAAAACCTTTCAGAAATTCTCTACCTTTCATGCTGGCTATCCAAGGCAATTCATTTTGTTCTGATCATGCACTTTCCTTTGCTCTGTCTCAGCTTTAGGAAGACAGATACTAATCTCCCTGGGAGAGTCTTTGTTTAGCTCTTTGGATCTTTGGCACCATTAGTCTGACCTTTCCCTTTGAAAAAAGCAGCATGTATTGGCTTTTGGGGAGGAGCTGGTCGCAGGTAGAAAGGGCACACCAGCTACTCTTCCATCCAGGGAAAGAGTTGATGTGAGTATTGTTCTTGAAAACAGTGTTATCTCCATAATAATTACCATGATCACAAAACCTTCAGCCTGGGATGGGCACATAGTTCACAGCCACCTTCATCTCAGCCACTGGATAAGACAATGGTTTTCCCCCTGGAGATATGTCTGGAATCAATCAGCAGAAGGAGAGCATACAGCATGATGCTGGGTAGTGGATGTGTGAGGGATTAAAGAACAATGAGATTGGAGAGAAGGACTGAGGAAAACTCATGACAAACTGATTCTTACTTAGTCCACTCAGTCCTTCAGCAAACTACATCCTCTAGATGATCTTCTGTGTCAAGATGGAAGAAGAGCATCTGAGCTCTAAAAGTGGACATTTGGGATTCCACCTATACAAGGTCCAGGACCGGACCTTGTGCCTGGTGTGGGATCTCCAGAGACATGTTTTCATGAGCTAAGTCCACACCCACGATCACGGACTAAGAGAAAACTTTTTATGGATGAATTAGTCCACTTAAATTTAAGGAAATTCTCACCGTTCTTTTTTGTAGTATATTTTCCAATGTTGTTCATCAGGTCCTAGAGGGGCAATTGTTTGTACGCTGTGGTCTTAAAACAAAAAACAGAATGTTTCTTGGATTCAGGCTACTCTAGTGTAGGATCAGCAAGTTGAAAAGGGGTCCCGCATGTCCAAGTGTGTTCTTCCTGAAGTAGTTTCCTTCTGTTCACTTGAAACCTTCTGACTTTACACCTTTTTATTGGTCTCAGATTCCAGGAAGCTTGGCTTCAACAATTTGCACTCTGGCTCTGATTTTTTACTTAAGGAAACAAAACTTTGCAGAATTTTCTGTATTGAAAGGAATCAACATCCTATTTAAAACAAAGATAAAAATTTCAACCATGGAATCTAGATCTTGGATTTGATCTCATGAGTGTCTTCTTCTCTATGGGACCTTTTTCTTCCATTCATACTTCTCTTCCTCTCTCTTGCTGGCTCTGAGGAAATGACACTTCCCATATGATGCTTTTAACCTCTGGCCCAACTATTGAGGAAATGAGCATGTTTGTGTAAACCTAACCCCGACGCATATGAGACAACACTGAATTTACAAAAAAACTTGGTAAAAATTAAGGGTGGTAAAACAAAAATAAACATAGAAAAGATAGAAAGCAAAGAAGTCTTTCAACTTTCATTCTTCCTTCAATTGTTTATTTATCAACAAGCATATTTTGAGTACCCACTAAGTGCCAGGATCTGGAGAAACAATACTGAACAGCACACAAGCTCCTGAATTCACAGAGCTTACAGCTAGCAGAAGTTTGGGTTTATACAGCAGAAGTGTGTGAGTCTCTCATAGTGCATTGCTTCTAGAGATCTAAATTCCTCTTCACTTCCATATCCTTTTCAAGCACAAACAAACAAAAAGTTCAGGCAGAAAATGCTATCCTATGACTCAAAACCTAATTCTAAATCCAAGAGCTTGTGACTCCATTTCCCCTCTCTGGTCTTCCCATTAGTCCACCACTTATCACTGTGAACTGCAGAGCTTCCTAAAACTGGGGCTTTACATATCTAGGAAGCAGCAGGACTGTTTCACGTGTCAGCTGCAGATTTGGAGCTTTATCATTAACTCAGTAGATACTTAGAATCAGGATCACTAGCAGTTAGTAAAAGAGATGTTTTGGTTCTGTGAAAGGAAGATTTGAGATTGGAAAGAACAGGAGATAATTAGGTCTTGGGGGAAATAGGCAGTTAGACTCAGAACCAATTCTTACTGTGGTTTTTTCTCATTGTGCGTGTGCACATGCATGTGTTGTGATATATAAGACAATAATAGCGACCATGTGCATTTTCTTATTATATATTGTGGACTGAAATTGTAGATTTAAAATGGTATAAACTATCCTTTAAAGATGTAATCTGAAAACTGACTTCTTCATTTGGAGGTGCACACCTTCCTTGATCATACTATCTACAAAAGCTTTTCTTTATAAATATCTAAGATGTTCCGTGTATTCAAAACCATGAGAGGACTGGGAATTGAGAGCTATGAGATAATTTAACTTCGACACTGAGACAAGTAGAAAAGGGCTTATTTCAGTTCACACTTTAACAAGACAGTTCTCAGAGTACCAATAAGAAGTTCTAGAGAGAAGATCATCTTGGGAAATGACAACAGGAAGAACTGACTAATTACCTGACCTTACAGAACAGGTCATAATTCTCATAGCTCAAGATGTGGGAAATGGATGTTGTTCTTGGCCAAATTATGCATGCCCTGTTATATGGTGTGGATGTTTGTTCCTTCCAAATCTGGCCCCAGGTACAGCTCATGCCACCACTTCCGATGGTGCAAGCCATAAGACAGTGGCTTTCACGTGGTGTTTGGCCTGCAGGGACATAGAATGAAAACATGAAGGAGGCTTGGCAGCTTCCTTCTAGATTTCAGAGAATGTATGGGAAACCCTGGGTGCCCAGAAAAAGCCTGCCACAGACATGGAGTCCCCAAACCTCTACTAGGGTAGTGTCAAGACGAAAGGTGGAGTTGGAGCCCCCTCCCAGAGTCCCTACCAGGGCACTGCCTAGTGGAATTGTGGGAAGGGGGCCGTTGCCCTCCAGACCCCAGAATGGTAGATCCACTGTCAACTTGTAACCTCTGCTTAGAAAAGCCCACAGACACTCAGTTCCAACCATGAGAGCAGCCACAAAGGATGTACCCTGCAAAGCCACAAGGGCAGGGCTGCCCAAGACTTTGGGAGCCCACCTCTCACACCATGATGCAAGACATGTAGTCAAAGATTATGTTGTAGCTTTAAGATTTAATAACTGTCCTACTGGGTTTAGGACTTGTGTGGGACATGTTACCCCTTTATTTTGGCCAATTTCTCCCCTTTAGAATGGAAATGCTTACACAATGGCTGTACCACCATTGTATCTTGAAAGTAAATAACTTGGTTCTGATTTTACAGGTTCACAGGTGGAAGAAATGTACCTTCAGTCTCAGGTGAGACTTTGAACTTTTGACTTTGAGTTAATACTGGACCAAGTTAAGACTTTGGGGAACTATTGGAAAGGGATGATTGAATTTTGCAGTGTGAGAAGAACATGAGATTTAGGGGTCCAGGGGCAGAATAATACAGTTCGGATGTTTGCCCCCTCCAAATCTCATGTTGAAATGTGACTCCCAGTGTTGAGGTGGGAGTGATCGGATCATTAGCGTGGTTCCCTCATGAATGGCTTAACACCATCTTCTTGGTGATGAGTGATTCTCATTCTGAATTCACGCAAAGTCTGCTTATTTAAAAGAGCATGGTATACTCTTCCTCACTCTTGCTCCCTGTCTCACCATGTGACATGTTTGTTCCTGCTTCATCTTCCACCATGAGTGGAAGCTTCCTTGGGCCTTCACCACAGGCAGATTCTGGCACCATGCTACTCATACGGCACACAGAATGATGAGCCAATTAAACTTCTTATCTTTATAAATTACCCAGCCTTGGGTATTTCCTTAGAGCAGTGCAAGAATGGGCTAACATACCCTGTCTAATTGCTTGGAGTCTGCAGGCAGGCCAATCTCCCTTTGTAAAAACGTGATGAAAGTGCAGTGAATTTGTAATTTGAGGTAATAGTATCATAGTACCATATGAGGCAGATGAATGAGGTATCTGCTTCTGCAAGGGGCTCAGCACCAATTTTTCCATCCCTTTCTCGGTGATCTCTAATGGGTAATTTGAGGAGATATCTATTTTGCCACCTAATACCAGGCCAGAAGAGCTCTTCTATTGATATGGTACCAGAGGCCTGTGCCACAGTAGATTGCAGATGACTCATGAGAGCAAAGGAGTGAAGATTCCCTGAGTGGACTGAGAAAGAGAAAACATTGCATAAAAAATTATTATTATCTTTATTTTATTATGTTGGTATATTGTTAACTTTTTTAACTTTTATTTTAGGTTTAGGGTACACTGGAAGGTTTGTTACATGGGTAAACATGTCTCATGGGAGTTTGTTGTACCTGTTATTTCATCACCCAAGTATTAAGCCCAGTACCCAAGTTATCTTTTCTGCTCCTCTCCCTCCTGTCGCCCTCCGCCATCAAGTAGACCCCAGTGTTTGTTGTTTCCTTCCTTGTGTTCATAAGTTTTTATCATTTAGCTTTGACTTATAAGTGAGAACATGTGGTGTTTGGTTTTCTTTTCCTGCATTAGTTTCCTAAGAATAGTAGCCTCCAGTTCCATGTCTGTTCCCACAAAAGACATTATCTCATTTTTTAATGACTGCATAATATTCCATGGTGTATATGTACCTCATTTTCTTTATCCAGTCTGTCACTGATGAGCATTTAGGTTGATTCCATGTCTTTGCTGTTGTGAATAGTGCTGCAATGAACATTCACATGCATGTATCTCTATGGTAGAATGATTTATATTTCTCTGGGTATATACTCAGAAATGGAATTATTATGTTGAATAATAGTTCTGCTTTTAGCTCTTTGAGGAATAACCATACTGCTTCCCACAATGGTTGAACTAATTTATACTCCCACCAACAGTGTATAAGTGTTCCCTCTTCTCTGCAGCCTTGCTAGTATGCTATTTTTTGGTTTTTTAATCATAGCTATTCTGACTGGTGTGAGATGGTATCTCACTATGGTTTTTATTTGCATTTCTTTAATGGTTTTGAGCTTCAATGATATTGAGTTCTTTTTCTTATGTTTGTTGGCCTCATGTGTGTCTTCTTTTGAGAAGCATCTGTTGATGTCCTTTGCCCACTTTTTAATGGACTTTTTTTTCTTACAAATTTGCTTAAGTTTTTATAGATGCTGGATGTCCTTTGTCCTTTGTCAGATGCATAGTTTGCAAATATTTTCTTCCATTATGCAGGTTGTTTACCCTGTTGATAGTTTCTTTTGCTGTGCAGAAGCTCTTAAGTTTAATTAGATCCCACTGGTCAATTTTTGTTTGTGTTGCAATTGCTTTTGATGGCTTTGTCATGGAACTCGTTGCCCGTTCCTATGTCCAAGATGATATTGTCTAGGTTGTCTTCCAGAGTTCCTATTTGTTTGGGTTTTACATTTAAGTCTTTAATCTATCTTGAGTTGATTTTTGTATATGGTATAAGGAAGGGGTCTAGCTTCAGTCTTCTGCATATGGCTAGCTAGTTATTCCAGCACCATGTATTGAATAGAGAGAGTTTTTCCCATTGCTTTTTTTGTCAGCTTTGTTGAAGATTAGATGCTTGTAGATGGGCAGCCTTATTTCTGGGCTTTGTATTCTGTTCCATTGGACTATGTGCCTGTTTTGTTTGTTTGTTTTTACCAGTACCATGCTGTTTTGGTTACTATACCCCTATAGTATAGTTTGAGGTCAGGTAATGTGATGCCTGGAGCTTTGTTCTTTTTCTTTAGAATTGCCTTGGCTATTTGGGCTCATTTTGATTCCATATGAATTTTAAAATAGTTTTTTCTAGTTCTATGAAAAATGTAATTGATAGTTTGGTAGGAATAGCACTGAATCTATAAATTGTTTCAGGCAGTGTAGCCATTTTAATGATATTCATTCTTCTAAATGAACATGGGATTTTTTTTCATTTGTTTGTGTCTTCTTTAATTTCTTTGAGTGGTGTTTTGTAGTTCTCATCATAGAGATCTTTCACCTCCCTGGTTAGCTGTATTCCTAAGTATTTTATTCATTTTGTGGCAATTGTGAATGGGATTGCCTTTTTCATTTGGCTCTCAGTTTGGCTATTTTTGGTTTATAGGAATGTTGGTAATTTTTGTACATTGATTTTGTATCCTAAAACTTTGTAGAAGTTGTTTATCAGCTGAAGGAATATTTGGGCCAAGACTATGGGGTTTTCTAGATACAGAATCATGTTGTCTGCAAACAGGGATAGTTTGACTTCCTCTCTTTCTGTTTAGATGCCCTTTATTTCTTTCTCTTGCCTGATTCCTCTGGTTAGGACTTCTAATACTACGTTGAATAGAAGTGGTGAGAGAGGGCATGCTTGTCTTGCACTGGTTTTCAAATGGAATGCTTCCAGTTTTTGCCCATTCAGTATAGTGTTGGCTGTGGGTTTGTTGTAGATGGCTCTTAGTATTTTGAGGTATGTTCCTTCAATACCTAGTTTATTGAGAGTTTTTAACATGAAAGAGTGTTGAATTTTATCAAAAGCCTTTTCTGCATCTATGGAGATAATCATGTGGTTTTCGTCTTTAGTTCTGTTTATGTGAAGAATCATACTTATTGATTTATGTATGTTAAACCAACCTTGCATCCTGGGGATGAAGCCTTTTGATATGCTGCTGGAATTGGTTTGCAAGTATTTTTATTTTTATTTTTTTTTGTTTAGGATTTTTGCATCGATGCTCATCAAGGATACTGACTGGAAGTTTTCTCTTCTTGTTGGGTCTCTGCCAGGTTTTGGTATCAAGATGATGCAGGCCTCATAGAATGAGTTGGGGAGCAGTTCCTTCTCAATTTTTTGGAATGGTTTTTGGGGGAGTGGTATCAGCTCTTGTTTGTACTTCTGGTAGAATTTTGCTGTGAATTCATCAGGTCCCAGGCTTTTTTTGGTTGGTAGGCTACTTATTACTGATTCAGTTTTGAAGCTCATTATTGATCTGTTCGGGGAATCAATTTCTTCCTGGCTCAGTCTTTGGATAGTGTATGTGTATAGGAATTTATTAATCTCTTCTAGGTTTTCTAGTTTGTGTGCATAGAGGTGTTCACGGTAGTTTCTGATAGTTGTTTTATTTCTGTGGGGTCAGTAGTAAGTAACATTTGCTTCATAGTTTTTAATTCTCTTCATTTGGATCTTCTCTCTTTTCTTCTTTATTATTCTAGCTAGTGGTCTATGTCATTTTTTTTTTCAGAAAACCAACACCTGCATTCATTGATCTTTTGAATGCCTTTTCATGTCTCGATTTCCTTCAATTCAGCTCTGATTTTTGTTATTTCTCATCTTCTTCTAGCTTTAGGACTGATTTGTTCTTGTTTCTCTAATTCTTTTTGTTGTGAAGATAGGTTGCTAATTTGAGATCTTTCTAACTTTTTGATGTGGGCATTTAGTGCTATAAATTTCCCTTTTAACACTGCCTAAGCTGTGTCCTAGAGATTCTGGTATGTTGTGTCTTTGTTCTCATTCGTTTCAAAGAACTTATGGATTTCTGCCTTAATTTTATTATTTGCCCTAAATTCATTCAGGAGCATGTTTAATTTCCATGTAATTGCATGCTTTTAAACAATTTTTATAGTCTTGACTTCTATTTTTATTGTGCTGTGGTCCAAGAGTGTGTTTGGTTTAATTTTTGTTCTTTTACATTTGTTTACAATTATGTGGTTGATTTTAGAGTATGTGCCATGTGGCAATGAGAACAACGTATATTATGTTGTTTTGGGGTATGGAGTTCTGTAAAGGTATTTTGGATCCATTTGGTCCAATTTTGAGGTTAAGTCCTGAATATCTGCTAATTTTCTGCCTTGGTGGTATGTAATACTGTCAGTGGAGTGTTGAAGTCTCCTATTGTTATTGTGTGGGAGTCTGTGTCTTTTTTTTGTAAGTCACAGTTCTTAGGAACTTGCTTTCTGAATCTGGGTGCTCCAATATTCGGTGCATATGTATTTAGGATAGTTAGGTCTTCTTTAATTGAATCCTTTACCATTATGTAATGCCATTCTTTGTCTCTTTTGATCTTTGTTGGTTTGAAATCTGTTTTGTCTGAAACTAGGATTGTAACCACTGCTTTTTTTCTATTTTCCATCTGCGTGGTAGATTTTCCTCCATTCCTTTATTTTGAGCCTATGCGTGTCATTATGTGTGAGATGGGTCTCTTGAAGATGGCATACCATTGAGTCTTGCCTTTTTATCCAGCTTGCCACTCTATGACTTTTAAGTGGAGTCATTTAGCCTGTTTACATTCGAAGTTAGTATTGATGTTTGGATTTGATCCTGTCCTTGTGCTGCTAGCTGGTTATTATGCTGGCTTGTTTGTGTGGTTGCTTTACAGTGACACTGCTGTGTGTTTAAGTGTGTTTTTGTATTAGCTGGTAGCAATCTTTCCTTTCTATACTTAGCTCTTCATTCAAGATCTCTTGTAAGGCAGGTCTGGTGGTAACAAATTCCTTCAATATTTGCTTATCTGAAAAAAAAAAAGTTTATTTCTCCTTCACTTAGGAAGCTTAGTTTGGCTGGATATGACATTCTTGGTTAAAGATTTTTCTTTCAGAATGTTGAATATAAGCCCCCAATTTCTTCTGGCTTGTAAGCTTTCTGCTAAGAGCTCTGCTGTTAGCTTGATGGGGTTCCCTTTATAAGTGACCTGCCCTTTCTCTCTTTCATTTCTACCTTGGAAAATCTGACAATTACGTGTCTTGGGAATGACCATCTTGAGTAGAATCTAGCAGGAGTTCTCTATATTTCCTGAAATTGGCTGTTGGCTTCTCTAGTAACGTTGGGGAAGTTTTCATAGATGGTACTCTGAAAAATATTTTCCAAGTTGTTTGCTTTCTCTCCCTTTGAGGGATGAAAATGATTCATAGATTTGGCCTCTTTACATAGTCCCATACTCCTTAGAAATTTTGCTTATTTCTTTTTACGCTTTTATTTATTTATTTATTTATTTTGTCTGACTGTCTTATTTCACAGAACCAGTCTTCAAGTTCTTAGATTCTTTCCTCAGCTCAGTTTGTTCTGTTGTTAATACCTGTAGTTGCATTGTGAAATTCTTGTGTTGTGTTATTCATCTCTGTCAGACCTCTTAGGCTCTTTTTATACTGACCATTTCATCCTTCAGCTCCTCTGTTGCTTTGTTGTGATTCTTATTTTTTTTAGATTGAATTTTGCTGTCCTGAATTTTGATGATCTTTTTTCCTATCCATATTCTGAATTATATTTCTGTAATTCTAGCCAGTTCAGCCTGGTTAAGAACTTTTGTTGGAGAACTGCTGTGATCATTAGGAAGATATGAGACACTCTGGCCATTTGAGTTATCGGTGTTCTTGGTTCTTTCTCATCTCTGCATGTGGGTGTTCCTTTAACTGCAGTGTAGATTGAGTATAGTCAATACAGTTTTTTTCTGAATGTTTTCACTGGGCTGATATTTTGCGCAGGGGTTTTACCTGAAGCTGAGTTCTTGTCTCTGGCTTTAGAGAGGAGTATGTTAGTGAAGTATTTTTGATTTTGAAGCTTTGGGGTGTGATCCAACTTGTGACAGCAGCATCCCAGACAATGCAAGTGTTTTTCCTGGGGTATTATGTGCATGCAAATTGACTCCAGAAAAATGAAAATAGAAAGCTGGTTTAGTGATGCATTTTGTATCAGTCAGTGTCCCTATATGAAATAAATAGCACATTCTGGATTATTTTAAAGATTTCCTAACAAATGGACTATTCACAAATATGCAAGCTGGAATTACAAGAGATAATGCCATGACCTGGGATTAGTAGTAGAGAAACTAGCACAGCTCCTAGGCCTAAAAGAAAGAAGAGAGACAGTGGTTACCCTGCCCAAGATGGAGAGAACTATGGAAAGAAAGCCCCTTGAGAAGAACAGAGCCCTCAGCTGAAGAATCCAAGTGGCCTTGGTAACTTTTGCAGTAACTTTTAAGGATGAATTTCCTGACATTATTCTCCCTCTACCCTCTGATTTCCAGCTAGGGTTCCCAAACCCATAGGAAGACAAGAGAATTGTATACAACAGCTTTCCAAGACAGAGAATAGGATAGAGAAGAAAGTAACCAGAAAGCAACCAGAAAACCACATGTGTACAAACAACTGTCGATATAATTATACATCACAAATGCATAGTTTATTAAGATCTGCAAGAAATGCTATAAAGTTTTGAACAAAACTTTATGAATTAGAGCAGAAGCATACTTGTGCTTTCAGCCAAATATTTCTTACAATGTCTTCTCCAAAGAAAATTGTTTTTCCTGCATTGCCAGGAGGTTAGTAAGACCAATTTTCAGCATGGCCAACAAAAGACAGTGATACACAGCTTCTGAGAACCATTGATACACAGCTGCTGAGACTTGTCACCAGATTGCTGTGAGCCCTTGCCTGTCCCTCCCAGCCCAGCCTATCCCTGCCAGACTCTAAATCCCTCCCTGATCGAAGTGATATTCTAACTCAAACAAGTCCTCCCTTGGACTAGTGAGTGGTTTCACTCCCAACCCCTCCTTTCCTACCTTCACCAGAAGACTTACAGTGTGATGCCTCCCGCCCAGTCCTTGAGCATAATATTCAAATCAACTAACCACTCAGTTGAGCATTAGGGAATGGCATTTACTGTTAAATATCCAAGACATTATAATGTATGGTTTGCTGGGGCGGTCTGGGGCATGGTGGGAGACAGGGCAGAAATTGAAAGATACAGGCAGGCCTGAGTGCCAGGAATGCGAACCTTATCTTGACAGTGAAGGGAAGTCAGTGAAGTGATGTGGTCAGACGTGGATTAGAAAGATCATTCTGTCTGCCATGCAGAAGGAATCAGAGGGACATGGAAGAGGTAGGGAGGGCAGGTCTGAGTGACTGCAGAATTGAGGGGGAGTTAGCGGGTTGAATAATCACAGGCATTTCTTAAGCATTTCTCATGAGTCTCTTACTAGAAGATGGGCAAACTATTCATGTCATCATTTTTACACAGGAGGAAACTGAGGCACAGAATAGCACAAGAGATGAATAATATATACAATGTATAATGCCTCTGGGTGTCTTCTTGTTCATTGCAATATAGCCTTTTGACTTCTGCCCTCTGAAATGGTTACTTGGCTTCATGAACATACCCTGTAGACTATAATATTATTGTGGTCATAACTATGGACTTCATAATATAATCTCACGATCCATCCCTCCCCGCACCACCATGATATTATAAGCTGGAAACTGGTCTTCTGACTTTTACTTTAAGCATAATAATAGGGTCTCATGGCTGTCTTCCTTGGACATTATAATGTAGGTTCTAGCTTAGGTCTTAGATAGTATATTATGGCTTTCTAGTCATCAATTTAGACATTTCAGTTCAGTCTATGACCACTATCCCTGGGATGTAGTCCTAATAAACAGATGAATACCTGGGGTTTAATTCTGCCAATTTCTGGCTTGTTCTCTCTATTTGCTCTCCATCTTATCATTCCAGCAGGCCTTGCAGCAGAGCCTATGTGGAATTATGACAAGCTACAAAATTTAAGACTTGAGCATGCTGGCAAGTTTGATTATTTTTTCTACAACTCCAACAAATGAAGGGAGCAATGGAGTTATCTATCTGCCGGATACAGTTAGGAAATGCATTTCCTTAAAAAATCAAAATGTTAGTGTAAGATAAAGCATCTAGCGTCTGTTCAATTCATCAAAATTCTCTTTTATTCTTTAACGTAGTGGATGGACATGTCAGTTGTGACCAGTGCCTCCTGGATCAATATTACACTTAGTGCTCTGTGAAAAGAGACTTGCAGAGGCAAAATGTGACAATCCATGACATTTTATTATTTCTGCCCAGGGGTTTCTAGTGCTAATAATCTGCAATGGCTAATGAGGAGAATGCTATGGTGTTGCCACAAAACGAGTTCTCCACCTGGCTACAGGGGCTCTCCAGCCATCAGAACTACCAAAGAATGAAGAAAAGAACACAGTTGATCATCACTGCTCTATACTTTGAGTTATAACTTCAGCCTTGAATGAGAAGTCTTAAAGCATAGCTTCTCTGATCTTGAAGCTTAAATAAATGTCTTCAGCTTGTTTTCTTTTAACTTCCTTCTTCACAACATTAATTAAGATCTTTTGGTGCCATGCAGTAGAAGTCACAGAAAGGACAACACATCTGTATGCCCACTGCTCAAATCTAGTTTACCTGCACAAATTGCAACATGTTCTGCTTGGCTGCTGGGACTGGTTCATATCAGGGATTTTAGCATTCCTGTGAGGAAGAGGTAAAAGAGCAATTGAAAATGAGGACCTGCCTTGAGTCTGGGATTCTTTGACAAAGAGGATGAGAATAAACTCTTTCTCTTAACTCCAGACCCCAAAGTAAACAAGAAGAAATTTATCCTCCTGGGGAGAAAGTCTTGGGAAACCAGTTTTGTCCAGAATAAGTAAAGGCATGATGTAGGCATTTTCTTACAGAGTATCTTCAGTCCTAAAGAAAGGAATCTCAAGTCACCTGGGAGATCCTGAAAGGCTGAATCAAATGCATGAGGATAGTTCCTGGTTTTCACTCTAAAAATATAAGCACACAGCTTACCTTGTGACCGAGTCACGGAGGTATATTCCTGGTGGAAGAGAGCTACTCACCATCTCAAAAGGACATCAGAGTAACTTTGGTAATGGAGGTCAAAATGATGCTGAGAAGAAAAGCAAATGAGTGGGTAGAAAATAGATCATTGCAACAGAGGAGCAATAAAAATCTCTCTGTGCTGTGATATGACATCAGTCCAAAGAAGTGGAAGCCTTATCTAGAGCAAGAGAACGGGACTTTGCTTCTTGAAATTTAAGTCAGTTAAAAGCTTGATTTTAGCTCACATTGGTTAATAGTGTTATAGTATGTATCAGAAGCTCATAGTAAGTCCGTATATTAAAGTGATCTTGTGCTAAAACACCTTCAGGAAAACCAGTGAAGCAGAAAGATGTTAGTTACTACAATGAGAAGGCATGACTGTGCTAGATCATCTGATCTGTGGGAAACAGTCCCATTTTCCTTCTTCTATGCTCTCTCCTATACAAGCCCAAGAGCTGCATTTCAGCCATCAGGATTATGGTTTTCATTCTGCCAAAGAGGGACTCACATGAGATAGAAGGTGGAAGAGAAGCAGAGTCATATTATCGTTTTTATGGCAGATGTACAGAGATGCATCAGTTACAGCAGATGGTAGAGATTTACCAGGGGTTTGGGGCATACTCTGGTGAATCACTCACTTTGATGCTGCATACAGCTGAGGTAACTGACGAAGACTTTTGATTATTATGTAGTATGATTTCCTAGAAGCTATTAGAAGCTTTCCTATCACTTCTATGGGTAATCAAATGCTACTGTAGTTTTCAGTATGCAACACTTTCCGGCTTTGAATCTTATAATGCTTTCCATTTTCCTGACCAAATCTCATCTGGAAATAGGACACTGCTGGGATGGGGGTGGGAGGAGGAAATGACTTAGGAAAAAGCAGCCACTGGGAGGAGAAAAAGATATTTGTGGGGGATTTCATTAAGTCTTCTGGGAATGTGGAGTTGGAGTCTTGCTTTTGATACCCTACCCTTTCAACAATTTTAATTTGGGTTATTTGTTCAAGGAAACAATCATTGTACTCATGGAAACATAATTGGATCACCTGGTTTCCATCTCTTTTTGATTACTCTTCTTTGTTATCTTATAAGCTTGCTCCTTTCCCTCTTCCATCTTCACCTTATAATTATATTCTATTATAGAAATTATACCTATAATTATAATTTATAACTATATTCTATCTTCATTATAACTATATTCCATCTTCATTTGGTGGTTCTTCAATGATTATGCTAGTTGCTATTTTCCTGGAGTTTTCCAACTCTCTGAATCTATTTTATTTTATTTTATTTTATTCTAGCTTTATTGAGGTATAATTGACAAATACCTGAATCTATTTTAAATTGAAGTAAGCAGAACTCACTTACAATACAGAGACCTATAGCAGGTATTCAATCAAAGATTCACTAAATCTAGATTTAATGGCAGAAGCTGTTGCTTTCAATCCTCCTCTTGACAGTGTCTCACATTTTACTGGCCTTTATGGCTGAAACAGCACATTGAAGTAATGTTGCTAGAAAACACTCTATAATTCTGATTCCCATGTCTCTCTCCTGATTAAAACTAATAGCTGCGAACTCACTCTTTAATGCAGTTTCATTTGGATTGTTGCTAGCCACAATACCTTCCATGCATCCACAGTGAAATTCATTACTCCCCTTCTCCAAACTGTAACAGTCTCCAGAGAAGTTAGTATGTCCTGAAAACTTCAGGACTTCTCTGAGACCTCTCTCCTCCAAAGCCTGTATGGAAGATTGCAAGGGCCTCTCTAAGTGGAGGCTCCTACACTCCGTGAGATACATGGAGTGCTTCTCTTAACCCAGAAGGGGAGAAGATCTGCCATCAGCAAGGGCTGAATTAAGTCATGTGCCAAACATAACTCAATGTACCAAAACATTGCAACAAGCCCATATTTTCCATTCAGACAATTTACTTAATTATGAAACTGCATTTTTGTGACATTTTATGAGAAAGTGATTACAATGATCTTCCTCATCATTCCATGGTAAAATGCCAGCTACGACAGTAGGTGGCTTGAGGGGTGGACTAACAAGAATTAAGGATTTTTGATATTAATATGTTTTTCATTTAATCATCATACATTCCTAGAGCAATGACCCTCAAATGTGTTAATACTACTCCCATCAGTAATTTTTATAGTATGACTGTTATGTTATGATTATGAAAAAAAATAAATTGTAAAAGGCTAAGTTAAGATAAACCAGATTTAAAATATTTTCTTATGCTGGCTCTGTGTTATCATTAGCTAATGTGTTATCATTTAGCTAATACCAAAATGTAGACTTAAGGCAAAGCTTCTAAGAATCATATTGTTTTTAAAGATGTTTCAAGTAGCTTGGAATTTTGATTTTCTCTGTGGCCAATTCATTTCAGATATTATGATATTACCACTGCTTTTACTTCTTAAGGTGGATAAAAGGGACTCATCTATGTGTGGTAGTGTCTACACTGTTGTTTTATGAACTTTTCTCTTTTCCTTGCGTTCTACATGGTACCTTCAATCTGTGGTTTCTTTGCAGGAATTTTAAAAGCCATTTGTCTACCATGGGAAGGCTAGTTTAGTTTAAACTAGGTAAGTGATAAATCCATTAACCAGACACACAGAAACGGCAATATGTCATGATATGCCACACGCGAATGAAGGGTAAGGCATCCCTGCCAACTCCTTTCTGTTTTGGAACCTTGATATTTCATCAGCTAAACTTGAGGCAGGGCCATCTGGTATGTGGACCAAGTAAAGAAGTAAAGCTTCATTCTTGTTCCTTTTTTTGAGAACATAGGAAGAGAGGTCTCAATGCTTTCTGTCCATGTCACAGTGGGTGACCTTAAGCATCCACTGAGTGTGTGCAGCCCATTTTGGGAACCACTGGTGGAGAACACTGTTTCCCAATGTTGGTTCATAGACCAACAGACAACACTGTTTTGTCTTCCAACAATTCTTGACTAAATCCACCACCACTTCTGGCTTTTAAACAATGGTTGTGCTTTCTCCATTTCTTTTTGATATCTGTTGCAAAATGTGTTTCTGTCCTAAGTTTGAAATGTAGACATGGCCCAGCATACTGTTTGGAAAACTGGACTTTTCTTTTAGGTGGTATCTTTGGAAAACCAGAGTCCAAAGGAATTTTGACTTCTTTGCTCACAATTTATTATCTTTCAGTACAGGAAGGTATGAGAAACAGGAGGTGAAAATGTAGCTTTGGGGTCAGTAGACCAGCAGGTAAGAAACAGAGACCTGGTCACAATTTGGCTGGCCAGTCTTGTTCTCAGGGCATGACTTGAGTGAGGGAAAGCAGGAGGCTGCATTCCAGTTCTCTGGCATGCTAAGAACCCACAGCTACTGCTACAGAGTATCTGAAACCCCTTATGAGCCAATTGCAAGGATAGCACCTATGATGGCAGATGGATAACCCACCTCTGCAGAAATTTTTCCCTTAGAGTCACTAGTCATTCCATTCCTAGCTTCAGCTTTATACAGAGACCTTGGAGACCCAGAGAAAGCAAAGGGAAGCCAAAACTGATGTTTAACTGATATGTCTTACGTGCTCAGAAGTAACTCTAAAGACTTGAGTTTTATTTATCCATTAAAATAGACTTAAAACTTGAAGGTATATTGAAGGCAATGAACAGTTAAGGTTTGTGCAGATAGGCATGATAATCACACCTATGTTTAGAAACAACAATGCTTACAGTGGCTTTCTTGGGAGAATGCCAAGAGGTTAGTTTATTCATTTGAAACACCCATTTTTTTCTGAGGTTCTTGCATCCTTGTATTTAATTAAGTCCCACTTTGGAAGTGCAAGCTCTTTGATCAGCAATTTCAGTTCTCTGTGCAGCATTCAGTTCTATTGGTTGCCCATTTCTAGGTCTGAGAGAATCACACAGTCCTTCACCATGGGGTTACACAGAGCCCCCTACCCCACCCCCTGTAAAGTATAAGAGCTCAAGTCGAGACTCTGAATACATAATAAGTCTCCAGGTCTTTGGAGGCTTCACTACCACACACCTTCTTTTATTTCCAAAGAAAATAGCCTGTGCTTGTTTTTCTACATTAGCATCAGGCTTCTCAGTAATAGACTTAGGAATAAGTTGTCACAGCAAACAAGGGCCTCCATGTGTGACAAGGAGGGGAAGTGTGGTCAGGAAACACATTTCAGTTTCAAGAGTTTACTTTCAACAATCACAAGGGTGAAAATGAGCTGAACAATTTGAAAGAACCTGTCACTATTATTTCAATGCATGGATTTTGGTAGATATAAATTCAACAGCTCACTTGTGAAAAGTCCTAGCTAGTTTATATCTCCCTTGGCCATCAAAATAATCAAAGAAAGAAGAAGCAAGAAGAAAGAAATGCGGAAAAGAAGGAGCAAAAAGGGAGACATATTTTCTGATTCTGTATTATGTGTCAAACCCTGTGATGGGCACTTTCTTGTGTGTAATTTATATATTCCCTGCAATAGCCCAGTGAACATGATATTCACATCTTGCCAATTTTAGATAAATATAGTCATATTAATAAAAAACGAAGAAGTCATACAGGATTTGTTGAAGTCATGTGTTAGTACAGGTGTCAATTTAAAATGATCCAGAAAGATAAAATTCCATTTTTCCTTTCTACCCTTCAGAGAAAAACTCTTTCCTTGTATTATAATAGTCCAGATGATTTACTCCTTCTTTTTAGAAGTTATTTGTGTTGTCTACCACAAAATATATCTTGGTCCATTGAATGTTATTGTTTGAAAGCTGAAACTCTGGGCCACCTTCTCTCAAAAAAGCAAGATTCCTCACTCAAGCTGCCACAGGCTCTCTGGGAAATGCCCTCCTTTCTCCTTCTCCCACATCTGTCTCCCTTTCATTTGTGGTCAGATGTGTGTTTTGATCCAAGCAACAAGAGGAAAATAACCAGAGCTGAAGAATAAGATACCAGAGACTTTCTGATATGTTGGCTACAGCTGTCTCTAGAGTCACACCGCCATCTCCAACTGCACAAAGCTCCTGTCAGCCCTTATGCCTCCAGCCCCTTCTCATGATGTTCCTGCCAGCTGGGATTCTGTACCAACCTTTTATACCAGGCAAATTTCCTTGCTCTCCTGACAGCTCAGACATGACCTCCTTAGAGGCCTTCCCTAATCCCTCAGTGTGGTTAACATGGCTAACTTGAAGTAGCACTTTGATGTTGTCCCCAATCACACTTTTGTCACATTGTATGAGCTGTTCATGTCCTTGCCCATGAACTGTATGCTGCTAGAGGGTAGAGTGCATGTCATATTGTCTCCACGTCTTGGACTTATGGTGCTTATTAATAGTCTCTCAATGACCAAGTAAATGGATGAGTGAAAGGGACCATTGACCTCTCAGAAGAAAGTACAATGTAGGAGAAATGGCAGCCCAGAGTCCAATGTCTTTGGACAACCTCAGAGGAAGACTTGCATGTAGTGACCTAGATGTTGCTAGGGCAGCTTCTAGTTCTGTTATTATTCTCAGAGTAGCCATAAAAAATGGACATAAAATCCAATTTGTGGAAAAACAAACACAATAGCTACCCTGAGGCTCTGCTACCTCAAACCCTTGACATAAATCTGACATGCTGTACAACTACGTCAATGTCACAAACACTCAAACTGCCCGCTTATCTTTGAAACTCATTTTCTATTCTAAATTATTCTCCACAATAAAGCTGACATGTAAATTTGAATTTCAATAAATGTTCCTAAACAGAGAGAGGATGATGAGGTTTATAACATTTAATTTAAGAAGAAATGATGGAGAATTACCCTCTAGACAAATGAGCTTCTAAAAACTGTGGGAAGGCAAGGTTAGGCTGTGCAAACTTTACATAGCAGCTGGTCAATAAGTGTTCATTTGTCTTCTCTTGTCTCCAAGAGGCTTTGAATAATAGAACCCAAACTTAGTCGTTCTAACAGGTGTTGATGCAGTCACCTCTGGTGGGAGCAGATAGCAGTTGAATCGTAGGAGTTCTGGGAATCTGCAGCACCCTCTTTAGAAAGGAGTGTTTTTATTTCAATCATAAGTTTAGTCCAAAGTGATCCAATTGTTAAAGGAAATGAGAAGTCAATGTCATTCACCTTATGGTGTCTAGCTTGTTCCACTGTGAGTACTTCCATAGATGAAAGAAAACCCTTGTTGGAAAGAGGAGAATCCTAAAATAAATGCCTTCTGGTGGGTTTTGATTGACGTTGTACCACAGGCTAGAATTGGGGCCTGTCCCTTGCTCAGAAGTGCAACAGGGCCCATGTATGTCTTGACTGTCTCTGACATAGACATTAGGGGAAGCAAAGGAGCTAGTGCACCGACTGTTCAGATGCTGGTATAATAGTGCTAAGTGCTTCACATGCTTTTCTCATTCAGTAACCCATCTTCACAGCTACTAAAATAAAAACCCCAGCACCACGTGTACTTTTACTCTGGTCATTTCACTTGCTTCAGTGCAGAGGTTTTCCTTCGTTGTGGGCCTTAAAGATGCATTTCTGGTTCTATAGTTCTAGTTTTAATTAATTGGAGTTACGCTCTAGTTTGAAAATCTCTGTGTGGCAACAGGCTGATCCACTCTGCCTAGGGCTGGGGCCAAGTGTTACAGAGATCTCTATGGTTATTTCTAGTTCTTTGTGTGTAATTGAGAAAAGGTGATCCTAGAGGAATCATCTGTTCAGGCCACCATCGGGAACTGCCCTTAGGGGCCATCATTTACATTAAAACCTATCTGAATGGTGTCTATAGTAGCCCTGTATTTGGGGACCCAGGCGGGTATTATCTTTTTGTAACAGAGGTGACATGGACTGAATGTGACTCCCCTAATTTATATGTTTAAATCCTCACCCTCAATTTGATGGCATTAGGAGGTGGAGCTTTTGGAAGGTGATTAGGTCATGAGGATGGAGCCCTCATAAATGGGATTAATGCCCTTATAAAAGAGACCCCAGAGAGTTCCCTTGCCCTTGCTACCACAGGACAACACAGCAAGAAGAGAACTGTCTATGAACCAGGAAGCAGGCCCTCTCCAGATAGCAAATCTGCTGGTGTCTTGAACTTAAAGTTCCCAGCCTCCAGAACTGTAAGAAATAAATTTTTTCGTTTAAGACACCAGTCTATGGTATTTTTGTTATAATATTCTGAACAGACTGAAACAAGAGGCATCAATAACAGATTTCATGCTACAGGGATGCCTGATATTTGGTTATCATGGAACCATAGATGGCCCTGTGTTCTCTAAAGTGTATACTCCCCTAATTGAGAACAAGAATTAGAAACCAAGATGCGGTAAACACAGCTATGCTTTCTCCTAAAAGGCCTCACCTTCCTGTACCCACACACTTTAGAGCTACATATTCGACAAAATTGATGTTTCTAGAAGCCCCCTCTCATATTGTATCATATATCATATTATGTCATGCTATGTGATATCATACATATGAGGAAGAAGGTCAGCAATGGTATCTTGGGAAAATGCATGGACGGATCTCAGATATATTGAAGCCCTTTGAATTTTTATGCAAATTGTTCTGTCTGTAAGAATATCTTCATTTTTATTCATGAGGAAAAATTTCCATAGCTTTTATCAATTTCTCAAAGGGTTTTGAAACACAAAGTGGTTCACAACCAGGAGTCCAAAGGTAATTCAAACCCTCATGAACACATTTGGGCATGTCTGAGGTCTTCATTGTTTGGTAGTTTACAACATGGTTTACCAGTTGTCTCTGCCCTCAGGGGTTAGGATGCCCGGGCCTTTTTTTGTTGTTGTTCTACTTGAATTTCTCTTTCCTCATTTCCTATGTCCCTCTCTAAGCTTTCTGTTTATCTGTGTGTAAACACACCTGCTGGCTCAAATTATCACTGAAAAGAAATGTTGGATTTCTCATTCCAGGAGTATTAATGGCAACAGAGCCTGTGTGCTTATCTCGTCTGTGTCCCAAGAACAGGAAACACCTCCAACAAAGCAGGTTTCCCTTTTAAATAAAGCAATCTCACACTTGTTATATTTGTCCCTGACAGAGCATTTGTCTTCCCCAGCTCCCGGGCCCCTCATCCTCGGAAGACATTTGAGGCTAGGGAGAAGAGGCTCACAGCAGGGGGGCAGCCACTGGAGTCCATGCTTCACACTGGTCCCTTTGTCGCCCTGGGTAATTTACAGTAGTTCTCAGAGTACAGTAAGTGGAGGATAAAGCCTTTACCAACTCTTCTCATAAATGTAGACAGAATACTCTCCTGTAATAAGCTTCCAAATCCAGGGCACAAAATTGTAGTGTATATCGCTGGTTTTCTTTTTTCTGTTTTTTTCTGTAGTCTGATTTTTGTGCAGTGTCTGTTGGAGGCTAGAGTAGTTGTGGACTTTCAGTATAGACCTTTCCCCGTTAGTGCAGCAGCACCCACAAGTTGCAAGGCACAGATACCCCTCCTACCTGATTAGTTGTCAAAGAAACAATTAGCCCTGCATTGAGATACTGCTGTCTAGTTTTCAGGTTCACATCAAATTTTCAGTTGTTGATCATCACAACAACACTATCAGGTTGGCAGAGAAAGTACGATTAGTGTCATGTTACAAAGACATCTTCACAGAGGTTAAAGTCAGTGCATAAGCTAATATCTAAGAAAGACCAAACCCTGGAAGAGGAATTTCTTTTTTTCTTTTTTTAATCAAATTTCAAGGCTCATTCCAGTTGCCACACTGTGTCTCAAACATGAGAGTATGAAAATTCAACATTAATGAACCTACAATCACAGCTTGACCAGAAGTCTCTCTAGTTCAAGGACAAGAAGGTAGAATCCTCAAGGAGTCCTGGGTGATGTAACTTCAGGATAGTTACGTCACCACAACAAACGTTAGACTCCTGTGAGATCTGCCCATTTCTGAAGTCACAAATAGTCAAAATAATTACAAAGCAATTATATATTCTCATTTGTATCTCTCAAATAACACAAAAGGGGACCCAAGTAATACTTCTGAACCCATGAGTCTCTGCCCCGAAAATCTCGGCACATACAGCCCCTCCAAAGTAGCATCCATGTTTTGCTAACAACACCCACTGAGCTCCCCAGCTGCCGTTTAATTCCCCTTACCCTCCACCTTAAACTCCCACCTCCCAACTTCTTCATATGTTTGTTGACTTAGATTTTCTTACTAACTACTCTGACTTCTCTTTTAAATATCAACCCAAAGGTAACACAGAGGTCAAAAGGAACAGGAAAAATAAAGCAGAGAATTATATATTCTTTCCCGTAGCCTATGTGTTTATCCTGAGTACCAGTTACATCCCAGGACACACTGGAACAAGGAAAAAAAATATCTTTATTGAATGATTAAAGCATTCCAGTTATCCCTTGTCTCAGTCCAGAATATTTCTCAATTTTCTATTCCATATTTTATTAAATCTTCTGAGTCAGACAACTCTATTTAGATTGTGGTGAGAAAGAATTGTTTATTGAAATACAAGGGCATTTCTGATTAATCATTTCATGTTTCATGCATACTTGCCTCTTTCTACTCTAATAAAGACAGAAGCACTATTCAGTCCTCCATACACCAGGAATCTTGGTTCCCAGCCCTTCACACTCTTCCAGCTTCCCTGCAAATGATTATATGAGAAACCTCAGCTCCTGGGACAATGGTCCTACTGCCCTGATGGAGCAAATTTCTAACTATTAATAAGTTTATTTTTTAACCAAAGTTCATGCATTATTCAGACTCCCTCAGTTTTTGCCTAATGTGCTTTTTCTGTTCTAGTGTCTCACCCACAATACCACAGTACACAGAACCATCATGTCTCCTGACTTAGGTTCCCTTTGACTGTGACCGTTTCTCAGTCTTTTTTTGTGATAGCCCTAACAGTGCCTCTATTTAGTCTTTTTTTCTCAATCTTTTTTATTGTGTTAAAATACATATAAGATAAAGTTTGCTATCTTAACCATTTTAGGTGTACAGTTTAGTAGTATTAAACGCAATCATAATATTGTGCAACCATCCCCACCATCCCTCTCCATAACTCTTGTCATCTTGTAATATTGAAACTCTGTACACATTAAACAATAACTATAAATAACGGTTTCCTTCTACCTCCAGCTGCTGGAAACCACCAATCTACTTTCTGTGTCTATGATTTTGACTATTCTAAGTACTTTATATAAGTGAAACTGATTGGTTCATTCTTGAGCTTGAACAGTAAAAGGAAGAGAGAAAATGAACTGATGTTAAGACAGATAGAGAAAGGCATCCAGGTGTTTAAGTCTTAACAGGAAAAACAAGAAGAACCCTTCAAGCCTTGCCCCTGAGGGAAGAGCTGGAGGTTAAGCTCCCGCGCAAGTGAAGAGACAGAGACTTGAGGGCAAAGAGGAAGAGAGGGACCAAGAACTACTGTTCTTGGGAATTCACAAAAAAGGGAGAAAATTGAAATGGTCAAGAAACATACAAAAGATGTACAATTTCTCTGGTAATTAGAAAAATTTAAATTAGAATCACGTAATATTATTCAACATCAGAAAATTGATCAAAAAATTTTGAAATTTGACAGCTTTGAGTTCTAATGGTGTAGAGACATGGAGGCATGCATACATTGCTCATAGGAATATAAATTGGTGCAATCACTTTAGAAACTATTTGGAGATATTTAGTAAAGTTGAAGACCTGGCTACTCTACCACCAGTAACTCCACACCAGCATATGTATTCTACAGGCAATACTGAAGTTATGTTATGAAGAACTATATATAAAAATATTCATAGTAACATTGTAACAGGAACAACAAAAAAATGTAAGCCCTTGGAAACTATCTAAATGTCAAACAGGAGGATACATAAATAAACTGTGATGTAATCGCATAGTGAAATACCATATATTACTGAAGATAAATGAACAGAGCTAGAAAAATCAACATGAATAAATAAATCTTACAAATTTAGTATTGAGGGAAAAAACAAAGCAAATTTCAGAATATTTTCAATATAATACAATTTACGTAAAATTAAAAAACATGAAAATAAATAGCACATATTCTTTAGGGTACTTACATGGTAGTAACACAAACGTGTGTGTGTGTGTGAGAGAGAGAGAGATATGGTTTTGATGTTTGACCTCTTTAAACCTCATGTTGAACTGTGATTCCCAGTGTTAGGGGTGGGGGCTGGCGGAAAGTGTTTGGGTCATGGGTTAGATCCCTCATGACTAGGTTGGCGTCCTCTCCTTGGTAATGAGTGAGTTCTTGCTCTGTGAGTTCACAGTAGATCTGGTCATTTAAGAAATCCTGGCACCTTTACCCAACTTCAAACTATACTTCAAGGCTACAGTAACCAAACAGCATGGTACTGGTACAAAAAACAGAACACATAGAACAATGGAAGAGAATAGAGAGCCCAGAACAATGCCGCGCACATAGAACCATCTGATCTTCAACAAAATAGACAAAGATGAGCAATAGGAGAGATTTCTCAAGGAACTTAGAATTACCATTAGACCCAGAAATCCCATTATTGTATATGTCAAAAGGAATATACATTTTCTACCATAAAGATACATGCACTGGTATGTTCATTGCAGCACTATTTATAACAACAAATACATAGAATCAATCTCAATGCCCATTAGTGTAGACTGGATAAAAAATGTGGTACATGTACACAGTGGAATACTATGCAGCCATAAAAAAGAATGAGGTCATGACCTTTGCAACAACATGGATGGAGCTGGAGGCCATTATCCTAAGCAAACTTACACAAGAACAGAAAAACACTTGCCACATGTTCTCACAAGTGGGTGCTAAACTTTGAGTACATATGGACACACAAAAAGGAAGAGGCACCAGGGCTTACTTGAAACTGGAGGGTGGGAGGAGAGTGAGGATCAAGAAGATACCCATCAGGTACTATGCTTACTACCTTGGTGACAAAATACTCTGTACCCAAAACCCCCATGACCCGCAATTTATCTATATAACAAACCTGCACATGTACCCCTGAACCTAAAATAAAAGTTAATAAAACAAAAAACAATATTGTTAAAAAATAAAACTGACAAAAAGAAAAAAAAATAGATCCTGACACCTTCTCCCACTGTGTCTTGCTCCCACTCCTGCCATGTGACACACCAGCTCCCCCTTCACCTTCTGCCATGATCGTAAACTTCCTGAGGCCTCACCAGAAGCAAATGCCAGCAACATGCTTCCTGTACAGACTGCAGAAAAATGAGCCAATTAAAATAAATTTAATTTATTTTAAATAACTTAAAAAAAATTTCTCAGTCTCAGTTATTTCTTTATGGTGGCACAAAGGGCCTAACACAGTGATAATGGTGAATCCATATGACAGGCACATTTTGGAGAGACGACCTTGAAATAATGTAATTGGTGAAGGTTATATAAGGACTTCAAATAATTTGCTACTTCTTATGCTTAATGTGCTTTCATAGATGTTTATATTTTTTCATATAGTTTTATATGTCTAAAATCTTTCATGATTTTTTATTTTAAAAATCCCATGGCCTTGGCTATATAGATTGACCACAGCTTTACTCCCAGGCCTCAGCTGGGTTCTGGAACTTGGGAGGGTGACCCTACCACTGGTGGGGGAAAGTTGGAGCAACTACTGCCAGTGGAAGCCAGGTGAGAAACTCTAATAGTTAAGAGGATGTGTTCTATTGGTCTACCAAATATAAATGTAACAGAACCCAGGTTCAGCTGCTCCCTACTCAAAAGCCAAACTTGAGAGACAAGACTGGTTAGGAGGAAAAGCAGATTTATTCAGGAGCTGAAAACTCAACAAGATGGCAGACTGGTGTCACAAAAACCATCTCAAGTTTTTCAGACTGGCTGAAGTGTTTTATGGGAGGGGGAATATGGAGAAACTATGTGCATGAGTCGAGCATGTATAGGTCAGTATGTCTGGTCTTGATGTCTATATCGAGCAATGGGCCATCTGGTGGTGCAACTGGTGTGAGCTTGATTGTAACTGGAATACAGATTAACTGCTCAGCATTCTTCCCAAGGCGGAATGTTTCACAACCTTGATTACATGCTTAGTGTCTCAAGGCCACTTCCTGGAGTTCTTTAAGCAAAGTACATAAGTTAAGCATTATTAAAAGCCCAGCAGAGGAGGAAGGGGGTAATAAAAGAAAAACAAAGGATAATAATTGTTTTTCAAGATAAGGTTGTAGTTTCTGTTACAAATTTCCCATTGTCAATTTTTCATTCCATTTTTATGGAAAGTGGGGCATCGATACCAGTTTGGATACTTCCTGCTGGATAGGGGTGTGAACTAGAAATTTTGGAATGAAACCATTTGATCTGGCAGTGAGCTGATGTTCAGGTCCTTTTTTCAGTGTGTGTGCATGTGTGTGTGTGTGTGTGTGTGTGTGTGTGTGTGTGTGTGTTTCCAGGTCTTCAGGAGGACCTGCTCTCCCAGTTGAAAAGGATGCAGGGCCACGTACATGGATGAGTGGTCCTGCTGGAAGCAAACTCATGAGCAGAAGTTAGTATAGAGACTAGAGTCTTAACATATCTGGCAATTGCTAAATTTCTAATCATATCAGTTGGCTGTCCCACCTTGGCAGAAACTTGGAATGGCCTACCTCATGATACTTGAAAAGGGAGTCAATTTGTGTCTATTTTGGGGGAGCCGTTTTAATTTACAACAGGACAACCAGCAACACTTTACCTCAAGTCAAATAAGTTTTTTGTTTTTTGACATATTTTGGTAATGCTTTTATTTTTTTTCCTGGAGTAGGGTTTACCTTTTTAATTTTTTCTGTTGATTGTGTTCTCCAAGATGACAATTTAAAGGTACCACAGGTTTTATTTGGCATTCCTGCAACCATAATAGTCTCTTTAAAATCAGGTGATAGATGGGTATTAACTATAAAATATATGGCTCCATATAAATAATAATGGTTTGTTCCCCACTGTCAGTTGTACCCATGGCTCTCGTGGTGATATGATGACAGATTGGCTAAACATACATATTCAACAGTTTAGAGAAGGAGCTGTGAATATTCATGAAGATGTTACACATGTGTAAGAGCTGAATATTCACGAAGATGTTACTGACACACGTGTATTAAACAAACTCATGTAACATACCACCAATGTTCACTTTGGGGTGTAGATTTAACATTTAAATGTATTACAATTAGATCTTATAGATCAAAAGATTTTTTTTAGGACACAAATGCATGTAAGTGCTAAATCTCTGTAAACTGTCCAGACCTACTCTGCGGTTGGTCTTTTTATCAGGAGAAAGTTACTGAAATCAGTCTCCTGTATAATTAAGGCTGTAGTTCTGGCTAGAAGAACAGAGGCTGGAGGTCAGTCAGTCAGCAGCCAGCAGAGCTGCAAGTTGTTTTCATGTTGCTTACCTCAAAGCCAGTGCTTGCTTAGTTGCTAGAGAAAAAGAAAATGCCTGTGGCAGTTAGAACATAGTTTACTTTTTAAGGGCAGGGGTGTGTGACTTAACCTTTACCTGGCATAGCCTTAGGTCCTGTTTATAATCTTTTATCTTACAAAGAGTCTGTTCTGTCAGTTTTATGAGCTCTGTTTTAACATTCATGTCAATTGGTGGTTGTGTCCATACCATAAAATGAAGGGGATACAATGAGGCATGTCTGACCCCCCGTCCTGTCATGATTAGGAACTACATTTTTAAGGCTTTTATTTCTGGGGTTCTGTTGGCCAAGGAGGGGTTCATTCAGTTAGTGGAGGACTGAAGATTTTATTTTACTTTTCAACTGTCATTTTAGATTTAACAGGCACATGTGCACATTTGTTACAAGGGTATATTGTATGATGCTGAGGTTTGGAGTATGGAGCTCATCACCTAGGTAGCAAGCATAGTGCCCAGCAGGTAGTTTTTCAACCCTTGCCTCCTTCCCTCTTTCCCTGCTCTAGTACTCCCCTGTGTCTATTGTTCCCATCTTTATGTCCATGCTTACTCAGTGTATTAGTCAGGGTTCTCTAGATGGACAGAACTAATGGAATTTTTACATATATATATGTGTGTATATATATATATTTGGCATATTTTATATATATATAATATATATATGGGAGTTTTTTAAGTATTAACTCACATGATCACAAGGTCCCTTGATCAGGAGCAAGGAGAGACAGTCCAAGTTCCAAAACTGAAGAATCTGGAGTCTGGTGTTCGAGGTCAGGAAGTGTCCAGCATGGGAGAAAGATGTAGGATGGGAGACTAGATGAGTGTCTCCTTTCACATTTTTCTGCCTGTTTATATTCTAGCCACACTGGCAGCTGATTAGATGGTGCCTACCCAGATTAAGGGTGGGTCTGCCTTTCCCAGACCACTGACTGAAATGTTAATCTCCTTTGACAACACCCTCACAGACACACCCAGAATCAATACTTTGTATCCTTCAATCCAATCAAGTTGGCACTCAGTATTAACCATCACAAATCCACCCCTTGTCAAGTTGAACCCATATACAACTCCTGAGATCATACATAATCTTCAAATAAAGACAATAAAAAAGTCATAATTATACCTAACATAATACAACTGTCCTTCGTACAACCAGAAATGCACCGATCCCAACCCAAATACTATTACATAAAGTTAACAGTACTTAAATGCTGATTTGAAGTCAATAAGTCATCTTATGTCACATGATAAAGGAGAAAGAAAATAAAATGAAAATATTTTCTTAGTACAAGTGTATACATGCACAAACATGTTTTTAACACAAGAAGGAGGAAATACTCATGACAATTACAGTCCTCATTTCTGCAGCTGGTCACGTGGTCATAGCTGGTATTGATGACTACCTTCTTCTACTACCCATTCTGGATTCCCTTCGCCTTCAGCAAGCACCTCAGCAGATTGTGGTTATTTTCCTGGTGGAGTGACCCAAACCTTCATTCTTGAAGGGTCTGGACCATTTGTAGTCCTGTATGGACTGGGCTGTTGTAGTTTCCCATTGACCTTAATCACAGAGCATGGTAATACTAAAAGATGCCCTAATGGATCTCACCCTATCAGTCAGGGAGCCAACGTGGGGTTCTGCCAGCTGCTAAGTATGTTTATGACAATTATGCATTCTGGCACTGGGGCAATGACCACAGGATGAGTTAGGGGACCCACTGGATCCTATGTAAGCTGGACCTGGGCTAAAACTCCATTAATTACCTGACCTCTATAAGCCCCCACTTTAACTGCAAGACCACAATGATGTTTTGTGTCCCCTGGAATAAACATCAGTTCAGAGCCAGTTTCCAGTAGTTTCTGAAATATCAGATCATTTCCCTTTCCCCAATGCAAAGTTACTCCAGTAAAAGGCCAGAGATCTCCTTGGGAAAGGATGGGAGAAAGATTCATTGCGTGCATTTTCTGTAGTGTAGTGAGGTCCTTCCTCAAGGGGACCTTGCCTCCCCCTTCATTCAATGGGTTCTGGGTCTGTAAACTGGCTCAAGTCAGGAAATTGATTGAGGGGCCATGATTCTCTGTTTTTATAATTCAAGTTAGTCTTTTGTCCATTCAATCTAGAAGGTTTCTGCTTGTATAAATTAAGTAAGAATGCAGTAAGCTTCCTATCAATTTCACTTCTAGGAACACCAGGATTAATTAGCCAGTGCCAGAGCTCTACACGAGTCAGGCTATTCCGAATGCTGCTTTGCCTCTGTTGTCCATTATGTTAGCTACACTTACCTTGCCTTTGATGGTTGAGTGCTTCCACTTGGCCCCTGCCACTTCAGGATCCAATTATTCCCATTGTATTCAAATTTTGTAGTTGAGTGACTGCGGTTCCCACTGTTAGATCTGACATACAAAAAAGAGCAATTACAGGGCTCTTCAAAGATGCAGGTGCTGCCCTCACAAACCTATTTTACAAGGCATTGGCCAAGGGTATTTCTTCTGGACCCTCCCAGCTGGGATGAGTAGCTCTAAAGAGAGTAATGTACTCTGCTATCCCAGTCTCCCTAAGCCTTTGGATCCCTTCCTCTACATTAAACCAAGGGGGATCAGGCATTTCCAGTTCACTCACCATGGGCTATCTTTTAATCCACATTTTATCTAATCAAAAAAATAAACTATTAGAACGTTTTTTAACTCCCCAAGCTGCAACACTGAAGGTAAAGTCCCTACTTAGTGGGCCCAAATCAATAAATTCAGCCTGATCCAACTCTATGTTTCTTCCACCATTATCCCACACCCTTAATATCCATTCCCATCTGGAGAAATCTGTTCTCCAGATTTCTCTTTATATAAATTAGGAAACTCAGCTGGGCACGGTGGCTCACACCTGTAATCCCAGCACTTTGGGAGGCCTAGGTGGGCAGATCACCTGAGGTCAGGAGTTTGAGACCAGCCTCAATATGGAGAAACTCTGTCTCTACTAAAAATACAAAATTAGCCAGATGTGGTGCTGCATGCCTGTAATCCCAGCTACTCAGGAGGCTGGAGCAGGAGAATTGCTTGAACCTGGGAGGCAGAGGTTGCAGTGAGCCGAGATCACGCCACTGCACTCCAGCCTGGGCAACAAGAGCAAAACTCCATCTCAAAAAATAAAAAAAATAAAATAAACTAGGAAACTCAAGTGGTTCTTTTTGAGTGTAGTGCACCTCTTCATGGGTCACACTCTCAACCTCACCTCTAGGGGTCTGCCAGGACTTTAGTCTAGTTAAAGGGCTAAAAGCAAACAGGGGTGTTGGGGGTGGCTCCTGAGGAGAATCAGCATTATCTTGCCTTGCAACTGCCTTAGCAGAGGCCATCACCATTGCCTCAGGCAGCACAGAGTTTATCTCCTCAGACAAAGGTGGAAAGACTGATGGCAGTATGGGTTGGGGAGGGGATGTTGCCACTACTGGGGATGGGGAAGCTGTTTCTTCTGGCAATAAAGATTCATCTGAGTTTACAGAGTTAGTGTCCCCAGCTTCTTCAGGGTCCTCCTACACATTCCCATTCCAAGTTGCAAGGTCCCATTCTTTTCTAATCAATGTCCTCACTTTAACAATAGACATCTGTCGAGGCTGTGCATGCACCATTTATTGCAGATCAACCACTTGCATGATAAGAGCTTGTGTCTGTCAACCACTCACATGATAAAAGCTTGTGTCTGTTCAATTTCATCTCTTTCTCTACAGGAGGTAAGACTCTCACTCAGGGCAATCTAATCAGATTTGAAGCTCAATATCTGCTTCTGAAGCTGGGAAATAGAATCCCCTAGTTCAGTATTTTCTTTCATCATTTTGTTCACTGAACTTAGGGGCAACCAACCAGCTTCATCATGTTCCTTGGTTCTCCACATATGGTCAAAGCTATTATGTTACTAAACTCCTTGACTCTCATGAGCAATAAATCAGGAGTGTCAAAGGCTTTTAATTTGAGTAACTCTCTAAACAGTTCACACCAAGGACTATCAGTGTTCTCCATACTATTAGAAGTAGAGTCCTTAGCATTTGTGGGTCTAATCATATAAGCAGCCAACTCCAGAAACCCCAAAACCAATGAAAGAACTCCATTTTTAATATTTGATCCCTCTAGAACCACTCCTGGTACCAAAATCTGTATTAGACAAGGTTCTCTAGAGGGATAGAACTAATGAAATACTAATAAAATGTATTAATGAATTTTATATATATTTATACGCACACACACACACACACACATACACTAGCAAGGAGAGTGACTCAAAGCTCCAAAACGGAAGAACCTGAAGTTTGATACTCAAGGGCAAGGAAGCATCCAGCATGGGAGAAAGATGTAGGCTGGTAGGCTAGGCCAGTTTCTCCTTTCACATTTGTCTGCCTGCTTATATTCTAGTCATGCTGGCAGCTGATTAGATTGGTCCCATCCTGATTAAGGGTTGATCTGCCTTTCCCAGCACACTGACTCAAATGTTAATCTCCTTTGGCAGCACCCTCACAGACATACCTAAGATTGATACTTTGTATCCCTCAATCCAATCAAGTTGACACTGAGTATTAACCAACACACTCAGTGTTTAACTCCCACTTATAAGTGAAAGCATGCAATATTTGGCTTTCTGTTCCTGTATTAAGTCACTTAGAATAATGTTTTATAGTTGCATTCATGCTGCAAAAGACATGATTTTGTTCTTTTTTACAGCTGTTTAGTATTCCAAAGTGTATAAGTACCACATTTCTTTATCCAATCCACCATTGATGGGCACCTAGGTTGATTTCATGTCTTTTTTATTGGGAATGGTGCCACGATGATCATACCAGTGCATGTGTCTTTTTGGCAGAACAATTTAATTTCCCTGGGGTATCCAGCCAGCAATGAGATTGCTGGTTTGAATGGTAACTCTGTTTTAAGTCATTTGAGAAACCTCCAAACTACTTTCCATAGTGACTGAACTAATTTATATTTCCACCAACAATATATAAGTGTCCACTTTTCTCTGCAGGTTTGCCAGCATCTGTTATTTCTTTACTTTTTAATAATAGCCATTTTGATTGGTGTGAGATGGTATCTCATGGTGGTTTTAATCTGAATTTCTCTGATGATTAGTGATGATGAGCATTGTTTCACATGTTTTTTGGCCACATTTATGTCTTCTTTTGAGAAGTGCCTTTTCATGTCCTTTGCCCATTTTTAATGGGGTTGTTTTTTGCTTGTAAATTTGTTTAAGTTTCTTATAGATTCTGGATGTTATAATCTTTGATGGATGCATAGTTTGCAAATACTTTATTTTGTTCTCTACTTTTTATTTACATTTTCCTTTTCTGTTTTTTTGTTTGTTTGTTTGTTTGTTTTTGGTCAACAAATGTCCAAGCTCTTATTTTGTCCTACATTGATGTGAGAGTGGGGTGACTACCTTCCCCTGATCCATCACATTCTTCAGTGGGACTCCTATGACCAAGGGATTTAGAGTTTAAAGACTTATAGCCAATTAATTATTCTAGGCTAGATGGGAACAAAAGTGGACTTTAATCCTCAAAACCCTTTTAAGCAACATAAGAGCCAAAAACCAACAGCCAAATAGGAAGGTTAAAAACCTGACTTGTCTATAAGTTCTATGTGTTGCGCCATCAGCTGTTTAGGCATCGTGTACTATTTTTTATTTGGAGGATCTAAATTAATTTTATCTTTCAAAACTGTTGCTTACAATCTCATGTGCCCACTTCTTCCACAATAGTCCCTGGACCTCAAGGGATTGAATAGTTTCAAATTTTGGAGGTGAAACAAAACATGAAGCATTAGCAACATTTCAAGCAAACAAACAAAAAAAGGTTATAAGCCCTGTCTAGTTCTAAGAATGACAGGAAAAGGAAGTTCATAGGTAGCTAAACTTCTAATTATGTGGTATCAAGGATTCAGATGGAGGTAAAATTATTAAATGAGTTTTAATGTCTTTTATTATGGGCCTGTCCCTATGTTTCATGAAAGCAATTTACTTTGATTGTTGCCTTTTTCCAGATCTGGAGACAAGGCTTTGGTTACTTTGAGTTTGTTGTCAGATACTGGCATCATATTCAAGATTCGGCAGCAGATGATGCCTTTTTGATGAGATGTATATATCAAGGTGTCAATATCCTGTAACTTAATACCACAGGATTAGTTAATAGCACCTGGTAAGGACCTTTTCAAGGGGCTGAAGGTGGTGACACTGGAGTCAATGATCTGTTTGGAAGTTGTAAAACAATTCTATAACTTTGTAGTGATTAATTTTTATGGTTTTGATAAGTCCCCAGTATAAGTCTAGGTCAGAAATTTAGCTTAGAATTTTGATTTTGATGGTGTTTATGAAAGATGTTAAAAGGCTCAAAATATTTGATCAAATCACAGGTTATTATAAAATAATAATCATTCATTTAACCAATTGTGATAATTTTAAAACCTCAAAGGCAAAACAGAAAGTTACATGGATGTAAGAATCTTACTTAATCTTTTTAAATCTCAGTCTTCCTAAGTAATCAAAAGATTGAATAAAGACAGCATGGAAATTTTCTTGATAAAATGTAAAATCTTTTTTCTTAAGCCAGTTACCAAAAAAGGCAACAAAAAACCCTCTGCACTGTGATTGCTTTTCCTTTTGGGAAGCCCATTTAGACAACCTGGAAGGCAAACCTGATGAAAAAAAGTACTTGAATTTAATCAGACACAAGAACAGTGTGCTCAAAGTTATAATTACAGCAGGGGAATACATAACTCTTAGTAACGGCATGAGAAATTTCCTGATTACATTTAAAAATTACATATATCAAGAAAAGCCAAAAATAAAGAATCAAGTTATATTAGAGGAAAACATTGCTCTTCTAGAGTTTTAAGATAAAACCTTTCGGCATCAGGCCACAACAATAGTTAGAACTAGAGGGAAAAAAATTACAGGAGTTGGTGAAAAAGTTGAAGGAGAGAGTTACCATCTTGGGCACCTCTAGGAGAGAAATAGTTGAAAGCAGTGAGACATTGCAAAAATTGATCATCTGAGATATGAATCTGAGAAGTTTAAAAAAAAAAACAGATTATAGAATTAGAAATTAAAACTTCTTATAGTTTCATTAGCAATAAATCAATACCTTGAGAAAACCTTGTTTTAACATAGTGACCAATCTTAGAAAGACTATTACAAATAATTCTCTTTTTGTTATAGCTAAGTTAATCACATACAAATATTTTTTTAAAAAATTATCTTTCCACAAACTTTATCCTGACTTACTCAGACTATCTACAACATGCTTGAACTTTCTTATTTGCCATACACTTACCTCTTTTCTAAATCATCAGTCATTTTATTTCAGGACAAAAATTTAACACATAAGATTCTTTCTCATACAAAATTTTTCATTTAAAAATAACCTTTTTTACCAAAACTGCATCTTCACATAAATAATTTTCTTCATATCTCTTTTGTACTTACTATTTATCTTTTACCTTCTTGCACACATTACTTCAAAATAACATCCAAGTTACATAAAGTGATTCTTTCTCAATAAGAACAGAACTTACAGAATTACACACTAACTGGAATTCTTATTCTTAGTAATTTTAAATTTTAGTGAAAACCTAGGAAACAAGAAATTCTAAACTATCTATCAGATGTTTCAGATGTTTGCATTTTATAGATGAAACAACTCCATAATTTTTATAAATATATTTTGCCATATCATAACTGTCTTAATTGGACATTATTCAATTTAAAATAATTTAAAAATTTTGAATTACATAAAAAGTTTACCTACAAGCATTTATCTCATTTACATGTATCCCAATTCTTTCACGTTTAACAGTTTATAAAAATTACTTTTGAAAACTGAGATATTAGGCAAAACTAGTCATCATTTAAAGTAATTTTCCTAGTAACCAGTTTTAAAGTCAGTGAACATCAAGAGTTCACCTAAGTAAGAACCTCAAAGTTAAATACTTGGGCATTTTGACAATAGTTCAGAAGATTCAGCTGTTTTCATGGAACCAACAATCTTAAATTACTACTTTTTTCAGGAAAAATCACACAAAAAAAGATTATTCTGTTTTTAGTTGGGTTTATAGCCTTATAACTTTTGGGTCAAACCCTGGTACCTTAAAATATCTAGCAGAGCAAATATAAAACTTACCTAATCAGTAAACTCAGACAAAAAATGAATGCCAACAATTCTAAAGACATTTCTATTTTTATTTTACCAATAATTTTAAATCAAGTTTATTTATCAAAGATTACTAAATTCATGTGAACTTGAAAAGTATTTGGACTTAATTTATGAGTACTCATTTATTTATAAGCCAGTTTGGTTGTATGCTACATATAATACATAACATCATACATGTACATATACAAAAACACATCTAAACATGTATACACACATCCCCAAACAAAAATCCAATAGCTTTTACCTTGGAACTCTATCCATGAGACAACATCATGAACTCACCAGCCTACAAAAGATAGCTAAATTCAATTATATCTCCAACAAAATTGGAACCTGTTTACTTGGCTAATTTTGTTTGCCCTAATAGGTAATCCAATAAAAGTTGAGAGCCAAAATTTGGGGTAAAGCAGTTTTCATGGCAGTATAATTAAAAACAAAAGCAAAAAACATCTCTTTTACTCTTTTCTTCCCTTCATTTTCAAATGAGTTTCCAATGTTTAGGTAGAAATGGTGGAACTGTATAAGAAAAACAAAATCTCCAAAAAACCTTGATTACAAGGACCATAAACAGTTTATCTCAACACCAGTAGTTTAATAACAGCAGATTCAGATCAGGCAGAAAAAGAAAGTGAAAATAAATAGCTTTAGATGACTCTACTTAGCTCTATAATTGCAAGTTAACCATTTGAGCTCTGAATTTTCCTTACTGTAATTTGATCATTATTATTAAATGTGCACAAAAATCGGCCACAATATGTAACCATCTGGAGTTCCAGAAAATCTGGCATGCCTTTGAACTTTTCCAGGGCCCACAAAGACAATTGACAAACAAATGCAAATGAACCAGCTCTCAAATGACATAAAAGTCCAACAACTATTTTGCTTTCTGACAGGGCACCCCGTCAAACACAAAAACACAGTGGTTTATTCCAAAAAGAGGGAAAAAGAGTTCCCAGTTGTACACAGCAAAATTACTTACTCCATCTTGAAGCCCATCAACTCCCCAGATGCTGCTTTTTCTTGTATCAACTGAGTGTTGGAAGCAGCTGATGCTACAAACTGGAGAGGAGGGAAAATCCCTGAGACAGTTCTTGGCAGCTGGTGGAACATCCCTGGAATCCTAGCCATGAGGTCAGCTAGTCACGAGCAGCTGGCACTCACAAGCAATTATTGCTCTGTCTATAGTGTGAATGGGTAAGCCCTGGTGCAATGCTGCAGTCAATTGCTCTGACCGTCAGAAAGCAGGCAGGCTAGATCACATAGGGGACACAGTCCCAAGTTGGGTACCATAAATTTTAACCAAACCCAGGCTCAGCTGTTTGCTGCTTGCAAGCCAAACTCAAGAAACAAGAGTTAGTAAGAGGAAAAGCAGGTTTATTCAAGAGTCAGCAACCTGAGGAGATGGATGACAGTGTCACAAAGACCATCTCAAGTTTTTCAGTCTAGCCAGAGGGTTTTTATGGAAGTGGGGATGTGGAGAAACTATGTGCAGGGGTCGACTACATGCAGGTCGGTATATCTGGTCTCAATGACTGTGTTGAGCAAATGGCTATCTCTTGGTCTGGTGATGTCAGCTTGGTTGCAACAGAAATACAGATTGACTTCTCAGCATTCTTCCCGAGGTGGGAGCCTTGACTCTATGCTTAGCTTTTCAAGGCCAATTTCTGAAGTTCTTCAAGCAAAGCTACATGCATCAAGTTAACCATTGTTAAAGCATTATTAAAAGCTCAGCATAGAAAGGAGAAGGAAAAAAAGAAAAACAAAGGAGAATAATTGTTTTTCAAGATTCGGTGGTAGCAATTCCTCCTAACAGAAAGAGGATAGTAATATTTACTATTAAGTAAAAGGAAAAGAAGACAAGGCACTCTGTGATTTAATGCCATTTCTGAAAGCTCTGCAACTCTCTTATAAAAGAGGGAGTCATTCTAACATAAAAACAAGTTTTCTGTGCAGGTGTTTGGGTTCAGTTTGCCACTTAGGCCCTGGTGATGGGGCTCAAACCTAAGAAACAGTGTTTGAATGTCCTGGCTGAAAAGTCCAGCTCACCTCGTCAAGGGAATGGGGAGTAGGAGGGTTAGGGGCACAAGTCTCCAGATAAGCAACTTAGAAGTATTCATTTCTCCACTGCTGCCCCTGCTGAAGAGAATTGTTAATTGATTTCTGGGGCATTATTTGTTCTGAAACACAGCTCATGTCCTGAGAGCTCAGGACAGGATTCTTTTATATTGAACAAGCTGTTCTGCCAGGTGTGAGGTTCTCACCTGGGAATGAGCTACTACATCTACAACAGAAACAAAAACTTAATGAAGAACACACGTAGGGAATTATGTCAAGGAAGAGAGTGAAAAGTAAGAGAAGTGGGGTATGGTGGAGGAATCCACAGAGTTGAAGACACCCTTCTGGCTGGTGAAACACTGGTAGAGAAAAGTGTGATCGTCAAGAGACACACATGAAAATGAAGGCAGCAAATCATGGAAGGCCATGCCTGGCTACGGAAGGCTAAGATAAGGAATCTGAACTTTGTGGTACGGGCAGTGCTAGGTGTAGGGGCCTGCAAGTTGTGATTAACAGGCACTGTGATGAGCCAGAACTTAGATCTCTCTCTGCTGCATCTTTTGTGTCTTTTCCTATGCAATTCATTTCCTCTTAATTTGCCTTTACACACCTTGTTAGACATAACCATGGAGCAAGTGAGCAAACCCTAGGAGTCTTCAGAGACAGCAGTCGCTTAACACCCAGCCAGCAGGTTGAGGAAGCAGCTATCAGGAAAGAAAGCAAATTCACTTTCCTACAAAGGGACATATGCATCTCTGCAGCCAATGAGTTGGATACAGGTGGGAAAAATGACTTCTAACTATCGGGGGTGTTGATCTGCAATGAAATGAACCACCACATCATTGGAGGTTTTCCAATCCTGGCTAACTTGCTAAGTTCTCTAAAGGGTGTGGAAGATGCCAAGTGAAGAAGCAACCTGACCTTCTGTTTTCTTAGGCTTTCAAAGAAGAGAGCACCTTCTAGCAGTTGCGACTTTATATCTGTCATGCCGATTTATGCCATTATATCCTGGAGACAGCATTCCCTGCCAGCAATGATGGAGGAACCTAGGAGGGAAAGAAAACACAGAAACTGAACCTCTAAGTATTTAAATCAACATCTTGATATAAATTTCTTCAGGAGACATTGAATGTCTTCTTGCCTCATCTTTGGTTAGAAACAGGAATAGAATTCCCATTAGTTTGGGGTTTTAGGGATGATAATAACAAAATGACTTTCAAATTCTTAACTGTAACCTTTGAGTATTTTTGCCTGATTGCTGGTTTTGAATGAACCTCACAATCAAGGACCACAATGACACAGAAGAGTAGAAGTTTGGCACAAGCTACATGGGTTTGCCATGTGGTTCTTTCATTCTCTAATTCTGTAATCCTGTGCAAACCATTTAACCTACTTAAAACTCAGTTTACTCATTCTGTGAATGGGGAAAGTAATAATGTCTCCCTCTTTAGGGCTGAAATGAGACAATACATATAAAGCACTGAGCATTTAGTAAGTATCTCCAAACACATCCATTATCCAAACCATTAGTGATCTGTGTGTGTGTGTGTGCGTGTGTGTGTGTGTGTGTGTGTGTTCAGAGTGAGAAAGACAAATGACTCCATTTCATACCACAAAGAAGACTATTTAATAATACCTGTTGGCAGACATATCTGTTCTGTCTCAAATTCTCCTGTGGATGCTTGTATTTGCTACTGTAGCGACTGAAACTTCCATCCTTGCAAGCTGTAATTTTCATGCAGATTTGAGCCTTCAGGCTGTTGACTTCATTGTTCCTCCTCACCCTTTTCTTATTTCAGTAAACTGGCTCTGTCCTAGCTCCCTCAACCCACAGAGTCCATACTCAAGGCTTCCATCAACTTCCATAGAAAGAGGAAAGTAAAATAACACATCCTTGTCTTGTGTTTTTTATTATTTTTTAACATACTAGTAAGCTGTTAAAATTTGGACTTTGGCCAGCTGCCTCATTTAACGTTTTGCTTTCAACCACCTGTCACCTATTTAATTTTAAGCACTTATTGTTTACCACTATTTGATTTTTAGTAATTTAGCTTTTAAAAAATTTATTGTCATTATCTCGCCATTATCTCATTTTCTTTGTGATTTAATATTTTGACATTTCACAACACTTCACTACACTATTGACTTTAAAACATGTTTTATTTTTCTTCCACATGTTTTCTTTCATTTCCTCTAGTGAAAGTATTGATTATCACCTGAATCAGGGCTTCCAGAACTAGCATAGAAGCAAACAGTAATTTTTGTTGTTTTTCCAGTTTTGTTTTTAATTTTTTCTCTCTTAAATGCATTTTTGGCATTTTGGGTTTGTTTGTTTGTTTAACTGTGACAGAAATAAAGTACAAAAGTTGAATTTGTCCTTATTCATTATCAGTATGAAAAGCAAATATCTAGCATGTTTATTATCCAAACCTGTGAGCTCTGAGCATTTTGGAATCCTGTTCACTTTTAGTTAACTTTATCAATCAACATAAATGTAATTCTCAACATCTTTTCATATATATATTTTAAGTTTAATCATTTTCCTTTATGTGAGTTCATGATTTTAGTACTTTTCAGCATGTTTTTCATTCATATATTTTATTTAGTCTTTTCTTTACATTTGTCAGTAACTTTTAAAAACTTTTTACACGAACTAAATTCTCACTTTGTGAAAATATTTAACATTCTCTTTGTGTAAATATTTTTCCCTTTATTTCTGTTTTGTTTTAACTCTTTGTTCTTTGAAATCTTCAAATCTTTAGATTAGTCTGGTTTTGTCTTACTTGTTCTTTTTCTATTTAAAATTTTAATACATATGTATTTATGTCTGCCTTTGCATGTTATTTTTACATTATATGTTTATGCACTTATGTCATTTTATTCATTTGTGTATCAGTAACTTGAAAGAGATTATTTAAAATTCCTACGTACCTAAAAATTATATTTTTATATACAGTATGTGTTTTATATATTTGTGTATATAGGCATAGTAGAGAATATATATTTTATGTATGTATGAAATATAATATGCTAAAATATATTAGCTCTTCACTCATTCCCTCTGACCATACAAATTCTATGTTAATATGTTTTCTTTTAATTTTATACCTTAGAGTATTTATTGCATTATTTTATTTTATTTTAGGATTTTTTATTTTTTTGAGACAGAGTCTTGCTCTGTTGTCCAGGCTGGAATGCAGTGGTGTACTCAGCTCACTGCAACCTCCACTTCCCAGGTTCAAGTGATTCTCCTGCCTCAGCCCCCTAAGTAGCTGGGATTACAGGTGTGCACCACCACACCTGGCTAGTTTTTGTATTTTTAGTAGAGACGAGGTTTCACCATGTTAGCCAGGCTGATCTCAAATTCCCAATCTCAAGTCCTCAGACTCTCAAAATGCTGAGATTATAGACATGCCACTGAACCTGGCCTATTGCATTATTTTAAATTTACACTTAATTTTATTTTTTATTATATTCTACATCTGCATATATTTCTCATTAAAATGATCTAATTATTTATGTACATTGGTATACTTATAACATAAGTTGTATAAAGGTAAGAATAATATATGGGCTATGAGCTATTTGCTCAGATAATCTCTGTTGATATATACTCATGCATTGCATATAATATCACAAAAAGCAGTATGGAAAATTAGAGAATGAAAACCAAAACTGTCTTTTGTCTATCTCCTCCTCTCTTGCAAGAGCGTACCACTCATATCCCCTAAAACCATATTAATATTGGTTTTATATCATTCTAGATTGCACAAGTGCAAATATAAAGACAAAGAGAGAATTTACTTGAAGGTAATAGGAAAAAATTATGCTTATGTGAAACCAAAGGGCTCTCCAATCTTCAAAAAAGATTTCTTCCCTAAAATGACATTACTTTATAGAAGTTTCCTTTTTGATTTAAGAAGTGATATGGACAAAAATGAGGAAGCTGAAATCATTGCTTGTTTGTTAAGATCATGTTTAAATTTGAGATAATACCATTTGTTTTCCTTCTATGAAAGTTAGAGAAATTAGTCTTTGTATACTTTTCCCAAAGTTTCTTCCAAGTTCTATGCCTTATGTTATTAGTTTGATTTTGTAATGGCTTGTAACACTTACTTCTCTTCAATGGCTTTTATTCTCATAGATAGCTAGCCCTGGACTCGTATTGGGTTTGAGTCGATGTTTCTAGTGCTTTTTAAAGCTACTATTCTTTAGTTCCTTCACTTTTATTTCTCTACAAATTGACTGGGATCCAAACTTTTGTCTTGATTTATTTAGCTTAAAAAATCATCTCTAACATTTTATTTATTGCTAAAAGTTTTTATTTGTTATAAAACAATTTATTTGTTACTAATAGTTTCTTTTTTTATCTCTGACTTCTTAATTGATTAAATGACAAACTGAAAGAGTTGGTAGAAGATGGGAATAGGTATAAGAATTTACCATGCCTTTAGAAAAACTGAACACAACTGTTTCCTTCCAGTGATAGCTGTTACACCATGGCTATATTCCTACAATTTGTGACAATAAATGTTTTGATCATACTGTGAGGCAAAACTTAACTCCAAAATTAAAACTTTTTTCTAGAAAAGCATATGTCATGGGTTGAATCAAGTATTAGAGCATTGGTATATTTCCCAAAATTTCCTATGTCTACATCTGTATCTATCCTCCATTATTCCCCCTTTTAGTTGTGAGAGCCATGGAGAACTGGCTAAGCGTGGGATCATCCTGCAAAGGACATAGAGAGTGAAGATAGCCAGATTTTAAGATCACTGTCATAGAAAAAAAGCAAAACCCTGTTAGGCATAAACTGTCTGCTTAGAATATCACGCAGCTCTACAAATTGGACACTAAACTCATCCCTGACTCTTTGTCTTAGTGTCACAATAAGCATCAGCTGTTTGCAGGAATGACAAATTTTTGATGAAAAAATCATGGATCCCATTTGCCCACATTCCAAAACAAAAATTTGATTCTATTTTGTCTCACAGTGGAGTTTATTTAAAATAAGTTTTATAGCAAGTAAATTTATAAAACTCCATTTGATTAATATTTGTTTAATTAGCTTCTACTATGGGAAAAGCATTTTACTCCCTACTTGAAAGTTGATCATAACTACTAAATTATACAATTATGTTATTGCATATGTATGTTACATTGATTTGGAATATGAAGAATAATTAAGCATTGTTAACCACAGGTAAAGGATGTGGTGGAGACATATGCAGAGAGAGAAATTTATACGCAGGGTCGGAGCTACAAAGAATTATAGTCCTCTCAAGGATTTGATTGTCAAGGCATGTTTGGCTGGATCACACTGAAAAACTAAAGAAAGTAACATAGAATGATTCTGGTGAGATGACGTAATCAGATACTTTGGGCTCAGTAACTGAGGTTAAAAATGTTGTATTTTCAAAAATCAACTTCAAATCCAATCCAAAAAAGGATTAAACATAAGACCTGAAACTGTAAAAATACAGGAAGAAAACACAGAGAAAAGCCTATATGACTTTAGTCTGGCCAATTATTTTTTACATTTGACCCCAAATACCTAGGCAGCAAAAGCAAAAATGTACAAGTGGGATTATATCAAAATAAAAGCTTCTGCACAACAAAGAAAACAATTAATGAAGAGGCAACCCCCTATGGATTTGGAAAATATATTTGCAAGCCATATATCTGATAAGAAATTAATATTCAAAATATATAAGGAAATTAAATAACTATAGAAAGTAAACAATTCAATTAAGAAATGGGCAAGGGGCTTAAATAGACATTTTTCAAAAGACACACAAGTGGCAACAGAAACATGAAAAAATGTTCAACATCACTAATCGCGAGTGAGATACAAGTTAAAGCCACAATGACATATCACCTCACAACTATTAAAACGGCTTTTATCAAAAAGATAAAAGATAATAAGTGTTGGAAATGGTGTGAAGAAAATGGAACTTTTGTATGTGGTTGGTGGGAATGTAAATTGTTACAATCATTATAGAAAAGAGTATGAAGGCTCCTCAGAGAACAAAAAAATAGAAGTGCTATGTGATCCAGTAATTCCACTTTTGGATATTTACCTGAAAGATTTGAAATCAGTAGGTTGACAAGATATATGCAATCCCATGTTCATTGCAGCACTGTTTACAATAGCAAAGACATAGAATCAACGTAAATGCCCGTCAAGGAATGAATAAAGAAATAAAATGTGGCATATATACATAATAGTATACTATTCAGCCTTAAGTCACTTGCAATAACGTGAATGAAACTGTAGAATATTATATAAAGTGAAAAAGCCCAACACAGAAAGACTAAGATCTCATGTTCTCACTTATATGGGAAATCTAAAACAATTGAACTCATAGAACCAGAGAGTAGAATGGTGGTTACCAGAGGCTGAGTGCTGGGGAATGAAGAGAAGATGGTCCCACAGTTCAGAGCTTGAGTTAGATGGAGGGATGTTTGATATTTTTTAGATAAATTGCACAGTGTGGTAAATATTGCTAATCATTGAGTACTGTATATTTGATGCAAAGAGGGTAATTTCGAACGTTCTCATCACAAAAAAAGTTAAATATTCAAGGCAATGGATATGGTAATTAGTTCACAATCACTATGGTAATTAAATCACATAGTATCTAAAAATCGTAACATCACTCTGTACCATGAAAATATGTCCAACTATTATTTGTCAATATATAATAAAATTAAAAGAGTGACTAAAATAGGAATTTTGTATTTTATTCTGTGAGTACAAGAAAGACATTGAAAGGCCTTAAACATGACAGTGATCTGTGTGGTAAAACTGTACTGTTCTGTCTCAGATTTAGAGATTGCAGTAGAGGTGCAAGATCAGACAGCAATACTATAGTAAGGAGACTGATGCAGGATGAAAGATAATGGGATCTTGGAGTTAGCTGGTAAAAGCTGATTTGAGCAGCAAAGTGATTTTTAAGATATTCAAAGTATAAAATCAAAAGGATTTGGGGACCGATCTATGTGGAGATTAAGATTTTAAGAATGACAAGTTTCTTCTTTGAACAAACAGGTAAACTAGATGAACAATTAAGTAGATAATTCATTGAGAATGGAAACTAAGAAGAAGTAAAATTAACATCAGGGAGAAAGTCATCTGTTCAGTTTTGGACCCTCATGCTAGTTAACCTTGGATTAATGTTGATATCATTATTTAAATTCCCTACTCATCTCATCCAGTATACCCTTTGGATTATTGACCACCATCTATATCTGCTCAGTTGACATCTTCCTTAATTTGCTTCTTTTCGTATTCTAGGGTGTATGCTGGATATAATTAAAACTAAAAATGGAAGTAGATTCAGAGATAATATGGCTTAAAGATTCTTAGTACCTGATAGGTATATTTTCCCCAGAGTTATAGTATATTTTCCCCAGAACAAATTGGACCTTCAGCTTATAAATCCAGAAACTCTTAAATCAGAAATTATCAGAGCAAACACTTTAATTAAATTAAGTCTTTGGATTATATTCTTCCTCCACTACTGTATTAAAGCTTTTCATATCTAAATTACCAAAGTATTTATATTTACTTACTTTTTGTATACGCTAAGTTCTAAAAAGATTCAAAATGATATATTTTTCCAAAGGAATGCTTCTGTTTTCTCAGACCATGTTTTTCAGGTGGTAGTATATGCTTTCAGAACCTGATTTCAATTTTTTTTTTTTTCCCAGAAATTGTGGTGTCTCCATCCAATATCTCTATCCAATGGGAATCTGCCAGGTATAAACCAAAACTACTTTGCTATTGCTTACTCTTAATAATGATATATTTCCCATTTACCAATTACCTAAAATTGGTATACAGTATGTAAGACAGAATCTTTTATTGACCTATCAGTGATTATTCACAAAAAGGGAGTAGTTAGGAACAAAATGTCATAAATTCAAGACACCTGAGTTGTTGTCAGATCGATAAAGGATAAATAAAAGTTAGCCAGGACTACTGTAGGGTTAAAGGGAGGGTGCTGCTTTAAGAGGGTGAATTTACCACAGGATTTTGGATTTGCAATTGCTCACATACTCAAAATCTAGGTGTGAGCTTGTTTCTTAAGAAGGTGCATGTGTTTCTTCAGATAAGGTGTATTCATCAGTTCATATCAAGATAACATAACTTCTACAGAAATTTATTTTCTCACAATTCTGGAAGCTAGAAATCTGAGATCAGGGTGCCAGCATGGTTGAGTTTTGCTGAGAGCTCTCTTCCTGGTCTGCAGGTGGTCACTTTCTTGCTGTAGCTTTTCTTCAGTGTATGCAAGGGGAGAGAGGAACTACTTCTTTTTTCTTTTGGTTCTTTTTGTTAAAACTTTTATTTTAAATTCAGAGGTACAAGTGCAGGTTTGTTACATAGGTAAACTTATGTCATGGGTATACAGATTATTTAATCACCCGGGTATTAAGCCTAGTACCTATTAGTGGTTTTTCCTGATCCTCTCCCTCCTCCCACCCTCCACCCTCTGAAAGGCCCAGTTGTGTGTTGTTCCCCCCTATATGTCCGTGTGTTCTCATCATTAGGAGTGATCTCTTCTTAAGGGCCACTGACTCCATCAGATTAGACCCCACTCTCATGACCTTATTTAATATAAGTAAATGCATTTTTTCTGGATTCTTACTAAATCTGAAATTGTTTCTTAAAGCTAGTAAAAATATAAATGCATATCCAGATACTCAGAGACTTGTCAGCTTCTCAATTACCTTATCTGTTTCTAACTGTACAGTGCTTAATGCTGAAGGTGAAGTAACAAAATAGTGAGCTTCTATCGGCATTTTAAAGCTAGTTTTCCTGGTTTATTTTCAAAAACAAGATAAAGGGGTGGAATTTTTTGAACATTTTGGTTAAGAATTTCCATATAATGTCATCATTGTGATTTACTCATCTGTCCTAAAGCATCAATCATAGGGTGACTAGAGCTCCTCAAAAATAGTATAATAGCTGTACATTTAAATAGTAGAAATCATTATGTTTTCTTATACCTACATTGTATTCAATCAAATTTATAAATTATAGGAATAAATTAAGCACCGAAAAATTGTTTTTTGTTTTTTGTTTTTTTCTTGAGACGGAGTCTGGCTCTGTCACCCAGGCTACAATGCAGTGGTGTGATCTCGGCTCACTGCAACCTCCACCTCCTGGCATCAAGTGATTCTCCTGCCTTAGCCTCCCAAGTAGCTGGGACTACAGGTATGTGCCACCACGCCCGGCTAATTTGTGTGTGTGTGTATGTGTGTGTGTGTGTGTATATATATACACACACATACATATATATACACATATATATACATATATACATATGTACATACATATATACATATATACATATATGTGTGTGTGTGTATATATATACACACACATACATATACATACACATATATATACATATATACATATGTACATACATATATACATATGTACATATATATACATATATACATATATATGTGTGTGTGTATATATATAAAAAATATATATATATATATATTTTTTTTTAGTAGAAACAGGGTGTCACTGTGTTAGCCAGTATGGTCTCTATCTCCTGACCTCGTGATTCATCCACTTTGGCCTCCCAAAGTTCTGAGATTACAGGTGTGAGCCACTGTGCCCCGCCGGTCCTGAGAAATTCTAGCATAGAGTTCAAAATAGGCAACTACCCTCGATTTTTGAAGTGGATTATTCTAGGCAGAAATAAGAGAAAATAACTACTATAATCAAAGAAATTCATTTATCATAATCTAAATAAACATGGGATTGGAGTGTTATAAAGGCACATATTTGGGCCTCTCCCAAGAAAAACATACTACAGGCCATTGTTGCTGAGCAACCCACTCTCAGAGAGTCAGCGATAGAATTCGTGTCAAAAGTCGATATCCCCATGAAAACATTTTTCTTCGCGTGGGAAATTAATACCTTGACCAGGAGAAATTCATCCATGTCCTAATTCAAATTCAAGTCTAACTCAAAAGTGATGTAAACCCTATATTTGTAAAGAATGTTTAAGTCTGTATTTCATTCTTTCTATACCTTAGCAGAAAAATATTTCCTCTGAGGTCGAAAACATTTTACGCGTGCCCCTACCAAAGTGATTATATTTATTTGTTTAACTATCTGATACTCATGTCAGATAATAATACCACTGATGACAAGGATTACATCTCATTGCTCTTTGATATGGTGATAGGAATAAGGATATAAAAATAGTTCCTGGATTACTTCCAACATTTGTAATTTTCTGAAGTTATATAGTGGAGTCCAAAATTGATATGCATTTGCTGCCAGGAGCACAAGGTCAAAGGAAATAGAGACAGGGTAGAAATTCAGGCCCTGAGTTAAGGTACCCTGACTTCTCAATTGAGACATGTCTTCAACATTAGCTAAATCAGCATCCCGGATAGCACCATGGCAGGCTATGAGAAAAATGGTTGTAATGATATTTGAGAAAGACCTTTATGTGTAAAAAGCTCAGAATGGGCCGAGTGTGGTGGCTCATGTCTGTAATCCCAGCACTTTGGGACGCCAAGGCAGGCGGATCACGAGGTCAGGAGCTCAAGACCACCCTGGCCAACATGGTGAAACCCCGTCTCTACTGAAAAAAAAAATACAAAATTTATCCGGGCTTGGTGGCACGTGCTTGTAATCCCAGCTACTTGGGAGGCTGAGGCAGGAGAATCACTTGAACCAGGGAGTCCGAGGTTGCAGTGAGCCAAGATCACACCATAGCACTCCAGCCTGATGACGGCGCAAGACCCCATCTAAAAAATAAAAAATAAAAAAATAAAAAATATATTAAAAATGCTCAGAATGATCTGAAGGTCCATGGTTGGTAAACAAAATAATAACAATAATAATAATAATAATAACAACACTTCATATTATAATGAGCTTTGTCCTGTGGCTCTTTGGTAGTCTAACCCCTATGGGAATCCCATAATACCAACTTTTAGTAACATCATCAGAAGCAAAGGTCAGATCTTATTGGCCACTCCATTAAGATATCTACACCCTTGAGTGGACATAACTAATTCACAGGATGGTTTTTTATCTGTCATGGATTTTTTTTTCTTTATGTGCTTTATATCTTGCTAAGTTAGGAATAGGAATCCTGGTCCCTAACAGATGTCAAATGGATTTTTTTAAAAGACTATTTAAACTGTATCTCCACAATTCGGCTGATCCACACGTGATTCCTTCTATATCTTTCATGGCCAAAACCATACGTGTTATCTTGAGCCTATGTGCTGTCACATCCTTTGAAGTTTCTGAGTTTATTAAAATAATTAAAAACAACATGTTTTTCTTGCTTTAAAACTTCTACTGTCTTTATTGGTGCTCCTCCTAGTTCCTTTCTGCTTCGTAATAGAGCTTTATCTCTGGTAAATCACGACTGAGACATAGTAAATACATCATTAGGTAAGCAACCTGAGCTGAAAATTGGCTATATTTTTTAAATGCTGACATACGGGATTTGGAGGTCTTACCTTACCTGACAGATGGTGAAAGAAAATTAAAGAAAATGGTCACAGCGGATCCCTTCCTCCACACTTCAGTGCTTTGTTAAATAAGAATAAGCCTATTTAATTAATATTGATTTAACACTGACTGTCCTTGAGACATATTACCCTTTGACATATTTTTACCTTCAAAACTGCCAAAATTGCAAAATGTATAATAACAAAATGTAAATCCATTCCTAAGCTCAGGGTTATTGTGGGTTGTTATCACCAATTCTCAGCCACTCTAGGAAGAAGCCACGTGTTTTTGCAGGTGGCAATGTCTTTATTTATGACCTCCAGTGATTAGCTAGCTTTGCCAGAGATTTCTGAGAATGGCCTAGGTCATCCAAGTATGGGACTTTAGGGAAGAATAAAAGATTCTGACTATTTTCCTTATGATTCCAGCATTTGTGAGAGCATTAAAGCCTTACTTTGATATAAATATTAGCTGGTTATTTCTTTGTAAGTCTAATAATAACCCAAAGGAGGCATTTGTTTATCAGCTGAAGAAAGATTACAAGTTTGTTATTCTTGACACTTTTTATCTGGTAATTTGAATCATACATAAGTAACCAGCGACCGTTTGCTTTCTTCTGTGTTTCAGAGGTCTTGGGTCATAGTCTTTTGTAAGAAAACTTCATCTCTCTTCGTGGGATGAGTGTACATTATTAGATTCAGTAAGCAATCTGAAATTCACACTACATTTTCAGTCTCAGAATAGTAGACTATTAGACTACAGCAGACTATAAGCAGAGTGACTCTATGTAGAATGAGGGTCACTCTGCCTATAACTTATTACTACATAATTTCCACACATAATTTATATACATATAAGAGTGATATAGTTGCAATATCATAAAACATAAATTATACCCGAGCACCTAAAATAACCAATACTCTTTGCTGTGCCCTGGTGCAGATCACAGCATTTTTCCTGGTTCTGACCCCATTTGAGTGAAAGACAAACAAGGAGGCCAAATGTCTGTTGAACTTTCCACACTTACTGAAGAAGTAGTCATACAGCACTTATTTCAGCCCTCACCACCCTAGAAGTCATTACCCCTGGAAGTCCTCTGCCTAGATCTAGGTATAACACTTGCAGTATGTTTCTAGAACAGCATGATCAGAGGGGAAAACTGTCCCATTATGGGGCAATGTAGAGCTAAAAGTTAGAGACCTAGAAGTGAGAAATCTCACTTATACTCCCTTTGAATTTTCTCCCAGTTTTCTTTCTCATAATAATTAGCTAGATTTGTAGGCAGTAAGACAGGAAACAGAGAAAATCCTGGGGCCAGAGCAAGCCATGTGTTTGTCTAGTTTAAAGGAAGACATGTGATCATTCCAACCTGGTATGATATCCGTGGCAGAACCTAGGCTAAACAGTTGAGCATGAAAAGGATTAAGACAAAATCAATTGACAGAATGATTCTGAGTCAATGTGTAGAAAGTCGGGGCTGGTAAAAATCAAAAGGGCATCTCTGGGACAAACTTTGCCAGCAGCATGAGGGACAGTCCGCCTAATTATTATGGCTGTGAGAAAGGTTTTGAAGAAATTGCTGGTTATTTTTCCTAACGGCATAGTTTTGCCCTCCTTCTCTGCTTTGTTTCTAGGGTAAGCTATGGCTCTTTTCTCTGGATCATGAACCTCTTCTCCCTCTAATCTTAACATCCATCCATGCAACTCATTTTTACTTGCTTTGAAGTAAACTGTAACAAAGAGTGGGTGTTGTCCTGTGCTGAGGACAGAGAAGTAGTGTCAGATGTACCTCTGGAAACCAGTAGATTAGCAGTTGGAGGAGTAATATAATTGTCCCTGGCAATTCCCACTTTCCATTCCAATCTCTGTGACAACCTGTTAGTTAGCACCATACTCTAGAAACACAGAACTTAGGCAGTCACACTTCAGAAGATACTTCTACCAACTCCAAAAATCACAAGAAAGGTTTTAATGAAGTCTCTCATACAGATCTTAATATCATCTTCAATCGTAAATGAGTGGTTGTGATAATTTTCTACATAGGCACCTTCCAAGATTCCCTTGGGCAATGCCCCATTACAGGTCTAAAGCTTTCTAACTCTCATCATATATTTTTTCAAAAGAAGAAAAAATTAATAGAAAAATTAATAGAAACTAATAATTTCTAGATATTAATTTCTAGAATTAGAAAAAATTTAAAAATATTAAGATAAAAATAATAAGCTGTGATTGTTAATTATTATCCTCAAGTAAATCCCATCAAGATATATGTGCTTCTCTTTCCCCAAAGAGAAAATTATCCCTTTTCAACAATATTTCTGGAAATATAAAATGTAATATTTGCAAAATTCATGCAAGACATGTCTGTTTATAAGCTGTGCCAACTCCTTGTTTAACAGTTCTTTGAATGAACAGAAAGAAGGTGCTGCACCTTGAATCTGCCTTAAATGAGTCCTGGAGTTTTGATCACACATCACTGTTGCTAAGCATTTTAGCTCCAGAGGAAACCATTTAGAGAACTGGCAAACACCCCATCTTTGTAGCAAATTATTAGTTAACATCAAAGTTTTTATGCTGATTCTTTCTAAAAGGTAAATATTTGAAACCAAAGAATCTATAAACAGAGGAGAACAGACACCAAGGTTGTAATATCAGAACTGTTCGTAATATTGGTTGGACTGGAGAACACAGAGGCAATTATGTTAGACTTAACTAGACATTAGTCTCTTTTTATCTTAAGACTTCTGCCTCATTATACATTGTAGAAAAATAAAAATTAGATAAAGGCTAAAAACTAGAGCCATCCAGCCAGGCTCAGTGGCTCACACCTGTAATCCTGGCACTTTGGGAGGTTGAGGTGGGCAGATCATGAGGTCAGGAGTTTGAGACCAGCCTGGCCAATATGGTGAAACCCCGTCTGTACTAAAGATACAAAAATTAGCCAAGTGTGGTGGTGCGTGCCTACAGTCCCAGCTCCTCAAGAGGCTGAGGCAGAAGAATCGCTTGAACCTGAGAGGAAAAGGTTGCAGTGAGCTGAGATCGTGCCACTGCACTCCAGCCTGGGCAACAGAGCAAGGCTCCATCTCAAAAAAACAAAAAACAAAAAACAAAACACACACACACACACTAGACTAGAGCATTCCATGATTTGGTAAATATGTAAGATAGACCAGACCATGAAAGAATCACGGGCTTGGAGCTCTGGAAACTAAAGGTGGGCCTCAAAGTGTCTTAGCCTTTTGAGACTTTCTATATAAAAATGGTTATAATTTTCCCTTATGTAACAAGAAATAATGGTCCATTAATAGACACACACCCATCCATGAACAATGCTCAGAAGAGCTCAAGCAACTCCTGAGCATTTCATTAAGCCATCCCCGTGTTCAGATTGATTTACGGGCCTCCAGTCCATCGTTTCCTCACCATTAGCTGTCATTAGACCATTATGACTCCCTGCAGTCCCTCAGCTTCCTGCTTCCAGGAGGGAGACACAACTGCGCCCAGCTGTGCCGAGCTGGCTATCACTACCACTAATTTTCTGCCAGAACCTGTGAGTAATGTCACATTTCATGCTGTTCCAATAAAAACACTTGCTCCTTGGCAGGGCTAGGAAAGAGCTTGATGAAGAAACTATAAAAAGTCCCTGAAGGGGCGAAAGGTGACAGAGCGACCTCATCAGGAGAAAAACAGAGTACCTCTTAGGCTGATACAGCAGATCAGAACAAGGAAGAGAGAATGAGGCAATCAGGTCAGAATGCAAAGACTTCCTGATATTTATTTATTTACTCAACAATATTTTTGAGCACCTACAAAGTGCCAGACAGTGCGCAAACAGAATTGTCATGACTGTTGGATACAATCTCTTGGAGCCAGAAGGCTTGGGATCTGCTTCATGTTTCCACTTAACCGAGCTGTGAAACCCAATAAAAACTGCTTAACTTTGTGAGGATCCCACCTTCTGATCTATATAATAGTAGCCATTATATAATAGATCTATATCATAATAATCTATATAATAGATATCTGCGTAATGTACTCTAGATAATAATCATCCATGTCTCAACTTATTGATAGAAAATTATGGAGCATGTTATTGTAATAGGAAGCATTTAGAAAAACCTGAAACTGCATGTAAATATATATATGACATATTTGGCATATATATGTTTTTATATTACATTTATATGACACACATACATATATGTGTATGTGTGTATATGGATTAGAAGCATTTAGAAAAAGAGAAAAACATATATGATTATATATGTGGCTTACACATATGTTTTTATATATTCATGTAACACACATAGGTGTGTTAGAGGTGTGTGTGTGTGTGTGTGTATTTAGACAGAGTGTGTGTATTAAAGAGCTCTTGGGGAGAACATTCTCCTACATAATTTATCCACTGCAGTGAACAGGCAGAAAGGCAGGTTCTCATAGCATCCAGCTAACAAGTGTAATCTCCACATTGCCACCTACCTGTGAATCAAACACAAAGCTTGACTGGATACTAGGAGTACCCATTCTGAAGAGCATTAAGTTCTGCATCATGCATCATGTTCAATTGATACTGAAACATCAAGAACATGCCTGAAGCATAGACTCCAGGAGAAGTCACTGCCAATCAACAGAAGTTTCTGGGATCATTCCATTTGTTTCTCTTTATTTACAGTATCTGTGAAAATTTGGACATATTAACAGAGACACAATGTCTCTAATGCTAGTGTTGTTGCTAAAGTAACATTCCCCTATCTGCATTGGCTTCCAATCTGTTATTACAGCTGCTTTGAGGCGTGTAACTCAGTTTACATGAAAACTATAGGAACCAACTCAGAAACATTAATTAAAATAAACATAGGATTTATTTAGCATACTCCACACGTTTCTCAACACCTCCTTCCAGACTCCATTAGTTGTGTCATGAAATGGAGATGGGATAATTAGAACCCTAATCCCATGTAACTCAGATGAACACTGATATGGTTTGGCTGTGTCCTCACCCAAATCTCATCTTGAATTGTAACTTCCACAATTCCAACATGTCATGGGAGTAACCCAGTGGGAGATGATTGAATTGTGGGGGTGGGTCTTTCCTGCACTGTTCTCATGACAGTGAATGAATCTCATGAGATCTGATAGTTTTAACAAGGGGAGTTTCCCTGCACAAGCTCTCTCTCTCTTTGCTTGCTGCCACCCATGTAAGATGTGACTTGCTCCTCCCTGCCTTCTGCCATGATTGTGACACCTCCCCAGCCATGTAGAACTGCAAGTCCAATAAACATCTTTCTTTTGTAAATTACCAAATCTCAGGTATGTCTTTATCAGCAGCATGAAAATAGCTAGTACAAACACCATACTAGATTCATACAGTAATCTACCCTTTCCACCTAGAATGTATACTAAACAATGCCCTCTAGCCATCGTCCAGGGCTCTGGTTCCAGGCACATGTCTGTTTTCCCACCATGGTTCTAGGACCCCATGGCCTTCATGACCCTTTTAGTTCATTACATGACCAAGAGTCTGTCTAAGCAGCTTGCCCAATGCTCCCTTCCCCTGAATCCTACCTTGAGAGCTTCTTGACATTAAGTTGTGGGTGTATGTTGAGAAAGAGGCATCCAGAGGTTCATGATTTAGTGCAACTAAAGCTAATAAAAAGTAAATACAGAAACATTTGCTGAATGAGTAGATCCAAATATTAAGAGAAGAGAAGTAAGATCTCCTCTGCTATACCCCAGTCACCGTTCTGCCACGGCCCTTCTGTGGGCTCAGGAACTTTATTCTGCTTCTAAGACATGTCAGAACATTTTCTCTTAAGAATGAAGTACGGAAGAGATGGAATTCTGAGCTTCCCTTCAGAATTTGCTACTAATATTGCCTATGCACCACTACCTCACCTCACTGAGAGACATCTGGTTTGTTTCCAGTCTTTTGGCTGTTACAAATAAAGATACTATAAACCCATGTATAAGTTTTGTGGAAACAGATGATTTCATCTCTCTGAAAGAAAAATCTACAAATATGATTGCTGAGTCATATGGGGGTTGCTTGCTTAGTTTAGATTTTTACATAACTTTTTCATTTTATCCTAGCGTGCCTGCATTACACTCTTGCAAGCAATGTTTAAATGACATGGTTTCTCTGTATCTCCACCAGAATTTGATGTCGTAACTACTTTTATTTATTTTACCCATTCTGATAGGTACATAACAATATGTACCCATTAAAATAACTCAGTATGGTTTTAATGTTCATTTTTTAGTGACTAATAAAGTTAAACATCTTTTCATGTGCTTATTTGCTATCTGTTTCTCCTCTTCAACAAAATGTCTGTTCGTGCCTTTTCTCCATTTCCTAATTGAGTTTTATTTTCTGTTGACATTTGATTCTTCTTTATGTATTCTAGACACTAGTCTTTTCAGAGATATGTGGTTTCCAAATAATTTCTCCCAGAGTTTAGCTTGTCTTTTCATCCTCCTCACAGGGTCTTTTGCAGAACAAAGATCAGTAATTTTAAAGAAATCCAATTTATTTTTCTTATTTATTGATTATACTTTTGCTGTCAATTCTAAGACTTCTTTGCTTAGCCCTAGAACCTAAAGACAATCTCTGTTCCTTTGTTTAAATTTTATAGTTTTACATCTTACATTTGAATACATAATAAGATTTATATTGAGTTTCTCTTTTTTGTCCTATAGTATCCAATTACTCCAACATAATTTTGTTGAAAAGGCTCTTCTAATCTATTGAATTGCTTTTGCAGCCTTGTCAAAATGTAATTGGGCCTATTTATATGGGTCTATTTTTTGTTTATCTGTGCCCTCCCATTGTCTATCTCTCTACTAAAACTACAGGTGGTAAATAGTATTGATTTTATTAATTTCAATGTCATGCATTCATTACTAGTTTATAAAAATATAACTTATTTTTGTAAGTTTACCTTGCATTCTGTGACCTAACTGAACTATTAGTTCCAGCAATTGTTTTGTAGATTCTTTGGGATTTCTTATGTAAACAATTATGTTATCTTTAAATAGAAACCATTTTGTTTTTTCGTGTTCTATCTATATGACTTGATTTATTTTTCTTTTCTTATTTCGCAATCTTGAACTTCCAGCACTCTGATGAGTAAGAATGGTGATGACAGTCTCCTCATGCTGTTCTCCATATTAGGGTGAAAGCATTCATTATGCTATTTGCTATAGGGTTTTTTGTAGACATTTGTTAATTTCACCCTATTCTTTACTTGATGATATTCTATTATAAATAATGTTGAACTGTAACAAATGTTTTTTGTGCATCAATTGATGGTATCATATGGCTTTTTATACTTAGTTTGTTGATATGTTGAATTATATTGTTTGTTTCTTTAATGTTGTTCCAGCCTTGCACTCCCAAATAAACCTCATTTAGTTATAACAAACAATTTTCATATATATTACTAACTCCTATTTCTAATATGTTCTCAAGGACGTTTGCATCTACAGTCATGAGAGATCTTAGTCTTTAGTTTTCTTCACTTGTACTGTCTTTATCTGGTTTTTATATCAGAGTAATAAGAGCTTCATTAAAGTGAGAAGTGTTCCTTCTTCTTGGAAAACATTTGCATCTTAATTTAATGTACTTTTTACTTTTATTGAGACTTTCTCTTTGCCTCATTGATTATTTAGAAGTGTGTTATTTAGTTTCCAAGTATTTAAATATATACTTGTTGTCTTTCTATTGATTTCTACGTTGATTTTGTTGTGGTTAAAGAACATACTCTGTATGATTTCAACTTTTTCTAAATTGTTGAAGTTTATTGTACTGCCTATGTTATGATCTATCCTGGTATGTGCTCTGTGGACACTTAAAAATGTGCATTCTGTTGTTGGGTGGAATATTCTATGAACACTCCTATTTCTAATGTTATTATCAAGTTTTATGATCTTCCTGATTTTCTATTTAGTTATTGTATTAATTGTTGAGAGGCAACTACTAAAATCCCAGCTTCCTATTCAGTCTTCTGTAACGGTGTTGTGGTGCTTCACTATCATGAGGGTGAAAGTCTAAACTTCCCGCTTGGCTTTGCTGGTGTATTTGAGGGTGGATTTGATTGGAATATAGTGATTACTGTTTCAGCATGTTCTGTCTTGCTAGGCTATGCCTATCTTGGTCCTTTGACTAGAGAGAGTAAGCTTTGTTTGCTCTCATTGGCACTTCTGAGTTGGTAACTTCTTCAGCTCAGAGTCTGGAATACACAAAGTGAAAAGAAAACCAGAAAACTCACCACTGTGTTATCTCCTCGGTACCAAAGTCTTTAGCCAATTTGCCTTCTTTGTCAGCCTTTCAGTCTTATGTTTGTTGTATACATAATGTCCAAATTTTTCAGCTATACTTTGTGGTTGAAATAGAGAAAAGAAAGTCTACTCCATATTTCAGAATCAAAAGTTTAAAAAGATCCTTTTAAATAAAATATAAACAACTTTACTATTTATCGAGGTATTTGTTCTAGTTTTACTTGGGTTGGAGAAGTTACGTATGCTATAGCCACAGATAAACGTCATAGTAAGTCCTCAGTATGCAGCCTGTCAGGGAAACTTGCCTTGAAGAGACTGTTCATCCTACTGAGAATGTCGGGTGGCTCCATTTAAGTTTTTTTGAAAGAGGTAAAGTTGATTGTTTTCTAATTTAAATTAGGAATTTTTGAACCCTGATTGTAGCCATCCAATCTCTTCACAAGTGCTTCTGGGTTGACTTCTATTATGTTGGCGCAATAGGTCTTGTCCCTGGAGTCAATACCTAGGCTGTGATCATCTTCCCCACTCAACTCACTCCCTCACACACACCTTCAATTGACTCTTCCTCAGCTTGCATTGCACCCATTTCCCCCCTCTGTCTTTCAATTATTTAAAAGAACAAGCTGAAGCATTTTTATCTTAGTTCCTTTGTGAACCTACTTCCATGAATCCTGACATTTTCACTGGAAACTTGTCTCAATCCCCAGTGAAATGAAAGTATCCTTGTTCTAAAGTTGTATTAAGTTTGATGTCTCCTTATCAGTCCTCTTGCTTCTTTGCTTCTGCATTTGCCTCTGATTTATCTGACTCCAAAGAACTACAAGTAAGCCACAGTTACATACATATTAACTTGGGTAACCCGGGAGCAGAAATAGCACCAAAATGAGTGACTAATTCTAGTGAGTCAATAAATAGAAAAGACAGGTAGGAAGTAGAGTGGGTGAATGTGAAAGCAGGTGGTTTAAAGAGAAAAAAAGAGGTTGCAGGTGACACTTAGAGAATTCGAGAAAGGTGACTCAATGAACAGAGGCATTGCTTCAATGCATATTAGAGGCCATTTCATTTCTAAACTAATAAATTTTCACAATTGGACTTCTTATCTTGACTTCAGCACAGACAATATTTGGAAAGGCAAATTTCAGGGGAATGTGATTTAATTGTTTATCAGATTAGACCAGTCTTCAAAATGTCATTTGCTGCTCTATCCTGCCAATTGGACCTAGTTGCATACTCTGAGGACTTTAATATCAGGACCCAGGAAGATTGGCACCTCCCAAGATCTGAAGTGGCTCAAAGGGGATTTTCTCCTTGACACTTGAACTTCATCAGTTAACCTCTCTCTGTAGTTCTCAAATACAAGCATCACATGGGGTATTTGCTTTTCTGCTTCTTGTAGCCTCTGTCTCGGGGAAAAATCAAACAAATAAACAAATAAAGGTTTGAGCTGAATTTTAACAGCATTTCCAGAGAAGTCATTCCAAGTTTATTTGATACTGGCTGTGCTTATAATATAGCCTGCTTTTTTCTTTCTCCTGCTTAGTTTCCAGGTAATCTTAGATTTAAATCAGGCTAGGGACTTAACACCCACCCCTGCTCTTCATGTATAAATCACAGCCACAAAATCCCTCATCTTCTGTTCCTCCTGCCTTGTAACAAGCTAAGAATGGGAAGTAGATGTAATCTTCAGACTCTTTCATGCTGTGACACATCAGCTGAAAATGCCATCCAGAAAAAGGTTGTGTTCTGTTCATAATAAATGTGTTACAGAAGGAAGATGACGCTAGTCTCATGTATTACCTGTGAAGTGTACCACATATTTTTTCTCTATAACCATTAGCCTTCATTTTAATGTTTCTTTTTCATGAGCTTTCCTGAGCAAAGAGAATGGGAACATTTAAAGCCAAGTTAACGCAAAATGTTGCTAGGAGCCAGTGTCTTGGAGATATTGATCAAGTCGTCACTAGCAAGCATTCTCCAGGCACCGATGCAGCAGATTTTGACCTTAGATATCGGCCAAAAAAAAAAAAAAAAAAACCATATCAGATATGGCCCCTTTCATGGGATACCTTCGAGTCCAAGAATTATAGTACTAGCATTATAATACAGAAAATTCAAGCACCTTGTATATAAATAAAAGAGGGTTCACTTAACATAGGTACAATACATTCAAGCAGCAAACATATTTTCAGTAGACTCAATAAAATCTTACAGAGCATGCAAAATAAGAGGCCACAATGATACAAAAGTAGAGGGGGATTGAGCTAAATTCTCAGATATAAGAACTGGATGAAGTTTTCATGCCTGCCTTGACCAGTTCAGGAAAAATTCGCGGAAGAGTAATTATTTCTGGATTTGCTTTTAAGCATTGCAATAACATGAAAGCTGTGTTTGGAATAAGTTGCCAACTTACAGGAGCATTAAGTAAATTCACTTATGAGCTGTCAAAGAGCTGGGCTGGATTATGGTTTAAGGGACTTGGGAAATTCAGTGAAGATCTGACTATGGATTGTAAATGTGTAGAACTCAGTGGAAATCTAGGAAATATAACTAAGGCCGGGCGCGGTGGCTCAAGCCTGTAATCCCAGCACTTTGGGAGGCCGAGACGGGCGGATCACGAGGTCAGGAGATCGAGACCATCCTGGCTAACAAGGTGAAACCCCATCTCAACTAAAAAATACAAAAAATAACTAGCCGGGCGAGGTGGCGGGCACCTGTAGTCCCAGCTACTCGGGAGGCTGAGGCAGGAGAATGGCGTAAACCCGGGAGGCGGAGCTTGCAGTGAGCTGAGATCCGGCCACTGCATCCCAGCCTGGGCGACAGAGCGAGACTCCCTCTCAAAAAAAAAAAAAAAAAAAGGAAATATAACTAAAATATTGGTGGAAAAAATCCAGGTTACTTTATCTCGCAGAATTTTTTGAAAGAGCTCACCCAACCCATGCCATTCTGAATCTCCAAATTTGGCTATTTCCAGAACTTATTATTTATGGAATAAAAGCACAAGAAGCTGCATCTCTGGTTTATAGAGTTATTCCTGATTTAAGAAGTCTGGCTAGACACGAAGACCAAAATCAGGGTCTAGAACTCCCCAAATCTAGAAAGTAAGTGTTTGGATGTGATTCACATTATTCCTAATTGGTAGAGCATCCTTTGGCAACACCATGACAAAGAGAGAAGACTTGAAGTCCGGGGACTAGATTCTAACTTCAGGTCTGTTAATTACTGGCTTTGTGCCCTTAGGCAGATCATTCTACATCCATGAGTCTCAGTATCCTAATCTGGAAAATCTAAGAATTGTTCTACATTGGCATTTTCTGAACTGTGTTCCAAAAACTGCTCAGCAGTTAGTGGTAGATTATATTCCAAGATAGCCACGACAATTCCTTCCTGAATTCCAAGGGCCTCTTTGCAGTGTGACTTTATCTGTCCTCCCTTCCACAGAGGGACATCAACTTATATACACTTTGAATCTAGCCTAGCCTTATGACTGCTTTGTTTAATATTATGTGACAGGGTGATGTTGCTCGACTTTCGCAGCTAAGCATTTAGTAGCTTAATGGTGCCTGTTGTTTGCCCTATTGAGTACAACACTGTGTTGAGCCCACCTTTTAAGAAAGGTTTTTGGTGGATGAGAAACCATGTAGAAGAGGAGTGAGGCTCCCCAGACATCAACTGCCAGACAGTCTTCCACCTTCCAGCACAGGAGAGCCACAGTATTATAAAAAAAATCATCCATCATTGTTGTTTAAAGCCGCTAAATTTGGGGGTAATCCATTATGTGGCAATTGATAAATGAAATGGTGCTCAGTAAGATATGTGATTGTATTGTCAAGTAACATTGGGTTAAGATTGCCTGAACAATGTAAAGAGATGTCTCAAACTGCAGAATTTCAGAGTTTTTAATATGCCAGTGATTAATGTAAGACTCCAAAGTGTGACAGACATTTGTATGCCGGATCTGCCAGATTTCTTTGATCACAGAATGCTGCCTTCCCTAGAAAACTGTTTAACCAGTTGTGGCTCACAACTTGGTTGTAGTAGCAACTATATATGCTGATGTCATTGAATTCCAAAGGCCCTGTCAATTCATGCATTATAGAAATCTGCAAATGGAACGGGAAGTATTTTGGCCACTATTTCTTCTTGATTATCTTGACGACAAAAAAACTCATTCCATAGTTGGCTGCTACCAAACTTCATTATTCACTTCCGCTGAAACTGTTTTTTAATCAATTAACAGAGGAAAGCAGTATTGGAATTATTAATGAGCAATTAAATAGAGATTAAGGAGCTATTAACCTGCAGCTTGGTGGTGGTAGAGACTTGCCTGTCAGCTGGCATGGGAACCTGATGGATGTAGGCCCATGAGAGGCTGTCACAATGATGAAACAAGCAAAGAGCAGGCTAATAGATTTATCTATTTCATCTTGGCAGATTGTAATAAGATATGGAATTGCCCTGCTGATCCAGGGATCTAGAGAAAGCTCCTTATAAAAAGAATGTGATTAAAATAAGCAGAACTGTCTATTTGTACTATATATATTCCATAGTCCTGCAGGAGAGTCACATGGTCAAAGTATGTGTGTGTGTGTTTGATGGTTGTGTGTGTCTGTGCGAGAGTGGGCATGGATGAGTGTATTTGCAAGTATTTTTTTTATATCTATTAAATGTGGCCACACGGTATTTATGTTTATCAGAGTACTTCTCACCTAACCTTTGCATATTTGTGTGAATGCCTGTAAATGCATCTTTGTGTATTCATGTGATCTGGTGTGTGGAGGCAAATGTACATGCACATACATGCAACTGGGACAATATGCCATTGTTATGAGCTATGATTCTCTTTGTGCCTAAAGAACAAAATACAGGGTGACAGAAATAAGTCATAGCCAGAGGGAATGGAAGGTGGCCATTAGGGCACAATAGTTTTGTAGGCCAGTATACCTGCTGAAGCTGTTCCATTCAGGGGAACCTATGCCTCATCTGGGGGCAAGTGAACTGCTTCTCTGTCATGGTGAATTCATCCTCCTTCATGGTGGGGGCAATCAGGAAGACAGTAAATGGAAATGAATCAATAAGAAAATACAAGCCTGAGAATCACCAGCAAATCCAGTCAGCCACTGACTTCCTGGCTATGACTGGTCCAATGTCTAACTGAGATCAAATGTTAAAGATTATAATAAATAAAGCTTTTATGTAGCTTAAATAAGAAGAGAAAATGCTTTGTTGTTCTCCCAACTTAATTAACATTTGTCCCAGGTAAACTATTATCCTTTTGTTTTTTGATAATCCAATTCAAACTGCTTTGGATTCTTGTCATTCAGTAATTTCTAAACTCTTGAATGCATAATGTGACTTGAAGGTCCTCAGTGTTACGTTACTTTGCAGTAGTTGTGTCAAATACTACATACACATTTTACATTAATTGTCTTATTTAATCCTTCTAACAGCGTGAATTGAGTAGTGTTATGACTATTGCACAGAGGAGGCAAGTGGGGCATGGAGAAGCTCAGGACCTGGACCATGGTCACACATCTACGCAGATTTTAGACTCACAGTGGTAGCAATTAACTACAAACCCATGCTCTCAATAACTTCACTGCACTGGTTGTCTTAGGAGGACTGCCCAAGTCTCCCTCCCATCATCTCTTGGGCTCTGCTTAGAGTCAAAACGTAGGCATTGAAAGGCTTAATTTTAACTCCCTGAGGCTCAGGAAAAATCTTCTAGCTATACCTCCTCACCCCGTTTCTCAAGAACTTTTCGAGAAAAACTATGGGTACCTAATATATCAAGAAGAGAGGGGAGTGGGGACCTTTCTGGCTTGAGTGGTTCATTCCATTCTGCTTCAAGCCCAACTTCCAGAGAAGCAGCAGGTGATACCCTGCTCCAGGAGTAATGTCTGGGAGGGTCAGGGAAAGAGTGGCTAGGAGCAGGTGACTGGTCTTTGTGACCCCAAGCAATAGTGTGTTGAGTTCCTGGCAGCTAGGAGAGGTCATGATGATGACAATGACACCATCTTAACCAAAGATAAAATGATGCTTATTTCTTATAGATCAGTAATGTCCATGATTTTCCATGGGGCAAAAGTCAACTGCTGAGCTCTGAGCAACTTGGAGCAGAAACCACCAGGTTTAATCTAAGAGCCTTAAGCAAGTTTGCTAAACATTCAAGTACTAAATAGCCTAGGATGGCTCCAAAGTGCCAGGTGGGTATAAAAAATTCATTTCTGCAGAAAGTTTGGAATCAGCCCTAGATTGTACTCTTTTCTTCAATGACAGAATGTGATGAGGTCATAAAATTAGCACAGGCTTCTAGTTCTGACTTCCCAGATGTCCTTCATAAGAAACTGACTACTTGTAATCAGATGAGAAAAGGATCTTGTTGGTTAACTTTAAAGAGAGGAAAAAAAGGTGCCAACATGTATCAAACACCTATTTCATGCCAATTACTGTGATAGGATCTTCATGCACTTTATCTTATTTGATGCCCAAACAGCCCTAGGTGGTAAACATAATCATCTCTATTTTACAGCTAAAGGTTAGAGGCATTAAGAAAACTTCCCAAGGTGTTACTGTTGGTATAAGGAAAAACTTGACACCAACAACAGTATATTATTTTTTTCCACTATGCATCTGCCTAATTCAGATCATGATGTTATTATTCAAATAATTAGTTTAAATTTTTTTTAAAAAAATCTGTCCCAAACGCATGTATGTATACTGCTTTCCTACCAAGGCAGGGCTTTGAAATGACTGGAAGATAAAAAGGTACACTTCAGAACATGCAGTTAGTCAAACAGGCAGATCCAGCAGGGTAGGAATTTTTGAGGGGAAAGTGAAACGTACATAAACAGAACTAGACTTCAGAAAACCCTTCTGTGAGGGACCTAATCTTTCTATCAATAAGACAGAACAATCTTATCTACCAATAAGATAGAACTTGCGACAGTCTTTGCCTTTGACTTCATGAAACCAAGTGGGAGCCAGGAAAGAGCTCTGCAGAAAGATCTGTGCAGCAAGCCTCTGAAGCCTGCCATTGAGTGTAGCTCTTGGACCAAGAGAATTTCTGGATTCTGGCATTATCTCTCATCAAGTATTTATAATCCTGCTTCACATGTGAGGAAATTGAGGGTTCTGAGAGATAAGTAGCATGAAACCAGTAAGCAAGCAATTGTACCCCCACCCCGTGACTTCAGCCCAGAAAGTTGTTTGAGAAGGACCTAGCAGTAGGTTCTCATTGCAATACCAAGATATGAACTGAGACATTGTGTGCAGGGCTGGCACGTGATTTGCATTGTGCAGGACACAACATAAGCATTGCCCCTGCCCTCCAGGAGCTCCTATTCTAGTGGGAAAGACAGAGCAAAAAGTCAATAGACAGAAGGGGTATCATAAAATTTTATTGCAGAGATTTATAAGCATGAAAGACAGTAAGTTTATATTCTCCTGGGAGGCATAAAAGAAAGTTTTATGGTGAAAGCTGGTCTCTGAAGGAAGGGCAATTTCAAGAAACGGCAATATATAGGACCTTTCAAGCAGTGAGAACAATGTGAACAACAACAAGGGAGGGGGGGTGAAGCTTGAAGGACACATTGAGAGACAAGTGAGTATTTGGGAGTCACTGCAGCAGAGGAGAAAGAGTAGAAAAGAGCTGAGGCTAGAAAAATAGATTTGAATTTGAAAGCAACAGTAACTGATAATAGAGAGGCCTACATTCCAAGATAGTCTTGGAGTGTAATCTTTGCTTGGGACTGGATTCTTTGCATACTAGGGAGCCCCAGAAGATCTTTGAAAAGAAGCTTCAGAAGCCTTCTCTGCTGTCCACTTTTGTCTCTACTTAGAGAGTCAAAGTGGGCAGAGAACTAGAGCCTGAGAGTTCAGGCAGAAGTGTGTTCACTTCACTTGAGGATGAGCATGATGGGTCTGTAAGTTAACAAAGTGCTCTCTGTCTCAATTTATTTATCTGTAAAACAGGGACAAAATTGTAACTCCTTCAGAGCACCGTTGGGAAGATTAAATGATATCAAGACTGTGAAACTGCTGGTCTGAGCATTGTGGCACTTAAACACTGCTATCCTCAGATAATGAGGAATAGAACAGAGAGTGGCACTGTTTGGGGATGGAATCAGGTTTGGGTGAGGGTAGAAAATATGATGACCACTTTTCTCTCCTTAGGGTTGATCTCCTTGCAAAATATTTAGCTTCCAGGCTCTGAGCCATGAACCAATTTCAAGACTCTGTTGTCCAAGGTGGAGAGTAGCACATGGCTGTTCAGTGAACTGCCCAGCCCTGGATGGAGGATGATGACATCTTTCCCAACAGATTTTCACCCTTCCCTGTGTTCTGGAGTGAAAAAACTGCAAGAAGTGAGGATGGGAGCCATGTTCCCAAACATACATGTCAATAATTCAGGCTGTGTCAGATACCTTTCCTATGTGCTCCTACAAGATCCTGTACTTGCCTCACCAGAAGACTTGTGTTGCTCAATAGATACTTATAATGCAAATTCCTGTGAGACTATGATCTCCATAAGGGCAAGGACTATGTTTTTTTTTTTCTGTGTTGCATCACCTAAGAGAGATCCTGGCACATAGGAGAGGCTGGATGAGCCCTTGCAGAAATGCATGCATGACTGAACCAAAAGCAAAGGATCAAAGGTATTCCACAAGCAGGGGACTCAAAAACAGATGGAGGACAGGTACAATGCCTAATATATTCCCTTGAGGTTAGGGTTTAGAAAAGACATGTTCTCTCAATGTTTTCTGCACTAGGAAATTCTGAGGCCTCCTTCTTGTCCTGCTACGATGCTTTGAGAGTGATATGGTTTGGACGTTTTGTCCCCTCCAAACCTCAAGCTGAAAGGTGGCCTCCACTGTTGGAAGCAGGCCTAGTAGGACGTGTTTGAGTCATGAAGGCGGATCCCTCATGAATGTCTTGGCACTGTCCTTCAGATAACAAGAACAAGTTCTCACTCTATGAGTTCACATGAGACCTGGTTGTTTAAAAGAGCCTGGCATCGCCTCCTCTCCCTCTCTCTTGCTCTCTCTCATTCCACATGACACATTGGCTCCCCTTCACCTTCTGCCATGACTGTAAGGTTCCTGGGGCCCTCACCAGAAGCAGATGCCAGCACTATGCTTCACGTACAGCCTGCAGAACTATGAACCAATTAAACCTCTTTTTAAAATAAACTACCCAGTCCCAAAGTATTCCTTTATAGCAATGCAAATGGACAAACCTGAGGGCAACATTGATCTTGTCCCCACTAACTGCAGCTCCAGCTCCGACCCCGCTTCTCAATTTGTGTGACCATCACAAGATATCTTAACCTCAGTCTCATTCCTGCAAAATGCAGCTGTGTTCCTGCACCTGGCCCCATGGCCCTTGTGGAGAAAGATTATCTCCTGGTGTGCTGGATGAAGGTAGGGACAGACAACAAATCGGACTGAGAGGAAAGCACACATTGTATTCTTCCTGCATCTGCCTGAGTTAATTTTTAATAAGACAAACAATGAATGTTTGAGCTTCCTTCCTAAAATATTTTGACTAGCAGTTTCATGAGTGGGAAGGTTTTAACCAGGCTGTCTCCAAAATAGTGAGTAAGAAAAACAAAGTGAGACATGCTAATTTCGAAGAAAATTAAATTACGACATAGCTGACATCAAGCAATTTGGTAAAATATTAAAGTGTGAGAAATTAAGAAGAAACAGCTTCTAAGACTTGTCCTGCTGGGATCCAACCTTACCACCTAAGATTTGGCCTCATTTAACAACCTGGAGTATTATTGTATCATGCAGCATAAACACTGTTTCATCAATACCTTTTCAAACTGAGGCCAAACAGCCCCAAAGCCAAAAGGCCCTGGACGCGCTGGGTCTCAAGACTACTCACCCAGATGACCTTCTCTGAATTTCTTTATCCCACAATGTCCTCATATCCATCAAGTCCTCTGTCTATTTTCCCATGTTCATTTCAGTCTTTTTCTTTTGCCTCATTGAACAAAGTACAAGACATAAACGTTTCTTTACCCCAAGTCTGGAGCTTAGAGACTCTGGGTTCTGACTGCTGAAGGGAACAGTCTGTTTTTGATGTTTGTGTCTTCTCTCTTCAAGTTTGAAAGGCCATGCACACTTTTGCAGAGTGCTGCATGTGGCTAAATGCATTCCAAGCTCTTCCTAAGCAAAGCAAGACACTGTCTTTTAAAGTTCTTTTGTTCTATATTTGAAGGTTTCAGTATATATGCAAAGAGGTTGATCTTACAATCAACCTTCTGTCCCAAACTTTTCTATGAGAATTGAAGTGTTAAAATGCAAACTCTTGGGACAGTATATATGGTTACACTGCCCAGTTGTAAGTTCCCCAGTCCCCAAGAAATCTCAGGTGTTTCCATGAACTCTCTGGGAACCCTGACACCTGGAGGACACACTCAGGCCAGTATACTGAAAAACAACAGATGTGTGGCCCAGTCACCCCTGTCATTCTTCTCAATTGACAGCTAATGCCAGAAAGGAGAGCAAAGCTACCCAAGACCAGCCAGACCTTTACCACCTACCAGCTGGAGTACAGCACTTGAAACACCTAGGCAAACCCAGAAAGCGTTAGCAGTGTCCAGCACAAATCAACAGAACTTCCTGTTGAATAAACTTGTGATCCATAATAAACACCTGCTGTTTTAGACCACTAAGTGCTGGGGTTGTTTATCATGCAGGAACAGATAACCAGCAGGCTAAAATACGCAGCTATCTTTTCTGTTCTTTTCTCTTGCTTCTTTGTCTGCCTCAAACGTTGTTTTTTAAATCCATGAATGTCTCTACTCCAGCCCAGCAGAGTCTGAGAAAGGGGTTCAGCAGGTTCAGAGGGAACAGCTTTGCTTTCCCTCTGAATGGTAGCTTCACACAGATTTTTTTTGGGGGGGTCACTTTTTCTGTCTCCACCTACTTGTTGAAATTGTCATAAAGACCCACAATCCCCTTCTCAGTTTTCCGGATAAACATGCAATCATTTCTAATGGTCTTTTTCTATCTATTATCTTAACTTCAGGAAATGTAGTAGTTAGGAAGAATAATGAGAAAGACTTCTTGGAAGATGTAAAAAAGGCGCCTACATTCTGAGAATTGGCTAGATTTAGTTAGGTATTGAGAAGAAATTTCCTGTCCAGGGGAGGGATAATCAAGCCAGAGAAGGCATTGATTGATTTATCCATCAAATATAACTGAGCAGTTGCCTCAGGTCCAGATCCACTCTAAAAAATGCAGGTAAATGAGTAAACAAAACAGATAAAGTTTCTGCAGAGGGAACAGGAAATGAGTGAAAAGGTAAATGAAATAGTGTCAGATGATGAACAGAGCTATGGGGAAAAATAAAATACGGATTTCTTGGAGCTGGGGAGTAGGTTATAATTTTAAATAGTAGGGTCAGGGAAGTTGACATTTTATCTGCGTTCTAAAGGAGGTGATATCATAAGTCTTGCAAATGTACATGGAAATAGGCTTCTAGGTAGAGGGAACAGCAAGTACACAGGCTACTTGGAATGAACATGTCTGAGGTTTCCAGGGAAAACTGAGGAGGCAGTATAACTGGAGTGAGTTGATGGTGGAGGGGTCAGTAGGAGAAGACATCAGAGAAGAAATAAAAGGGGGCTTTGAACAAAGGATAGCATGATCTGGGCTACATTCCAGAAGAATGAACTGGCTGCTGTGTTGACCATAGACTATTGGGGAGCAATGGTGGAAGTGGGAAACCTATCAGGAGATCATTAACATGATCTGACAGGTTATAGTGGCTTGTGCTGTCATGGTGGCTTTGGAGGTGGTTTGGAGTACAGCACTTGAAACTAAGGGAAATTTTGGAGGTAATACTGAAAGAGTTTGCTGATTGATTGGATATGCTTTGTGAGATAAAGAGAGGAGTGAGGATGAATCTATTGTTTCTTAACTTGCCACTTATAAGGAGGGACAATCGGGTTTCAGCGAGATAAGTAGTTTGGTTTGGGACAGGAAAGCATGATTCCAGTGACATTGTCTGGATATCACAGTTTAGTCAATTTGCTTTGAAAAGATGCAATAGGTATATAGGCCTCTCATGTAGGCATGCGAGTGGTGGGACATAAGGTGAGGGGGTTTGGGGAAAAATAATGAAAGTTTCTCAATGTTTTAAACACCAAAGAGAAGAGTTTGAACACTTATCTGACTGTGGAGATGGAGTCATAGAGGGCAAGTAAAATTCTCAGAAACTGGTTATCCACTAGTGGCCCTTGGAGTGTGGTTATGAAGGAAGAAGTTTCCAGAAATCAGGGGCTACCCATGCAGAGGTTGGTAACAGGTAGGCAGGGAATGTAAATGAGTGAAGCAGGATATAAGAAAAGCAAAAGCGAAAGCACTCTGGTAAATGCAACTGACACTCAGTCTCAGTAACAGGGGAACAATTTAGGGGCTGATGGGGCTGTGCCCAAAGGAAGTCCATTCCCCATCCATAGGGGAATTCGCTACTTACCTCCCAGGTAATGCAGCCACGTGTAAAGGCAGTCTCTGCATTATCATCAGATTTTTTAAAACAGAAGCTAGAAATCTAGATTTTTATATAAATGATGTAGATTTGTATACATTGCAAGTAATTTATTTACACACCTACTTTCTCTCTTTCTTTCTCTCTCTCTTTCTCTTTCTCTCTCTCTCCTCTCTCTCCCTCTCTGCCAAACAAAATGTCACTCTAGGAAGCTGAGGCCCATGGCCTACTAGTTGAAACCTCTCATACAGAGGGTGTGCATTCCTTGTTCTCCAGGAGATCTGGATTTAGACTTCCTCCAGTCCTGGGGCCAGATTCTCAGGCTCCCTAAGTGCATCCTGCTTTCTTTTGCCTTGCCTTTCCCATCAACCACCTTCAGAGGACTGGTTCAGGGTCCTTGCAACTCTGAAAGGGTGATACAGTCCAAATTCTGATGAGATCATCAGCTCCTTCTTCTCCTGCCTTGAGGGTTCACACTTGTAGCAAGGGTGGTGTTCCCCCTATACCCTCAGTATACACCAGTGTTCTGTTCCACAAGCACTGCTGTATTCTGTTGCAAAGCTTTCTCTGCATGCAAAAGAGTTCTGGGGAATCTGAACCCCTAGGAAAAATCATGTGCCAATAACAAATGGAATTCGGTAGATACCTACTGTAGCTCCCTGTTTTCTTCAGTGGGACAACTTTGAGGCATGTTTCACGCTGTGCCCCAGAGATCCCCAGCCAGACAGACCCGGTTGCCTACAGATGCAACCTGCTCATTAACACAGCCTGTATTGACTTCGTTCTTTATCTATTTCCTCACTTGCGTACCAGAGAATTCTGGGATAACTACTTGCATTCAAGTCACCATCTTGGGGTCTGCTGCGGCAAAGCTTTATACATCTCCTTCCTACCGAGTGGCCAGAGCAAGAGTGTTATTAGGATGAGTACCGACATTTGCAGCCCCTCTGCTGGGGCTGGATTCTTAAGCATGCAGGGACTTTGTGACAAGCAGGCTGATTTTTGCCCTTTCCAAGCCTGGTTTTATTGACAAATGCATAAAACTCAGCTTGAAACAAAATGTTTTTAGCTCTGTCATAAACAAGCTAATCCACTGACAAAGCACTCACTCTGCTTTCTCTTCCCTCAATCCTGGCACAATTTATTCAGGATCCTTGGTTGACCTTTTAATTGTATTTCAGTGGAGGATGGACAGAAAAAACAAAAAGTCTCACATCTGCATCCGTACAAGTAAACAGCTATAGCCTAGGACAAAGCCTGTGACCAAAGAAGGGGCAGGATGCTGGACCAGCTACCTGGACAAGCCAGGGAACTACAAAGCCCTGCACACCCCCTGCCTCTCTTGCCCACCTCCCCCAACAACCCCCGCCCCCCACATCATGGAGCTTTTAGGGGATTTCGTTAGCTGGGCTAATTGAGGGCTACTTGCACCTTGTTCATTCTACTTAGGAAGAAAGAGAAGGAAATACAGAGAAATAACACCTTAGACAAGGACTAGACTCAGACTAGACCCTTGTCCTGATTTCTGGGGCACTGGGAGTGGCTTCCCCAAAGGGCTGCACTCTCCTTCAGTCCTGCCTTGCCCAGTTACTCTTTCTCTGTGTGCTCTAATGCTGAATTTTGTCTCAATAATGTAGCAGGTACAGTCATTAGTTTAGCAAGCTAGACTATAAACATTGTGAGAGCAAAGATCATGTGTGTCTTATTCTCTGTTGTGTCCTCAGTGCTTCGTTCAGAGTCTGCAAAATAGTAAGCATTTAATCAATATGTACTGAATCAATCAATAAATCAACCCTCTATGCATCCTAGGGAAATAAAACGTTGCTATATAAAAAGAAAATACATATTTTATAGTAGCAAAACAAACTAGTGCTGTTAATCCTTAATAAATTTAAACAAGGTGGGCACGGTGGCTCACGCCTGTAATATCAACACTTTGGGAGGCTGAGGCGGGTGGATCACCTGAGGTCAGGAGTTCGAGACCAGCCTGGCTAACATGGTGAAACCCCATTTCTACTAAAAATTAGCTGGGTGTGGTGGTGTGTGCCTGTAATCCCAGCTACTTGGGAGGCTGAGGCAGGAGAATTGCTTGAACCCAGAAACTGGAGGTTGCAGTGAGCCGAGATCACGCCATTGCACTCCAGGCTGGGCAACAAGAGCGAAACTCCATCTCAATAAATAAATGAATAAATAAATAAATAAATAACAAAATAAAAATATATAAATGTAAACAAACACACACCCAGGCACTCACACACACATACACAACACACGCGCACTTTGGTTCTGGATGTGAGAAATACAGCAATGTTCCATACTGAAGGAAGGCTCAGTGAGTATTCTCAGTCAGTCAGGGATATTATTGCTTCGCATGCTTCTTTTCAGCCTATTTTCAACAGTTATAAGCAAGTTCCCAGCATTTTTAGACCATGCTAGAACCATTTTTCCTGTTTGCTAAATTGTTAAGCCATGTTTGCCTCTGATTACCTAGCTCAGTGATTACTCAAACTCTCTCTCACTCAGTTTTCTCACCTGTGAAAGTAGTTTTAATAGTAACACCCACTTTAAAAGGTTTTAGGGGGGATTAAATGAATTATTTCAGGATAAATACATAGAACAGTATCCGGCACATGGCAAACTCTTTAACAAAACTCTTAGCTATTGCAGCTACCTGACTTCTGAGCAGTGGCAGAATGAACAAGATGACGTGAATTTTTCTCTGCTCGAAATCCCATTGAATTATTCTTTAAACCCTCTGAAAATGTCATTTCTCTGCGATAGGTGTGACTAAAACTGATGACAATAACTTTACACATTTCAGGTCTACAGTTCTTCACACCAGAAGAACTACATTTATAAGCATCTCTCCTCCACTCACTAGCCCACCTCCATTCTATCCGCTGTCACCTCAGTAGTGCTTGTTTCAGAAATAAACTCTCAGCCTGGAACAGTGGCACACGTCTTTAGTTCCAGCTATGCCAGAGGATTTCATGAAGCCAGGAGTTCAAGGGTGTGATGCGCTATGATCAAGCAAGTGAATAACCACTGCACCCCAGCCTGGGCAAAATAGTGAGGCTGGGGAAGGGAAGGGGAAGGGGAAGCGAAGGAAAGGAAGGAAAGGGAAAAGGAAGGGAGGGAAAGGAAGGGAAGAGGGAAGGGAAGGGGGAGGGGAAGAAAAGGTGGGGGGAGAGAGAGAAAAAGAAAGAAAAAAGAGAGAGAGAAAAGAAGAGAAAAGAAAAGAAAAAAGAAAAAAAAAAGAAAAGAAAAGAGCTCTCTATGAGTAAGACTAAAGGAAAAGCCAATCCTTGCAGTCAACTTCCACTGCAGTTCCACCGTGCATCTGGCTGACAGAAGAAGTGCATAGTCCGTCGACCCACCTCTCATTCCACATGTTGTTGGGAGAAAGCTGCTCAGAGCATATCCTTTCAGACAATCTCCCTAGAGTCTCAGAAGTTTCTTGGAGGGCAGCCTCCTATCCTTAGACTGAGAGGGCATCCATCTGATAACAAAGAGGTATGGGGACAAAAAGATGCAGGTAAAGATGCCTGACTCTCAAGAGAAATCCCTCATCTCAACCCTTCAGCCTCTGTGGAACCGGTTGTATTCAGGACTGCTGAGAAGTAAAATCTTCAGTTTGTCTTCTGTCTTTTTCCAACCACAGAAAGTGAAATAACACTCAGCAGGCCAGGAGGCTCAACCCAAATCAAAGGAGTCCACTCTGCCACTAAAATTGAAAACATATACATTGGTTCTGGCTTTTGGAAACATAGGTGAATGGAAAATAAAGATATGGAATGAAGGACTTTCTAACTCTGTGATTAGCCTTCTGTGATCTTCAGATTATCTGATGAGCTCTGCTCGAATTCAGTCTTGAAAGAAGCTTTACTGATAGCCCATGACAATCCATTTTTGTTAAAAAGCAATCCTGTCTGTGTCTTGTTCCATGAAATATGAGTGTTACTGATACAGTGCTTTAAAAGAGAAAAAGAAAATGAAAAACAGAGACGCACAGAGAGACACAGAGAAACTTGACTAGATTTCTTTGTCGCCCGGGCTGGTTTTTTGTATTTTTTAGTGGAGACGGGGTTTCACCATGTTAGCCAGGATGGTCTCGATCTCCTGACTTCGTGATCCGACCGTCTCGGCCTCCCAAAGTGCTGCGATTACAGGCTTGAGCCACCGCGCCCGGCACTTGACTAGATTTCTTAGCAAGGCAACTTGCCAAACTAAACACAGAATTAGCTATTTGTGAATTCATACACTTAAAATTTAAGTATAAACTTACAAAATAAAACAAAACTTATGAAAACAAATTCCAGGGAAAAGTCTTGGCCTTATCCTTCAGGACTGATAGTTAAGAGGACCTGAGAACCTTGCTGCCCATGGCATGGTTTCAGTTGGGGAAAAAAGGGGGGGGGGCTATAATGCACAAATTCTCGTTGATAGCTCTGTATTAGTTTCCTAGGGGTTGCCAGAACAAAGCACCACAGACTGGTGGCCTAAACAACAGAAGGGTATTGTCTCACAGTTCGGGAAGCTGGAAGTGCAAAGTCAACGTGTCAGCAGGATTGGTTCCTTTTGGGACCTGTGAGAGAGAATTTGTTCAGTGTGTCTCTTCTGGCTTCTGGTGGCCTCAGGTGTTCTTTGGCTTGTAGATGTTGTTCTCTGTGTCTTCATACCATCTTTACCCTGTACATGTCTGGCTCTGTTTCCAACTTTCCCCTTTTTATGAGGACACCAGTCATATTGGATTATAGTCCACCCTAATTACTTCATCATAATTTCATCATCTGCAAAGAGCCTGTTTCCAAATGTGATGGTTAATACTGAGTGTCTACTTAATTGGACTGAAGGATGCAAAGTATTGTTCCTGGGTGTGTCTGTGAGGGTGTTGCCAAAGGAGATTGACATTTGAGTCAGTGGACTGGGAGAGGCAGACCTACTCTCAATCTGGGTGGGTACCATCTAATCAGCAGCCAGCCAGCTAGGATAAAAGCAGGCAGAGGAACATGGAAGGGCTAGACTTACTGAGTCTTTTGGCCTCCATCTTTCTCTGGTTCTGGATGCTCCCTGCCCTCGAACATCAGACTCCAGGTTCTTCAGCTTTTTGACTCTTGAACTTACACCAGTGATTTTCCAGGGGCTCTCAGGCCTTTGGCTACAGACTGAAGGCTGCACTGTCGGCTTCCCTACTTTTGAGGTTTTGGGACTCACATTGGCTTCCTCACTCCTCAGCTTGCAGATGGCCTATTGAGGGACTTCACCTTGTGATCATGTGAGTCAATATTCCTTAATAAACTCCACTTTCTATATACATATATCCTAATAGTCCTGTTCCTCTAGAGAACCCTGACTAATATACCAGATAAAGTCACATTCACAAGTACTAGAGGTTAGGATGTCAACATCTTTTTGGCGGACACAATTCAACCCATAACAAACTGAAGGCCTTCTTCCTACTCTTCAAACTAAACAATGTCCACAAGTGAGTAGTGTCTAAGACGACACTCTTATCTTTTTCTCTTTTTTTTTTTTTTTTTTTTTTTTTTTTTTTGAGATGGAGTCTTGCTCTGTCGCCAGGCTGGAGTACAGTGGTATGTGTGTTGATCTCGGCTTACTGCAACCTCCGTCTCCCAGGTTCAAGCAATTCCCCTGCCTCAGCCTCCCAAGTAGCTGGGACTACAGGCACGCACTACCACACCGGGCTAATTTTTTTGTATTTTAGTGCAGATGGAGTTTCACTATGTTGGCCAGGAGGGTCTTGATCTCCTGACCTCAGGTGATCCACCCGCCTCAGCTTCCCAAAGTGCTGGGATTACAGGCGTGAGCCACCACGCCTGGCCAGTCACTGTTATTTTACAGAAACTCATTTAATCAAAACCAAATATTGCACGTTATACAAGATTGTGTGATTTTTGTTTTTACAGAGCAGAGTATTGTAATATGTTGGTCAATTTGGAAACTTTGCAAACTTTCTCAGGGACCATCTATATTAGTTTCCTATGGCTGCTGTCACAAATTATCACAAAGTTGGTGACTTAAAACAAGGTACACTTACTCTCTTACAGTTCTGGTGGCCAGGGTCAGCAGTGGGTTTCACTGGGCTGAAATCAAGGTGTTGGCAGGGCCACACACCCTCTGGAGGCTTCAGTGGAGAATCCATTTCTTTGCCTTTTACAGCTTCAGTGGAGAATCCATTTCTTTGCCTTTTACAGCGCATACAGGACGGGATGTGGTGGGAGTCAGCATTCTGCGATGGGGTTAGGTGCGGACCAGAGATAAAAGATACCAAATGCATGGAGAGCTCCCGTGACTGGTTAATAGGGTGATAGACCCGTGATCCATCGAGATGTCTTATTTAAGGGGAACGTGTGGGCGATCTTGGTTGTTATGGCCCTGAGGTAAGAACCAGATGCCGGATACAGTTCAATTATAGCTACCCCCATGGGTTATGGGCCCGGAGCGAGGAGAGCAGCACTGCTTGTGCGGGATGTTGATTTCACGGAGGATGGTGAACAAGGGTCACCTGGATTCCTTGGATTGTGGCCCCTCCCTCCGTCTTCATAGTGCATCACTTCTTTCTTTGCTTCATCACAATACCTTCGCTTCTTAGCAAAATCTCCCTCTGCCTCCCCCTGGTAAGGACATTTGTGATTACATTTAGGGCCCACCCATATAATCCAGAATAAACTCTCATCTCAAGAACCTTAATTTAATCGCACTAGTGAAGTTCCTTTTTCCATATATGACATTCGTAGGTTCTGAGTACTAGGACGTGAATATATTTGGAGGTTGTTATTCAGCCTACCAAATCATCCACCCTAGATCAACCCAAATTACAGTCTACCTCATTTGCTTTTTTTTTTTTTTTTGAGATGGAGTCTCGCTCTGTTGTCCAGGCTGGAGTGCAGTGGCACGATCTCAGCTCACTGCAAGCTCTGCCTCCCAGGTTCATGCCATTCTCCTGCCTCCCAGGTTCATGCCATTCTCCTGCCTCAGCCTCCCGAGTAGCTGGGACTACAGGCGCCCACCACCACGCCCAGCTAATTTTTTGTATTTTTAGTAGAGACGGAGTTTCACCATGTTAGCCAGGATGTTCTCAATCTCCTGACCTCGTGATCCAACCACCTCAGCCTCCCAAAGTGCTGGGATTACAGGCGTGAGCCACCACTCCCGGCCCGGTCTACCTCATTTTCACAAAGGAAAACCTTTCCCTTAAAAGAGCATTTGTTTCCTAGATATTTCTTCAAACTTCCTCTCAGTTTTCTTCTCAGACATGTACCCCATCCTTCAACACCTTATCAAAGAAGAGTCTGATTTTAAGTACAGCTGTGCCTATTGATCAATGCATGGAGACATTTGAACTCTAAGAATACTTGAAACTGCTATCAATTTTTTTTTTTTCATTCTGAAGACATAGCTTAATTTCTAATGTGTTACCAGTTTTACAAAATATGCACCATATGTTTTCCACCAGACTTGGGGAATGCAGCAAAGTCCTCTTGGCAAATCAAATAATTTTGAGTATTACAAATTAGGGGTTTAAGCACCTCTTCTTTTAAATTTATCCCTGAACTATTTAAAGTGATTTTTACATAAACTGTGAGCATGTCCCTGCCATAATGAATAAGAGGATAAATTGCCACATTTGCCACTTTAGAAAACATTCTCTCCTGCTTTCTCCATCCCAGTCCCCATGGAGAGTTTACCCTTGGATGTTGAGTTTAACCATGTGAGCTGCTTTTAACATATGAATATCAGTGGAAGTGACAGTGTATCAGTTCTGCTTGTAAGACTCTAGGAGGAATAATGTGGTCCCACTAGCTCCACTGGGAGCTTTCAGACTTCAGCTTGAGAATGAACTACTCTAGGAAGCCAGCACAACTCCAAACCAGGCCCAGAATGAGTCGGGTGGGGCAGCCATCTTACAGACCTCTAAGCATGAGAATAAGAGTTCATTGCTATAAGCTGCTGAGCATAGATTTACACAGCATTTTATAGCAATAGTAGACTAACAAGGCCACCACTCATGATTACTATATTTTTAATCATTATTAATGAGGAGTAGCTTCAAAAAACAATTTTCCGCCTATAATTCCAGCACTTTGGGAGGCCACAGATAGTGGATCACCTGAGGTCCGGAGTCCGAGACCAGCCTGGTCAACATGGTGGAACTCTGTCTCTACTAAAGATACAAAAATTAGCCAGGTGTGGTGGTAGGTGCCTGTATTCCCAGCTACTTGGGAGGCTGAGGCAGGAGAATGGCTTGAACTCGGGAGGCAGAGGTTGCAGTGAGCCGAGACGGCACAATTGCACTCCAGTCTGGGCAAGAAGAGCAAAATTCTGTGGCAAAAAAAAAAAAAAAATTGAACCAGTATTTAATTTTTAATTAACATATGGACAAGAAATATAACATCAAAAACACTCACCTTCAATCAGTGTAATATTTATTATTTCTTAAATTATGTTTATAAATATTTTATTAATGCAAGTTATTTTTAAATTAAGCAAACAGTAGGTGTAAAATTGTATACATAGTATGATCTCAACTATGTAAAAATCATAGAAAAATAACAGTAATTTATTTGGGGTAAACTTGATTATCTGAGTACTTCGTTCTTCACGGTATATGACCTGTACTATAGATTTTAGATATCTACTATATATCATTCTATAGTATGTTTGTTCTATAGATATTGAATACAATAAATAATAATGATTTTTTCCTGAGAAAAAGAACCCAGAAGTTCACTTAGAAAATTGAACCTAAGTAAAATTGTGAATATGACAGAAATTTCAGTGGGGAATAGAGAGGCGTGTGCATGTGCCAGACAGTCATTTTGAATGCACAGATGAGGGTTTTTGCGTGCAGTGGTTTTTTTGGTTTTTTGGCTTTTTTTTTTGTTTGTTTGGTGTTTGTTTCTTCGTTTTTTTGTTTTGAAACAGGATCTCAATAAGTCACCCAGGCTGGAGTGCAGAGGGGCAGTCATGGTTCACTGCAACCTCGACTTTCTTGACTTTCTTGGCTCAGGTGGTTCTCTTACCTCAGCCTCCCAAGTAGGTGGGACTCCAGGCACCCACCACTACACCAGCTAATTTTTGTATTTTTGGTAGAGATGGGGTTTCACCATTTCCTCTAGGCTGGTTTCAAACTCCTGGACGCAAGCAATCCTCCCACCTCGGCCTCCCAAAGTGCTGGGATTACAGGTGTGAATCCCCGTGCCCATATGAGGTCAATTTTGAATTTCTTTCTCTGGAATGTTGGCTACTTAAGATAAAATGCATTTTTATTTTTTTTATTTTTTTTTATTTTTTTTTTTTTTTTTTTTTTTTTTTGAGACAGAGTCTTGCTCTGTCGCCGAGACTGGAGTGCAGTGGCCGGATCTCGGCTCACTGCAAGCTCCGCCTCCCGGGTTTACGCCATTCTCCTGCCTCAGCCTCCCGAGTAGCTGGGACTACAGGCACCCGCCACCTCGCCCGGCTATTTTTTTGTATTTTTTACTAGAGATGGGGTTTCACCGGGTTAGCCAGGATGGTCTCGATCTCCTGACCTCGTGATCCGCCCGTCTCGGCCTCCCAAAGTGCTGGGATTACAGGCTTGAGCCACCGCGCCCGGCGCATTTTTATTTTTAAAATCAAGTTTTTTCTTTTTCTAATCAGCTGAGAGATGATGGTGTGCAATACAGTTTCAAATACCTTCAGAGATATTGTCCTCAGAAATTAAACTATAACTTGGTTTTTATTTTTAAATAACTGACTTTTTACACTTATTACAACATGCCCACAGAAAGTAAAAGAACAATTTTTTCATCCTAATTAATTATATGAGTTTCCCCTTTTTCTTACTTAGAAGCAGAGAGTAAAAAAAAAAAAAAAAAAAAAAAACACGTATGCACATTTTTATTGAGATCAAGACTCTGAAATAGTCATTCGTATATAATACCTTTCCATTCAGAAAACAAGGGGGTGTCTTAGTCTGTTTGTGTTGGTATAACAAAATACTGAGAATGAATAATTTGTTAGAAAGAAAGAAAGAAAGAAAGAAAGAAAGAAAGAAAGAAAGAAAGAAAGAAAGAAAGAAAGAAAGAAAGAAAAAGAAAGAAAGAAAGAAAGAAAGAAAGAAAGAAAGAAAGAAAGAAAGAAAAAAGAAAGAAAGAAAGAAAGAAAGAAAGAAAGAAAGAAAGAAAGAAAGAAAGAGAAAGAAAGAAAGAAAGAAAGAAAGAAAGAAAGAAAGAAAGAAAGAAAGAAAGAAAGAAAGAAAGAAAGAAAGAAAGAAAGAAAGAAAGAAAGAAATTTGTTACTCACAGTACTGGAGGCTGGGAAGGCCAGGTCAAGGTTTAGCAGGCTCAGTGTCTGGCAAGGGCTGCTCTCTGCTTCCAGGATGGCTTCTGGCTGCTGCATCCTCCTGAGGGGACAAGAGCTGTGTCTCACGTGGCAGAAGGGACAGGTGGGGAATCAGATCCCTCAAGCTCTTCCATAAAAGCCCGAATCCTATTCACAAGAGCTCTGACCTAGTGATCTGATCATCTCCTGAAGTCTCCACATCTTAATACTACCACAATGGTGATTAAGTCTCATCATATGAATTTTGGGGGACACATTCAGACCACAGGGGGCTTTTGTTTTCTGAATATCTGAGGGCAGGGGGCCATAAAGGAGAAAGGCGATGGATTATCTCAAGCCACATTTCAAAATTATTTTGAAAACTATAATTTTCCTATATAAATGCATGTATGTATTCATTCAACAAAAATTGATTTGTATCACTCATTGTTCTAAACACTGAGGACCAGAGGTAAACAAGACATAAAATTTCCTTAGCTGGGCACAGTGGTTCACACCTGCAATCCCAACATTTTGGAAGGCTAAGGCGGGCGGATCGCTTGAGCTCAAAAGTTCGAAACCAGCTTAGACAACATGGCAAAACCTCATCTGGACTAAAAATACAAAAATTAAATTAACGAGGCTTGGTGGCGCATGCCTGTAATCCCAGCTACTCAGGTGGCTGAGGCAGGAGAATCTGTTGAACCTGGGAGGCGGAGTGGCAGTGAGCTGAGATGTTGCCATTGCACTCCAGCCTGGCAACAGAGTGAGACTTCGTCCCCCCAAAAAAAGTTTCTGCCCTTACAAAGGTTAATTTTCAGTTTAAGAGCTGGTTGCCTTTTGAAGGATGAGGATTTGACTGTCTGAGAAGTAGAAGGAAATTCTGATTCTAATGTTGGGATGTTCTCCCCATTTGAAAGAAAGAAAAGAAAAACTAGCTGAAACAGTTGGAAACCACTTAAAAGCAAAATATTTCAAATTGTGGACACTTATCTACCTTAAATTAGAATTTTCTGACATTTTATTAAAACTGTAGATTTCTAGGTTACATCCAAATCAACTAAAGAAGGTGGGGCACCGGAGTTTCTAATTTGAACAAATTTGTCAATTGATTATAACATCATATTTAAAAAGTTTGAGAATCTGCAAATAGAAGCTCGAAGGACAGTCCAGTAAAAAAAAAAAAAAAAAAATCTGAATGTACCAATTTGAAAATTGATTTTGGTGAATTTTAAAAATATAAATGTTTAAAATTAACATCTTTTTACATTTAAATAATGCAAAAGTATTCAGGAATTGTAGGAAGAAATTTGCAAAACTGCATTGAAGTAAATTGAGAGGACACATAAATGGTGATACATTCCTCAAAGGAAACATGTATAATTGTAAAGAATGAAAATCTCCCCTGATTAATCTGCACTCTTCATGTATTATTTCCAATCCAATTAACATACACTTTGGAACTTCAAATTATACAACAGGAATAAATCTGGAGGCATCACATTTTTGGTGTATTGCTTTGGCCAGGACGTCCAGTACTATGTTGAATAGAAGTAATAAAAGTGGGCATCCTTGTCTTGCTCCAGTTCTCAGGGGGAATACTTTCAACGTTTCCCCATTCGGTACAAGGGTGGCTGTGTGTCTCTCATATATGGCACTTACTTTGAGGTAAGTCTCTTCTATGCTTATTTTACTGAGGGTTTTTATCATAAAGAAATGCTGAATTTTATCAAATAGTTTTTCTGTATCTATTGAGATGATCATGTGGTTTTTGTTTTTAATTCTGTTTATGTGATATATCACATCTGTTGACTTGCATATGTTAAGCAATCACCAGTAAAGAACTTATTCGTGTAACCGAAAAGCCCCTACCCAAAGAATTATGGAAATAAAAATAAAAATTGAAAAAAATCTAGTATTTAATAGCACAACATGGTGACTACAGTCAGTAATAATTTAATTGTATGTTTTAAAATAACTGAGTATAACTGAATTGTTTGTAACACGAAGGATACAGTTTGAGGTGACAGATATCCCATTTACCCCGATGTGATTATGACACATCGCATGCATGTGTCAAAATATCTCTCATACCCCACAAATATATATGTACCTTCTATGTACCCACAAAAATTAAAATTAAAAAAAAAAAACAACATTTCAATGCTTACAACAAGAAAGGATTTTTTCCCCATGCTGTATGGGCATCATGGTTAGACTGAGGCTGCTCCTTCTGATCTTCAGACAAGGATCATATTTCCAGTGTGTAGGTGTCAAGCTTTATGTGTCTATTGACTGTACTATTCATCCCTGGTGCATGGGTAGGGTCATTTAGCAGGACATTGGATGAAAAATGTAAACAAAAATACATGTTTTTGAATAATTAAACAGGTAAATTCTCATTTATCTATGATTTGGATATCATATCATATGGAGAAAATTTAAAATATTTAATAACATTGGAAAAGATAGGAAGCATTTCAGTTTATTTTAGTAGACTAGCACAACCCTGATAATAAAATTTGACAAATAGAGCATTATGAAATAATTTACTGATTAATTTTTTCACTAACTATGTAGGACATACGAAATGATTACAATTGTAGACTTAAAAGTTAAATAGAACTATATTCAAATTCTTACTCTATTACCCAAAAATGCTTTGTGACTTGACCACTTAACCATTCTAAATTACTTTTCTAAAGTAGGATAGTAATCGTTTTCTTAAGAATAATTATAAGGATTAGAAAATGATGTAAATGAATTCCAAAATATTGCATGTATTCAGCGTATGTCTGATAAAGCTTGCTAATGGATAATGATGATGAGGAGGAGGATGGTGAAATTGCTGCAACATCAAAAACCAAATATTAGAAACCTAAATCTTGAAGCATGTTATAAAATAGGGTCAACAAGTTGTATATGGTTTATTCTAGAAATGCAAGAAGAATTTAACATTAGAAACATTTTTAGTTCATCATATCATAGGTGCAAGGAGGAAAAAATGCATGAACATCTCAATAGATGCTGAGAAAGCATTTTTAACATCTGGTCCTAACCAAAGGGAAAAAATTCTAGGAAAACTCAGAACAGAAAGCTACTTATTTGGTGTGATAAAGAATATCTATCAGAAATCAATAGAAAATATTGACCATGTCTTGAAGCATTTCTATTACAGTCAGGAAGAAAAAAGGAAGCATAACATCACTGTAATTATTTTGTATGTTCTAGAACTTCTAGTCAATATTACAGAGAAGAAAAGTGTAATAATTAAACAGAAGGGCAAAAGTTATCATGGGTTACAAATATGACTGCTTGACTGGAAATAACTGAAAAATATCAGACAGAAATATATTAGAATGATTAAAGATGTTTAGTAATAAGGCCAAAAATGTTAACTATTACAAAAGCAAGAACTATAATGGTGATAATTATAAATTTGAATTGTTAAGAAAAAATTCTATGCTAATATAGAACAACATTGTGACATAAAAAGATATACTTTTAAAAACTTACCTGATGGAAACTATAAAACTTGACTAAATGGTGTAATTATGAGACCAGGCATGCTCTTGGATAGAAGGACTCACGATTACGAAGATGTCATTCTCTCCTAATTTTCATCAAAATTAAAATGGGAGTAGTTCTTAATTTGACCAAAAAAGATTTATACTTTCACATTTTTTTTCTATGAAAACAGAGAAAAAATGTTCACAAAGAATGATGAAGGAACATATTTTTAAGGCACATTAAAAGACACTGTGATTTAACCCACCTGAGGATGGTGCACACACTAACAGAACAAGGAAAGAGAACTGAGAACTCTGAAACAGACAAATAAAATGGAATCTAATATATGCTAAAGGTGGGTTTTAAATGCATAAAATAATGAATTATTTATCAAATGGTGCTGGGAAAACTGGCTAAATTTGGACAAAACAAAATTAGATTCTAATCTTATAGCCAACACCAAAATACTTCTAGAGAAGTTCAAGAGTCAAATGAAAATAAATAAAATTTTAAAATAACTGAAAAAATTCTTAGAAAAATATGTTTGTAATCTAGGAATAACAGATCATTCTAATTTTAGCATTAAAAAGACAGGTATGAGCCAAACAAATAACTAGGGAAATATTGTAAATACATAGAAAAAATGGTGTCCCTGATAAATAGCAATATATTAATACATAATATTAAATTACATATTAATATATAATATTAAATTTTGTATAATATGTAATAATTATTAATAATATTATTAGGATAATATTAATAGTATATATAGCAAACAAGAAAGAACTTCATTAGAAAAAAGAATATAGGGATTCCCCCAAAGGTAAATACAAATGGCTTTTAAACATAAGCAAAAATATTCAAAGAGTAATAAATTAAGAAATATAATTTAGAAAGAGATATTATACCTCTTGTTCCTAAAAATTAATAAAGTCAAAATTACAGTAATTAGTTTTATCAAGGGCATGCAAAACTGGCCACTACTGAAGCAAGTATAAATTAGTATAGCCTTTCAAAGGACTAATTTGCTAATGAGTAATTAACAAATTAAACTTATATGGCTGATTATGCCTTTAACTTAGTAAATTAACTTCTAAAATTTACATGAAGGGCATAATTGGACAAATTCACTAAATATATGTCCAAGACAAATCATAAAATTTAGCAAGTAGCAAAATAATATATCCTATCTAAATGCCTATTAATAACGAACTGACTAAATAAAATACCATCAGTCCATGGGATACTAGCTTGCATTAAAAATAATGGCTCAGAGCTACTTTTATTGAAAAATGTACTTGCTTTTTAAAAACAAAATTTGGGTGCTTTCACAATAACCTTGTTAGAATAATAAAAACAAAACTTAGCTATGTATTTCATACTAATTTAGGTGAAAACCTAGGGAAGCAGACCCTCTCATTAGAATATAAATTGATGACCTCATTCTGAGGGCAAGATGGTCTGTATTTATTAAAAGCCTTAAAAATGGCCATACTTAAAAAGACAACTGCACTTCTAAGATATTGTCTTAAGGAAATAATAGGACTTGAAAATTGCTAAGAGAATAGACTTTAAATGTTCTCACCACAACAAAAGTAATAATAAGTATGTGAGGTAATGGATATGTTAATTAGTCATTTCAAAATATATGCATCTATCAGCACATCATGTTGTACACCACACATTCATATAATTTGTGCTTGTCAATTAAAAAATAAGTTAAAATATAAAAATAAAATCACCAGCAGGAATAAAGCACATACAGGGATGTTCATTATTTATTGGGGGAACCACTGGAAGTGCCAATAATAGCGCAAGTGCAGTGAGTTCTTACACCGTGAGGCACTGTGCTAGGCACTTTTCAGGTGTGAGTGTATCTCCTTTATGTTTCTGTTTAGTCCAACCCCTTCAGACGTGAGCGCCTTCCTTTAACTGCCAGACCCTAAGGGATTAAGGTCTAGGGATCATGTGTGTTCCAGGCCACCCTACAGTTGTTAATCAAACCAGATGATCAGATGGGGGCTAAGCAGTTTGAGACACAAAGAGTCACTTCCAGAAGAATGGCCTGTGGGTGCTTTGCTGCACATCATCTATTGCTTACTCTCACATACAGAAATGCAAAGGGCCTATGGCCCCTGACTCAACTTCACAGAAGTGTCTGGTGCCAGAGTGGTAAGGGGACCCATGATGCCCCCCAACTTCCTTTTCCTTTTCAGCTCATGATTACTCAGTTTGGGAACAGTGACAATAACTTTACAAATACATATACAGATTTATCTTCTGTCTATTCAGGTCAGTAATACTGGAATTTGATTGTCAAGTATTTGCAGTCTTTGTTTTCTGGTTCTAGAGAGTCAGGTGCCAATCACTCTGAAGTAGGAGGAGCCATTGTAGAATGAAAATGAAGAGACTCAGTGAGGACAGAAGGCAGGGTGGAGGGAAGGCCTATGAGGGCCAACTTCAATAACGCCCTGCCGCACAAGCAGTTTTTATTGAATCTTCACAAGAAACCTTATATTGACAGTGTATAGTTGTGTATACATATGAGGATGACATATATTGGTGCTGTGCTGTATTTCCATTTTGCAGATCAGGAAAATGGAGCTTAGAGAAGTTAAGACCCTCGCCAGAGTCACACGGCCTATAAATAATAGATCCAGTCTTTCAAACTCGGGCTATCAAATCCCAAAACCCATGGATTTCATCCCTACTCTATACTAAAAATAAAAAAAAAAAAAGTCAAAAAATAGGTTACCAATAATACAGTTTATAAAGAAAAAATTTAGTTATTAAATCTTATCTAACCCTTCAAAGTAAATGTTTAGAAGATAATCTAATTGGATGGGGAAATGTCACAATACATGAAATTAAAAAATGAGAACAATAATTGTTCAAAATAAGTTATGATATTCACGCACTGAAAGAATACTAGAAACATACTGTGAAAGGTTAATAGTGTTGGGGTTTGGTGATTCTTATTTTATTTATATTTTTAAATTTCTATAACACCTATTAATATTTGTGTAGCTGAAAAACAATAATAAAAGAACTGCTCACATTTGCTTTTCTGGTAGCTACTATGAAAATGTCAACATGAAGCAGGGTAAATAATTCGACCTCTCGCCTTGGAGCATGTTTTCAAATAGTAGACCTGGAGATAACTGAGCTGAAGGAAAAATACCAGAATTACTGAAAGTTAGATCTTCAAGGGATCTTAGCAATCACTGCATTCAGCATCTTAGTTTTTCAGATGAGGAAACAAGAGAAGAATAGGAGAAGAAAGTCAGCATACTTGACCCAATAAATCATCATCCTCTTAACAGAACTGAGAATGGACATTAATTCCTTAAAAGGTTTTCTAGTTCTTAAAAAATGCCTTATAAAAATGTGATCTTTAGCCTCAGCCCTGGGTGCAGAATTTAACTAGCATAGAAAAATGGGCATTTTATAGAATTCACTTTCCCTTTAAAAGCCGTATTTGAAAAACCAAATGTTCTCCCATCCCTGCCATCAATGCTGTGTTGTTCTTGCTGCTGTTAGCTGAGAAGCAAAAGACTCCTTGGAAAACTCCCCGCATCCCTACCTCCCTTCCTCTCTCCCTCACTTTCTTTCTTCCTTTCTTTCTTACTTCTTTCTTTCCTTCTTTATTTTCTTCCTTCCTTCTCTTTCTCTTTCTTTCCTTTTATTTCTTTCTCTCTCTCTTTCTTTCTTTTGTGTATCATTTCTGACTAAGAAAACATTAGATATCCGTGGCAGATGCTGAAAATAATACAGAAAATCCTAATCACATATCATATTGTCACTCCAAAACAATGATAGTTAATATTTAACAGAGTTTCAGATTCCCTCCTTCTCTCCTCTCCTTTCCTCTTCTCTTTCAGCACTTTTTTTGGCCAGTTCTTTTTTAGTTCACTTGGGGACACAGCTACCCAGCTCTGGGCTCTCTGATTATTCCCTGACCCACTCAGGCAGGATCTTGTGGGGATGGAGATGGTTTCCATGTTCAAAATCATTCACTGCCCCTCCCCAACCACAACCTCCATGGAGTAGGAAGTTCCAGCCCCTAGATATCAGACACAGCACATGATTTGCTTTGGCCAATAAGATATTAGCAGATGCAATACAAACAGAAGCTTGTGATGTACTAGCACGGGTGGTCTTTTCTTCTCACACTCGTGCCATTTCCATGAGAAAAGTTTCCCCCATTAGCTGATGCCTCTTCTGCCAGAGCCCAGAATCGAGAATAGATGTCCCAGGCAACGTGCACACCTGAACCAAGGAGATTCACCCCAGCAGACACACACCTGAGAGAAAAAATAAATGATTATTGCTCTCAGCCACTAGTGTTGCTGAACAGTATCCATATACAGAAAGGTTCCTTGAGGCTGAATGCCCACCAAGGTTTCTGAACAAGGTCCCTAATGGTGGGTCTTTTCAAGTGAAGAAGAAGAATATTTGATTTATTGGGTCAAGTATGCTGACTTTCTTCTCCTGTTCTGTTTCCTCATCTGAAAAACTAAGATGCTGAATGCAGTGATTGATAAGATCCCTTGAAGATCTGACTTTCAGTAATTCTAGTATTTTTTCCTTCAGCTCAGTTATCTCCAGGTCTACTATTTGAAAACATGCTCCAAGGCGAGAGGTCGAATTATTTATCCTGCTTCCCATGCTGACATTTTCTTTTTTTTTTTTTTTTTTTAATTAATTTATTATTATTATACTTTAAGTTGTAGGGTACATGTGCATAACATGCAGGTTTGTTACATATGTATACTTGTGCCATGTTGGTGTGCTGCACCCATCAACTCGTCATTTACATCAGGTATAACTCCCAATGCAATCTCTCCCCCCTCCCCCCTCCCCGTAATAGGCCCCTGTGTGTGATGTTCCCCTTCCTGAGTCCAAGTGATCTTATTGTTCAGTTCCCACCTATGAGTGAGAACATGCGGTGTTTGGTTTTCTGTTCTTGTGATAGTTTGCTAAGAATGATGGTTTCCAGCTGCATCCATGTCCCTACAAAGGACGCAAACTCATCCTTTTTGATGGCTGCATAGTATTCCATGGTGTATATGTGCCACATTTTCTTAATCCAATCTGTCACTGATGGACATTTGGGTTGATTCCAAGTCTTTGCTATTGTGAATAGTGCTGCAATAAACATACGTGTGCATGTGTCTTTAGAGCAGCATAATTTATAATCCTTTGGGTATATACCCAGTAATGGGATGGCTGGGTCATATGGTACATCTAGTTCTAGATCCTTGAGGAATCGCCATACTGTTTTCCATAATGGTTGAACTAGTTTACAATCCCACCAACAGTGTAAAAGTGTTCCTATTTCTCCACATCCTCTCCAGCACCTGTTGTTTCCTGACTTTTTAATGATCGCCATTCTAACTGGTGTGAGATGGTATCTCATTGTGGTTTTGATTTGCGTTTCTCTGATGGCCAGTGATGATGAGCATTTTTTCATGTGTGTGTTCGCTGTATGAATGTCTTCTTTTGAGAAATGTCTGTTCATATCCTTTGCCCACTTTTTGATGGGGTTGTTTGTTTTTTTCTTGTAAATTTGTTTGAGTTCTTTGTAGGTTCTGGATATTAGCCCTTTGTCAGATGAGTAGATTGCAAAAATGTTCTCCCATTCTGTAGGTTGCCTGTTCACTCTGATGGTAGTTTCTTTTGCTGTGCAGAAGCTCTTTAATTTAATGAGATCCCATTTGTCAATTTTGGCTTTTGCTGCCGTTGCTTTTGGTGTTTTAGACATGAAGTCTTTGCCCATGCCTATGTCCTGAATGGTACTACCTAGGTTTTCCTCTAGGATTTTTATGGTATTAGGTCTAACATTTAAGTCTCTAATCCATCTTGAATTAATTTTCGTATAAGGAGTAAGGAAAGGATCCAGTTTCAGTTTTCTACTTATGGCTAGCCAATTTTCCCAGCACCATTTATTAAATAGGGAATCCTTTCCCTATTTCTTGTTTCTCTCAGGTTTGTCAAAGATCAGATGGCTGTAGATGTGTGGTATTATTTCTGAGGACTCTGTTCTGTTCCATTGGTCTATATCTCTGTTTTGGTACCAGTACCATGCTGTTTTGGTTACTGTAGCCTTGTAGTATAGTTTGAAGTCAGGTAGCGTGATGCCTCCAGCTTTGTTCTTTTGACTTAGGATTGTCTTGGAGATGCGGGCTCTTTTTTGGTTCCATATGAACTTTAAAGCAGTTTTTTTTTCCAATTCTGTGAAGAAACTCATTGGTAGCTTGATGGGGATGGCATTGAATCTATAAATTACCTTGGGCAGTATGGCCATTTTCACGATATTGATTCTTCCTATCCATGAGCATGGTATGTTCTTCCATTTGTTTGTGTCCTCTTTTATTTCACTGAGCAGTGGTTTGTAGTTCTCCTTGAAGAGGTCCTTTACATCCCTTGTAAGTTGGATTCCTAGGTATTTTATTCTCTTTGAAGCAATTGTGAATGGAAGTTCATTCCTGATTTGGCTCTCTGTTTGTCTGTTACTGGTGTATAAGAATGCTTGTGATTTTTGCACATTAATTTTGTATCCTGAGACTTTGCTGAAGTTGCTTATCAGCTTAAGGAGATTCTTGGCTGAGACAATGGGGTTTTCTAAATATACAATCATGTCATCTGCAAACAGGGACAGTTTGACTTCTTCTTTTCCTAACTGAATACCCTTGATTTCTTTCTCTTGCCTAATTGCCTTAGCCAGAACTTCCAACACTATGTTGAATAGGAGTGGTGAGAGAGGGCATCCCTGTCTTGTGCCAGTTTTCAAAGGGAATTTTTCCAGTTTTTGCCCATTCAGTATGATATTGGCTGTGGGTTTGTCATAAATAGCTCTTATGATTTTGAGGTACGTTCCATCAATACCGAATTTATGGAGCGTTTTTAGCATGAAGGGCTGTTGAATTTTGTCAAAAGCCTTTTCTGCATCTATTGAGATAATCATATGGTTCTTGTCTTTGGTTCTGTTTGTATGCTGGATTATGTTTATTGATTTGCGAATGTTGAAGCAGCCTTGCATCCCAGGGATGAAGCCCACTTGATCATGGTGGATAAGCTTTTTGATGTGTTGCTGAATCCGGTTTGCCAGTATTTTGTTGAGGATTTTTGCATCGATGTTCATCAGGGATATTGGTCTAAAATTCTCTTTTTTTGTTGTGTCTCTGCCAGGCTTTGGTATCAAGATGATGTTGGCCTCATAAAATGAGTTAGGGAGGATTCCCTCTTTTTCTATTGATTAGAATAGTTTCAGAAGGAATGGTACCAAGTCCTCCTTGTACCTCTGGTAGAATTCAGCTGTGAATCCATCTGGTCCTGGACTTTTTTTGGTTGGTAGGCTATTAATTATTGCCTCAATTTCAGAGCCTGCTATTGGTCTATTCAGGGATTCAACTTCTTCCTGGTTTAGTCTTGGAAGAGTGTAAGTGTCCAGGAAATTATCCATTTCTTCTAGATTTTCCAGTTTATTTGCGTAGAGGTGTTTATATAGTATTCTCTGATGGTAGTTTGTATTTCTGTGGGGTCGGTGGTGATATCCCCTTTATCATTTTTAATTGCGTCGATTTGATTCTTCTCTCTTTTCTTCTTTATTAGTCTTGCTAGTGGTCTGTCAATTTTGTTGATCTTTTCAAAAAACCACCTCCTGGATTCATTGATTTTTTGGAGAGTTTTTTGTGTCTCTATCTCCTTCAGTTCTGCTCTGATCTTAGTTATTTCTAGCCTTCTGTTAGCTTTCGAATGTGTTTGCTCTTGCTTCTCTAGTTCTTTTAATTGTGATGTTAGAGTGTCAATTTTAGATCTTTCCTGCTTTCTCTTGTGGGCATTTAGTGCTATAAATTTCCCTCTACACACTGCTTTAAATGTGTCCCAGAGATTCTGGTATGTTGTATCTTTGTTCTCATTGGTTTCAAAGAACATCTTTATTTCTGCCTTCATTTCATTATGTACCCAGTAGTCATTCAGGAGCAGGTTGTTCAGTTTCCATGTAGTTGAGTGGTTTTGATTGAGTTTCTTAGTCCTGAGTTCTAGTTTGATTGCACTGTGGTCTGAGAGACAGTTTGTTATAATTTCTGTTCTTGTACATTTGCTGAGGAGTGCTTTACTTCCAATTACGTGGTTGATTTTGGAGTAAGTACGATGTGGTGCTGAGAAGAATGTATATTCTGTTGATTTGGGGTGGAGAGTTCTATAGATGTCTATTAGGTCTGCTTGCTGCAGAGATGAGTTCAATTCCTGGATATCCTTGTTAACTTTCTGTCTTGTTGATCTGTCTAATGTTGACAGTGGAGTGTTGAAGTCTCCCATTATTATTGTATGGGAGTCTAAGTCTCTTTGTAAGTCTCTAAGGACTTGCTTTATGAATCTGGGTGCTCCTGTATTGGGTGCATATATATTTAGGATAGTTAGCTCTTCCTGTTGAATTGATCCCTTTACCATTATGTAATGGCCTTCTTTGTCTCTTTTGATCTTTGATGGTTTAAAGTCTGTTTTTATCAGAGACTAGGATTGCAACCCCCGCTTTTTTCTGTTCTCCATTTGCTTGGTAAATCTTCCTCCATCCCTTTATTTTGAGCCTATGTATGTCTCTGCATGTGAGATGGGTCTCCTGAATACAGCAGACTGATGGGTCTTGATTCTTTATCCAGTTTGCCAGTCTGTGTCTTTTAATTGGAGCATTAAGTCCATTTACATTTAAGGTTAAGATTGTTATGTGTGAACTTGATCCTGCCATTATGATATTAACTGGTTATTTTGCTCGTTAGTTGATGCAGTTTCTTCCTAGCCTCGATGGTCTTTACATTTTGGCATGTTTTTGCAATGGCTGGTACCGGTTGTTCCTTTCCATGTTGAGTGCTTCCTTCAGGGTCTCTTGTAAGGCAGGCCTAGTGGTGACAAAATCTCTAAGCATTTGCTTATCTGTAAAGGATTTTATTTCTCCTTCACTTATGAAACTTAGTTTGGCTGGATATGAAATTCTGGGTTGAAAATTCTTTTCTTTAAGAATGTTGAATATTGGCCCCCACTCTCTTCTGGCTTGTAGAGTTTCTGCCGAGAGATCTGCTGTTAGTCTGATGGGCTTCCCTTTGTGGGTAACCCGACCTTTCTCTCTGGCTGCCCTTAAGATTTTTTCCTTCATTTCAACTTTGGTAAATCTGGCAATTATGTGTCTTGGAGTTGCTCTTCTCGAGGAGTATCTTTGTGGCGTTCTCTGTATTTCCTGGATTTGAATGTTGGCCTGCCCTACTAGGTTGGGGAAGTTCTCCTGGATGATATCCTGAAGAGTGTTTTCCAACTTGGTTCCATTTTCCCCTTCACTTTCAGGCACCCCAATCAGACGTAGATTTGGTCTTTTTACATAATCCCATACTTCTTGCAGGCTTTGTTCATTTCTTTTTCTTCTTTTTTCTTTTGGTTTCTCTTCTCGCTTCATTTCATTCATTTGATCCTCAATCGCTGACACTCTTTCTTCCAGTTGATCGAGTCGGTTACTGAAGCTTGTGCATTTGTCACCTATTTCTCGTGTCATGGTTTTCATCTCTTTCATTTCGTTTATGACCTTCTCTGCATTAATTACTCTAGCCATCAATTCTTCCACTTTTTTTTCAAGATTTTTAGTTTCTTTGCGCTGGGTACGTAATTCCTCCTTTAGGTCTGAGAAATTTGATGGACTGAAGCCTTCTTCTCTCATCTCGTCAAAGTCATTCTCCGTCCAGCTTTGATCCGTTGCTGGCGATGAGCTGCGCTCCTTTGCCGGGGGAGATGCGCTCTTATTTTTTGAATTTCCAGCTTTTCTGCCCTGCTTTTTCCCCATCTTTGTGGTTTTATCTGCCTCTGGTGTTTGATGATGGTGATGTACTGATGGGGTTTTGGTGTAGGTGTCCTTCCTGTTTGATAGTTTTCCTTCTAACAGTCAGGACCCTCAGCTGTAGGTCTGTTGGAGATTGCTTGAGGTCCACTCCAGACCCTGTTTGCCTGGGTATCAGCAGCAGAGGCTGCAGAAGATAGAATATTTCTGAACAGCGAGTGTACCTGTCTGATTCTTGCTTTGGAAGCTTCCTCTCAGGGGTGTACTCCACCCTGTGAGGTGTGGGGTGTCAGACTGCCCCTAGTGGGGGATGTCTCCCAGTTAGGCTACTCAGGGGTCAGGGACCCACTTGAGCAGGGAGTCTGTCCCTTCTCAGATCTCAACCTCCGTGTTGGGAGATCCACTGCTCTCTTCAAAGCTGTCAGACAGAGTCGTTTGCGTCTGCAGAGGTTTCGGCTGTGTTTGTTATTGCCCTGTCCCCAGAGGTGGAGTCTACAGAGACAGGCAGGTTTCCTTGAGCTGCTGTGAGCTCCACCCAGTTCGAGCTTCCCAGCAGCTTTGTTTACCTACTTAAGCCTCAGCAATGGCGGGCGGCCCTCCCCCAGCCTCGCTGCTGCCTTGCCGGTAGATGAAAGACTGCTGTGCTAGCAATGAGGGAGGTTCCGTGGGTGTGGGACCCTCCCGGCCAGGTGTGGGATATGATCTCCTGGTGTGCCTGTTTGCTTAAAGCGCAGTATTGGGGTGGGAGTTACCCGATTTTCCAGGTGTTGTGTGTCTCAGTTCCCCTGGCTAGGAAAAGGGATTCCCTTCCCCCTTGCGCTTCCCAGGTGAGGCAATGCCTCGCCCTGCTTCAGCTCTTGCCTCTCAGGCTGCAGCAGCTGACCAGCACCGATCGTCTGGCACTCCCCAGTGAGATGAACCCAGTACCTCAGTTGAAAATGCAGAAATCACCGGTCTTCTGTGTCGCTCGCGCTGGGAGTTGGAGACTAGAGCTGTTCCTATTCGGCCATCTTGCTCCGCCCCCCATGCTGACATTTTCATAGTAGCTACCAGAAAAGCAAATGTGAGCAGTTCTCTTTTAAAGCCTCTTCAACTTTTTGTGAATGGGTGGCACTCATCTCAACAGATACCTAACGGACTGCTCCCAGCATGGACCAGTTAGGGATATCTTCTTCCACCAGTCATATTCCTCTGGCTTTCCTGGGGTACCATGATGGTCCAATAAATGTTTAATTCTTCATGACAGTTATTTATTTTAACCTGACTTTCCTCAGATTATTTATCCCTTCAACTGAGACAGTTTATAGTGCATCTTCATCTTTTTATTCCGTTTTGATTTATTGCTATAACCTTGTGTCCATTTGAAGAAGTAAGACTGAACTCCATCAGGCAAGGCAGACATGAAGGAAAAGTAGTGGCAGAGACTGTGAGACCTGAAGAAAGAGGAGTCCTGTGAATGTACTTAGTGGAGAGAACTGCAGGCTGAAACCCTAGTGCCTGTGGGAAGGAAGAGGAATGCAGATGGACTCAGAGTGAGCAGTGACCATCCTAGCAGAGGATATAGGCTCTGGCAGACCCTCAACCTTTATGAGCCCTTGCATGGTATTTTTTTTTTATTCTCCCCAGACTGATTATCCCCTTCTTTTGATGAGTGCATCCCATTCTTCTTTAGGAAAGTATTTCCTTTCCCCCTTGCATATAATCTTGGCAAGACTAAACCAGTCAGCTCCAGCCTACTCTGAACAAGGGTCTTGCTTGTAACCCAAGCTTGCACAGTCGTACTCTATGACTGAAGACTTTAATTCATACTCCCAGTGATCCCAAGGAGGAAAACAATCTGAGTGTATTCACTCTGAAGTACCAAGAAATTGAGCACTAATTCCCTCTTTCTAGACTTCCAGGGCTGCTGAGGCCTTTATCCTTCCAAAAGACTATTGCAAAGTTTTGTCTTCAATTCAGGCTATTTCATTTGATTATTTGGTTCTTATTATTTCTCTTTCATTTTCTAGAGCTTTTTTATCAAAGAAATTTAACCAATATGGCACAGATTTGCAAAAGTCCCAATTTAATTCTTAAGCTGGAATTGCCTTAATGGCATTGTGCTTTAAAACAAAAATTATACCTAAGAAAAAGCTTTATCTTGTGTTTTTATCATCGCATAATTTCTTATAGTAAACATTGTGAACGATTCATAAAAAATAAAACAAAAACCAAATTACCCTGAAATTCCACCTGAGATCATGGGCACCATAACACGGCTTTGGCCATCACTCCATGTGTCTTTTTATAGATCTCTTTGTAATTTAACAAGATTGGAATGTTATCATTTGTGCTGTTTCTATGGTGATTAACACCATAGTGTAATGCAGTCTTTTTTGTTTGTTTTTGCTCATCTACCCCTGTCAATATAAGTCTATTGACATCTTTTCATAGCTTTCCCTCTACCTGTATAATCATATACACATATATTGTATATCTAGCTGTATACTGACATTTTTCTGTCATTTTAGAAAAAATAGATCATATTACAGCATTTTGCTTTCTCACTGTTGAAATCTATCCAAGTTAATTTATTTCCACAGGCAGTTATCTTTCAGTTTTGTGAAAAAGTTGACATTTATTAAACCTTTTCCACATAGAAAGGTTTTTTTTTTTCAGTTTTTGTTTTTTGGCCACTAAACTAATAAAGTAATTAATATTGCTATGGAGATGAGGAGCAAATAATTAAAAACATTTTTGTTGATAATATGATTGCATGCCTAAAAGCTACAAAAGATTCCAGTAAAAAACTCACAAAGTTAGTAATGGTATTTGACAAAGTGACTGGGTACAAGGTAGTTATACAAAACTAATAGCATCTTTGCTAGACATAAATGGAGAAAAATAATCAATTCATAGTAAAAACTAAATGAAATAGATTTCTTAGGAATACATTTAACAATAAAAAGCATTTAATCTATCACAAGAAAACCATTAGACCTTAAAGAACATAAAATAAAACAATAAAAATGGAACATTGCGTGTTTTTGGATGTAAGACTATCATAAAAACATTATTTTCCCCTAATTAATATAAAATGTATACATACATTTAACTCAATTCCAATTAAAATTCCAATTTTATGGTTATTCTTTTGAAGCAAGATAAATGATCTTTCAGAAAGTATAAAATAGTCTGAGAGTGTTCAAAAAATGTATAAAGCAGATGAATGGGAGAGAACCTGCTTAGCAGATGCTGAAAATGCATTATGAAGTCACTGTGCAGAAAGTAGGATGATACTCTCATAATTTTCTCTAATCTCCTCACTAAGCACAACTAAAATTCCTACACATTATGTATAAAACAAACATAAGGACACTCTGAAAGTTGGAGAAAAGAAGGCAGATGGGCTGAAGATCTTAGGACCCAAAGAATAACACGGTGGCGAGTTTCCTGGGTTTTCTTTTTGCCTCCTGTACACCAGACTTGGAGCTGAAGAAGACTTCCACACTGTCTGGCTGAGCGGAGGTGCCCCTATCCCCATCCCTGCCACACACACCCTCATGATTATTCGAAAAGACTGAGGAGGGAGCCAGGGCAGTCATCTCTGCTGGGCAGTAATGACCTTCCTTAACCCCCACCCACTATGGTGTACATGTGGATAGCCCGGACTTATTACCAACTCGCAGGAAAGAAGCGTTCCTCCCACTTTCTACTGGAAGCCTAGGGGAGAGTCAAGATTGTTACCACTCCTAGGTTTCATTGAGGCCACCCCCCTATGCTGTCAGTGGAGGCCATGCAGGGGGATTAAGGAGGCACTCTTACCCTCCCAGTAAAAGTGCTGTGACCCGAGGCCCAGTAAGGGGCTATTTTGGAACCCCTGCCTCAAGCAGCAAGAACACAGAGCCCCCTGCCACACTTACACACTCTGGGGTTTACAGAGCCTGAGTGGAAACCTGGATTTCCACCCCAACTTGGTAGCAGCTATACCATGCACCCCCTTCCCTTGCCAGAGCAGTGTCAGAAAAAGTCAACTAAAAAGAGAAGGTGTAGACAAGACCCAGCATCTTATAACCTAACACCCCAAATGTCCGGCTCTTAAGAAAAAATTATCAAGAGCCAGAAAAATTCCACTTGAATAGAAATAGGCAATCAATAGATGCCAACACCAAAATGGCAGAGGTATTAGAATTATCTGACATAGACTGTAAAACAGCCATCATAAAAATGTGTCAATGGGCAATTATGAAAACACTTGAAAAACAAAAGCCAGAAAGTTTCAGCAAATACAGAGAAGATATATAAAGAATCACCGAGTGGAAATTTTGGGACAGAAAAATATAATAACTAAAATAAAAAACTTAATGGATGGTCTGGAGAGCAGAATGGAAGGAACAGATGAAGGAATTAATGAAATGTGTAAAACACTAGAAATTACCCAATCTAAACAATAGGGAAAAAATAGAAAAAACAAAAGGGGGAAGGGGAAACAGAGGCTTAGAGACCCTTGGGACTATTAAAAAATATCTTATTTTCACATGATAATAGTCCCAGAGGAAGAGAGAAAGAGGCCAGGGCTGAAAAAGAACTTGAAAATATAATGGCTGAAAAATTCTTAAATTTGACAAAAGACATAAATCTACAGACTTTAGCTGAGCAAATAGGGTAAACAAAAATCCACATCAAGATAAATTATACCAAATATCTTAAAATTAAAGACAAGGGGAAACAAATCTTGAAAACAGCAGGAGATAAAATACCTTACCTACAAGGGGAAAATAATTTGAGTACAATGGATTTATCATCAGAAAACATGCAGGTCAGACAGAAGTGGCCGAACATTTTTCAAGTGCAGAAAAAAAAAAAAGAACAATTAACCCAGATTCCTGCAAACACTGAAAATATTCTCCTGAAATGAAGGGGAAAAAGAACATTGTCATATGAAGGAAAACTAAGAGAATTTGTACCCAGCAGACCTACCCAAAAGGATGACTAAACAAAGTTCTTTAAAGCAGAAGAAATGATAAAATAAAGAATATTGAAAGATCAACAAAGAAGACAGAACATTATAAACAAAAAATACGGATAAATACAATAAACTTTCCTTCCTCCTTGAGTTTTCTAAATTATGTTTGACAGTGGAAGCAAAAATTATTACACTCTCTAATGTGGTTCTAAATGTATGTACGTGACATATTTAAGACAATTATATTCTAAACAGAGGCAAATAAAAAGACATAAAGGTAGGTAAAATTTCTAGACTTTAGTCACATTGGTGAAAGGATGAAACAAGTAGACTATGATGTTATGTACATAAGGTAATATGGAGAGTAGCCACTAAAAAAGCTATTCAAGATGTGTACTAAAAACTCACGATAAATAAAAATGGAATGCTAAGAAATGTTAATACAATTCACAAGTCAAATAGCACAAGAAAAGATGTCCAACATTATTAGCCATTAGAGAAATGAAAATTAAAATCACAATAAAATGTCATTGCATAATATTATAATGACTAAAATAAAGAACAGCAATGCCGGGCGCAGTGGCTCACCTCTGTAATCCCAGCACTTTGGGAGGCCAAGGCGGGCGGATCACCTGAGGTCGGGAGTTCAAGACCAGCCTGACCAACATGGAGAAATCCCGTCTCTACTAAAAATGCAAAATTAGCCGGGCATGGTGGTGCATGCCTGTAATCCCAGCCACTCGGGAGGCTGAGGCAGGAGAACCACTTGAACCCAGGAAACGGAGGTTGTGCTGAGCCGAGATCTCGCCATTGCACTATTGCATTCCAGCCTGGGCAACAAGAGTGAAATTCTGTCTAAAGAAACAAAAAAAAGAACAGTGACAACATCAATTACCGGCAAAGATGCAGAGAAACTGGACCTCTCGTGGTGGGAATATAAAATGGTACAGCCACTCTGGAACAACGTTTGGCAGTTTAAAAAAAAAAAAAAGAAAGAAAACTAAAGCTGTGACTACTAAACAACTCAGCAATCACAGTCTTGGGCATTTTCTCTGGTGAAATGAAAACTCACAGTCACACAAAGTCCTGAACATGAATGTTTATGGAAGCTTTATGCATGATAGCTAAAACCTGGAAACATCTGATTCCCTTTAGAGGGTGAATTGTTAAATTGTGGTACATCCTCACCTTATAATGCTACTCAGTAGTAGAAAGGAATGAACCATTGATATATACAAGAACCTGGATGAATCTCCAGAGAATTATGCTGAGTGAAAAAAGCCAATCCCAAAAGGGTCCATACTGTATGGTATCTACCACTTATGGAATCTTCTTGAAACACCACAATTATAGAAATGGAGAACAGATTAGTGATGACCAGAGATTAAGGAGGCAGTGGGGGGAGGGGGAAGGGGGGAGGGGAGGGAAGTGAGTATGGCTGTAAAAGAACAGGAGGGATTCTTGTGACTGAAATGCTCATATCTTGACTATATCAGTGTCGGTTATCCTGATTGTGACATGTTGCAAGATGTTACAAATTGGAAGAAACTGCCTGAGGCATACAGGGACTGTCTCTGTATTTCTCACAACTGCTTGTGGATCTATCATTATCTCAAAATTAAAACTTTAATTAAAAAAAAACTTAAAAGGAAAGTCTTCCCCTTTGAATGTGCTTGACTTCTGGAATGGACAGTCCTGTAAGACAATGACCACCAAGGGGCTTGAATGCACAAGAGAGTCAATTCCCGAACCAAGTGGATGCTGCGAAGATAATGAAATGCCGAACAGTGCGTCTCTTTCCTAATACTCTCTTCTTCACACTCCCACCATCCCTGGTACAGTCAAACCATTTTTAATATTGTCCATCGGACAGGAAATCCATGGTGCCATGCTGTTGTTTAAACTTGCATTTTCCCTATCATTGCTAAATTTGACTTTTAAAAAGAAGTACATTAGCTATTTGTATTTCTTTTGCTTGAATAACCTGTTCATCTTTTATCTTTTATTTTTGTTGATAGCTATTTTGTACTGATTTATAAAAACACATTATATATTAGGGTTATTAATCCTATGTCTAGTATTTTGATGGCAAACATTTTCTTTTAAATATTTAACTTTGTTTTTAGTAATTTTTGCCATTCAATGGTTCAAATCATATATATTCACATCTGTATATGTTTTTTTCTTACGGCTTTTGAGTCTGTTCTTATATTGAGAATACCTTGCCTACCACCAAACTGTTAAAGTATTTTAATAGTTTTTTATTATTGACTATATTTTTATTTAGTCCTTTTATTTTTATATATAATTAAATAATCTGAGGTTGAGGTATGCCTTTATTTTAACCTTCCAAAAATGTCTAATGCCATTTATTTTAGAATACTTCATCATTTAGCCACTGATTTTAAATGCCATCTTTTCCCAAATCAATGTAATCTTAATAGCTTCATTGCCTAATGCACACAGCAAGTCAATACCCTGAGACACTGGGTTGCAGAGAGAAGGTTTCATTGTAGGGCCACTGAATGAGGAGACTGGAGAAAACCTCAACTTCATCTCCTTAAGGAGTTTGGGGCTAGAGTTTTTAAGGGGTTTGGAGTGGGCCCAAGTGTGATCATTTATTGGTCAAAGAGTGCAGGGTAGTGTCATGAGAGAGGGAGATGAAAAAACTCTTCTCATGCTGATTCAGTTTCTCTATGGGGGTCTTCAAACTGGTTGGTGTCAACTGTTCCACTGGATTTCAGGATCTGAGAAACATCTTAAGCAATTCTTAAATGAAAGCCTTATGATTCTAATGTCAGACATCTTATCTATAAGAACAATAGGAATGCAAATTAATTCTTAAAGAAAAGCCTCATAATTCTAACAACAGAAATCTATCTACAAGAACAATGTTAATGCAAATGATCAGTATCTGGTCCTAAGGGACTTTCCATTGAAAGGAAGTGGGCCAAAGTGTAGCCCGATTAATGCTTAATTATATTTCTGTCCAGAATTATTCTTAACCCTGGGAGGACCGCTTCGCTGACATCTCATGTATCTGGGAGTCTCTGGACTCCCTTCCATTCCACTGATTTATCTTTCTGTTCCTAGGCCAGCACGAACTGTTCATTTCTTGTAGCTTTAGGGTTCATTATGATTCCTGGGAAAACAGTGGAACTCATTCTGCATTCACTGTCTTCAACGTGTTTGTTTCAGCTTTTGCATTTCCCTGTGGTGCTAAATCTGCGTTTCCAAACACCCCTTCCTTTAGTGTAGCTCAAATGTTGCCTTCTTGAGGGAACATCTCAGGGCCCAGAGTTTAGTGTAAGGTACTCCGGGTGTGTATTCTTGCTTGGACATTTCCTTCCTGTTTGTGGTGAGAAAGTCACTCCACCTCGTGGTGTTTTGGTTTTTGTTATGTTTACCTTCATGACATGAAACATAAAGGAAAACATAAAATCACTTAAGGCTGCATGCAGGGGCTCATGCCTGTAATCCCAGCACTTTGGGAGGCCAAGGCGGGTGGATAACCTGAGGTCAGGAGTTTGAGACCAGCCTGGCCAACATGGCAAAAACCAATCTCTACTAAAAATACAAAAATTAGCCCGGCGTGATGGCGTGTGCCTCCCAAGATTAGCTACTTGGGAGGTAGAGGTTGCAGTGAGCCAAGATCATGCTACTTCACTCCAGCCTGGGTGACATAGACTCTGTCTCAAAAAGTGAAATAAAAGCACTTAAATCACACACATGGGTCATGAAAATTAAGAGAATGCATTTAAAGTGCTTAGCACAATGCATGGCATGTGATAAGCACTCAATAAATATTTACTCCTGGCAATATTACTTCTACTGTTACATGTAATAGTGTTTTTCCTTTGTTATTATTAATCTCTTCTTACTTCTGCTCCCATAGTTCTTAATGTTTCTATTTGTACACTAGTAATATTCCACCCTAAGATATTTTTGAACACGTCTTTCACTACAACTTGAGCCTTGTTTTTTGTGTAAAGACAATTCTCATTATGTTCTCCAGTATGTAATCAAAAGAAGAGCTTAGTAAGTGATAAATTAAACAAATTGATAGTATGGCTATAAATTTCCTTACATAGCTTAGGTGTAAAATATATTTTTTAAGCTTTTTTTTTTTCCTACTTTCACACACCACACAATATTCAACACAGAATACTTTACTACTTCTGGTCACCAAAATGTGTGTGGGTTTTTCTCCAAACACCAAGTGATACTCCAGCTGGGCACCAGTCAGGTTTGCTATAATTCAATTCAGTTCTGACACTTTCTACCTAAAGATAGAGTCAGACCCCACAGGTTAAGAGCTCAGTCCCAAATATTGCCCCCATTTCAGATGTCAATCTTAGATCTGGATCTCCAGATCTTCTAATCAACTGGCTATGAATTGGGGATTCCCATGACACCTTCCTCAGGTTTGACTAATTTGCTAGATCAGCTCACAGTAATCAGGGAAATACACTACTTATGTTTACTCATTTATTATAAAAGACATTATGAACAATACAGACGAACAGCCAGATGGAAGAGAAGCAAAGGGCAAGGCATGTAGGAAGGCGGCAGAGCTTCCACACCTTATCTGGGTGTGCCACCCTTTAAGAGGCATTGCCACGGTTTCAGCACTTCCAAACCTCTCTGAATCTCATGCTTTTGGGCTTTTATGGAGGCTTCCTTACATAGCCATGATTGATTACATCACTGGCCATTGTTGATCAACTCAACCTTCAGCCCCTCTCCCCTCCTTTGGAGGTCAGGGACTGGGGTTGAAATTTCCAACCCTCTAATCACATGATTGGCTCTGTTGGCAACCAGCCCCCATCCTGAGGCTCTCCAGGAGCCCACCAAGCATTGCCTCTTTACAACAAAAGATGCTCTTGTCACCCGGGAAATTCCAAGGGATTTAGAAGCTCTGTGCCAAATGATCCTATTATTCAGGAAATTGCAAAGATCTTAGGAGTTTTGTGTCAGGAACTGGGGTCAAAGATCACATATCAGAACAACAGATTCTCCTAGTACCCATTACCTACAAAGGTTTGAGGAGCTTCACTGTATATAGAGGGAGGTGGTGGTATTAGAACTGTGTTCTCTGGGGGCAGCTCTGGCTCTTCACAGGAATATCTGCCTCAGAACAAGAAGACCTCAGTGTTGTCCACTAACTTGTTGTCCTCAAATCTGCCAACATAAAGGGGAATTTCTGCCTGCAGAAGGAGCTAGGGTCTTAGGAGATCAAACAGGAGCTGAGCTCTGTCCTGGGCAGTACCAAGGCAGGACTAGTACCCAGGTCATCCCTGAATCTAGAGCCCATGGGGCCGTGACTCAAAGAAGTAAACAGAAAAAAAAAGCAAGAACATTAGGAAATGAGAAAAGGAGGAAGAGGAAAGGAAATGAATGAAGTGAAATGAGAGGCTAAGAGGAAAGGACAAAGAGAAAAGCAGTGAAGGGGACCAGGAAGGAAGTAGAGTCATGCACTGGGATCCTCTCAGCCAAGACCTTTCTCAAAGGCCCAAAATACTCATCCTCTATACTTTGCCTTTGATGAGCTGCACTTACCAGATTACACACAACGAGACCTGCTGTCCTGCCTTGTGTCATCGTTTCCTTTTTGAATTTTCCCTTTATTTATCAGAAACCCAGATACAAGCAAAAAATAATTGCTTCTCAGTTACTATACTGGTCCACATATGGCTCAAGACAAAATCCTCTTTCATCTTTTTTTTAACTTTCCTCATTTCCACAGGTATTTCCTGAGTAGCTCTTTAGACTTGAGGTGGAGCTGGGATCTTCTTGCTGATGAAAAAGCCCTTTAGGAACTTACAGACTGAGCAAGGGGAAAGTGGCCAGGAGGTATGAGAGATATTATTAAAACAAAGACAAGAGTCCAATTGTCTTATATTTTAAAAGAGAGATTACTAAATACTTTAAAATTTAGTATTTAGGTTACTAAATACTTTTAAAATTACTACATATTTTAGTGGAATGTTGTATAATTAGTAAAGTCAATAGATAAAATATTGGGAAAATATTTACAACACAGATATATGGTAAAGGGATGATATTCATAATATGTCGGATAAAAGGTATGAAGAAATTCATAGAAGATAAAAATTAAACAGTCAATAAACATGTGATGATACTTGACTTACTAGGAAAAAAGGAAATGCAAGTTAAAATAACAATAGCTCTCTATGTTCATCTGGGATGGAACAATCACAGACCAAGTTTAGGTGAACTTGAGTTTCTTTGTCAGGAAACCTGTTTTTAAGGCTCTGTGGAATTCTGGTCTGTTTGCTTCCAGCCTGTCCATGGAGCAGCAGCCTCAGCCAGAGAGCTTGACAAGTAATATCCTTCAGCTGAGATGAGTCTGCGGCAATTAGGCTCTTGGTGTTAGATGCTGGTTCTCGGTCCATCCCTCTCCATCATAATACTCATGTTCCACCTCACACTCTGCCTCAGCAAAGTTTGAAGCACAAGCCAAGGAAGGGAAGGCTCCTCACATTTCCTCCGTGTCAGAAAGCAGTGTTGCAGGGTATCTTTAGTGTGCCAGGCAGAGAATGCAGAATCGGAGGCAGTTTTAAAAGACCTGTCTGAAATTGTATTTTTGTGGATGTAGAGGAGGCAATCAGGATCATCCTGCACCCCAATATTATCCTCTTTCTTACATCAAGCCTGGCCTGTCTGTAACTTGAGCTCAGCTCTGTCAATGTTGCAAGGCGGTGGATTATTTCACACCCAGTTGATTTGTACTGCAGACATCATGCTGAAAGAGCCTCTGTTAGTTCTTCCCGTCTGAGGCCTCTCTGTTCCTCCTCAGGCCAAATCCAGAGTAAACCTCTTTTTCTTGTAGGGCTGAGAAAAAGCAGGTCTCCAAAGCTGGTCTCATGGAGCTGGTCTTCAAATTGATCTTTCAGTAAGCCATACCTCTTGGTATTCTTGCCCCGTGTAGTCCTGTGGTAAGTCCAGTCCTCTGGTAAATCCAACGAGGCTGAGTTATAAGCAGTCTTTCAGCTTACACTTGGGCCTCTTGAAATGCTAAGCATATTCATTCTTAAAACCCTGCTGTCATGCTTTGGAGATATTATGGGAAGACACTTTGGTCAACAGCCTAGCAGAGCTCCCAGAAAACAACCAGCATCAACTTCCAGCCCTGTGAATGAACTGTCTGGATGTACAACCCAGCTGAGCTATCTCATGTCTGCAGATTCAGCCATCACTGGACAGCAACATGACAGACCCCAAGCAAGAATCCCCAAAGTGAGCCCAAAGAACCACAGAATCATGAAAAATAGAAATAAATATGTATTTTAAGCCACTGAGTTTTGGAGTGGCTTGTTACATATCATTAGACAACTGAACAAGCCTTATTTGGGTACTTTGAGAAGTACCCAAATTCAACACCATAAAGTTTTCCAGGACCCCTAATGCTACAACCTTAAAAGATGAGTGGTATGAATGTCAAAACCAACATGAAACAATTCAACAAGTTAGTGCATGACAGCATAGCAAGGTATGCTAATCCCACTACCTGAAATTGAGGGTTTTCTCTCATTCCCCTTGTCTATACATGAGTGCAGTCAACTCCACAGCACTGTCTGTCACTTTCAACTTTTACTTCCTGGTGTCAATTTGTACATTTGTTGTTTATTTGTATTCAATTGGAAGAGAGAGAAAGCCCATCTCAAAACGGCTTAAGCAATAGAGGAAATCTATTGATTCACATAACTTAAAAGGGCAGACTTAGCTATTTCTGGCTCCAGGAAGAATTTGGTACTGGATTCATAAGCTATCACCTCTGCTTCCTCTGGACCCATTTCTTCCTGAGGTCCTCAAAGTAGCCCCTCAGAAGCTTCAGACTTCACTTTATGTCTTCAGCAGTTACAAGCTTCCCATAGCAGAATGGTTATATCGAGATTTACATCCTAGCCCCACTGCTTAGTAGCCATGTGACCTTAATCAAGTACATAACTACTCTAGCTTGAATTCCCTCATCTTTAAAACGGGGACAATGATGTCATCTATTTCATGGGGCTGTTGTGAGTTTAAGTGAGAAAATACACATAAAGCACTTGGAACTGTCTCCATCATAAAGTAAGAGACCTATAAGTGTTAGTGTTTGTAGTAATAATAATAATAGCGGTAGCAGCAGCAACAGCAACAGTCATGTAGTAGCAACAGTAATATTCTCCATTATTGAAGCACAGTAGAGGAAAAGAAATCTATGTTCCAACTTTCCCAAAAGTTCCTCAGCTCCTTTCAAGTTCCCAGAACGCATTACAGGGCCTCCAAGGTGGAATATGCTGATTGGTTCAAAGTGCCTGGAGTCTGCACCTAAAACCAGGATGGGTCAGTCCTACAAGATTGGTAAATGTGGAGCTCTATCGGGAAAGGGAAAAAGGGCAATAAATTTCGGGCAGGCAATTACATCTATTTCTCAGTAGAGAAACTCATAGTGCTCAGACCTCACTGCCATACTGTTGTGCCCATCTTGGAGACAGACACCTCCTCACCTTCACCCCAAAGGCCACTCAAGAACAGACAATTTTTATTGGTCTTACTTGCAACAGGAGACTTTCTCATACCCTTCTGAGCATCTCTCTGTGATCACCCTGTGCTCTTAGCAAAGATGGACCATCTGTGTGCAGCGGGGGAGCCCCTTGCTTCTACTTCCTTTCACTGACTCCCCCTGACATCAGAACCTTTACACAACCCTGTGTTAGCTGATGGGGAGCTCTGCATCTGGAGGTCCCCGCTAGGACTGTACACACACACCACTTGGGTAGGACTTTCCTCCTGCAGAATGAAAGGATCATGCCTAACTGCTAAATTCTCCCGGCACCAAACCCAGAGTCTTTCTGACTCCAAGTTGTGATTCTGATTGTGACTTCAGGTAGATTTGTATTTTCCAGAACACAACTGGTTCACACAATCTGTAGGCCATAAATCCCTTCCCTATGGTGCGAGGAGAAAACCCCACACTAGAAATGATATGTGTTGTTTCTTGGTCTCTATAAAACATTTGTCTCTCTTGTACATAATTAACTGTTAATTGAAAGTATGATGAATTGTGGCTGTCTATAATTAATTAGTAGGAGACTACAGTGAAATATGACTCTGAGTTTTTCCCCAGACTTATTTTGTTTTAGAAAGCAGAGGAAGAATTGGATCCTGTGCAAATTCTTCCATGGCCTGCTGTGTTTTAAACCTTACAGATTGGTAGGGTGGGGCAAGGTGTGGGGAAAGGTGTGGATGGTAGCGTAATGTAAGCATGGACTCACTGGGGACAGCATCTGGTGTTTGTGTTACCCATCTCTTGCTGCACGAGGGCAAGCAGCTCCTCAATTCTGAAGGACGAAACCATGGTGTGGCAGCCAGTGCAGGCCCTGGGAAGGGGCATAGAACTTACCTCGGACCCTAGACGGCAGTCTTCAACTGGGATACTTTCAAGCTAGAGAAAGAGGTGTCCTACGAAGGCAGAATAAATCTGATCTTTCGTGACTATCAGGCCGGAATGAGAGGGTAGTATGTGAATTACTAAAGCGGTTCTACATTGGTCCAGACAGACTGCAGAGATTTGAACAAATGTCCCTAAAGACAAACTCCCCAGTGTGTGGGATTGATGCGTGAGTTCCTGTGAGTTTATTATGTAACATGCTGCAAATGGCCCTCAGAGGGATGATCAACTCAGTATTCTTAGGGCATCCTGACCCAATAGCTGCCTGCTTCTGCTTAGACAGTATCCAGTGGCAAAGGTCTGACTCCCTCCTCTAGAAGCCTAGTTTATCCTCAGAACTTCCAAACAGGGAACAGTGTCAAGGAGCAGCCAGAGAACTACTTCTCATCATATTTTATCAATCGCAGTGTAATTAAAATTTCCTTTGATCTTTCAAGCTGTCAATACCTTTTTATCTCCCCATGTTGCCTGCATATTGATTATGTCTTTAATTTATGAAGCTTCTTTATGGTCAGTTCCGTTCATGAGTCCCCTTTTTTCCAGGCTCCCCCTTCATTCTCACACCATCCCCCTCTCTATCCTGAGGCCCCTTCCAGTCCTTCTACCCGCTTTCCATTAATGCAAGCTCCTCCCCACCCACACCTAGCACTCACTCCTCTCTCCACCACCCCATGTCCTTCTTATCCTCACAGTCCTTTTCCCATCTTCTCTTCACCTTCTACACACAGGACTGTGATAGCCTTTCCCAACCTCACATGGGCATCTGAGCATTGAGGGGAAAAGCCTGAATGATAACTGCTTTGCCAGACCCCATCTCTCCATTTGGGGGGCAGATAAAGATGCATGTCATCCTTCAGCATCATTACAGTCCTCAGAGTGGCCCTAGATGATGGAGAATGTACTACATGACCCTTGTGGGTGAAGAATGGCCCTAACAGTCCTTCATTTTGTCTTGTTTTTGAGAGGATCTCACTCTACCTTTACTATCTTCCTAAGCATAGCAACATTTCAATCACTAATAATCACAGTTCACACAAACTGCAAGAATTATGATATTTCCACCATGTCAAAGTCAGGCATGCTTTCTCTCCAGCAAAGCAGGAGAAAGACTAGGAGCAAAAAGCATTTGAGGCAGGTGGTTTAAAATAAGGAGAAATGATAAACAGCCTTGAAGACTTCTGGTGTAAAATGATGACTTGCAGCAGCTCCCACTTCAGCCTCTTTCAATCTCTCACTAAAATACAGATGACAGCATGGGGAAAACATGAAAATACAGCAATCTAAATAAAGTCACATACACCAATGCTAGACTCTGGGAATAATAGATTCTAACTTTGAAGTAGAGAAAACTGACTTGAGAAAATCCTACTAAGGCTTCTGTCAAAGGAAAACTCCACTTTAACTTTTTGAAAAATAGACCAACTTCAAAACTGTAGGGCAAAAAAATGAGTGCCTTCTTCACCATTTGTTGCTTGATTCAGAGACATGAGTCCAACCAGAAAACTGGGATACAATCCAAACTTTTTACAGAAAATGGTCCTTTGTAAAATAGGCTGAACACAGATCCAATTTTCCTTCATCCAGATAGGTATTTTTAACATATGGGTAAAAAATGCAAATTCAAAAAAAATTTGAAGCAAAATTGTGGGGTAAAGGAAACTGACATTACTGGTGCATTCTGGGAACTGTAGTGCCTATAAATGAAGTGTTGTAAATAAAGGCTAGGATTCAAATGGTATTATTTTCAAAGTAGTATCCAACTACAATTTCTGGAATTGTAGTTTTTATTACCTCATTGTACAAGGTTCTGGGAGTTGAAGAAAGGAATTCACTTGGTAGAGAAAAGAAATGCCAGATGAAAATATTCACACTGGCTCCTCAATCTTGTTCTAACCCTATATCTAAATAGGGGATTCAGGAATCCACTCACCCTCGAAGTGCAATCAACTTGGCTAGCCAGCATAGCATGCTGCTCTACAAAGCTTTCTACTAATAAATGTCACTTGAGAGATACTCAGAAGCTGATGAATTACATGGAATTATTGTAATTTCAGGATCTACTGAAACTACCTGTCTTCTCTCAGACTCTGCTCCTGGGATGTAACATTCGTTTCTTGTTATGTCTCTATCTCCCTACATGCAATGCATCTTTAGAAGACTGTCTCTTCACTCCATAGTGGAATTTGTCTTTGACCTGCTGCAGCTATGAGATGTGCGTTGTTGGGCACACTGAGGGAAATGACATAGTTGCCATCTCAAAGATTATCTCCTACTGTGTAAACTACAGAAGAGAAAAAGTGTTAGAACAGAAATGCACCCACTCAGTCTGGGCATAGTTTCTAAAAGGAATACTGTTGGATGTAGGGTCTCACATTGTCTTCTCTGATCTCAGCCCCAGTAGAACTTGTGCCAGTGAGGAAGACAGATTAAAATAACCTGAAATAAGAAAATAAATAGGAAAGTTATAATTGAAGCGCTATTATATAAAAGGGCCTTGCTGCCGCAATTCTCATTAAGGTCTATAACCCTGTTCCAGAAGCATGACCTGCCCCAGAGGATACCTGCAACACCAGCGATGATCACATGCCTAAGTCATGACACAAACACCAAACTCACTTCAAATCTGGGAGAAGCGCTCAGCTCTTACAACCAGGACAAGAAGAAATGACAGCAGTAGAGAGATCATTTGGCGAGCAGCAGGGTTGAAAGAGCCTCAGACCATGGAGAGACAGCATGACTCTTGAGTAGAAAGGCTTCTGGCACTGAAGAAGTCAAACAGGACCCCTGAGAGGGAAAAAGCCGGGAGCTTGGGGGACTATCTTCACCACGGTATTTAGAATCAGTCTACCCCTTTACACTTACTCACATAATGGCACACCCACAGGAGCCTGAATTGCAGTGAGAAGGGGTTTCTTTCTTCTGGAAATGAATAAAAGGTGCTCTGGGACCTAGGCTCCTTAGAAGTAGAAATCAATTTTGATCTTTTGGCCAGAGTCCTGAGACCCAGTCTCTATCTCATTGGACAGGCAAGACAGTAGGAATGCCAGAAATATAGAAGGGTTCAGCCTCAAATTGCTGCACCTTGGAACCCCAGCCTCACTTGACTCTTCTGCTCTATCCTCTCCCCTAAAAACCCTCTGTTTTGATGCCTCGTCACAGGGATTTTCAGAACTGTCGCTAGTATAATGGAGGCTAATTTGATGCAGTGATTCTCAATCCTGATTGCATATTAGAATTACCTGGGGAGCTATTTAAAAAATTCTTCAGATCAATTAAAACAGAGCCTCTGAGGTTGGGATCCAGGCATCGTATTTTCATAAAGCTCCCTAGGTAGTCCTACTGTGCAGCTGGCATGGAAGAACCCTTACCTAGTATTACCCTCTCCCAGTCTGCCTCACGTGGTCTCCCAGTCTGCACCGTCCTAGTTTTTCTTAGACTCACTTTCACCTAACAAAATGCCTGTAGGAGTGATTTCTGGAGTTTGAATGCTAAGAGCTATTTAACCTATAGGCCCATATTATTCTGTCACTTATAATACCATGGTATTGTCCCACATTATTGCTTCATGTTATTACTGTAGTTTAATACAGTATACTTCATCTTTCTATACCTTGATGAATTCAGCCAAAAAGCACGGCATGAATGAAAAAAAAAAAAAAAAAACAGCTGTTCTTTCTGTTGTGCCTCAATTTTCTTGGAAGAGCAACTAAACTCAGAGCCACTAAAAAACCATGGAAGGAAAAAAACTCAGGCAATCTGAGTGAATTGGAGATATGACAAAATTAATTAAGGTTGTGTAGGTTGTAATTTACCAACCTGTCAAAAATTCCTTAAAGGATAATTTAAACTGTAGTTAGCAGGACCTGTAACTAGGTACTAGAAAGTCTGCTCTTTTTTTCTGCTTTTTAAATATCTTAATCTGTTACATGCTACAGCGTCTTTATTTGCTGTAGTTTTTTCTCCAGGAATATTCAAGTCACATGTATTAAAATCAAAATATCTCAGAGACTTCAGTTTGCTTTCTCTACTTGTCCAGGTCTGTCTAGGGATGTGGTCAGCAGATTTATGACTCCCAAAGATGTCTATAACCTAAACACAGGAACCTGTGAGTATGTTACCTTACATGCAAAAGGGACTTTGCAGAAGTGATTAATACCTTGAGATGGGAATATTATTCTGGATTATCTGGGTGGGTCAGATTTAATCTTACAATTCCTTAAAAGTGAAAGACAAGGAAGAAGCAGGGTGAATCTGAGCAATGTGAGAAGAATGTGCTGACTTTGAAGAAGGAGAAAGCAGATCATGAGCCAATGACTGCAGTAGCCTCTAGAACTCGGGGACTGCTGGCAGCTTACAGCCAGCAAGAACACAAGGACCCAGGGCTGCTACAGCAAAGAATGGAATTCTGCCAAGAACCAAATGAGCAAGGAAACAGATTCTTTCTTAGAGTATCCCAAAACAAATGCAGCCCCATGGACACCTTGATTTTAGCTCAGGAATAATTGTGTCAGATTTCTGACCTACGGAACTGTAAGACACTAAGTTTGTGTTGTATTGGCAGCTAAAATTGTTGCATTTTGTTACAGCAGCAATGGAAAACTAATACAAGAGGGTAAGCTAAGCTGGTTTGCAAATTTGTAGATGCACTGACTGAATGCCAACAATTGATACACCAGAGTTAATAAAATTCTGGGACTTTTATCAAAACCAAGGCAAAGAGGATAGCATAAGCTACAAATGCTGATTGGGTGGTAAAACATCCTTAACTTTATCTTCAGTCTTGTTTGTCTTTACTAAAACATAGTAAGGGAAGATGGGCAGGTCTGTACAAGGACAGTGGCCCAGTCACTTAGGAGAGACAGTTAGTGCTTACGTACCTGTGGGACATGCATAGGGTCTCACTCAGAGTTTGGAGCAAATATCAGAAAAGGTCATCCTTAAAATTTAAGAAAGAGAAGAGAATTAATTATCACATTTATTCCACAAAGGTGCAGATACTATAGAAGGTGGCTTATGAATGTCATCTTATTTAATCTTCACAGCAATACCAGAAAACCAGGACTATGTTGTCCATTCTCCTGCAGAGAAACTGAGGCTTGGGAAGATCCAATAACTTTCCAGAGGCTACAGGGAAAATAAGATCTGCCTGATTTCAAAGTGGTCAAGGGTGAAATTAATGGATTTAACAAATAAACAAATTTTCCTTAAAAGGCATCCAAAAATCTTTATCGTGAATTTATGAGCACAAAACACCTTTCCAGGATGTAATTTTACCTTCTTTAGGAAACTGATGTCCTGCCAGGTTTACTGCTACTATAAGTGAATAACACTATTTAGTGGTACCTAATGCATGCCAAGCAGATGTTTGTGTTTGACCTGTTATTCCGCATTCTCACAATAATTATATTAGGTAGGTAATCTCTCCATTTTCCAAATGAGGAAACTAAAATTCATAAAGAATAAGGCCTTTCCCAAAGTTAATAAACTAATAAATGGCAATGCCAACATTTCAATTCTTGAGTGTCTGATGCAGACATATGTTACCTCCAGTATTCCACAGAGTTGGGGCCCTGAGTCTGGCTAGTGTGAGCTTCCTCCATACAACCTCTGAACTCTGGAAGAACTGACAGATTCAACTGACGAATTCAACATCTGTCACTCACATCTGCTCTGATAACCACACACCAAGGTTCATTCAACCATTCTGTAAAGTCCTATTTGAAAGAATCAGGCAAACAAGATTCCTATCACCTCACGTTCCACAAGATGGGAGGAAAAGTTGTGTCCTTGAGATTTCTATGGAGAGCTGAGGAGAGAAAAGCAAATAGACCAATCCATTAGGTAATTAAATTAGTCATTTCATTCCCCAGACTTAATGGATAGAAGGTCCAAACTCGGTTGACGCAAACATTAACACAGTAATCTGAGCTTCCTCAATACACACGGCAGGTGTTGTGTACCATCTTTGAATACGAGGGAAATATTATATGACTACATAAAACATGTAGCATTCTGTTTCCAGAACCAGAGTTCTCTCTGCCAACTACTAAAATCCTGCTAATTGATACACTGTGGTTTTTGGCCAGCCTGGGTCTTATTTCCATAATGTCAGTTGGTGGTTTAGTACATTTTGATTTTTTATGGTTTGCTTGCACTGCTCACTCTGGGTATAAAGCCAATTCATCCACGAGAACATTCAACATAAATTTTTGGCCACCTAGCAGTGGCATTTAAGCCTCTGTGATGATTTCAGACATAGAGGCCAATTATTTTGTGCAAATTATTTTGTGGTATTTGCTTATTACTGTTAAAAAAAATCTGTAGGAATACAGCTGGATTTAACCTTTGAACAAACTCCTAAGCAATGACCTTTTAATAGAGGAATAGGGAGGGAGGGAGCTGCTACAGAAGCCAGACAATAAAGCTCTTTAGAAAGTCAAGTAACAGGCTTGCTGGTTAGTTATTCACAAGAGTAACATGTTGCCTATGATTCTAGGAATTCAAAATTTCTCAAAGCAGATTTATTTGCCTATTTAAATATGAGCTACAGTAATAGTTCTAATCCCAGAAGCCCATTGTTTCTAGTTAAGTATAAAATGGACCTGATAGTCCCGTACATGAAAGTATTGTTCTTCAGGTTGCCCAAATGAGGCACCCAGATAATTTCTTTTTCAAGGACACGGGAGAATCAAATGAACGCAACTATTACCCACTCAGAGTAAATGTTTTTAAAACGTTATTCTAAATATAGTAAGATTTATGGAACCAACAAAAGTTTCCGTTTTCTCAAAATTAATGTATATCAGCAAGGCAATCAACATGATGATATAAGCTCTGTATGTGCAAGCATATCTATATTGTCAACATGACTTGGAGGGAAAAATCATATCCAATGAAATTGACATTTTTGGTTGAATTGAGTGCAATCTGCAGTAGGTTTGCTTTTTTGTATGATAACCTTGGCTTGTCCTAACAGTTTAGAAAATAAATCTTCATTATATCTCCTGAAGATAAGACACCCATCTGTCAGTTCATTACAGTGGTTGTAGAGAAAACATTTGGAAGGGATGATTTAACAAGAAGTAATTCTTGGCTAGTAGGAACTCCCCAACTGCAGAGAAACAGAATGGATTGCATCTTGGAAAACACAGAAGTTGGAAAGAACTCAAAACCCTGCTAGAGAGGAAACCAACCTGGAAAAGCCTTCTCACACTCAGAATAGCATTGCTAAGGCAGCAGATGCCGGAGAAGAGTGGACAGCTGCCAAGTATGGGGAACAATAGCCAAGGTTGCAGACATGGCATTCCGGGGTGTGTTGACAACAGTCATCAGTGAATATATGGCAACTGGGAAAGAATGGATAAGTTGGGTGTTGGGAAACAACATCAAGAATTGCAGAGAGTATTAAGAGTTGTCCTTTCCCAGAACCCAGGTTGCTGGGCACAGGTAAGGACCTAGATTCAGAGTCTCCTGCACCCAGAATAAGAGGAAATCACTAGTAGACCAATTTTGCTTGTCTCCCTAGTACCCGGTCTCTTTTCTTCTGATAACAGCACCCTCACCCCTGCCTCACTATTTTCTTTTGTGAAGTTATCCTTCCCCCTTACCTTTGAACATGTACTGGATTGAACTGATCTCATCTTAGGTCCAAGGATGGGCATATGACCCTAATCCATACAATGAGGACATCAAAGTCCCCATGACATAATATGTGCAGAGATGGTGTGAAAAACCATGACTGGGTCTGGCCATGGAATGACCATATGTGGATATAAATAGAAACTCCCTGGGCACTACCATTTAGTGCAGGAAAGGTGAGGCTGCTCAGGACTAGTATAGCAAAAGTCTTGAGGTCCAGAGAGTATGCTTGGGTCATTGATTGCCAGTTAAAATAATAATTTCCTTGAATCGTAGTAGAAATATTTTTCTGGATGTTAAAGAGCCAGGTGAGTAAAAGGCATGTGATCCTCTGACCCAGGAAACATTTCCTCCATACAGGTTGCTAAGACTGAGTAAAAGAAGAAAAGCAATGGGAAACCTCATTCACACCCATGCTTCCTTGTCTCATCTGTATGTATGATTTTTGCACAACTTACTTGATACTTTGGATGTAAAGCGAGGTAAAGTACACTTGACTTGAGTCCAAGGTGATGTTACTACCAATCCTTGAATCCAAACTTTATTTAGTGGTTGAACCTAGCAAAATTTAGCACATGAAACAGAACCAATCGTAGATGCCTCAGGGAGTTAGGGTGGAATAATTGAAAGGGAGAGGAAGTATCCCTATTTCTGTTATTTTTGTAGCTGTGAAGTTTTAAATCTGCTGAGAAGAATCTTGCTTCCATATTAAGAGATCATGCCTACAAGTAGAAAAGAAAAAAAGAAAAGCAGAGTGAGAGATGGAGAAAGACCAGGTCCTGGTGAAATCATTTAATCCTTTACCCAAACCTAGCTATATTGAGATTCTTCAGTCACAGAGGCCAAAAATTTACTTTTTGCTTAAGTTAACTTGGGTTTAGATTTTCTTCTAACCAAAAAGAGTCCTAACTTATTGAGATTAGTGGACAGTATTCTGTAGGGTTTTTTTTGTTTTTTTTTTTTTTTTTTTTTTTTTTTTGAGGATTCCAAGGAGTAAGATTCCCAGTTGTGTCAATTATTTATCCAGAGTTTCTCAGCTCTGAGACCATCCCTACTGTGTGATTGTAAAGCTCAGAGTCCTCAAACTACACTTCCCAGAATCCCTTAAAACTGTCTTTCTTTCAGTTTTGGCCAATGGGAGGCCCTGGCAGGAGATTAGAAGATTGGTAAAGGGAAGAAAGCACTCTTCCTGCCTACAGATCTGGTGACTAGAGCAGACAGTCATAGGTCCAACTTGTAGAATCTTTTGGCAGTCAGCTCCAACCACTATCAGTAGTGCCTTAGCAGCTGCACAGCTTCCCCTTAGTGGCTGGAGCAGTGATGCAGGTGCCCCACCATCAGCAGCAGCATGGCAGCTCTCAGCATAGCTTAAGTGAGGGAGCTGCAGGGGCCCGTCCCCCAAGCTCTAGTGCAGCTCCAGTGTCCTCACTACTTCTCTTTTGTATCCCTATGCTCAAGAGATAAATGAACGCTTTTGCATTAAACCCCCAAATACCGGGGGCTGGAGAGGAAGCATGCTATACAGCACTCTTGTAATAATTGATAATGATTATAATCTACATAACAAATTTAAATCCCTTTATAAAATGTGGTCTTCTGTTTTTCCTTAATGGACACTGATTAATACACCAACAATCCCTGCCAAAAAAGAGCACAGTGGGAACTGAACAGCTTGATGACCTTCAGTGAGGCCATGAATGTTAATCCTAGAACCAACCAGCCACTTACTATATGAGTCACTAGTCCCCCTCTCGCTAATTTCCTGGGACTAGTTCCCCTAAATGGTATATGGTTGTCTCCAAGGAGGCATACTTACTCGTGATGGCAGCATTATTTGCTTCATCCTGTCAACTTAAAATAATCAAAAGGGTCACAATCTATTCTTATTCAAGTGCTGCATTTGAGGATGGCCACCCAGAAAACAAATTCCAATGAATGGAAGTCAGTGTTCTGAAGTGTAAAAGTTTGTAATTATCTTTATAGACAAAGTTTAGAGAACCTTGACAGAATTTTGACATCTTTCGCTGCAAGGTTTAATGTACAGTTAAAATGATTTCATAGTTGAGGGGTCTTTTTTAGAATAACTGTATATTTAACATTCCACACTGAAGATGTAGCAGTCATGAGGTCTTTTTTGCCATCTGATCTGACTTAGGTTCAGGATAACAAAAGGAGCGGGTAATCTATAACAAAGATCAGTGACTGGAAGGGGAAGAGGTCTGGTCTGTGGTCTCTCCTAGTCATTTACAGAATGAGAAAAACGAGAAAGAAAGTTAAGCTATAATCTAAGAAGCAGAATTGCAAACGTGCTACATGACTGAGTCTCCAGGGATTAACTTCCCCCTTGACATAATAAATTTAGAGGGTCCTGAAGTTTTTTATTTTTTACAACTCCCACCCCTAGTAACTTGAAATACCTTGCTTTGACAAGTTCTACAAATGTAGAAGAAGAAGTGTACAATGTGTAGCTACTGCTATTGTGCAAATTCCAGCTTTACCCACCATTCTAATTATCTACTGCTGAACTGCAAGCCACGCTACAGTTTAGTGGCATAAAACAGCAAACATTTTATTATGATCTCATATTCCATAGGTCAAAAATTTGGATCAAGTAGAGCAGGGATGGATTATATCCACTCCACAATGACTGCAGCCCCAGATGTGAAAGCTTGAATGGGTGGAGTTGATTCAAGTCATCGCATCTGAAAGTCTCATTCACTCACAGGTCTAGAAGTTTGGCTCAGAGTACCTACGTGGTACCTATCCATCACAGCAGCCTAAGTGTAGTTAGTTTTATTACCCAGTAACCTGGGATTCCAAGGGTGAGTACTCCAGAAAATGAGGCAGAAGCTCATGGCCTTCATAACCTAGCCTCAGAAGTCACACAGCATCTCTTCTGCCAAGTTCTCTTGGTGGAAACACTCGCAAACCCACCCAGATTCAAGAGGATTGGTCATTTACATACCTTTGTAGGAAGATTGTCAAAGAACATGCAGCCTTGTTTTGACACCACCACACTCTGCATTCTCTTGGGGAAATAATGTGCAAATGAAGTTATCTCTTTTTTCTTAAAAGTCATTTTTTTATTGTTTCGTCAATACTTTGAAGACCCTGTACTAACTGTAGCGCCAGGAGTCACTAGGATAACCTAAAGAAGATGAAAAACAACTTGGTCCTCATATTCTTGAGTGGCCTAATTAATCGTGTGGAAACACAGCTGTAGGCAAGGTAACATCTCAAGCCTAGATGTAAGTCACCATTTCCATAAATGTTTATGATAATTGAGCTACTTCTCCACATTGCATCATCTTTTAAAATCTCTTCCTCTCATTCCCAAAATGATACACATTCCACAATGTGGAGCAGGGTCATTATCTAATGAGATGGATTGAGTGAGCTAAAAAATTTAACCCTTGCCACTGATTGAGAGACATTGGTCCTTAAGGGATCTTGAGAAATGATCACAACCTCCTGGGGGGTCTCATGTCACCTACGGAACTCACCCATCAGTTCTAGGAAAACAATCCACTGATGGATTCCTGATGCATCTGGGTATTCCTGCCAAGAATATTGCTTGGATCCAGATAGGTCCTTCATCACATCCGTCAGCCACACATTAGAGATTTAAATGAACAGTAAACTTACATAAACCCCACACGTTAAATAAAGGAGTGGGAAAGGAACACAGCACTAACTGTCTAGCTCTGCTTGTATCACAAGTGGAAACCATAAGTGTGTTCTAAAACAAAATAGGCTCTGGATTATCACCAAGCATCACAATCCATAGAGAACAGACTGTGGGCTATTCAAGGGCTGTCTACAGAGACAAAGCTGTTGAGTAAGAAGGCCAAAGTAGTTTGGAATATCTGCTGACTTCAGACTTGGTCCTATTAACACATTCTCATAATGCTACTACTGGTCCCTATTCTAATTTCTATCCCCTCTTGAAGCCTTTCTGACATGGTCATTATGGAATTTAGATTGATTACCTTTTGATCTTGCCTTTGCCTCTAAACTCCATTTTAAAACCATAATCATTACCATTGCCTGGATATTTTTATCAAACATCAAATTTCCACAAGGTTTTCTAGCATACATAGCATAACTTTGACCCCAAACTACCAAAATTTTCAAGAGCATAATCAATAGGGCTTCTCTGAGCCCATCGTCTCTCACTCTCTCAATTTGTTGCAACAAATAGCCTCGATGGTGCTCCTTTCTTCCCACCTCTCATTCCTCTCTCCTCTTAGATACCCTCTGGACTATATCTGGAGGAGGCTAGACAGCACCAGCATTGGTTGGGTAACAACTGGAGTTGAACAGATGTCACTTAGAGATGCTCAGAAAGTACTCATAGGTGGATTTGTGGAACCAGACACAGTGGAAAAGGAAAAAAAAAAAACAGAAAAATAAAACATAACATCTCTGCTCTAGGATAATGTTCTGTTTATTTTGTTTTTCCTCCAAGGAGTGCAAGTACTTTGCCCAAAGAACGCATTGCCATTTCTTACAAATTGCCAGAAATACTCCCGGCAAGACTCAGAAAGCAAAATCTCTATCTGTTCCTACGGAAACCTCAGCTTGACACGAGGCACCTTAGACTACAGCAATCTACAGACACTAACAAGACATGACCCACAGAACAGAAGAGAGTGGGAAAAAGAGAAAGGCAAGTTACAACTACAAAGAAAAATTAGAAGTATAACTCTTGGTCCCTAGACCCTGGAAAGGTATAGTGCCTGGAAAATGGTGAGGATGGAATTCCTGTTTATGGAATGAATAATTTATTTTCCCTGCTGCAGTACTTACACATCTACTGTGTCTCTCCAAGCACTGGCCTTCCCCTGCTAGGAACCTGGCACCTCCCCTTTTTCCTCCACAGAGACCCCACTTCCTGCCCACTTATGTTACACTTGACCCCAAGAAGAACACTTAATATAAAGCTGAAGGCTTGGTGATTGCTCTTTGATACAGCCTTCAGCAGAGGCAGTAGAGCAAGCCTTGCCCTGCCTTTTCATAGGGGCTGCTGCTCTCTTTGCAAATGCCCTCCTGTTCCTTTCACTCCTGCAGCTGCTGCCTTCATCTTCCTAGGGCAGCCACTTCTGTCCAGACTCCTTGCTGTCCTTCCTGAGGTACCTTATCAGTAATGGTCTTCATCATGATCCTCTGCCCAGGGTCACTCTACTCCAGTAGCCTAGACCCCCCAGAAATGACAGCATTACTTCTCTTCATCCTAGGTAGGTGCAGCCACCTGCCTCAAAACCAGCCTTGCACTGACCTTGAATGTACATTCACTTCACCATCCCCAAGCAAGGGAACTAATTCCATCCCAATCTGGGCGATTTTTCCTCCTCACCTCTCTGCATCTACTTTTGCCACCATCTAAATTAATTCTGCACATCCTGCATCAAAAACTAGTTTCTTACCTTTATACTCTAGCAAGACCTGTCAATACAGTAAAGATGCAGAGTTCACCCGCAATGATAAGAATACATTTCTCTAAGAAACACAAAGCTGACAGAGCATCAAGGGCAGAGGCTCAGCTTGAAAATTCTTGAGATCTGCAGGAAGTTTGAACGATTTGACTCTGCTGGGTGGTGATGACTGGTGAGAAGAGATTTTGATGCAAAAATTGAATGTCAGCCTCCCTCTTCTTATTGTGAAGTTCTCAAGATAGCAAAATGAGCTCTCTCAGGGCTTAAAATAGTGGATCTCAAACCTTAATGTGCATCAGAGTTACCTGGAGGGCTTGTTAAAACAGACTATTTGGCTCCACCCCCAAGCTTCTGATTCAATAGGTCTTGGGTGGGGGCTGATAATTTGCGTGTCTAACATGTTCCCTTGTGATGCTGGTGCTGTTCAGCCAGGGACCAGTTTGAGAATAACCGTATAGAGGCTTGGCAAGTTAGCAAGAGGAAATGGTGTGAAGTCCTCCAGGAAAGAGAACAAGGTACCCTCAAATGCCTCTGGTTGAGAAAGAAAGAAATCCCTTCAGGAGAGGGATGTGCATCATGACAATGGAATTTGATACTCAGAGAAATATCAGTTATAGTAAAAACAAGCCTGGCAGTTTTTCAAGAAGAGAGAGTGAGCCTATCCATCTGAGTTGTGGGGCTAAGGGGTTCATGGTTTCAGGTCTATAAAGCGTAAGATACGGGATAATAGTGGAAGCTGAAATTCAATCAAGTAAAAGTTAACTGATGAAACTGGAGGGACGCACTTCTAGTGCCCATTCTTAAAGTAGTCGAAGCTCAAATTACACTCATGTGTGTTTGATTATTTGAAAGATAAAATGAGATTAGTCCATTTTAGTTAGGTGCATTTTCACCAAACACCTGCAAAGTTCTGTCAGATGCTAATAACACACAGAAGAAAGCAATTGGTACCTGCCCTCAAGCCACACACTGTCTAGTTACTTAGATACAGATAGTCTTCTAACCCCAGGACTCATAATTGAGAGGATAGTGCCATGGTTAAGGGCATGGACTGTGGTGTCAGAAACACCAGATGTAAACCCTGACTCTACAGCTCTCTAGCTGTATGGTTCTGAATCATTTGATTGATGTCACCAAATCGCAATTTCCTCACCTTTAAAATAGGCATAATAATTTCTTTCTAACAGGCTGTTAAAGGATCGATGAGAAAATGCTTGTGCAGCACTGCACACCAGGACTGGCACAAAGCAAAATAATGAGCGAGTCATTTTTTTTTTTTCCTTGGCTCCTGTCTTTTAGTCTGCCTGCCCAAGACTGACATGTAAAACAGGCAAGCTGGGAGCCGCAGGCCCTATCCCCCATCTAAGCGCACCCTGAAAACTTAATCAAGTGGAATAGTAACAGGTTGAAGGGTTTCCCTATCAAGTCAGCCTGGGTGTTGCCGCTATCTGAGTCTGTGCCTAAACCACTGTTTTCAGACATGTGCCCCATTTTTTCCTGTTCACCTGGGTCCGTGTCTTACACCTCTCTCCTCCCCATGTCTGAGATCTCATCTCAGTTTTCTGCTTCGTCACTCACGCCATATGTAATCATTGACAAGACTTTACCTTTTTCTTTCTCTTTCTTCTTAGATGAATACTGTTTCTGTGTCCCTAGTAATAAGTTCTGACTCACTCATTGACATGTGACTTCCTGCCTGCCTCTTAATTTAATTGGGCATGTCCCCAGATACTGGGAACCACTTGTTCTATCTCAGCCTCAGAAAAAAAACAAGACTAGAGAGTGCTCTTGGCTCTGTGTCAGGTGAGGGAGGGAACTTCGGGTGACAGGGCATATGGATGAGCTCAAGGTGGACCAGAGACCTCTATTCTGGAATTCTGTGGCTAGCTTTGAGTCTTGACCCCAATTCCCAGTCCAGAGAGCCTAACACCTTTACCATGAAACTGCCTACCAGGCATGATTGGTCTATCTTTCCAAGGTTATTCTGAATAGTTACTATTGTGTGATGTGTATAGTTAAGTTTTGATGGTAGACTTTGACAGCTTTGGTGTCTGGATCCCTAAAATATGTGTATCATCCCTAGAGTGTGGTCTTAATAAGAAAGTTTTGGTCTGATTGAGATTAGCTTCCTAGAGAAGTAGCAGGGACTAACCTTATCTGGACATGAGAGTAAATCTCTCCCACACAGAGCCTGGAGGTCTGGGCCCCTCAAAGGAGAGTGGAGGTGGCTCTGGAAACATAGACCACTGAAAATGGGGTTCTTTTTTTAGAGGTTTCTATAAAGAGGCCTCTCAGCTGCATGGAGATTTGAATATCAAGGAGCAAGGATAGAAGCTAGAAAATCCATCAGTGGGCCATAGTAAAAGTTCAGATGAAAGATGATAGTGGTTACATCTAAGGTAGAAGTAGCAAAGTTAAGAAAAATCTATGGGAAATGCTGTCCCATGGATAATATAGTCAACAGAACTTATTGGTGAACTGGATATATTAGCAAAGAGATGAGTTGATGAGGAAGCCAAAGTTTTGGTCTGAGGATGTTAAATAATGTAATTGCTTTTTATTGACGTGAGGAAGTTGGGAGAGAAGGAGCTATAGAAGATATTAGGAATTCAGTTATGGGAAAAATAATTTTGAGTTGTATTTTAAGTACCTATACAGAGATGAGCAGCAGGCATATGGGTACAACAACATTCAAGTCTGGAATTCAAAAGCAGGGTCAGAATTAGAGAAAAAAAAAATGTCTGGTCGTCAGACTATAGATAGTGTTCACAGCCTTGGAATTAGATAAGATAACAAATGCATGAGTTCTGACAGAGTAACTTAGGAGTCTGAGCATGGGACCCTCCAACCTTTAGAGTTTAAAAGTGGAACCCTAATGTTCTAAACTCAATGAAGAGGTCGAGGATCGAGGAGACAGTTGGCAATGGGGCTCAAGAAATCACAATGCAGACATTCTTCTGGGTAACCAGAAAAGGAAATCCTACTGCTGAGGTGGAGGGCCGGATAATCGACTATGAGTGTTTGTTCAGAGGTACCACAGGCCACAAAATCGCGGCCAGGTATTCATGGTGATAATGAGAATTCACAATCATGAAAGCACAAAATAGAGGCTCTTGAGCTCCTTGGTCTCAGGACCCCACTGCACTCTTAAAAATATCAAAGTTTTAATTACACCTATCAATATTTAACATATTGAGCATTAAAACTAAAAAAAAAAAAAGAAAACACAACTACACAAACATCCATTTTTTTCGCCATCAGAGCAATTGATGCCATCACTCATCATTCTAGAAAACCCCACTGTACAGCTGTGAAACAATAAAAGTGAAAATAAAAATGGCAGTGTTACTATAAAAATGTGAACATGTTTTTGACCCTGTGTACTGCATAAAATGGTCTTGCAGAGCCTGAGAAATCCCTAGACCATGTGTTGCAAGCCACCCATCTAAACAGTGGGTGACAGAGAAAATTAGGTGACGGAAATTTAAGAAATAGACCAGAAGTAATGTGACCAATGGGCTGTGGGTGGTACCTTCTGGGTAATATGTCTCTCATGGAAGAAAGACATATAAGGATGGCTGGGGTGCCTCACATGACGCCCAGATTTGGACCTGGAGACTGTCTGCAGGGTGCTGTCTTTCAATAAAATAGGGCAGTGGTTTTCACAGTGCAGTTTACAATCCATTAGAGGGTGGAGAATTCAATTTAATGTGTGGCAGCCATCATTAAAAAAAATAAATATAATACAAACTATCATGAACTGTTTTATATATGTGGGTATGTGATATGTATATATCTATATGTAAATATATCAGTACTGTGTAAAGCTGAAAAACACAGCTTATGTGTGAGTCGAGTTTGAGAATCTCTGGGACAGGGAATACGAGAAGTAACAGCCTCCTGATGATGTCCTTGCTTCTAGTCTTTTCCTCCATTTTAGAATGACTTTCCAGAATATCACTTTAAACATGAAAATCCTTAATTGAAGTCTTATGATGGCTTCTTCCTCTTTACTACAGAGCAAAACCCAAACACATTCACATGGCACAGAGGGCACCACAGAGTCTGACCGCAGCCTTTCTCTCAGATGCTAACTTGTAACACTCTCCCCACTAATACCTTTCTCTCAAGTCAAAAAGCACATTTCAAGTCCTCAAATATGCCTTGACTTCTCTGGTGTCTGTACCGGACTGTGCCCTCTATGTCATTTTCTTGGCCTGAAATTTTCAACATTTAGACCAACTCACATTCTGTGATCCAGCTCTTCCAGGGGTAGCAGAACATGAACAGATCTTCACCAAAATTTCCCCCTTCCTGGGCACATAAGAAACAACCCTTTCCTGCCCTTTTGTAATGAGGTGGGCATATGATCAGCTCTGGCCAGTGGAATGTAGGTGGAAAGTGATCTACACCACTTCCAGACCAAGCTCCAAAATATTTTGTGCCATCCTCCATGTTTTCTCTCTTTCTTCTTTAAACCACCAGATAGAGAAAATCTCTGGGTCCTAGTGGATCTCGGATCTAGTAGAATGAACACCCTCCATCCCCCAAACTTTGCACGGACCCCAAATAAACTTTTATTGTTTTAAAATACTAAGATTGGAGGCTGTGCATTTTACCTGCCCTTGGTATAACCAATATACCAAGTTTGATGCCTTGCCATTTACCAAATCCTGTCATTATTTTCCAGGAATGAGATGGGGAGATAGGAAGCTCTCTTATTCCTAAACTCTTATTACAGTCTCCACTGTTTCCAGCCTCCTCACATGTGTCCAGAGTCAACAACAGGCCTATAAAGCTGGAAGTGGAAGCAGCAGAAACCTTTGTTCCTCCGGGGTTTAGGATGGCAATGGGGAACAAGTGTTCATCCATATATTGCACACAGCACTCATCCTGTTCACAGAGCCACAGGAAACAGATAGAGCTCATCAGTCCTCATAGGCCATGGTAAGAACTTGAAATTTGATGCTGAACAAAATAGGGAGCCATTCAGGATTTTTAGCACCAAAATGGCATAAAATGACAGAATTTTAAAGATGTGTTCTGGACATTGTGTTAAGAATAGACTCTGTGTGATGAGAGGGAAGAGAGAGTAAAGCAAGGATATTGGTCTGGAGGCCATTGGGTGACCCACAATGAGGAATTAATGGTAATGTGATCAGAGATTTGGCCATGAAGGTGGGGAGAAGTGTGTATACTCTGTATATAAGTGGGAGGTAGAGCCAACAGAATTTTCTGTTGCAATTCCCCTAGGTCTTGTATTTTACTTCTTCACTTCATTTAGCCCTTTGCTCAACTATAATCCCCTTAGAGAGTTCCCCAAATGCTTCATCTGAAATAGCTCTTTCACACCCTGTCACCTTCCATTTAATCTTGCTTTATTTTCCCTTATAGTCTTATGCACCTGAAATTACATTGTATATATACTTATCAAACCTATTAATTGTCCATTTCTTTCAATATGATGCTCTCTTCCTGAGCACATGGACTGGTCCTTGTCCTCACTGATTTCCCAGAGCCTAGAATAGTGCCTGACTCATACTTGGCCTTCAAATATTTGTGAAATGAGTAAATGAACCAATTAAATTAGTCTTGCTGGAAATGCAAATCTTGCTCTTAACACATCGAGCAATAAACCCAGGCCCCCCACTGTAGCATGTTTGCTGTGATGCAGGTCATCTTGGTCATAAAACAAAGAAGTGGCCTGACCTGCAGACTGGTCCTAATTTGATCTTTATGCACAGAGTCTGGTCTCACCAAAAGGCTCTGGTTCTGCATACTTTTCAAATATTTTCTTTTCCTCAACCATCTTGTTCAACCTCATTCAATTGATTACCAATTTTAGTCTATGACCTAGGAAATACAAGATTGGAAACCACATTGTAATGCTTTTAGGTGGATCTTTTAATTGTCAGCCAAGCATTCTAGGAAGCATCAATGCTATGGAAGATTAATAAGCTACCCAAGTCTGGCCAAAGGTGACCCCAGCCTTCTGGGTACTATGTTTCTCATGGGGGAGATTTGTGAAGGATACATTCTGATACTCAACAGGACCAAGGCCTCTGGCAGTAGCTTCATCTGGAATTGCAAGAGACACATGGAGCTGCTTACCAACAGTTGAGTCTCCTTTATACATCAGCCTTGTTCATTGGGTGTCGCCTCATTAGCTTCAATGGAAATCATCCTTTTCTGAGACTCGGTGACACTGCATAAATTAATGAGTTGACAGCCATGAATGTCATCAAAAGGGAGGAGCTGGGGAAGAAATAACTGCTTTTGTCAAGATGCTTAACTGCAGAAGACAATAAGACAGTGATCCATTAAGACCATTGAAACTAACAATCTAGCTCATGTGCACCTTGTCCTGAACAGCTGCCTGCCCTCCTCCACGTTCTCCTTTCTACCCTGCTCCTGCCTGCCTAACCTCACTGAAGACTGCTTATATCAGAAGCAGGAAACAGGCTGGGTGTGATGGCTCATGCCTGTAATCCCAGCACTTTGGGAGTCCGAGACAGGGGGATCACCTGAGGTCAGTGAGACCAGCCTGGCACACATGGCGAAACTTCATCTCCACTAAAAAAAAAAAAAAAAGAAAGAAAGAAAGAAAAATTAGCCAGGTGTGGTGACAAAAGCCTGTAATCCCAGCTACTTGGGAGGCTGAGGCATGAGAATCACTTGAACCTAGGAGGCAGAGGTTGCAGTAAGCCAAGATCGCGCCACTGCACTCCAGCTTGGGTGACAAAGGGCGACTATGTCTCAAAAAAAAAAGCAGGAAATATATCGAATACTTACTATATGCCAGGTACTGACAATATTTTTATTATTTCTTTTAGTTTTACAAAATCAATACAATAAGGCACATTTATTACCTCAATTCTCACATGAAGAAAGTAACTTGCCCAGGCACACAGCTAAGTAACGGAGCAGCACTGGATCATTACCGATCTGAGACAATCATGTTGATACCAACAGAGAATCTCTAATTATTCTTATAAACTAGTCCCCCAGTCTTAGACTTCAATATGGTGTAAGCTCAACTCTCCAAAGACAAGCTCAGGCCAAATTCGCAGCAACCCAATCATCATTCCCCACCTCTTCCTCAGGAAAGGACCTTCAGATATTTGACTCTAAACTTCCAAAGGTGCCCAGGGCCCTTAAAACCTTTTCAATAAAAATCAAATAATTTCTCTTTTAACAAGTATTTAGGTGTGCAATACAGTATTATTAACTTAGCATTATGTTGTACAGCAGATCTCTAGACTTATTTATCTTGCATAACTGAAATTGTATACCTATTGAACAAGTCCCCATTTCTCCCCCTCATTTTTACCACAACGAAACAAACAGAAACAAAACAAAGGGGCAAGAGGAAAGTTTTGAAATTGATGAATATGTTTATTACCTTGATTGTGATTATGGCTTTATGGATGGATCTATGCACATGGCTAAACTCATCAAATTGCATACATTAAATATGGGCAGGTTTTGTATGTCAATTATATGTCAATAAAGCTGTTTTAGAAATAAAAAACATCACAGACATTAATAAAAAGGAAAAAAGAAAGAAAAAAAAGCAACATAAAGATCTCATTTTGAGTGACAGGCAGCGGAAGGTGATCTGGTCAGAGGGGATCTCCACTTGTCTCCCCATAGCAGAGTACAGGGCCAGAAGAGGTGAGCAAGAGCTACTGAAAGGGCTGAAGCTTCCAGTGCAGCTGAGTGTGCAGCTCCCACTGCTGCTGCTTGCTGCAGCTGTCAACACCTTGCGTGTCTTCTGTAACCCACTGAGGCTTCCCAAACAGCCTCATTTCAGCTGTGCATGATTTTGTGCACCAGAGCAGTCAAAGCAAAAAGTGGTGTTTAAAAAAAATTACATGCATACCTTGTTTTATTGTGCTTTGCATTATTGCTCTTCACATATATGGTATATGTTACAAATTGAAGGTTTGTGGCAACCCTGCGTCGAGCAGGTCTGTAAGCACCAGTTTTCCAACAGCATGTGCTCACCTCGTGTCTGTTGCATTTTGGTAATTCTCACAATATTTCAAACTTTATTATTATTATTATATCTGTTATTTGATCTATGATCAGCAATCTTGATGTTATAATTTTGTTTGGGGGCACCACAAAACACACCCATATAAGACAGCAAACTTAAATGATAAGTGTTTGTGTTCTGACTGATCCACCTTCTGGCTATTCCCCTCTCATGCTCTCCCCTCAATCCTCCCTATTCTGAGACATATCAATGTTGAAATTATGCCAGTTAATAACCCCACAATTGCCTCTAAGTGTTCAAATGAAAAGAAGTGTCGCAAGTCACTCACTGTCAATCAAAAGCTAGAAATGATTAAGCTTAGTGAGGAAGTCATGTCAAAATCCAAGATAAGCCATTCATGATTCTTCTGATAGATCTGTACAAAGTAAATTGAAAACTTTCTGGAAAAGATTAACCATTCTAGATGCCATTCAAAACATTTGTGATTCATGGGAAGAGGTCAAAATATCAACATTAACAAGAGTTCTGAAGAAGTTGATTCCGACTCTTCTACATGACTTTGAGGGCTTCAAGACTTCAGTGGAGTAAGTAACTGCAGATGTAATGGAAATAGCAAGAGAATTATAATCAGACGTGACTGAATTGGTGCAATCTCATGATCAAACTTGAACAGATAAGGAGTTGCTTCTTAGGAATGAGCAAAGTAAGTGGCTTCTTGAGATGGCATATAATCCTGATAAGATGCTGTGAATATTATTGAAATGACAACAGAAGATTTAGAATATTCTGTAACCTCAGTTGATCCATCAGTGGCAGAGTTTGAGAGGATAGACTCCAATTTTGAAAGAAGTTTTACTGTGAGTAAAATACTATTGAATATCATTGCACATTACAGATAAATGCTTCATGAAAGGGTCAATGAATGCAGTAAACCTCATTGTTTTAAGAAATTTTCACAGCCATTCCAACCTTTAGCAATCATCACACTGATCAGTCAGTAGCCACCAACCTGGAGGCAAAACTCTCCACCAGCAAAAAGATTACAACTCACTGAAGGTTCAGATAATCATTAGGAATTTTTCACACAAAAAAAGTATTTTTAAATTAATCTACATTCATGTTTTAGACACAATGCTATTGCACTCTTAATAGACTACAGTAGAGTGTAAACATAACTTATACATGCACTGTGAAACCAAAAATTGATGTGCCTAACTTTATTGTGATATTTGCTTTATTGCTGTGGTTTGGAACTGAACCCGCAATATCTCTGTGGTGTGCTTGTAGTTTAGTAATGGTATTGGACTTTTTTTAATTACAAAAGGCAAAATAAGATGGAAGAAAAATGCTCCACAAACCCTCAATCCAACAATTAGTCTTACAGAACAATTTTCCTCTTTCCTCCTTTATACATATTTTGCATGGTTGTGATCATAGTAACTTCAGCATTTTTAGTCCTTTATTTTACTGAATATTCTATTATAAGTTTGTTTTCCCATTGTAAAGTCCTCAAAATACCTTCTTAGTGGTTTTATAAATAGCATCATGTCAGGACAATATAAATGTTAAACAATCCTCTTAGTGTTGGGTAATTGATTCCTTTTTAAAAATGTTTCCCATAATCGTAGTTTATATTAACTAATAGAATGGTTACAACATACCGGACATTTTCTGAATACTCTATATTTGTGAATTCATTTAATCATCACAACGACCCACTATTTAGGCTTCATCATACTTATCCCCATGAAGAAGCTGAGATACAGAGAAGTCACATTATTTCAGGGAATCACCAAGTAGTTGAGTGAGAGACTTACGAGTCCAAGAGCATGGACTCCTCAGTGTAGGCACTAAACCACCACACCCCTCTCTCTGCTGCAACAAACCTATCATCTGTGCAAATATGGAGTTTTTTTTCCTGGAAAATATTTCCTTAGGATAAATTCATAGGGTCTGAAATGGTTGGATCAAGAAATATAATTACATTTATGGCTCATACTAAATATTCCTACAACATTGTTCAAAAGAATTCTTTCCACTTCAAACACCACCATCATGAATAATCATGCCAGTAGGACGATAAACTGGCCAACTTCAAGTTCTATTATCATAAGTTTTCATTGTGCTTCTTTAATAGCTGCAAAATGATTTCCACAGGTCTTTTACATTAGCCATTTTTTGAACACTAAAAATAGTGGGCACTTTCTAATCATTTCTTTGCTAATTGTAGATGCGCTTTTGTTTGTTCATATTCTTTACACAGTAAACGATTGTGTTTTTGTAGCGCTTGTGCATTTGAATAAGCTCTTTAAGCACTTTATCTTTTTTTCGTAAACTGTCTTATTTGATATAAACATTTTCCAGTAAGTAGTCCTTTTTCTATCAATTTTATCATGTTTCATTATACAGAAGTTTTGAGATTTTTTTAGAATCTATGTATCTATTATATTCTGTTGCTCTATTGATTCTAAGATGAAATAGTACGGCAACTTAGCAGCAAAGTCTCTTTTGATACTCAAGATTCTTTTTAGAAAAATAGGAATAATGTTGTATATGTCATATGGTAGATGACAGGAAAAAATGAAGTGCCTAAAACCACTGGATGTATTCATCTTGTTTTCTATTACTTTGAACAGTTTTTGTGTGTGTGTGTGTGTTTCACATCTTATTGATGGTGATTAGGGTGAAACAAATCTGTTTAGTTTTGTCTACCTTTTATTATGCCACTCTTCTACATTTTAAAGTATAATAATAATAGTTCTTAAATTGATTGTTTTAAATTTTTGAGGTAATCATGTCACCTGCAAATTATCAATTAAGTTTATTTAAATATTATGTCTCTTATTTATTTTTCATGTCTTATTACAAGAATTTTCAAAACAATCCTAGCAACTATGGGGAATCATGGTCATCCAAGCACTAAGAAGGCTGTTCCATCCAGTCAAGGCTATGGGATGGTGTCTAAGGTGTCCTCTCCCTCCTTATCTTCACCCCTTTCCCTTCCTGCCTTCTCAGCCAGCAGCAGCATTGCTTCATTGAGGAAGCCTGCACAACATGCAAGCAACTAAGAGGCTTCTGGATTTCAAAAGCCTGAGTTTTGAAGATCTCCGGCTCCAGCATTTATGTCATAAACAAAATATTTGGACCATTGATGGAGAGACCCTTACCCTCAGGCTAGATTAAGATTCACCAGTCAGGAGGAAGAAAAGAAGCAAATCGGACCCTAAGAAAGTAGCTGAACTTTGAAGAGGGGAATAACAGAAACTCAAGGTTGAGTAGAAAAATCCAAGAGCACTTTACTGAGTTGTGATGAGGAGACTCATAGAAGCTTCACGTTTCTCTGACTGGGGCCAACAGGTCCTCCTCCCACACTCTGGACAGCCAGATTCCTGTTTGGCATTAGTCTGTGTGTTCCACAGTCCGCTTCAGCAGCCTCAGGAAACCTCCCCTCAACACTGGGACCTCAGTAAGGGACAAATTTCAGAAGGAAAAGAGTAAAAGGAATAAATGTTAAGTCCTCCAATCCTTCTTGGCAGAAAGGTGAAGAGAAAAGTTCCGGTGATTTGGGATCAGTGGTAGAAGTTGTTGGTCCATGGGGAAGAGAATTGGACATCTCCAGCTCTGTGATCTTTCTTCCAGGCCCTTGTCCTGCCACCAGCATTTTACACACACACACACACACATACACACACAATTATATTCCCCAAAAATATATTCCCCAGAAATATATATATATATATTCCCCCAAAATTATATTCCCCAAAGAGGGTTTCCAGAGTGCTTTTAGATCCTTTGACATTTCCAACCTCTCCTCCAGTGATTAAAAAAAAAAAAAACCTTCACTAGAATCATAAAGTCTCTGGTATTTCTTTTCAAGAAATTCCAATCACATGATTGAACAGGGCTGAGTTCTAGGAGAGGGTTAAGAAGAACAGGCTCTCTAAGTGACAGTCACACTCAGGCGGCATCTGGCTGCAACCATCAACAGCCAAACCATGAGGTCCACACAGGTTACACTTGTGGGTATACAGAGGCCGTGACAGCTAGTAGCAAGGGGCCTCCCTGTGCAGATCTGGCCACATAGCTTCATCGGAATTCCTCCCACACCAGCCTCAAACAAGCTGCCCTTTACTGAGTGAGGTTTTCAGGGGATGCAGGTAGGAAAAGAGTGAACAGTGAATAACTTTATTTATTATTCCTAACCCATAGCCCTCTCAGAGGGTTCGAATAGCTCCCTGGCTCCCTGGGCCTCAGAGATGCCTATGGGTCTAGGCTGTGGGTATGCCTGTGGTGTGGAGTTTGTTCTGCTTTCATTTTGAGCCAAACCTCCAACAATCTCTACACCCTGGGTGGTTACTATTGATTTATGCTGGCTACAAAACAACAGACTGACGCAGCAAAGTGAATGCAAGCATGGCAGCATACTAAGGCTGGGCCTAAGATATTTCTGTCATAAGGAATAGAGCTTGGAGTGCAGACTTGGCGGGCTCCCAATTAAGTGTTTGATGATGATTAGTTGATTCGCTTGTAAGATTTTGGAGGTTCGTGGGCTCTCTGCATTGCTGGATTTGCCTTTGTCCTTGTTGAGCGGTAATTATGGAGCTCTGTTAACATGCCTCAAAGCGCAGCCCCTCCCACAACCTAACCCCTCTTCTGACTTCCAGGGTCCTTCTTCCATTTGCCACTGTAAGAATTGTGTATTTTCTTCACTGTCTAATTTTTCCCAAAACAGACATCAGTGAAGGAAGAAAAATCTTGGTACCCTCTTACCTCCCCAATATTACAGTCTCTCACCTCTCTGCATATTTCACATGCTCTTTCCTCAGTCCTTATGACTTCCCTATCTCATCCACCTGAGCCTTCAAGACTCAGGACAGGGGTCCCTCACCTGCTTATGAGGCCAACACTTCTCCTGTTGGATGCCCTTCATTGTGCTTTGCCTGCAGCACCTGCAAACCCCTCCATCATAACAATTGTAGCATAAGTGCTATTATTCTAGATTTACAAATACCTTCCCACTGGGAGCCACCAAAAGGACAAATTAAAAACTATTTATCCTTGAGTCTTCACATGCAGTAATCAGAGGAGATATTTGTTCAATCAAAACATTGTTAAATGCCAAAATGTGAATTTCAGAGACAGACTGACCTGTCTGACATTGGCAAGTTACCTAACTCTTTCCATCCAAATTGGCTCATAGATCCATCAACTCTGAAATTAATATATTCTGAGATAAATATCCTAATTGCGCAGAGTGTAAAATACTTGGAGCTTAAAATATTGTCAGATTGAAACCTGACATCTAAATAACTAACTTGATGGGGCATGCGACATGATGCAGAATTGTGTGGCCAGGAGGTGACCTTACCCTCTTCCTAATGGTCAGTGCCTTTAAACAATGACAATGCCTATTTTTTAATCTTTTCAGATAGAACTACCACATTCTAAATCTACTCAGGTACTAAGAAAGATTATGGTAATTAAAAAAAGAAGCTAGCATAATATTTTTTGAACTTTTTGATCACAGCTCTGACATTTTATATCTCAAACCAATAAAAGTAAAATAAAACTTGTATAACACATACATACATACCTTTATTTCTCCTGATGCTCTCAGGTATGTCTGTTCTAGTCAATTCTATTCTCTTCTATTTCATTTTTAAAGAAATACTGATTGTAAATCCACAAAGGGTCTATAATTGAGTTGTGCCAATATCAATTGCCTGGTTTTGATGATGCACTACGGCTATATAAAAGGTTATCATTGGGGGAAGCTGGGTGAAGGGCACACAAGAATGCTCAGTAGTAGTTTTACAATGTTTTAATAGTCTTAAACTAGCCTTTAAAAATGAACTTAAAAAATTAATACGGGTTGTGAAGGTAGAACGCATGGCTTTATGATCCACTGAGTTCCATAATGAGGTTAAAAAGCATTGATCCCTCAAAGTGACTTTATATAAGATAAATGTACTCATTCCTTATATCCAGGAATAACCAGTTTCTAAAAATTGCATAAACAATATAAATAAGAGAGATGACATTATAAATACCTTAGAAAGAGTAATGTGGGAAATTACATATTAAAAAGCAATAAAACATTATGCAAATTTTTTAAAAATTATTGAGATAAAGTTTACTCTATAACATAATTTTTAATTATTTGATTGGTACATGGATTTAATTTTATTCTTATCATAAAACTGGCCAGTTTTGAGGAGAATTTGATGAAATGATTCCAAAGTTCATCAGGGGCAATAAAGCAAAGATGATGCCTAATGAAGTTCTCTAAGCAGAAAGTAATGAAGCAGAAGCAACAGTGATGTGCAGAGCCACATGTACCAGCTTGTGAGAGCATATTGTTAAATTTTCAGGAATTTTGTGATCTGGTTGAGGTCACATTGGTAGCTTGAAATCAGTGGGAAAGTTAATTTCTCATGGTTGGTTATATAGAAAGAAAATTATAGAAGACTACCTAAAACTAAATATAAGAGAAAATTCAGAGGAATAAATAAGTTAAATACTAAACTTCACAACTGCTTTAAAATGTATAATAAAATTTAATACAGTTTTAATCAAATATTTAACTTTTGAATAACATTTTATATTTCAAATTAAAAGAAATAACAATAAACAGAGATATGTTGCTTAAAAATGTACAAGTTCTGTAGTTGGCTCTAATTTCTGTGTTAATGATTAACATAAATCCACGATTAATAGTTCCCAAATCAACAATCAAAAAGTATATTTAGAACAATATTTGCAACAGATAGCAGACAAAAAAAGTTGTCTAATCCTAACATATAAATGACTTGCACAATAAATAAGTAAAAACACTAAAACTCCAACAGATAAATGGAAAAAAGTCATGAACAGGAAAGTCATAAGAGTACAGCGCAATGTAGGTAACAAGTGTGAACCCGTGGACTCAGGTCAACCTTTACAATGTACAAATATTAAACCTATAAAATGCTCCGTCTACAAATACACAAATTGAAATAATGAAACCCAGCTCTCCTGGCTGCACCAACCTCTCCTCTTTATTCTCATCATCTATAGACATTTGGTCACTCTCCATTGTTTTCCAAAGTTGATGGCTCACCAGCTTCTTCTTGGTTCAACTCTAAAAAGCCATCATTCTTATGACTCCACAAGGATGACCTGCTCAATGAATAGTCAGGTTCTTCACTTCCTTAAGCGCCTTACTTCTACAGAACACTGTCAGCCCATTCATTTCAGTCCACAAAGTACCCAAATACACCCTCGTTTTCCTATAATAACATGTGTACAAGGTCTCTAATGAAAAGTCGACCACCTTCTTCCACTTTGTTATTCAACATCTTTTATAGCACCTCTACTTTGCCTGCTTCAATCACATTCAATTGACACACCCAACCTTCTTCCAATCCTCTTTCTCCATCTTCCTCCTAACCCAACTTAGATTTCATAGTCCATCACTGTCTTGCCAAACCTCTAAACTCCCATACTCCTTCCTCCCATGAGGCCACCTAGCAAAACTGCAGCCATCGATGCCTTATTGCTTTCTCCAGGCCTGTACATAGCCAAGCACAATTCATGAAACTCCCACACAGTAGGCAAGTTAACATCACTGAAAACACATAATCACCAAGACAACCAGCTGCTGACTCAATTATCTTTTCTTAACCAACTTTTTCAATACCTTCTCGGTATTTCTCAAATATCCAAGTTGTCTCTCAGCCCCACTCTGTCAATCACCTTGCTTCAATCTTTAATGAGATTATTTAAGCCAGCATAGGATAACCTCCTCAAGTTCTTGCCACAAATTATATAAACGTTTCTACAAATGCACCTGTCCTCTCCTTATGGCCATCTATCAAAATGAGAAACCCCCTCTCCTCTTGTTCTGGCCAATTTCTCTGCCAGTAACTGGCCCGCACCTCCTCCTGCCCTCCCTGGACCTGGCTTTTGCAGTATCTCCTCCGCATCCGGTATCTCCAACCTCTCCTTTTTTCTGTATCCTTCCCATTATTATTCAAACTTTTTCTAGTCTCTCTCACCTTTAAAACTATCTCTACTGGTTTCCACAATTCCAATGTTCTTTTCTATCTTTGCCTTCCTTCAGATTTATCTACACATTTTGCCTCCACTTACTTACCTCCTCTCCATACTTCAACTCATACCTATCTGCCTTCCACCCCTACTACTCGTTGAAAAATGCATTTGTAAAGTTAGCCATCACCTGGTTATTGTTTAATCCTATGGATACCTTTCAATCCTTTTCTTTCTTGACTGCTTCTATTCAGCAATTCACATTATGACTCCTTCCTGAGAGCACATTTTTCCCCGGGCTTCCCTGACACCACACATCTCAGCTTCCATCCATACCTCTGACCATTTCTTTATCCTTTTCTAACTTCTCCTTCTTTAGGTGATTATTAAACTTTGGAATTATTCAGGGCTTTTTCCAGACTCTTTTTCCTTCTCACTCTACACTTGTCCCTAAGTCATCTCACCAACTTGTGTGATTCAAAATGTCATCAATATACTAATATATATATACCGACCTCTTACACTTATTCCATCCCAGACCCCTTATCTGGGTTTTAGACACGTTTTCTCAACTCACTGCTTAACTTTTCCCCTTGTTTTTCTCAGATCAAATTCAGCACCTTCAAATCTGAAGTCCAATCTCTTTCAACTATGCTCCTCCCCCAGTTCCCATTCATAATAATCTACTCCATTGCTGATACCAGAAATTTGAAAATTGTATTTAACATGTGCTTTTCTTTTCTTTCACGTTCCAAGAACATTCAACTGCCCTCCCTCTCCTACCTCCTAATGATAACATCTCTCTCTCTCTCTCTCTCTCTCTCTCTCGGTATGTGTGTGTGTGTATATGTATATATGTGTATATATATATAAATATATAAATGTATATATAATGCCCTGTGGGAGTAAAATGGTAGTTTGAGCTATAGTGGTTGCAGATAGAGAAGTTAAATATATAGATAGATGATTGATAGATCGATAGATAGATAGACAGACAGACAGATAGATAGATATTAACTAGTTAAATATATAGATAACTTCTTTCTCTATCTGCAACTGTAGCTTAAACTACCATTGTCCCTCCACAGATACAGTTCAACAGCTTTCTCTTGCACCTCTACAAACCATTCTCTGCAAATTCTAACCAACTTAGCCTCTTTAAAACACTACTAGTATTACTCTCATACTAAAATCCTTTCAGCTTCCCTAGCTAATCTAAGGATTAGTCCCTGTCCTCCTTACCTCTTCAGCCTGTCTTGTCCTTGGCACACTTCCTGCCTCTCAGTGCACCACCTCTATGGCTCTTCCTTGGCTCCTCTGGCAAGCCATGCTCCTCTCACCAATATTTGCATATCTTATTCCCTCTGCCTGCACCTGCTCTCTGCTAAGATACTCCAACTTATCCCTTTTGCAGCAGATGAAGTGTCTCTGTCTTAGAGAAGCCTTAGTCTTGACCTCTCAAGACTAAGTCTGTATGCCTCCTTAATCACTCAGAGCAGCATATATTTCTCCTTTATAACATGCATCATACTCACAATTAAGTGATTGTTTAAATTGTGCTTATTTCCTGTTTATATCTGCCCCAAGTATAAGTTCCATAAGAACAAAGACTGAGTTTGTCCTTTACCCCTCTCAGTGCCCAACAGTGTCTAACATGTTAGTCTAACAGACTAACATGCAGTAGGCTCAATAATATCTGTGTTGCATGCATTGACAAACCCTCACCTATAAAAGTCAGAACTAATCTCAACAATAATTTCAAATGTTGTCAAGAGCTCACTGAAATATGCCCAATTGTACAATGCTCTGGGGAATAATAGTTGTCAAAACTCTTTTAGAAAATAATTTTACATGATGTATCCCAAGTGTTGCTTTTGAACTAGTAATTTCGCTCTGAAGAAATAAGCTTAAGCACCCGCACATAAGCTTATGCACAGATGTTTCTTGTCTCATTATTTGTAATACTGAAAAATTATGAACAACGTAAATATCTAACATTAGTTAAGTAAATTAAGGTTCCGTGTCTAAGTATAATATTCTTTCACTATTTTCAATTATGTGTACAAAGAGGTTGCAATAACTTTGGTTAATGTTTATTTTCTAATGTTTGTGATTAAGCTATATACAAAATTATATAGACAGCCTGAACCCAACTATGTGAAAAAGCATATATAGAAAAAGGGATAAAATTATGAGGAAATAATAAGGATCATTATAATGATAACAACTATGAAAATAATGTTAACAACTAGCATGTACTGAGCATTTACTATGTGCTGGTTATCATTAAGTGTTACATACATTGATTCATTAAGTGCTCACAACAACCCTATTATTTCAATTAGATTATTATTATTCCCCTCTTTAAAATAAGGAGACTAAATCTCAGAGAGGTTCAGTAACTTAGCTAAGACCACCCAAATGTCCAATGACAGAATCTAAACACTTTAAAATAAAAAATATTCACAATAATGATTATTCTATTTCTTTATGGTATGTTTTAGGTGATTCTTTCTATATTTTCTTAGTTTTTGTGATGAGTACATATAACTTTGATAAACAGAAAAAAGAGTTTCCTTTTAAAAAGAAAGCCACAAGTTTTCTCTTTTTAAGAGTTTGGCTTTCTTTGCCAAACTCTTATTAACTATAGCACTAAGAAAAGGTTCTTATTTGGGACCGTCTTTATGCCAAAACAATCCTGGCAACAGAAGTGAATTATGAAGGTACAAATATTTCAGAAGCCCATTACATTGCTTTCCAGTGACAATTATCAGAAATTCCAAGACTATTTGATTGCTTTAGAAAGTTAAACTGTGAGCATTATGTTGGAAGTTCTTTCCTAAATGGAACCGTTCATCCTGTTATGCAGCCGTCTTTGCCAATGAATAGTGATCAGGTAAGGTAGCGATCACATATTTTGGGGTTTTTGTTGTTGTTGTTGTTGTTGTTTTAACTTTTATTTTAGGTTCGAGAGTACATGTGAAGGTTTGTTACATAGGTAAACACGTGTCATAGTTTTTTCTAGTTCTGTGAAGAATGTCATTGGTAGTTTGATAGGAAGAGCATTGAATCTGTACATTGCTTTGGGAAGTATGACCATTTTAATGATATTGATTATTCATACCCATGAGCATGGGATGTTTTTCCATTTGTTTGTGTCTTCTCTGATTTCTTTGAGCAGTATTTTGTAATTCTTATTGTAGAGATCTTTCACCACCATTGTTAGCTATATTCCCAGGTATTGTATTCATTTTTGTGGCAATTGTGAATGGAATTGCCTTTCTGATTTGGCTCTCAGCTTCGATATGGTTGGTCTGTAGAAATGCTAGTGATTTTCGTACTTTGATTTTGTATCTTGAAACTTTGCTGAATTTGTTTATCAGCTGAAAGAGCTTTTGGACTGAGACTATGGGGTTTTCCAGATACAGAATCATGTCATCTGCACACTGAAATAGTTTGACTTCCTTTTTCCTGTTTGGATGCTTTTTATTTCTTTCTCTTGCCTGATTGCTCTGGCTAGGACTTTCAATACTGTGTTGAATAGAAATGGTGAGAGAGCACATCCTTGGCCCTTGCCGGTTTTCAAGGGGAATGCATCCAGCTTTTGCCCATTTAGTACAATGTTGGCTGTGAGTTTTTTATAAATGGTTATTTCAAGGTATGTTCCTTCAATACCTAATTTACTGAGAGTTTTTAACATGAAGGGGCGTTGAATTTTATTGAAAACCTTTTCTGCGTCTATTGAGATAATCATGTGGTTTTTGTTGTTAGTTCTGTTATGTGATGAATTTCATTTATTGATTTGCATATTTTTTTAAATTTATTTATTATTATACTTTAAGTTGTAGGGTACATGTGCATAACGTGCAGGTTTGTTACATATGTATACTTGTGCCATGTTGGTGTGCTGCACCCATCAACTCATCATTTACATCAGGTATAACTCCCAATGCAATCCCTCCCCCCTCCCCCCTCCCCATGATAGGCCCCGGTGTGTGATGTTCCCCTTCCTGAGTCCAAGTGATCTCATTGTTCAGTTCCCACCTATGAGTGAGAACATGCAGTGTTTGGTTTTCTGTTCTTGTGATAGTTTGCTAAGAATGATGGTTTCCAGCTGCATCCATGTCCCTACAAAGGACAGAAACTCATCCTTTTTTATGGCTGCATAGTATTCCATGGTGTATATGTGCCACATTTTCTTAATCCAATCTGTCACTGATGGATATTTGGGTTGATTCCAAGTCTTTGCTATTGTGAATAGTGCTGCAATAAACATACGTGTGCATGTGTCTTTATAGCAGCATAATTTATAATCCTTTGGGTATATACCCAGTAATGGGATGGCTGGGTCATATGGTACATCTAGTTCTAGATCCTTGAGGAATCGCCATACTGTTTTCCATAATGGTTGAACTAGTTTACAATCCCACCAACAGTGTAAAAGTGTTCCTATTTCTCCACATCCTCTCCAGCACCTGTTGTTTCCTGACTTTTTAATGATCGCCATTCTAACTGGTGTGAGATGGTATCTCATTGTGGTTTTGATTTGCATTTCTCTGATGGCCAGTGATGATGAGCATTTTTTCATGTGTCTGTTGGCTGTATGAATGTCTTCTTTTGAGAAATGTCTGTTCATATCCTTTGCCCACTTTTTGATGGGGTTGTTTGTTTTTTTCTTGTAAATTTGTTTGAGTTCTTTGTAGGTTGTGGATATTAGCCCTTTGTCAGATGAGTAGATTGCAAAAATGTTCTCCCATTCTGTAGGTTGCCTGTTCACTCTGATGGTAGTTTCTTTTGCTGTGCAGAAGATCTTTAGTTTAATTAGATCCCATTTGTCAATTTTGGCTTTTGCTGCTGTTGCTTTTGGTGTTTTAGACATGAAGTCTTTGCCCATGCCTATGTCCTGAATGGTACTACCTAGGTTTTCCTCTAGGATTTTTATGGTATTAGGTCTAACATTTGAGTCTCTAATCCATCTTGAATTAATTTTCGTATAAGGAGTAAGGAAAGGATCCAGTTTCAGCTTTCTACTTATGGCTAGCCAATTTTCCCAGCACCATTTATTAAATAGGGAATCCTTTCCCCAATTCTTGTTTTTCTGAGGTTTGTCAAAGATCAGATGGCTGTAGATGTGTGGTATTATTTCTGAGGACTCTGTTCTGTTCCATTGGTCTATATCTCTGTTTTGGTACCAGTACCATGCTGTTTTGGTTACTGTAGCCTTGTAGTATAGTTTGAAGTCAGGTAGCGTGATGCCTCCAGCTTTGTTCTTTTGACTTAGGATTGTCTTGGAGATGCGGGCTCTTTTTTGGTTCCATATGAACTTTAAAGCAGTTTTTTCCAATTCTGTGAAGAAACTCATTGGTAGCTTGATGGGGATGGCATTGAATCTATAAATTACCTTGGGCAGTATGGCCATTTTCACGATATTGATTCTTCCTATCCATGAGCATGGTATGTTCTTCCATTTGTTTGTGTCCTCTTTTATTTCACTGAGCAGTGGTTTGTAGTTCTCCTTGAAGAGGTCCTTTGCATCCCTAGTAAGTTGGATTCCTAGGTATTTTATTCTCTTTGAAGCAATTGTGAATGGAAGTTCATTCCTGATTTGGCTCTCTGTTTGTCTGTTACTGGTGTATAAGAATGCTTGTGATTTTTGCACATTAATTTTGTATCCTGAGACTTTGCTGAAGTTGCTTATCAGCTTAAGGAGATTTTGGGCTGAGACAATGGGGTTTTCTAAATATACAATCATGTCATCTGCAAACAGGGACAATTTGACTTCTTCTTTTCCTAACTGAATACCCTTGATTTCTTTCTCTTGCCTAATTGCCCTAGCCAGAACTTCCAACACTATGTTGAATAGGAGTGGTGAGAGAGGGCATCCCTGTCTTGTGCCAGTTTTCAAAGGGAATTTTTCCAGTTTTTGCCCATTCAGTATGATATTGGCTGTGGGTTTGTCATAAATAGCTCTTATGATTTTGAGGTACGTTCCATCAATACCGAATTTATTGAGTGTTTTTAGTATGAAGGGCTGTTGAATTTTGTCAAAAGCCTTTTCTGCATCTATTGAGATAATCATGTGGTTCTTGTCTTTGGTTCTGTTTATATGCTGGATTATGTTTATTGATTTGCGAATGTTGAACCAGCCTTGCATCCCAGGGATGAAGCCCACTTGATCATGGTGGAGAAGCTTTTTGATGTGTTGCTGAATCCGGTTTGCCAGTATTTTATTGAGGATTTTTGCATCGATGTTCATCAGGCATATTGGTCTAAAATTCTCTTTTTTTGTTGTGTCTCTGCCAGGCTTTGGTATCAGGATGATGTTGGCCTCATAAAATGAGTTAGGGAGGATTCCCTCTTTTTCTATTGATTGGAATAGTTTCAGAAGGAATGGTACCAACTCCTCCTTGTACCTCTGGTAGAATTCAGCTGTGAATCCATCTGGTCCTGGACTTTTTTTGGTTGGTAGGCTATTAATTATTGCCTCAATTTCAGAGCCTGCTATTGGTCTATTCAGGGATTCAACTTCTTCCTGGTTTAGTCTTGGAAGAGTGTAAGTGTCCAGGAAATTATCCATTTCTTCTAGATTTTCCAGTTTATTTGCGTAGAGGTGTTTATAGTATTCTCTGATGGTAGTTTGTATTTCTGTGGGGTCGGTGGTGATATCCCCTTTATCATTTTTAATTGCGTCGATTTGATTCTTCTCTCTTTTCTTCTTTATTAGTCTTGCTAGTGGTCTGTCAATTTTGTTGATCTTTTCAAAAAACCACCTCCTGGATTCATTGATTTTTTGGAGAGTTTTTTGTGTCTCTATCTCCTTCAGTTCTGCTCTGATCTTAGTTATTTCTAGCCTTCTGCTAGCTTTCGAATGTGTTTGCTCTTGCTTCTCTAGTTCTTTTAATTGTGATGTTAGGTTGTCAATTTTAGATCTCTCCTGCTTTCTCTTGTGGGCATTTAGTGCTATAAATTTCCCTCTACACACTGCTTTAAATGTGTCCCAGAGATTCTGGTATGTTGTATCTTTGTTCTCATTGGTTTCAAAGAACATCTTTATTTCTGCCTTCATTTCGTTATGTACCCAGTAGTCATTCAGGAGCAGGTTGTTCAGTTTCCATGTAGTTGAGTGGTTTTGATTGAGTTTCTTAGTCCTGAGTTCTAGTTTGATTGCACTGTGGTCTGAGAGACAGTTTGTTATAATTTCTGTTCTTGTACATTTGCTGAGGAGTGCTTTACTTCCAATTACGTGGTCAATTTTGGAGTAAGTACGATGTGGTGCTGAGAAGAATGTATATTCTGTTGATTTGGGGTGGAGAGTTCTATAGATGTCTATTAGGTCTGCTTGCTGCAGAGATGAGTTCAATTCCTGGATATCCTTGTTAACTTTCTGTCTTGTTGATCTGTCTAATGTTGACAGTGGAGTGTTGAAGTCTCCCATTATTATTGTATGGGAGTCTAAGTCCCTTTGTAAGTCTCTAAGGACTTGCTTTATGAATCTGGGTGCTCCTGTATTGGGTGCATATATATTTAGGATAGTTAGCTCTTCCTGTTGAATTGATCCCTTTACCATTATGTAATGGCCTTCTTTGTCTCTTTTGATCTTTGATGGTTTAAAGTCTGTTTTATCAGAGACTAGTATTGCAACCCCTGCTTTTTTTTGTTCTCCATTTGCTTGGTAAATCTTCCTCCATCCCTTTATTTTGAGCCTATGTATGTCTCTGCGTGTGAGATGGGTCTCCTGAATACAGCAGACTGATGGGTCTTGACTCTTTATCCAGTTTGCCAGTCTGTGTCTTTTAATTGGAGCATTTAGTCCATTTACATTTAAGGTTAAGATTGTTATGCGTGAACTTGATCCTGCCATTATATTAACTGATTATTTTGCTCGTTAGTTGATGCAGTTTCTCCCTAGCCTCGATGGTCTTTACATTTTGGCATGTTTTTGCAATGGCTGGTACCGGTTGTTCCTTTCCATGTTTAGTGCTTCCTTCAGGGTCTCTTGTAAGGCAGGCCTAGTGGTGACAAAATCTCTAAGCATTTGCTTATCTGTAAAAGATTTTATTTCTCCTTCACTTATGAAACTTAGTTTGGCTGGATATGAAATTCTGGGTTTAAAATTCTTTTCTTTAAGAATGTTGAATATTGGCCCCCACTCTCTTCTGGCTTGGAGAGTTTCTGCCGAGAGATCTGCTCTTAGTCTGATGGGCTTCCCTTTGTGGGTAACCCGACCTTTCTCTCTGGCTGCCCTTAAGATTTTTTCCTTCATTTCAACTTTGGTGAATCTGGCAATTATGTGTCTTGGAGTTGCTCTTCTCGAGGAGTATCTTTGTGGCGTTCTCTGTATTTCCTGGATTTGAATGTTGGCCTGCCCTACTAGGTTGGGGAAGTTCTCCTGGATGATATCCTGAAGAGTGTTTTCCAACTTGGTTCCATTTTCCCCCTCACTTTCAGGCACCCCAATCAGACGTAGATTTGGTCTTTTTACATAATCCCATACTTCTTGCAGGCTTTGTTCATTTCTTTTTCTTCTTTTTTCTTTTGGTTTCTCTTCTCGCTTCATTTCATTCATTTGATCCTCAATCGCAGATACTCTTTCTTCCAGTTGATCGAGTCGGTTACTGAAGCTTGTGCATTTGTCACGTATTTCTCGTGTCATGGTTTTCATCTCTTTCATTTCATTTATGACCTTCTCTGCATTAATTACTCTCGCCATCAATTCTTCCACTTTTTTTTCAAGATTTTTAGTTTCTTTACGCTGGGTATGTAATTCCTCCTTTAGCTCTGAGAAATTTGATGGACTGAAGCCTTCTTCTCTCATCTCGTCAAAGTCATTCTCCGTCCAGCTTTGATCCGTTGCTGGCGATGAGCTGCGCTCCTTTGCCGGGGGAGATGCACTCTTATTTTTTGAATTTCCAGCTTTTCTGCCCTGCTTTTTCCCCATCTTTGTGGTTTTATCTGCCTCTGGTCTTTGATGATGGTGATGTACTGATGGGGTTTTGGTATAGGTGTCCTTCCTGTTTGATAATTTTCCTTCTAACAGTCAGGACCCTCAGCTGTAGGTCTGCTGGAGATTGCTTGAGGTCCACTTCAGACCCTGTTTGCCTGGGTATCAGCAGCAGAGGCTGCAGAAGATAGAATATTTCTGAACAGCGAGTGTACCTGTCTGATTCTTGCTTTGGAAGCTTCCTCTCAGGGGTGTACTCCACCCTGTGAGGTGTGGGGTGTCAGACTGCCCCTAGTGGGGGATGTCTCCCAGTTAGGCTACTCAGGGGTCAGGGACCCACTTGAGCAGGGAGTCTGTCCCTTCTCAGATCTCAACCTCTGTGTTGGGAGATCCACTGCTCTCTTCAAAGCTGTCAGACAGAGTCATTTGTGTCTGCAGAGGCTTCTGCTGTGTTTGTTATTGTTTACTGTGCCCTGTCCCCAGAGGTGGAGTCTACAGAGACAGGCAGGTTTCCTTGAGCTGCTGTGAGCTCCACCCAGTTCGAGCTTCCCAGCAGCTTTGTTTACCTACTTAAGCCTCAGCAATGGCGGACGCCCCTCCCCCAGCCTCGCTGCTGCCTTGACGGTAGATCACAGACTGCTGTGCTAGCAATGAGGGAGGCTCCGTGGGTGTGGGACCCTCCCGGCCAGGTGTGGGATATGATCTCTTGGTGTGCCTGTTTACTTAAAGCGCAGTATTGGGGTGGGAGTTACCCGATTTTCCAGGTGTTGTGTGTCTCAGTTCCCCTGGCTAGGAAAAGGGATTCCCTTCCCCCTTGCGCTTCCCAGGTGAGGCAATGCCTCGCCCTGCTTCAGCTCTCGCTGCTCGGGCTGCAGCAGCTGACCAGCACCGATCGTCCGGCACTCCCCAGTGAGATGAACCCAGTACCTCAGTTGAAAATGCAGAAATCACCGGTCTTCTGTGTGGCTCGCGCTAGGAGTTGGAGACTGGAGCTGTTCCTATTCGGCCATCTTGCTCCGTCCCCCTGATTTGCATATGTTGAAGCAATCTTGCAACACAGGAATGAAGCCTGCTTGGTCGTGGTGGGTTATCTTTTTGATGTGCTGCTGGATTTGATTTGCAAGTATTTTGTTGAGGATTTTTGCATCGAGGTTCATCAAGGATATTGATGTTTTATGTTATTGTTAGAAATAAGATATTTTTATCAGGTTATTCTCATTGAACTATAGCACAATACAGAACCTGAAGCAACGGCACTGATTTTTCAATTCAGATATCTTATTAATATATGTAAATTCAACGTAGCTGTGATTCTCTTCTGGTCAGTGTTCCATGTTATCAGAAAAATGAAGATCCATTCAGAGGATTCGAGAGGGCTTTTCCAGATCAACTTTAGGAAACAGATGTATGACCTCCCTGCTCAAATATGGACTGCCCTTACCACTGATGTCTTTTTAGCATGCTTTTGGTGGGGTTTGTAATGGGCTGAGAATAAAGGCCAATTTTTTTTAATTAGACTTAAGTCAAGGAAAAGATGATGACTTTATGTGTGTGCGTGTGTGTGGCATAGCCTAAAAGAATGGAAGGGTGTCCCCCGCCAGGGAACCTTTGCCTAGCAGCTACCTAGAAGTGTTTACCCCAGTGTAGAGAGAGCTTGAAGCAGAAATCATCACAAGCTCCTGGGTGATGTTTCACTGGAGGTAAAGTATTGAGTTCCACAAAGTGGCTGCTCCTCATGTCCCCACTCACCCCAACTTTCCTAGACTCACACCCAAGACCTAGTGAAAACAGGCTGAATTTTAAATGAGTAATAATCATAAAAATTACATCACTGAAATCTCTTTAAGATTCTGGGAACAGAGGCACTTCACTTCTAACTTGTTACACAGAAAGGTTGTGTAGGTTTGTCCTGGTTAAAGGCAGGTGATGACTGAGAATAAATCCAAAGATTAAGTGGAGGCATTCCTGCATAGGAGCACCAAATACATCTCCTTGGGGTGAAGGGAGTCATGGGCCAAAGACAGAAAGAGGGAAGATGTAAATATCACCTAGAGTCAGGAAGGCTGAGTTTGCAAGCACACATGAGCAAGTTTCTAGATACTTAGCATTATCATGGGGTATATTTAAGAGAAAGGGGTGGAAAAAAAAATTGCAATTATTTGTCAGATGGAGACTGAAATTGGAAACAAAAGCAGCTCGATAATTGTTATCTTCTTATATCCATAAACTAGAATATGTGGATTTCACAGAGAAATGATGGCAACAGTAACTACATGATAACCTAGGATAAAAAAAAATTAGTACAAAGTGGTTAGAAAGAGACAAATAACAATGCCAGTTACATATTCAGGACACAGTACTTAATGATAGAAGGAATAAATTAAACTAAGACAATATGAAAATAAAGAATTAAAAATTTAAGAGACACACAGAGAGAGTAATTTCCCATTTGGTTAAACATTTTAGAATAAGACAACAAATGAACCTCATTTCACAATCGTTTAAAGGAAATTAAGGTACTCAAGGCAAAATCAAAACACATGAATTCACCTTTCCATGATGGTGAGATGTTCTCAGAGGATGGACGGAGGACAGAAAACCACTGCACTTCTTGTTCTTCTGCCCAGGACTTCAGCTTTCCTATAATTGGCATAGAAGAGTTCTGTGGAAGATGCTCCACATATTTTCTTCTCACTGATAGACTGAGTTCTTCTTCCCTTCAAAAACCCACCTTGGACCTCAAAAACTCTCTAAGCCTCTGTCTGTGGAGATTTTGGTAATCTCTAACTCCATAGGGTTTGTGTTGGGATTGAGATAAATATAAACCCTCTTATGTAATCCTTATGCTATTTCTCATGCTTTTCGCTGTTAGACCTGAGTGTGTTCCTAATATTCTAAGAATTACTTTGTATTGTGAAGTCCTCCAAATTGAGAGCCATCTGTGTTGACTGTATCTCAACTAAATCAAAACTATAGTGCTGCCTTTTCCACAACGTCACATAAGTCGAATTAGACAGTTTGTAGTCTTTTTAGATTAGCCTCTTTTACTTTTTAGTATAAGCATACCTTGTAGATATTGTGGCTTCCTTTCCAGACCATTGAAATACAGTATCACAATAAAGTAAGTCATACAAATTTTTTGGTTTCCCAGTGCATATAAAAGTTGTATTTACTTTTACTGTAGTCTAGTAAGTGTGAAATAGCATTATTTCTACAAAAACAATGTACATTCCTTAATCTAAAAATACTTATTGCTGGCTGGGTGCGGTGATGCACACCTGTAATCCCAGCACTTTGGGTGGCCCAGGTGGGCAGATCACCTGAGGTCAGGAGTTTGAGACCAGCCTGGTCAACATAGAGAAACCTCACCTCTACTAAAAATACAAAAATTAGCCAGGTGTGATGGTGCATGCCCATAGTCCCAGCTACTTAGGAGGCTGAGGCAGGAGAATCGCTTGAACCAGGGAGGCGGAAGTTGCAGTGAGTTGAAATGGCGCCACTGCACTCCAGTCTGGGTGACAGAGCTAGACTCCATCTTAAATAAATAAATAAACAAATAAATAAATAAATAAACAAATAAATAAATACTTCTTTGCTAAAAAACGCTAACAACCATCTGAGTCTTCAGCAAGTCTTGCTTCCCTCTTGATGACTGCAGACTGATCAGTGTGGTGGTTGCTGAAGGTTGGGGTGGCTGTGGAAATTTTTAAAACAATAAAATTTGCTGCATCAATTGACACTTCCTTTCATGACAAATTTCTCTGTAGCATGCAATAATGTTTGATAACATTTTACCACAGCAGAAAGTTTTCCAAAATTGGAGTCAATCCTCTAAAATCCTGATACTATTTATGTTAAATATGTTTGTAAAATATTCTGAATCTTTGGTTGTCATTTCAAAAATATAAAAAGCATCTTCCCCAGGAGTAGATACAATTTGAAGAAACCACCTTATTTGCTCATCCATAAGAGGCAATTACTTATACGTTCAAATTTTCTCATGAGATTGCAGCAATTCGGTCAAATCTTTAGGCTCAACTTCTAATTCTAGTTCTTTTACTATTTCTGCCATATCTACAGTTATTTAATCCATGGACTCTAGAAAGGATGTTGTATTAGCAGGCATGTAGACAACATTAATCTCCTCTTGCATCTCCATCAGAGCTCTTGGCTGATGAGGTACATTGTCAATGTACAGTAATATTTTGAAAAAAAAATATTTTTTTCTGAGCAGTAGGTCTCAACAAGGAGTTTTAAATGTTCAGTAAACCAAATGTGCTATCATCCAGGCTTTGTTATTTCACAAATAAAACACAGGTAGAGTAGATTAAGCAAAATTCTTAAGGGCATTAGGATTTTCAGAATGGCAGGTAAGCATTGGATTTAACTGAAAATCACTATCTGCATTACTCCTAACAAGAAGGTCGGTCTGTCCTTTGATGCTTGCTTTGAAGCCAGGCATTGACTTCTCCCCTCTAGCTACAAAAGTCCTACCTGGCATCTTCTTCCAATAGAAGGCTGTTTCATCTACATGGACAATCTGTTGTTCGGCACAGCCATCTTCATCAATGATCTTACCTAGATCTTCTGGATAATTGGCTGCAGCTTCTACATTAGCATTGGCTGCTTTACCTTGCACTTGTATTTTACGAAAACAGCTTATTTTCTTAAACCTCATGAACCAACTTCTGCAAGGTTCAAACTTCTCTTCTGCAGCTTCCTCATCTCTCTCAACCTTCACAAAATTGAAAAGGGTTAGAGCCTTGTTCTGGACTAGGCTTTGGCTTAACGGAAGGTTGTGATTGGTTTGTTCTTCTTTCCAGACCATTAAACTTTCTCCATATCGGCAAACAATCTTAGGTTTTGCTTTCTCTTTGTATATGTGTTCACTGGAGAAGCAGTTTTAATTGCTTTCAAGAACTTTTCCTTTTTGTTCACAACTTGACGAACTGGCACAAGTGGCCTAGCTTTTAGCCTATCTCAGCTTTCAACATGCCTTCCTCACTAAATAAATTATTTCTATTTTGGTTGAATGTAAGAGATGGGAGACATCAGGAGACTCACCCTTTCGCTTGAAAACTTAGAAGCTACCGCAGAGTTATTAAACAGCTGATTTCCAATACTGTCGTGTGTCAGGAAATAGGGAGGCCTAAGGAGAAGGATACATACAGAGAATCACCAATCAGTAGTGCAGTCAAAACACACACAAGATTCATCATTTATGTTGGCCATCTTATATGGATGCTGTTTGTAGCACCCAAAATAATTACTACACTAACATCAAAGATCACTGATAAAAGATCACCATAACAGATCTTCTAATAATAAGAAGAAAGTTTGAAATACTATGAGAATTACCAAAATGTAACAAGGAGTCATGAATTGAGCACACACTTGAAAATGACGCCAATAGACATTCTTCATTCAGGGTTGCTTCACTTTTCACAACCTTCAATTTGTGAAAAGTGCAGTGAAGCCAAGTCCAATGATATGAGACATACCTGTGTGCATTGCAGATTCAACCATATTTTTGCATGGCTTGATAGCTCATTTTTTTGAATGAATCAAATTTTATTTGTTGCTGAATAATATTTCACTGTACAGCCACTTCACTCTGACTTAAGTGGTAAACCACACTAACACTGTCTTCCATCCCAGCCTTCACCACCACTAAAGATATTCGGGGGCCAGGTGCGGTCGCTCAAGTCTGTAATCCCAGCACTCTGGGAGGCCGAAACGGGCGGATCACGAGGTCAGGAGATCGAGACCATCCTGGCTAACACGGTGAAACCCCATCTCTACTAAAAATACAAAAAAACTGCCGGGCGAGGTGGCGGACGCCTGTAGTCCCAGCTACTCGGGAGGCTGAGGCAGGAGAATGGCGTAAACCTGGGAGGCGGAGCTTGCAGTGAGCTGAGATCCGGCCACTGCGCTCCAGCCTGGACTACAGAGCGAGACTCCATTTCAAAAAAAAAAAAAAGATATTCGGTACATTGTGTTTTACTGTCCGATGTTTTATTGCCTGATGCTATAACAACATGACTAGGCCATACTTGGCCACCACTCCAAGGCACGGATGTAGCTGTGGGAGGAGTGATCCTTAGTATCAGTGAGCCTAGCAATGACAAAGCTGTGCACACCATGCTCTCTCACACACAGTCTCAGAGTCCCCACTCCACTTAAGGAGAAAAATATGGGTTAAAATTGGAGAAATTTCCCACCTGATTTTTTCAACTGAAATGTTTTCATCTCTCCCTTCTGTCTTGGCATAATTCAGAATTCCATAAAACATATATCCAAGCCTTAAGAGAAAACATCTGGGCCCAATATACCAAGTGACTTTGTCTCACTCTAACAGGGAAATCTCAGAGATCAACTCTGGTAAGCAGAGTCCAGAATCCAGTGAAGCCTGGAAAGGCAAGTGGCTGTCCTCTATTCTCTTCTTTAACCACCTCTGCTTCCCCATGAAGTCCCCTTGCCTGTGAGTCTAACAGGATTGTCATGGCTTCAACTCTGGCCCTGGCTGTACCTGACCCTGGAGCTATGCCCTCCATTACCATCTGACTGACTTAGACCTGTTGTCTCAATTCCCAACATCCATGTGTAGCAGACACCATCTGAAGTATCTGTCCTGCTGCTAGGGTCTGAATTTGCCCTGTGTTATACAGACATGGGCATCAACAGCCATGTGTAGAATCCAACTCTTGTTGATTAGGACAGGGCAGACCCTGGACCCAAGCAGAACTCAACATGTTCTCTTTCTTGACAATTTTGTGATTTAAGTTGAGATTAAGAACTTGGAGTTGGCACTGAATGATACTGAAGGACGTGCTCTAGACTAAGAGTTATTTTAAAATTGTGGTATACAACCTATTAGTAAATAATAAAAAATTATAACTGATTACCAACACTTTAAAAAAATAAAATAAAAACTATCAGAAGAGATTGCAGTGCACTGCAGATAGTAAGGGTAAATATTGTTTTGTAAAACTTTTATTTCAATTGCGTATTTGTGCATTCTAGGTGAAATATAAAGTGTAGTTCTTGCTATGGGTCACATCAAAAAAGTTAGGATGATCCTGTTCTTGAGGAAATGTTCATAATCTCCTGCTGTTCTTTCCTCAAATACTAATTGTACAATACTGGTTTTGTGGTCAGGTGGAGGACAGTATGAGAGCACAGGTAATTAAGCTTGCTTTGATTCTATTATGAAGTAAAGTAACCTTAACTAATACATTGGAAAAGAGATGTATTAATCCATTTTCATGCTGTGATAAAGACATACCTGAGACTGAATAATTTATACAGGAAAAAGAATTTAATTGACTTACAGTTCCACATGGCTGGGGAGGCCTCACAATCATGACAAGAAGGCAAGGAGGAGCAAGTCACGTCTTACGTGGATGGCAGCAGGCAAGGAGAGAGAACTTGTGCAGGGGAACTCCTCTTTTTAAAACCATCAGATCTTATGTAACTTATTCACTATCATGAGAACAGCATGGGAAAGACTTACTCCTATGATTCAATTACTTCCAAACAGGTTCCTCCCACAACATATGGGAATTCAAGATGAGATTTGTGTGGGGACACAGCCAAACCATATCAAGATGTGACATGTGGAGGGACAGGGTATACTGGGGTTATGTGTAACTAGTTCTGACGAGTTCCATGGAACTATTTTCTGATCAGAAAGAAGTATAATTAGATGATGTGGAAGTAACTAAAAGTTAGAATAAAAGAACCTAGTTCTCCTGGAATATGTAAACCCAGGACACACCTCTCAAGATTTTCCTGGATTGTCTCCCTAAAAACCTAGGCTTCTATTTTATACTGGGATTCCATTTGCATTCAGTACAGGAGTGGATGTAGGACGATCATGCCCAACAAAGGTCTAGAATTGACACCAATTGGGATAACTCCTTAAGTAAAAATTCTCCCTTCTCTGGAAATGGTCTAAACACAAAGGTAAGGTTCCTTATATGTGCTTACACCAGGTCACCCTGATTTCTTGGTCCTAATGAAGTGACTGGTGGGTGAGCCACTTATCATTGGTAGCTCTTCCTTCAAATTTTCCAACTGAAATGAACAGACGCAAGTCACCCAAGGGAATGGCAGGAGATTAGGTAATTATAAGCAACTGCATTTCTCACAACCTGAAGGAAGCCAGTTTGTGGTAGGTGATGATGAAGTTAAGGGACAGAGACTGGACCCTGGCAATGAGCAAATCTCTGATTCCAGTTGGCCTGTGAATCAGTTGCATCCCTGACCTTCCCACAATTATATGAACAATACCCTGAGACTCCTGCAATAAATGGCATTCATCCCTAAGCTCGAATGGTCATCTTGCACCACTTTCACACATAACGTTGCCACTGCTGCACTGTTACTAGGTAGCCTCGGAATTTCTTTAAGGTCTACAGGATATAATTGCTTTGAGGAACAAACTCTGACCAAAAATATAAGTTTTACTACAAAATAGTATTTTTTGAGAGATTCTAAGTCCCCCAAAGAAGATTTTTCATGGACCTTTAATAAGAAAGGTAACTGAAGTTGAGAATTGAGACTCTGCCACTTCTAATTTTTTTAAAAAATTGGACGGCCAGGCATGGTGGCTCACACCTGTAACCCAGCACTTTGGGAGGCTGAGGTGGGCAGATAATGAGGTCAGGAGATCGAGACCATCCTGGCCAACATGGTGAAACCCCGTCTTTACTAAAAATACAAAAATTAGCTGGGCATGGTGGCACATGCCTGTCGTCATAGCTACTCGGGAGGCTGAGGCAGGAGAATTGGTTGAACCTAGGAGGTGGAGGTTGCAGTGAGCTGAGATTGTGCCACCGCACTCCAGCATGGCAACAGAGCAAGAATCTGTCAAAAAAAAATTACTATATTATGGGGGCTGTCCAATGCCTTTCTAAAAATAAACGAGGAAATCTCAAAGACTTACATCACAGCAAGATAACAAAGAGATTCCAAATAATTGGCAATGTGAGGTGTTATGCAGGATATTAGGTTGGTATTTCCAAAGAACCAATTTGGAAATAAGTAATCTGAGGTCCTAAGATGGTACGCAACATCTTTGAGGACGGTCAGGTGCCAAGTGGTTGATGTGAGAGTAGGAAGCAGGCCTGTTTAAAACCAAAGCATGGGTTTCTTTCTCCAAACCACTCCTACACTTCTGCCTACAAGACAACCTCACCAAGACAGGTTCCTGAGTTCTCTGTGCACACTTCAGTGTCGCTTAACCTAAAAGCTAAGGTATTGCTGGCTGACATACAGTCTTCTTGGGGAAGATAACTTTTATCGCTGTCAGTAATGATTGGACCCCAGGCTGCTGGGAGCATTCATAATGACTCTCGGTTAGAACCATCAGTGTGTGATGAGGTGTTTAATTTATGTTGTGAATCGGGGAGCAAACCAAGGAATATCTACAAGGTTCTTTCCAAGCCTACAGCACTTCCTGGCCCTACTAAGTACTCCCTGCCCTGCCAAATGTTTCCATAGAAACAGATGCCTGATGCTATGAAAAGGCCAGTTCAGTTCTGACTGATCTACAGGAGGATGCCCCTGGTGCCTAGAGTCATCAAGAGAAACACAGGCTTCTGAGAGTCGCTCCTGGCAAGCAACTGAGTTGGGCATTGGGATATAGTGGAGTTAGGAGGAGGGATCCTAAATTAAAGAGGTGATTAATTTGATTCAATAACAGTTGTGCCGTCATCCTTGAGGAAGGCTGAGTGTGTGCTCCTCCAATTTCCTGGTGGCCAGGGCTCTTGCAGCTGTGCCCTGGAACCTTGGATTCTAGTTTCCACTGTGTCTCCCACTTCTCACCTTCATAATCTCCATAATGAGTATGCTCTCTCTCTGCATGTTCCATCCATCTGGCACAAGGAACAATCACAGAGGCAACCTGTATGCTGCACTCCTCACACTGTTCACCTCCTTATGCCCAGATTTCACTGCCACAGGAATGCTTTCCTGTCAAACAAAGGGATTATGAGCTCTGGCGTCAGACAGTCCTGGGTTCTATCTAGAGCTGTTTCACATAGTGGTTGCAAGGAAATGAAGTTACTTGGAAGAAAGATACGGCACAGTAGGGGTTAGGGACTGAAATGAAGTGGCCCTATTTGAGTAAGAGTGAGCAGAATTGAGTAGGGCCTTCTCCCCAGAGACTCTACATTGTCCCCTATCCTCTGGTCACCTGCTGAATTTCTTTTCCATGTCTGAGATATAATTCCCAGGACCCCTGTAGCCCTACCTTACCTCTTCCAGAAAACTGGGAGCCCTTAGATGCCACTGTTAGCTTATTTGGGCTTTGAATCCTTCCCTAAGCCTTACCATTAACCAGCCTTCCAACCACAGCAGCATTCTACACTCTGGCCTCAGGCATCCCCTGTGCTGATGTGTCCAAATATCATTGCTCTCCCAGCCTCCAGGGCTTAACCTCACATGGACAGCCTCTCCTTGGGGCCACTTAGCTCAATTGAGTCCCTTGTCTATGAGTCATGAGTCTTTATGAATTGTAGACTGCATCTAGCTCCTCCTGGAACTGCAGCCAGCCTCAGATAGTTTAAGAGAAAGGGCACATAGGAGCCAGCTTCCTGGTGTCCCATCCTGGTGGGCACTGGCCCCAGGGAGATGCACAGACATGGCTGTCACAGCAACTGAGTGCTCCTGAAGCAAGGTCCCAGGCCTCTCTACTTTCTTGTGTCCTGGCTCTGCCTCTCTGTCATCTCTTTTTCTTTTCTTCTCTTCTCTTTGACTCTCCCTCTCTTTTTTCTCTCTCCTGCCGTCCTTTCCCTTTCCCTTTCTCATTTTTTCCCATACCACCCCCTCCGCCTGCCTCTTTATCTCCTTGGCTTTGGGTCTTTCTGGCTCTCTCCTTTCTTCATCTCTTGAAGCTGTGGTCTCTTCCCCCAAGCAGGCTGGAAGAAGCCTAGAGAGCCCCACCTGCTCAAGGCCCTCCCACTCAACGTTCACACTCCAGAGAAGAAATGAGCTCATCTCAGTGCATGCTTTGTGCTCCAGGGAACCACAGATACCCCTGTGCCCAGGGAAGCCCTGTGACCCTAGGTCCCAACACAGTCCGTTAGAGATGTTCTCTGCATGGCTGAGATTGGCCCAGCCTGGGAAGGCCGTGTAATGGCAGCCTGGCCTGCAGGAGGAGTCTGAGGAGGGGACTGTGCCAACTGCTAGCTTCCTTGCCCTCCATATCACCCCCACAACTTACCGCTTATCACCACTCTTTGCAGGTGCTGCCACACAGTGTCTCTCACTTCCTCTGCTCTTTTCTGCAGCCAACTGTACTGGAAGGGTCACCTCCCTGCAAGCAAAGCTAGAGCTGTTTATAGTCTCATTCCCAAAAGGCTGCAGGGAGAGCTGTGATCCTGGAAATGGACGGTGTAATTACTCACATGGGACCACCCACATGGCAACCCCAGAGCAAGGGTCTTAGCTCTCCCTTTAACATGTAATTTAAACATAGGCTTTTTCTTCTATCTGCTGAACTGAAGTTGAACGACAAGACCTTCTGCCAGCACTAACCATGAGAAGCCCTGGAGGGAAAGGCTGCCCCGTCTCTGGGTTGGGGTATTGCTAATGACTTTTCCCTCAACTACAGGGGTAGCATCTGGGCTCCAGCCAGGCCCACCCTGGGGCCAGCATTGCTCTGGCATCAGTCCCTCCTTGCTTAACTTTCTAGTCAGGCCCTCCCTAGCAGTAGCAATATCAAAGGGGAAAGCGATAGGATCCCTTTAAAGTCCCAGTGTTCTGTTGCACAGCAGGGTGACTGTGGTTAACAATACTGTATGGTATATTTCAAAATAGCTCAAAATAGCTAGAAGAGAGGATTTTGAACATTCTCACCATAAGGAAATAATCAATGTTTGAGATGATGGATACGTTAAAAACCCTGCTTTGGTCATTACACAATGTATACATATATGGAAACATCACACTGTATCCCATTAATATGTATGGTTATTTATGTCAATTTAAACAAAGAAAATTTAAAAGAACAACTTCTCCATTCATGATGTGAAAATCCAGTGGGGAAGGATTGAAGCAAGTCCACAAACAGTGCCTCCTCCCTACTCCCAACCCAGATCCTTCTATTATAAGGCATCTCCCTGCAGCCTCAGATGGTATACCTTTAAAGCCCTTAAGATAACTGTGGACATGTGTACATATATTTATGTGCACACATCTATCTGTGGGTACTTGGTAAAGGATTTCTAGGATTCAATTAGATAAAAGATGTAAGGCACACGCCACAGGGCTTGGAGTAAGAATTTGTCATCTTCCTTCTTTACTTTGAGCTCTTCTATAGAAGTTAGAAAAGGGTCACCTTATAAACATCTTTTCCTGTCTTATAATTATTGTCATTATCTAAATTACCAGAATAGATTGAAATAAAGAGTATTTTATCTCCCTATTTCCCAACACTGGAGGAGACCAGCAGAACAGAAATAATTAGAGAGTAGAAAAATTGTATCTCATTCAGTAAGATAGCTGTATCCACTCCAGCCTCTTCTATTTTTTAAGTTGCTGTACCAGAAGAAAATGTTTTATTGGATTTTATGTAGAAGGGAAATAATAGAAAATTTCTATAGAAATCATTGACAAGCTTATTTTGTTTGTTCAAACAGGCAGGCACTTTTCCCGTCAGATACCATAGAGAGTGAATACTTTGAATATTTTCCTTTGGATATGGTGAGCATTTTTCAACAGCAATTATTTAAAATATTTATGAGAAAAAAACTGGGTAAGTCTGTCATTTGAAAAACATGTAGGTAGGTATCAAAATGCTTGTTTCTGGAGATTGAGTCTCAGACCAGAAAGATCCCTCAAAACAATTGGATGGCCTGCGTCAAAGCTATTGAAAAAATCCAGATAGAAAGTGCTCCAGGACTATATAAATGAGGAGAATAGGAGAAGAGCCAAGAGAGGAGGAGAAAGGGAAAATGAGGAAAAAGCAGAAGGAGAAAGAAAGAGAAAGACATAGAGAGACAGGGAGACGTAGTTGGCCACACACAGCAAGAGACAGTGATGACAGTTAGGCAGACGTGGGGGCCAGGGAGAGTTGTGTGAGCTACAGAATGCCTGGCCCTGCTCTGAACAAGGCCTGGGGATCTTTATGTTTCTAATTGCCCAGGAGGGTGAATGTCAACAGACTTCTGCAGAAGGAGAATGAGCTGAGAGTGAGTCTGGATCACTTGCCTTCCATGTGTCATCCAATCACAAATGCTAACATCTGCAGTGGCTCTGCAACCACGCGCTGGGAGTAATACAAAGTCATGTTCTCACCATGCTTGCCCAGAGTCCCTGGCCTGGATGGAAGAGGTTCACTGTAGGAAAACGTTAGTGACTGATGAGAAGTATTCATCCAATTTGTCTTTATTCTATGACTCCTATCAGCCCAGCTGGAGGGAAGCCTTGAACAACCAGTCTCCTGTTCCTGGGCTCATATCTTTTTCTAAGCTGTATGGCCTTCCAAGTGACAGCATCATCATCCTTCTTCATCACCACCACTATCATCATCCTCATCACCATCATCATCCCCATCATCAGAGCAGCTATTCTTTATTGAGCATTTACTATGTGCTGGAGATATATATATATATATATATATATATATATATATATATATATATATATATAAAAAAAAATCTGGAAAATAACTGTGTGAGGGAGGCCCTATATACATCCCAGTGTCGCAGTTTTGCATAACCCAGGCTCAAAAAGTTAAGTAACTTTCCCAAGAACAAACAGCCTCAATATCAGAAGCAAGGCTCATATCCATAGCTCTTCCAGTCCAAAGACTCTAGAACAAGCTAAAAAAAATGAACAAATGGGATCTTCTATATCAGTCTGTCTATGACTCTCCACCACTACAGCACTCCACCTATTTCAGATCCAGGGACACTGCCAAGTGACTATGGGGACTCCTTCCCTAAGAGATTGATTGGCTTGTAGGAAAGTTTGAATGAATCCAATTCTATTGTGTATGAATGTTCTTCACACTAGGAGTCCACATACTTTCTCATCCCCTAATTTACCTGTACCCTCATCCATTTGGCAAACATTTACAGAGTATCTATTTCGTGTCTGACACTATTTTAGGTGTTAAGAATATGGTGTGAACAAAACATACCAAGCTTATACTTTAGTGAAGGGAGATCAATATGTAATATAAACACAGAAATAACTCTATGAAGAACAAAAAATGTAAAAGTATAGAAAGCAATGGGAGGTGGTGAGGGTGAGTGACAGCTCTCTGATGAGCACAAGCCTGAACACAGTGAGGGCTGAGCTATGAGTATATGTTAGAGAGGTTCAGTGCTGGCTTAAAGAAGTGCAAGTGCAAAGCCCCCAGCCTAACAGGAGCATCCCTGGTGTGCTGCCGGAACAGTGAGGACACCAATATTGCCGGTGAAAAGATGAGGTCAAAGCAGGCACCAGATAACTTAGGACTTTGGAGGGTCTGATGCGGATTTGGAATTTTACTTTGCCATATCAAGTTATTGGATGAGAGAGCCGTGTTTAGATTTACATATTACAACAATCTCCCTGGCTCCCGCAAGAATGTTGTGTAAAGGACTCACTCTGGAGACTAAAACTATATGTGAAAGTTAGAACTTCTCTGGCCACTGACCAGGTAACAAACCATGGCGGCTTGGAGTAGATGGTGGTATAACATCAGGGGAGCAGTTGTCAAATTCTGGAAATCCTCTGATTAGTTGGATGTGCAGAGTGAGAGAAAAGAGAAGAATTAAGGATTACTTCCAGTGAGGCATGGGGCAGCCAGAGAGTGCAATATTCCAGAAACCAGGGGAAGATAGGCATCAAGGAAGGAGGCACTGAAACTTTCTCAGTGCTGTTAAAAGCTGAGGCCTAGTCCCTTTGCCCAGCTGCTGAAATCCCAGCTAGGCAATAGGGACAATGTGACAGGCTGCATGAGAAATGGAGGAGTTTCTGCAACCAGGATGTCCTGACATCACGTCTTTGAGTTTGACTGAAAAAAAGTCAATGCTGAGAGACATCAAGGCCATCAATAGCCCATTACAAAATTCTCAAGGCCTTGGATAACTCTCAGGGGATACACTACTCCCAGAGAAAAGTGTAGGGCTGTATGCCTCATGACTACTGGGACATCACCACAGATCCTGTGGCCAAAATGGACCACTGAATCTATTTTCACTCCAAGGTGCTTTGACTGTCAGAATACAAGAAAATCTTGTTGTTATTTAGAAATACTGTTGTTTATTAAAAGGCTCACATGCAGTCAGAAAAGTGGGCCAAGTCTAAAATCTAGAGCACACTTCCTGGTCATGAGCTCAGCCCTAGGTGGGTCACCTGGATTCTGTGAGTTTCTGGGCAGAGTTAACCAACTTTAGCATGGATGGCTAGGACCCACAACTGTCCATAATATGATACGGATAACCGTATATTCCTGTTCCTGATTTTAGCTTTTCCTTGAATACGTTTCTTGGTTCTAAACTAACCAGAGCATGACATGCAATAGAAATTCTCAAGAATACAATTCCACTCAAGATGATCTCATTTCAAAATACTACCACCACTTGCAGAGAGTTGATGGGTGGGAGAGAGTGGGGGGCTTGCTTTTTTAGAAACTAGACCTGACGCACCTTGAACTATGACAAGTGAGCTTGGCTGAGTGTCTGTCAACTGGAGTCCAACCAAACCCTGTGCTGCAGAGCTCCTATCTGGCAGACACTGTCAGCCTCATAGGACATCTAAGATGTGTCTCTTCCTACAACACAGAAGCCAGCTGCCTCTACTTTCTGTCTTCTATCTCATAAAGCTATTTTTGTTCTCAGCTGGTAGAACTCAGTGACTTTGAGTTTCCCGAAAATTCCATTCACACAAAAGAATTTGTAAACTAGATGGATTTGCCTGAAGCTGTCCTGAATGAGAGAAGAGGTTTATATCACATACCTTACACCAAAGAGCTCTGAAAGCTCCCCTGGATATTTCTGTATTCCCAAGTTTCTGACTTCCTCTAACTTTAAATTCACACCCTGCTGCCCCCATTTTACCCCAGCTATCCTTTCCCAGACCCCAGGCTCCTGTCTCTTCCTCAATCCCATCCTTGTCTTATATATAACAGTCTAGCAGTCATCTCTTTTTAAGTAATTTGAACATGTTGTTGGAGAGTTCAACCCCCAAATCAAAAGATGTCCTTTTATCCCATTATAACCCCAAACTATTTTGCTGATGTTTTCTTCCATTTCTGAGTCTTTGTGCTCACCAATATTCAGACCTATATTCTGAACAGCATCATCTTTATCTTTTCCCAGAATCCTGCCCTTTGAGGCAATCAATGCCTCTGACAATTGTTAAGGCTATTTGGAGTGCAATCTTGCACAATAATAAAAACAGCCACTATGCATTGAGCACTCACTGTGTGCTAGGCCCTCTGCTAATCACTTGAACTATATCATGTTTTGTAATCTGCATAACAGCTCTAGGAATGTAGCTATTATCACTCTGCTCTATAGCTGAAGGAGCTGGGGTCATATCGATAATAAGAGACAGAGCCTACTGTGGCCTAAGCGTGCTGTTACTGGAAAGATAAGAATCAAAGGTCCATGCCTTTCTGTTCATAAGAGGCCTCTCACCCCTAGGAGGCCAGGAAGCATCACTCCCTGTCCTGATATTCAGGGAACAGCTCCTTGGCCCAGGAAAGAGGCCTTTGCTCCTGGGCTCTATGTAGTGAAGCAAATTTCTTATTTTTTGAGCCAGGTTGCTTTCTTTTTTAATCATAGACTAGGGGTACTGTGTGTTCCATGAACAATCATCTTACTGACATGTTATTCTGAAGCTTGACTTCATTCACCGTGACACATGCTGGTTATGAAATACGCAACGGAATAGAATTGTAATGAAGGGAGGCTGGGGTAAGATTAAATTGGAATCTGAACTAATGCCAGCTAAGAGACCCTACCTCCACTTTATTATTATTATTATGTTTAATAAGCAATCATTCATGCTCCGAGGAAAGGGAAACAATCAGAAGCCCAGCAGGGGAGCCATAAAAGAAATGTTTTAAACCTTGAATAAAAACATGTTTGTTCAAACCCAGAGCTGGTCTTTTTTTATTCAAAATGAATGCAGTGAGTTCTCCAACATCTAGAGGTGTTGAGAGGCATGCAAGTGGAGCTTCGGTTGCAGGGAGGATGCTGGGGCTCACCTTTCCCCTCCTCCCTGGCTAGTCCAGCCACTGAAGGGAAGATGTTCTGGACTTCAAGGAGGTAGTTGGTGCGTCAGTCCAACATGCTTACCACCTGGTGAATTGAATTGAAAGAGGGCTCTTCGCTCTCTCCCAAGTACTTGGAAATACTCTGATTCTCCATGAGGAAAATGTGCAAAATTCATCTGGAACTAAGGAGATTAACCACATGCAGGAGCACCTCAAAAATTAGATGTCACCTCAACTAAAGAAAGCAGAGATGGGCCCTGACCATCAAAGCTAAATATAACTGAAAGTTAAGCTTTTATTGTTGAGATATTATTATATCGGAGAGAAATTGTGTGGACAAGAAGACATCTGTCAGCCTGGAAGACAGATTAGGGGAAATCATGAGCAATGGCATGTTGCTGTTTCTCAGCATTGCCTGCTACATGGACAGATGGGGTCTTGCCTGCAAGCTGTCTTTGGCTACTAGAGAGATTGTCTCTCCTGTGGGTAAGTGATGTGGAGGCAGACCTAACCAGAGATCACTCTGTGGCTCTTTTCCACCCACATCTGGGAGATGGCTGTATCAATCAGGGTCCCGGAGTACATAGCACACTCAAACTAGGATAATTCTAAGAGGTGTTATGAAGTGACTGTTTACAAAGGTGAGCGCAGGGTGTGAAGAAATCACAGGTGACTATTAATATTGCCTCCCCTTCCAGGATTCAAGGGGCAAGGAAAGGCACCATCCACAAGAACTTAGGTGGAAAGAGAAGTGTGGAGAGACACAGCCTGGGAAGAGCTGCAATCTTCCAACTGGAAACGTAGCTGATTACATGCAACCTGGCAAGGAGGGAGTGAAAGAAATAACTTCCCCGACCATATCCTCCCTCCTCTCTTTCACCACTTGCTGTTGTTCTTCTTTGTGCCACCCCAGCCAGAAGCCAGTGGTAAAGAGAGCACTTTGACAAACTCACTATAGATCACCATCTTGGGACAGAGAAGAAGAGGGAATTTAGAGGGACAATTGTGAGGTGTCTAGTCTAGGGCCATGGCAGAGAAGTCACATGGCACATGTTTTAAAGTTAACCCAAGCCTACATTTCAGTGTTGGCCCTGCCATTTGAGACGCTAGACCATAAGTGAGTTATTCCCCTTCTCTAAACCTCATTTATTCCATCAGTGAAGTGACACCAGTATCATCCACCTTGAGGGGCTGCTATGAGGATTGCAGGTTGTGCCCTGTCTCACATCCTCTCAGATTACTTTTTTGAGCTGGTTATTGATGCAGCAACTGGTTGCACAAGCAACAGCTTCAGAGCACCTCAGCTCAGCTGCACCAAGCATCACCTGCATCCTGTCCTTGATCTTCCGTGCCCCTTGCTGTGAGATGCCTTACAGGAGTCCAATCAGACATTTTGGCACATGCACACACCTAGAAGCTAGAAAGAGTTAATGCCCTGGAGTAACATATGACCAGTGGTGAACAGAAATCAGGAAAATGAACATGTCTGTGTCACAGGCAGACATTTCTGAAGTGCCTATTCAGAGCCTCCAGTGGGATTGATGCCCAGTTGTCCATGACAAAAACCAGCCCAATAACACATCCTTGGCATGTCTTCCTTTCTCTTCTATTTTATTTTTTTCCAGCTCCCTTACTCCTATCTCCTGGGTCACATACCAAAATAAACTACATACAAGCTATGGTCTCAGGCCCTACTTTTAGGGAAACCCAACCTAAGATTAGGATAAATGTTTGTGGATGCAGCTGGAGACCATTATCCTAAGCGAATTAACACAGAAACAGAAAACAAACACCACATGTTCTCACTTATAAGTGGGAGCTAAACATTGGTACTCATGGACATAAAGATGCCAACAATAGATGCTGGGAACTACTAGAGGGTGAAGGGAGAGGGGGCAAGGATTCAAAAACTCTCTGTTGGGTACTGTGCTCACTATCTGGGTGACAGAATCCGTATCCCAAACCTTAGGATCACACTATATATTCATGTAACAAACCTGTGCATGTACCCTATGAATCTAAAATAAAATAGAAGTTGAAGTTATTTTTTAAAGGATAAATATTTGTATTCAGCACACAGTGGGCACTCCATAAATGGTGGTTCTTTGGATTATTTTGATGATTCTTAATTGCTCATACTGTCCCATGGTATTTGGTAGGGAGGGATCTAGGTGGGAGGAATGAATATTCATTACAACACAAAGTAATTGGACACCTGGTTTACATGTTGGTGTTTGATGAGATTGGTTATTGTAAGTCTCAAGACTAATCATCTACAGGAGCCCAATGTTCAAAGGACTCAGCCGAGCTGTAGGAAGCCCATGAGGTCCATCTCCTCCTAAGGCCTGGTTAAGCTGCTGGTTCTCCATAACCTAACATCACAACCAGTGCTCCTGTTTGTCTAATTCTAGGAGAAGACACCTGGCTCTGGAGAAAACAAAATCCCCATTCCAGAGAGTTCCCCCAGCCAGCCCCAGGGTTCTGGAAGTCCCTCAGTCTCCCCAGTTGTCAGGGTTACAGGGGGTTAGCTTTCTCTGCGTGAGCCAACAGTGCAAAGTCAGAGCCATTCTCAGAGTAATGCATGGCTTCACAAAACTTCTATCAACTTTATGACCGCCCTCAGGGTGGTGCTGCCTTTAAAGGAGCCTGGATCTGGCATCTAATTATGACAAGAGTCAGAACACAAACTTTTACTATGGGCCTCCTGTGTGCCAAGTGCTGCACAATGTGCCTTGTGTGATTTATTTCATTTAAACCCTACAACAAACCTCTGTGGTAAGAAGCACTATTCCCATTTCACAGAGCAGTGAGACTCAGAGAAGTGACATAACTTGCTCACATAACTAAGTGGCAGATGTGAGATCTGAACACAACTCCATGTGACTCCAAAAGCAATACCTCTTCCCCTGTTCAGAGTGAGAACAGTCATACAAATAGCCAGCAGTGTTTCCATCAAGTAATAAAGGATGCTTTGGAAACAGTAGAAAGGGAAAAATAAATAAATAACCAAAGGTTTTATTTATCCTGACGTAAGAATCCAATCCTCTTCTTGTTTTTACTTCTATAAAGAAAAACAGACAGAGCAGTTCAAACAGCAGAAAGGCTAGGAGAAAGGAGCTTCTAGGCTTCAGTGCCATCTGCAATGTTGATCTGGAGAAGTCAGTTCCCAGGTCTCCCTTAACCTGTAGGCTACTGTAGAAACCTAAATGACAGCATTGCAAGTACACCCACACCATCTGAACGCTGCCCATACCCTGATTTCCAGCCAGCAAAGGTTGGTGAGTTGTTCTAATGGCAGATGCCCTTCAGACCTCTTTCTGTTCATTAGTGGAAGGCCCAGTGTGACACTATTAAAGGATCACACAGTTGCTTTTTTTCACTGGCAGTGCACACTGTAGCCCAGTTTTCCATTCTCATTTTATCTCATAAATCACAGCAAGTACCATGATTTGGAAGCAGTGCATAGCATAAACTAAATGTTTATGTGCCATCAGTTTATTCATAAAATCTTCACTAATTACTAATGAAGCCAATAAATTTGATATTGTGATGCTTTGCACAGCAACCATTACCAAGCCAAAAAACAAAAATAAAAACATATATTTTCCAATGCACAATTTCCAGAAAAGTGTGAGGTAGCCAGCAATGTCCGTTAACAGCTGGCCACTCTGCCAACTTTCCACCCCAGCTTTGTGAACTACGTAGATGGAGAGGCCACCACAAGATGTTTAATTGATCCATCAGAGATTCACGATTCCACTCGGTTTCAATGCTGTGGGTTTTGGGCCCCACCCATGTGACACCAAAACTTGTATTTTTAAAGAAGGGCATTCTTCAGGGCTTTGATGTAACCATCAAAGCAGTGAAAAAGCAATGTAGAAAAAAAGCTCTAAGAATTTCGGTTTTCTAGAAATAATAAAGCGTGGTTCCATTGGCTCTTCTGAGAGTAGTTGACTTTAAATACCTCATGATTTTATAATTCAGAATAATTTAACAGTCATCGTTCTCAAATATCTCTTTTCCTCTTGGCCCCCTACAAAGGTCTACTTCTTGGTTTTTAAGACTGCAAGCTTGGCTGAACACTCATTTTGAATTATATTGTCTCAGAATCTCCATTTGAATCATCCTTCATACTTTAGCATCATGAATTTGCCTGATGTTAACAGCTGCCACAAGAAGGAGCAATAGAGATGTGAGTACATTTAGTAAAGCTTTCGTTGAAGACAGTACAAGTCCACCATTTTATACCTCCTACATAGAAAATGAAGTTATTTACTATATTTTTCTTTTTATCTTGGACACTAGGAAATTTAGAAATGAATATCCACCTTATCAGTCATAAATATCTGAGATTCTTCAGTACTGGATTCTAATGCTTCCAACTCCATCCCCTACCCAAGGACCTCAACATTGTGTCCAGATTTAAATTTCCCCTGACTCTGGTATTTAATTCCTTACACTAAGTCAATTTTACTTTATATATATTTGAAAACCATCTCTTATGCTTTGTGGCATTAAGTAAATAAATATCTTCTAATGGATATTTATATCATTTTCCCCTTGTGACTACAGCTGATTGAATTAGTTTCCAACTAACTTCTATGTTCCTTTCAACACTTCAAATAACTTAACATCGAGGACTCGGAATTAGACTCTGCTTTATGTTGGAAGGCAAAACCACACCTGAGTAGGTTAATGAACTTGAAGAAAATCAATAAACCTGGAGATTGTTCCATTATTAAGATTCCATTTAAAGTTCCAATTTCACCCCAGGGAATGTGGGAAAGGCAGGGAGGTTTAGGTGTTCTGATTCACAGCAAAAGAGTCTCTTTGCTTGCTATATTTCTTTTTCTGTGCCACTGTCAGTTTTAGAGGATTACATAAAATTTTGGAAAGAGTGACTGATGCCTGTCATTTTGAGATGGTTTTTGCAAGCTCAGCCTTTCCAATTTTAGTTTTCTTAAACATGATTGGCAGCTTAAAGTGGAGTTCTACCAACTAGGACTCTCTAGGAGTCACCCAACTTTCCAAATATTTCTCATGACTAATATCACGCCTGATCTGTGCAAAAAAAAAAAAAAATTGATTCAACAGAAGATGCTACTGCATATCTTCTGACCAGCAGCCCTGGGTTTCCAGTAATGCTATACTGAAGAGCATGATATAGGAGCTCCAGGTGCACATGGACAATGAAATTAATATTCATATCAGTTTTGAAGAATAATCCACATAGAAAGGTAGGACACGTGTGTCTCCACATAGAAAGCTAGGATATGTGTGTTTTTGGGTTTTGCAGTGGAAGTAGGAGCAGGCTGGTAACAAAGATTTAGTGTCCTCCTGCCCCGCAACTCCCTGCAAAAAAAGAAGTCAAATGTACTCAGTCATAAACAACTGGAAAGACACACCATGCTCTTAGAAAGAAGGACTCAATATCACAAAGATCTTCCTTAAGGTGATTTATAAATTCAATGAATTAGTAATACAAATTCCTTCATATTGTTTCCTACAGCTATAAAACTTAATTGTAACATACATTTGTAAGAACAGGTAAGCTAGAATAGCCACAAAAATCCTGGAAAGGAAGAGTGAAGACTAGTAGGGATGTGGTGGGTAGCCCTTTCAGATAAGAAAGTTAATTATAAAACCTTTATAATTAAGACAGTGTAGTATTAATGAATGAACAAATATATCAATAGAAAATTTAAAATCCAAAAATAGATGTAATTTTATATGGAAATATAGTGCACAAGAAAGGCAGTATCTCAAATCAGTAGGGGAAAAATGATTATTTAATAAGTTTTGTTACCACATAATTAAGATTGGATCTATTTTTCATATTGGGCTCTAAGATATATTCCAAGTGGATCAAGTATTTAAATGGTAAAAAATTAAATGAATCTTATACAGACTAGAAAAAATGGGTGAATTCTTCATAATCTGGGACTGGGAAAATTTTCTTAACTATGACACAAAATTCAAATTCTTTAGGAAAAAAGATTTATACATTTGATAACACTGAAATGAAAACAAACTACAGGGCAAAAATAACCACAAGGAATTCCAAAAGTTATAATAAATGTCAAAGAAGGCTTGAAACTTACATTATCCCTAATTTTCCCTAATATATAAAACCTTTCTAAAAATGTAGATAAACATCAAGAAAAATATCATAAGAGACTCTAAGAGCAAGTTCAGAGAAAATAAATGCCCCTTAAACATATGAAAAGATGTTCAGCCTCACTCATAATGAGATATGAAAATTAAAACTGCACAGTTAACATTTCACAATCATATTACCAAAATTCCAAAAAGGTTGACAACATACTCTTAATCACTGGTGGGAATATCAAAGGGTAATAACCAATGTGAAAGGTAAATTGGCAATATCTCACAAATTTTTATGCACTTCTACCCTTTCAATTGGCAATCCAACTTCTAAGAATCTATTTAGATGATACATTGGCAAAAACATAAGACAACCACATAAAGTATCTTATTAAGTAGAGATATATGATCAGCAAAGTAGAGATGAGTAGAGGAAGCTGATTGACAAAACTGAAAATCACCTAAATACCTATTAACGGAAGAGTGGTTGAAAAAACTATGGTCCACTGACACAATGAAAAAAAAACATGTATCTCTAAAGAGGATGTGAGGATATTTCATATTCTGCTGCTGAATAATCTCCAGGATATATTACTGAGTAAAACGGCAATGTGGAAAAAGTACTTCTAGGATATCACCATTCATCTAAGAGGAGACTGATATAGATATATGACTATCTGCTTTTTTAAAATAAATGATAAACCAAAACAAAAAAATTAATGGTTACCTATAAATGGCATGAAGAAACAGAAGGGCAGATGTCAAAGAGAAAGATTACCCTTCTCAGGTTTATAACTTTGTGGAATTCTGTAAAATGTTTATAGAATTATTAAACAAAATTAAATTTTAAAATTTCTAAAAATAGAAAGATGAATAAAACAAATGAATATAACCTTATAGTGAATTGGTGTCATAACCACCATGGTGACATAATACAAAGAGAAAGTATGTTTGGTGATTTTAAAAGAAATAATTTGAATGAATACAAAATAAACACAGTTCAGCAAAATCCTTGTGGTCTTGTATATGAACCCATGATGATTTTAACCTTAAAACGCTATATCCTAGCTTTGCCCACTGAACAAAACTAGAAATAATGATAAAGTAAATGGTAATAAACATCTCAGGGCTCAGATTGTAGTCTCTAATATTTTCCACTAAAAAAAAGGAAGGTTCTTGATTTCAGGTCTAGAGCAACAAATGTATAAGATGTACTGGACAGTTTTTTCATACCTGAAGGAAAGAATGTCTTAAAACCCACTGAGGGCTCACCAAAAGAATGGAAGAATCACCTTGAAGAAGGTCCCACTGGTCCATAAAAGCAAAACTAATTCAATGGTTTTAATCACTTCAAATACTAATAAATCCATGAATTCAAAGTTATACAAAAGAAAAAAAAATTCCCTCAGTTTTGGATGATTTTGGATGATTTTGGATGATTTTATGTAACTCAAATTTTGATAGCTGGCAATTCAAGGGAAATAATCAGTTATCCTGCCTTTCCTATACAAGATATGTTTCTGGAAAATAAAACAGTTGATGAGGGAAAAATTTTCTTTAGAGACATGTTCCAGCTAGTAAATGAAGACGGAATGACTTAAGTGTAAAGGCACTGCTTTGAAAAGCCCTGATGAAACAGTGGATCTAGGAAATGGTCATCAATAGCTCCTAGCATCATAAAAGGAGATTCAACTTCATATTATGTACCAAGTGACAGAAATACACATCACTCCTTGAAAGTAGTCTTGCCAAAAAAAAAAAAAAGCAAAAAGCTGGTTTGGTCATGCCCCTAGATCTCTTACAAATTGACAGGAAATACAACAGAGGAATATGTAATCTGCAAAACTCAGCTATAGAAATTCTATGAAACAAATGATATAAGGTCTTCAACAAATAAACTGTATAGGGGAAATAGGAGAACAAAAGCACCTATAGATTAAAACAGTGGTATTCAAACTGTGGTCAATAGGGCCACCACACTGTTTTTGTAAATAATGTTTTATTGGAACATAGCCAAGTCCATTCATTTATGCATTGTCTGTGGCTATTTTTGTGCTATAGTGACAGAGTTGAGTAGTTGCAGTAGAGATTATATGACCCCTAAGGACTAAGATGTGTACTATCTGGGCCTTTCCAGAGAACATTTGCCAACCAATTGACTAAAAGAGACTTAAGAGACATATGAAGCAATTGGAATATATGGACCCTATTTTGATTACGATTAAACAAAGAATCAAAAAATTAAAGATAAAGCAGTCAAAGAAAAAGGGTTGAGAAAAAAATTGTTAGAAAGCCATTCAAGAGAATAAGAATAGCAGGAAAGCAGAGGAAAGTAATACACAATGAGATTAAAAGATGGGGAGTATGTGGTCACAGTGTGTATTAGTCCATTTTCATGCTGTTATAAGAAGAAATACCCAAGACTGGATAATTTACAAAAGAAAGAGGTTTAGTTGACTCACAGTTCCGCATGACTGGGAAGGCCTCAGGAAAATTACAATCATGGCAGAAGGGGAAGCAAATATGTTCTTCTTCACAAGGCAACAGGAGAGAGAAATGCCAAGCAAAAGGGGGAAAGTCCCTTATAAAACCATCAGATTTTGTGAGAACTCACTATCATGAGAACAGCATGAGGGTAACTACCCCCATGATTAAATTACCTCCCACCAGGCACCTCCCACGACATGTGGGGATTATGGGAACTACAATTCAAGATGAGATTTGGATGGGGACATGGCCAAAGCATATTACAGTGTGACTGCTGCCAGGAAGGCAAAAGGAGACAGATCTAAAATATTTCAGTGGATTAGTGACTAGACACCATGGGTTACCTTAGTGTGAGCACTGTCAGTGGAGCAATAGAAGTAGAACTCAAAGTGTACAAGTACTACATGGATGACTACTACATCAGAAAAGAAAAAATACAGACTGCTCTTGTCAGGGTTTCAGCAGCTGAGGAGAGGGAGCATCTGTAGCTGGAATGAGAAACCCATCAAAGACTAAGAGAGACTTGGAGCAAATTAATATTACATCAGTAAACTGATTTTACAGTGCATATTATAGACCCTAATGCAGGAGGAGAATGCTGTCTACTTCAGTTGTGCCAAAATCACAACCAATCAAAACACCCATACACAAACAGTCTACTTCAGTTGTGCCAAAATCACAACCAATCAAAACACCCATACACAAACACTTTCGGATTTCAATCTTTTCAATCACTTTGGGTATCCAAAACAGGCCCTGTCAAAGTATTTGAAGTGGACAAGGGAGGCAGTACCTAGCACAGACACTTGTACATAGTGGGTTGGTAAATGTGAACTGGAAGCCTAAGTGATATAATTTAAATATTTGTCTCCAACAAATCTCATATTGAAATTTGATCCCCAATGTTGGAGGTGGGGCCTGGTGGGAGGTACTTGGGACATGGTAGGAGATCCCTCATAAATGACTTGGTGCTGTCCTTGTAGTAATGAATGAGTTCTCACTCTGTTAGTTCCCACAAGATCTGATTGTTAAAAAGAGCCTGGCATCTTCCTCATCTCTCTCTCAGTGTGTGATGCCTGCTCCCCTTCCTTTTCCTCCATGAGTAGAAGCTTCCTGACACCTTCACCAGAAGCAGGTGTCGCTGTAATGCTTCTTGTACAGCCTGCAGAACTATGAGTCAAAAAACTATTTTCTTTATAAATTACCCAGCCTCAGCTATCTCTTTATAGAAATGTAAACAAACTAAGATTCCAAGAAACCAAGTACTTCTGCACACATAACAGAATAAACAACCTATTTGACACCATTTGGACAAAGACTTCATACAATAATCTTTGTGAACTTCAAAATCACAGAGATTTTGAAGGCCATCTTCAAGCTTTTTTTTCCCCCTCTAGGACATCTGGTCTCTTTAGACACCACGAGTAGAAGAGCCCCGTGTCTGCATCCCAGCCTTCTTCCTGTACTATCCTGGCCAAACTGCAGCCCAGCAAGATCCCAGAACATTGTCTGCCCTACAAAGCTGAAATAGAAAGCAATTTGCAACTGAATGGCTCTGCTTTGATGATTTGGGATCCCCCTTAACATTGCCTTTGATGGGATTCTTTCTATCAGCAGCTACAATATCACTTTCTCTAATTAACTCTGATGCTTCCTTTGAGCTTCTGTTTCCTGAGAAGGAAAATCATGTTTAATTCAAAAGGGTTGTCATTATTTTGATGAATGGAAAACAGCTATAAGCCACAGTTTTGGAGAGAAGTAATAAAATCAAAATGATTACATCCCTTTAATGTGGCCCCATTCCAGAGTCCTTCCTACAGGTAGTTCTCTGGATAAGTGGAGGTATTGGGGTAGGAAGAATGAGGTGGGAAGGAAAAGGTTAGTAAAGTAGTAGCTTCTGGACCAAAGTTTGGCCTGGAGCTGTAGGTTCTCACTAATAAAACAAGTAGTTTTTCTTTGTAGTATGGTACCTCTGAAGCAAAGTTGTGACCCAACACTAGATTCAAATCCACACTCTTGTCACATATCTGCACACAAGCTCTTAATCTCACTGTTTCTTTGACCTTAGTCATCAGTATTTTCAATTTTAACCATTCATAAAGGGAGTAGGAGCATGGATGATTTCTAAATCAGATTACAAGGAATCATCTACATTTGGCTTAAAAGACTCTATGAAAAGAGCCTTTTCTTGGCCCAGAATTCCTTGACTCATGTTTTGGGTAAGAATTGTAGTCTATTGGAATAATCCAAACAGACTAACTGTCCAACAGAGATAGGCCAAACTTCCACTGGAGCCCCCACAGATGGCTCTGGGAATGTTTGACCATCAAACTATTAAATTAGAAATTTCTTCACCTTGGAGGGTTACAGTTCAAGATCTGTGTGGCAAAATCAAATTTTATTCTCTCATTCACCAGGCCAGAAATGTCAAAGAAGTTTTGACAGCACTGGAGTAAATTTTCCAGATCAGATTTCTGCCAGCATTTCCCTGGGCTTGGGCCCTGCCTGGACCTCAGACAAGTGTGAAGGGTTTGCCCGACACACGAGAGGCAGAGTATGTTCAGTCCCCTGCAGATATGGCACTTTTGCTCTGGAGAATAAATATGTCATCAGAAATATATGTTGACATGAAAACTTTAAAATCACCCTTTTTTAAAAATATCTCTTCCTCCATTATCTAGTTTTCGGTTTGAAACCACAACCACTACTTGTAATGATCCACCTAATGCCCAATCCCTGCAAATTATATTTTTCACATTAGAAATTACTTGTCCACTCCCTTCACCAGAAGATTTGACCACGCAGCAGGTTCCCAGACCCACCTGACTCCCAGAACTCTGCTACAGAGGAGGGGCGTGTTCTCTTGCTGTTAGTCCCACTCTAACCTTGCTGTTGCTGGCAGCAAAACTTAGATTCAGATGTGATTTTACCAAATCAGAATGAAATTAGCCCATTCTCTCTCTGTTTCTAATGAGCTGTGATCAGCCTCAGTTCCATGAAGAACTAACAAGTCAGCTCTCTTGCTTTCTGTACTTGAACAATGGCTTATTGTTGATTTATTATAAAAAATGTTTATTTAATTTTTAAATGTAATTAACATTCAGCCTCATCTAGTATGTTTTGTTGAGAGTACCTCTTCATTGAGAGGTACTCAATGAAGCACCGTTTTTTCTGTATACTATTTTCTGAGACACTTTGAGGTACTAGCCTTGGGACACAAATTAGGAAGTCAACACTCAATTCTAGCTATCTTTTGCTGTATTACTCTTTTGTTTAACCTGCAGCCTTATAAGTATGAACTCAAGCTTCTCAAAAAAGCATTGTGCAAAGCAGCATATCACTATTTCACTGTGGAACAAAAAGTTCCCCAGAGGACACTGAGCCTATTTTCCTCCATTTCCCCTGTGGCTGTGTGATGATTCCTACTATTAGCCAGCTAGCTTGGGTCCAGGTCAGCTATTCCACAAACACATTTATTTTATAATATCTCCATTTTTTAGTTATTAATTTTGCTTCATCTTTAAGTCCAATGGGGTGTGTCTTCAAGTTTTGTTTATGAAAAAATACACATATGTTTTAAGTTTTTTGAAACCTTTCATACTTGAAAATGTCTTTTGGCTATGTTCACACTGACAGAGAATTTTGTTTGATTTGAAATTCTTGGGTAAAAAAAAATTCTTCCTTTAATTCTCTGCAGACACTGCTCTATTGTCTTCTAAATTTTATTGATGTGAAATAGAATTATGGCAGCCCAAGCCTTATTTCTTCATGGGAACCCACTGTTATATTCTAGCTAGATACTAATAAGATTGTGGTAGCTGTTTTTTTTCTCTGTATACCTGTACTTTTTTCCCACAGAGTATCTGTTTATAAGTATTTCACTTTTTTCAAGATATTGATGATTTTTTAAAATATAAATATGCATGTTTATTCTTAAACTCAGGAAACTTTTCTTCTTTATAACTTTATCATTTTTATTACTTTTGCTTCTTTAGCAAATGAACTACTTGGATGATTACTCTCCATTTTCCAACTTCCATATCTAGAGTTGTTTCTGCAAAATCACAGGGTGTTTTGATGTTTTTTGCTCACCTAAGGCAGGGTGAATTTAACCCTCTGAACCACATTTACTGGGCAGATTAGCGAACCAGCCTTAGTTCAGTTTGCATTTTCTAAGAGCACTCATCTATAATTGATTTGTTTTATTACATAGATTTCTTATATTTTTCAGATAATCTAAACAACAACATTCAGGGCTCTTTACCATCCAGAATGCAATATGTTACAGTGGACATTCCCAACACTACTTTCTACATAACTATCCTCTAAAATTTGCTTTCACTGAATGACTAATAAACAGAGATAACAACTCTCATGGGTGGATTTTGTTTGCTCTGCAAGTGCTTCAAAAATAAATTGATACTATTATTAAGAAATGAATACTCCCCAAAGAATTCTACTGGCTCAATGCAACTCCTATCAAAATCTCAAACACTTTATTTGGCAGAATTGTTTTTAAATCTGTTTTAAAATTCATATGAAATCTCAAGGGACAAAATAACCAAAACAATACTGAAAGAGAACAAAGTTGGACATCTCATGTTTTATAATTCCAAAACTTACTACAAAGCTACAGTGATCAAAACAGTGTGGTATGAACATAAAGCCAGACACATCAACGAATGTAAAAGATAAATCCTCATATACATGGTCAAACGATTTTTGACAAGGGTGCTAGACCCATTCAATGGAGAAAGGACAGTCTTTTCGAAAAATGGTGATGAGAAAACATGCAAAAGGAAAAAGTTGAACCATTATCTTACACTATATCCAAAAATTAATTCAAAATCTATCAAAGATCTAAGAGCAAAAACTGTAAGACACTTAAAAAAGCATAGGTGAAAAGATTTATGGCATAACATTTGGCAATGATTTCTTGGATATGACACCAAAAACACAAGAAACAAAAGAAAACAATAGATTAATTGGACTTCATCCAAGTTAAAAGTGTTTTGCATCAAAGGACACTATCAACAGTGTTAAAGGGTAACTCACAGAATGCAAAAAATATTTGCATATCTGATATTGAATCAAGGTCTAATTTCCAGAATATATTAAAAAAACTGCTACAACTCAAACAACTAAAAATGATCAACTTAAAAATGAACAAAACACTTGAATAGACATTTCTCCAAAGAAGATATGCAGATGTTCACAGCATATAAAAAGATGCTCAACATCGCTAATCATTAGAGAAAAGTCAATCAAACCACAGTGAGTGAATTGAATTGAATTGAATAGACATTTCTCCAAAGAAGATATACAGATGGCCATAGCATATAAAAAGATGCTCAACATCACTAATCATTAGAGAAAAACCAATCAAACCACAGTGAGATCCCACATCACACCCTTTAAAATAACTATTATAAAAGACACACACAACAGAAAATAGAAAATAACATTGTTGGTGAAGATGTGGAAAAACTGAAACACTTGTACATTGCTGGTAGAAATGTAAAATGGTGTGGCCACTGTAGAAAACAATATGATACTTCCTTTAAAAATTAAATATAGAATTGCCATTTGACCCAACAATTCCACTTCTGGTAAATACTCAGCAGAATGAAAGCAGGGACTCAAAAAACTATATATACACCAATGTTCATGGCAAGATTTTTCACAGAGTCAAAAGATGGAAGCATCCCAAATGTTCAACTAAAGATGAATGGATACATAAAATGTGGAATACACATGAAGGAATGTATTGTTTTTGCATTGTTTTATTGCATTGTTTCCACAATTCAAAATGTGGAATATACATACAGGAATGCCTTGTTTTTGCATTGTTTTATTGCACTTTTTACAAACTGAAGGTTTGTGGCAATCCTGCATCGAGCAAGTCTGTTGGCACTAGTTTTCCAACAGCATGTGCTCATTTCATGTCTCCATGTCACATGTCACATTTTGTTAACTGTCACAATATTTCAGACTTTTTCATTATTATTATGCTTGTTATAGTGACATAGGATCTGTTATCTTTGATGTTACTATTGTAATTGTACTGAGGCACCACAAACCACACCGATACAAAACGGCATACTTAATTGATAAACATTGTGTGTGTTCTGATGCTCCACCAACTAGCTATTTCCTCATCTCTCTCATATTCCTTGGGCTTCCCTATTCCCTGAGATGCCAAAAAAAAAAAAAAAAAGAAAGAAAGAAAGAAAGAAAGAAAGAAAGAAAGAAAGAAAGAAAGAAAGAAAGAAAGAAAGAAAGAAAGAAAGAAAGAAAGAAAGAAGGAAGGAAGGAAGGAAGGAAGGAAGGAAGGAAGGAAGGAAGGAAGGAAGGAAGGAAGGGGGAAATTAGGCCAGTTAATAATCCTACAATGACTTCTAAGTGTTCAAGTGAAAAAAAGAGTAATATCTCTCACTTTCAGTCAAAAGCTGGAAATAATAAAGCCAAGTGAGGAAGGCACATTAACAGCCAACATAAGCTAGGACTCTTGTGCCAATGTTAACCAAGATGTGAATGCGAAGGAGAAGGCTTTGAAGGAAATCGAAAGTGTTACTCAGGGGAACACACAAATGAAAAGAAAGCAGAACATTCTTACTGCTGACATAGAGAAAGCTTTAGTGATCTGGACTGAAGAGCAAATCAGACACAATGCTTCCTTAAACCTAAGCCCTGTCCAGAGAAAGGCCCTAACCCTCTTCAATTCTATGAAGGCTGAGAGAGATGAGAAAACTGTAGAAGAAAAGTTTAAACTACCAGAGGTTGCTTTATTAGGTTTAAGGAAAGAAGTCGAGTCGATAACATAAAAATGCAAGATGAAATAGCAAGTGCTGATGTAGAAGTTGCAGCAAATTATTCAGAAGATAGAGCTAAGATCATTGATAAATGTGGCTACACTGAACAACAGATTTTCCATGTAGGTAAAACAGCTTTCCATCAGAAGATGCCATGCACGATTCTCATGGCTAGAGGGGAGAAGTCAATGCCTAGCTTCGATGATTCTAAGGACAGGCTGACTTTCTTGTTAGGGGCTAGTGCAGCTGGTGACTCTAAGTTGAAGCCAGTGCTCGTTTACCATTCTAAAAATCCTAGGATCCTGAAGAATTATGCTAAATCTACTCTGACTGTGTTTTATAAATGAAACAACAAAGCCTGGATAATGGTACATCTGTTTACCACATGATTTACTAAATATTTTAAATCCACTGTTAATAAGCACTGCTCAGAAAAAAAAAATTCAAATTATTACTGCACATTGACAATGCACTAGAATCATCCTGTGGTAATTTCCCCAGTTCCAGAATGCATAATTGGCATAGACATACTTAGCAGCTGGCTGAACCCCCACATTGGCTCCCTGATTAGTAGGGTGAGGGCCATCAGGGTGGGAAAGGCCAAAAGGAAGCCATTAGAGCTGCTTCTACCTAGAAAAATAGTAAATCAAAAACAATATCACACCCCTGGAGGGATTACAGAGATTAGTGCCACCATCAAGGACTTGAAATATGCAGGAGTGGTGATTCCCACCGCATCCCTGTTCAACTCTCCTATTTGGCCTGTGCAGAAGACAGATGGACAGTGGACTATCATAAGCTTAACCAAGTGGTGACTCCAATTGCAGCTGCTCTACCAGACGTGGTTTCATTGCTTGAGCAAATGAACACATCTCCTGGTACCTGGTATGTAGCCATTGATTTGGCAAATGCCTTTTTTTCCATTCCTGTCCATAAGGCCCACCAGAAGCAATTTGCCTTCAGCTGGCAAGGCCAGCAATATATCTTTACTGTCCTCTCTCAGGGGTATATCAACTCTCTGGCTTTGTGTCATAATCTTATTTGGAGAGGCCTTGATCACTTTTCACTTCCACAAGGTATCACACTGGTCCATTATATTGATGCCATTATGCTGATTGGATCCAGTGAGCAAGAAGTAGCAAACACACTGGACTTATTGGTGAGACTTTTGTGTGCCAGAGGAAGGGAAAAAAATCCAACTAAAATTCAGGGACCTTCTACCTCAGTAAAATTTCTAGAGGTCCAGTGGTGTGGGGCCTGTTGAGATATTCCTTCTAAGGTGAAGGGTAAGTTGTTGCATTTGGCCCCTCATCCAATCAAGAAAAGAAAGGCAACGCCTAGTGGGCCTATCTGGATTTTGGAGGGAACATGTTTTGCATTTGTGTGTGTTATTCTGGCTTGACCATTTATCGAATGACCTTAAAGGCTGCCAATTTTGAGTGGGGTCCAGAACAGGAGAAAGCTCTGCAACAGGTCCAGGCTGCTGTGCAAGCTGCTCTGCCACTTGAGCCATATGACCCGGTAGATCCAATGGTGTTTGAGCTGCCAGTGGCAGATGGAGTTGTTTATAGTCTTTGGCAAGCCCCCATAGGAGAATCACAGAAGAGGCCTCTAGGATTTTGAAGCAAGGCCCTGCCATCTTCTGCAGATAACTACTCTCCTTTTGAGAGACAGTCCTTGGCCTGTTACTAGGCTTTGATAGAAACTGAATGTTCAACTATGGGTCATCAAACCACCATGCAACCTCAACTGTCTATCATGAACTGGGTGCTTTCTGACCCATCTAGCCATAAAGTGGGTAATGCACAGCAGCATTCCATCATCAAATGGAAGTGATATATGTGATCAGGCTCAGGCAGGTCCAAGTAAGTTACATGAGAATGTGGCTCAAATGCCCACGGTCCCCACGTCTGCCACCCTGCCTTCCCTCCCCAAGCATGCACGAATGGCATCATGGGGAATTCCCTATGATCAGTTGACAGAGGAAAAGAAGACAAAGGCCTGGTTTACAGATGGCTCTGCACGATATGCAGGCACCAACAGAAAGTGGACAGCTACAGCACTACAGCCCCTTTCCAGGACATTCCTGAAGGAAAGTGTCAAAGGGAAATCTTCCCAGTGGGCAGAACTGCAAGCAGTACCCCTGGTTGTGCACTTTGCATGGAAGGGGAAATGGCCAGATGTGCGATTATATACTGATTCATGGACTGTAGCCAATGGTTTGTCTGGACAGTCAGGGAATTGAAAGAAGCATGATTGGGAAATTGGTGACAAAGAAATTTGGGGATGTTATGTGGATGGACCTCTCTTAGTGGTCAAAAACTGTGAAGATATTTGTATCTGCTGTGAGTGCTCACCAAAGGATGACCTCCACACAGGAGGATTTTAATAATCAAGTGGATAGGATGACTCATTCTATGGACACCACTCAGCCTCTTTCCCCAGCCACCCCTGTCATTGCCCAATGGGCTCATGAACAAAGTGGCCATGGTGGCAAGAATGGAGGTTACACATGGGCTCAGCAACATGGACTTCCACTTACAAAGCTGACCTGGCTACAGCCACTGCTGAGTGCCCAATTTCCCAGCAGCAGAGACCAACACTGAGCCCTGGATATGGCACCATTCCTTGGGGTGATCAGCCAGCTACCTGGTGGCAGGTTGAGTATATTGAACCTCTTCCATCATGTAAAGGGGAGGGGTTTGTCCTCACTGAAATAGATACTTACTCCAGATATGGGTTTCCTATCCTGCATGCAATGCTTCTGCCAAGACTTATATCTGTGAACTCACAGAATACCTTATCCATCTTCATAGTATTCCACACAGCATTGCCTCTGACCAAGGCACCCACTTTATGGCTAAAGAAGTGTGGCAGTGGGCTCATGCTCCTGGAATTCACTGGTCTTACCATGTTCCCCATCGTCCTGAAGGAACTGGATTGATAGAACTGTGGAATGGCCTTTTGAAATCACAATTACAACACCAACTAGATGGCAATACTTAGCAAGGCTGGGGCAAAGTTCTCCAGAAGTCTGTGTATTCTCTGAATCAGCATCCAATATAAGGTGCTGTTTCTCCCATAGCCAAGATTCACGGGCCCAGGAATCAAGGGGTGGAAGTGGCACCATTCACTGTCACCCCTAGTGACCCACTAGTAAAATTCTTCCTCTTCCTGCTACATTACGTTCTGCTGGCCTAGAGGTCTTATTTCCAGAGGGAGGAGCACTGCCACCAGGAGACACAACAGCGATTTCATTTAATTGGAAGTTAAGATTGCCACCTGGGCACTTTGGGCTCCTCCTACCTGTAAGTCAACAGGCTAACAAGGGAGTTACAGTGTTGGCTGGGGTGATCAATCTGAACTATCAAGATGAAATCAGTCTACTAATCCACAATGGAGGTAAGGAAGAGTATGCATGGAATACAGCAGATACATTAGGGCGTCTCTTAGTATTACCATGTCCTGTGATTAAGGGCAATGGGAAACTACAACAACCCAATCCAGGCAGGACTACAAATGGCCCTGACCCTTCAAGAATGAAGGTTTGTGTCACTCCACCAGGTAAAAAGCCATGATTTGCTGAGGTGCTTACTGAAGGCAAAGGGAATACAGAATGGGTAGTAGAAGAAGGTAGTCATCAATACCAGCTATGACCAAGTGACCAGCTGCAGAAATGAGGACTATAATTGTCATTTATATTTCCTCCTTGCTTTGTTAAGAACATGTTTGTGTTTGTACTAAGAAAATATCTTCATTTTATTTTCTTTCTTTTTTCTTTATTATGTGAAATAAGACTTCATATCCACATTTAAGTATTGTTAACTTTATATAATAGCATTTGGGCTAGGAATTGGTGCATTTCTGGCCATACAAAGGATAGCTGTATTATGTTAGGTGTAATTATCACCTTATTATTCTCATTATTTGTAGATAATGTATGATTTCAGGATATGTGTATGGGTTCAATATGACAAGAGTGCACTTGTGATGGTTAACATTGTCAACTTGATTGGATTGAAGGATGCAAAGTACTGTTTCTGAGTGTGTCTGTGAGGGTGTTTCCAAAGGAGATTAACATTTGAGTCAGTGGACTGGGAGACGCAGACCCAACCTCAATTTGAGTGGGTACCATCTAATCAGCAGCCAGCATGGCTAGGATAAAAGCAGGCAGAGAAACGTGGAAGGACTAGACTGGCTAATTCTTTCAGGTTTCATCTTTCTCCCATGCTGGAAGCTTCCTACCCTGGAACATCGGACTCCAAGTCCTTCAGCTTTTGGACTCTTGGACTTACGCCACTGTTTTGCCAGGGGCTCTTGGACCTTTCAGATTGACAACTGCACTGTCGTCTTCCCTACTTTTGAGTTTTTGGTACTCAGACTGGCTTCCTTGCTCCTCAGCTTGCAGACAGCCTATTGTGGGACTTCACCTTGTGAAGTGAGTCAATACTCCTTAATAAACTCCCCTTTATATATACATTTATCCTATTAGTTCTGTCCCTCTAAAGAACTCTAACTAATAAAGGTATATACATTTTTTAAGACACAATTCTATTGCACACTTAATAGACTATAGTGTTGTATAAAAATAACTTTTATGTGCACTGGGAAGGCAATAATATGGTGTGACTCACTTTATTGTGATATTCACTTTATTGGGAACAAAATCCTCAATATCTTCAAGATATGCCTGTACAAAGAAACATAATTCTTCCTTAAAAAGGAATGAAATTTTGACACATACAACGTGGATGAACTTTGGGAACATTATGCTAAGTGATATAAACCAGTCACAAAAAGTCAAAATACTGTATTATTCCACTTATATATGAGGTATCTAGAATTGAGTCATCAAACTCATGGAAACACAAAGTAGAATAGTGATTGCTAGAGACGGAGAGAACAGGGAAACAGGGAGTGGCTAAATGGGTACAGAATTTCAGTTTTGCAAGATGAAAAAGTTTGGGAGATGTGTTATACAACCATGTGAATGTGCTTAATATTATTGAACTACACACTTAAAAATATTTAAAGTACACAGACACAGAAAACCAAACATCGCATGCTCTCACTCGTAAGTGGGAGTTGAACAATGAGAACACATAGACACAGGGAGGGGAACATCACACACCAGGGCCTGTCGGGGGATGGGGGACTAGGGGAGGGATAGCATTAGGAGAAATACCTAATGTAGATGATGCGCTGATGGGTGCAGCAAACCACTGTGGCACGTGTATACCTATGTAACAAACCTGAACGTTCTGCACATGTACCCCAAAATTTAAAATATAATAATAATTTTAAAAAGTTAAAGTAGTAAATTTTACATTATGTATACTCTACTCTTACAGAAAATAAAAATAATAATTTTAAGTTGAAATAAAATTCTGACACAGGCTATTATATGGATGAACCTTGAAGACATTATGCTATGTGAAGTAAGCCAAACACACAAAAAAATAGCTATTGCATGATTCCACTTACATGAGGTATGTAATCAAAGTCATAGAAACAGAAAGTAGAATGGTGTTTTCTGGGGGCTGGAGAAGAGGAGGATGGGAAGTTATCATTTAATGGAGTTGGGGAAGAAGAAAAGTTTTATAGATAGATGGTAGTGATGGCTGTGCAACAGTGTGAATGTACTTAATGCCACAGAACTGTACACTTGAAAATTGTCACGATAGTACGTTTAATGCTATGTATATTTTGCCACAATAAGAAAAGAAAAAACAAATGAAAAAAAAAAGAAATTGAATATATTGCCAGCATTTAATAATTAACAGATTTAATAAAAACTAAAAGAGACTATCTGATAAGCGTGTGCCCATATTCAAAGACGGTGAGAACTGAACTGAAGAGTGGTTGCCAGACTTGGACAAGAATCATGAATTTTTTAGCATCTTCAGCTCATTTCAGTTCCCACCTTCCTCTCTTCCATACTTTACTCAACATATTGCCTGCCTAGGCCCTGGAGTCATTTGAGTTTATGGCACTGATACAGAAAAATGTAAGGAGGAGGCAATAACTTTTGACTGCTTGACCACATGGAGTCAGCCTCCTTGCAGGGAATTGACAGTGGCTGCTCAGATGTTTTCAAAGTTGGTCAAACCTAATATATGAGCGAAAAAGCAGACAGTGAAGGCATTATAAAGAGCCTTCTTACCTTTTATTAAGTAGTCACATCCTGAGGCCAAACTGGGATAGGAGTTTTTCAAAATAGTTTGCTTTGCTTTGTTGCTGGTGGCAATTCCCATCAGATTGTGCCTTGCTGTTAGAAGTTATTGTCTTCCTGTGTATATGCCTGTGAGTTTTATGTTTATGATTGGCATTCTGAATGTGCTTTTTTCTTGCATATTTCAATTCATTTTTACTATCAATTGAGGACATCTAGATACCATTTCTGTCACCCAAATATTTTCTATACCTTCTAGTTTTATGTCATAGGTAATGTTTATAACAGCCTTTTAGACTTTTATTTAACATTATGATAGTCTTTTGAACAGGATGGGAGAAGGTGAGGAACCCAGGAGCAGTTTCTCAGAGGCCTCCCCCAATGTTGACATTTAATGAAGTAAAGCCTTGAATATCATTGGCTCGTCAGTTATGATGTAACTAACCACCATCTGGGCCCATTCTTATTTCTCCAAAGTGTCCATAAGGACCAAATCAAATGGTTGTATTTGCCCACTGTAATTCTCTGCTTTCCTAGTGTAGCATTCCCACTAAAGTCAGAGCTTTTAAAAAAGTAGTAACTCAACAGCATTCCTGTGGTATCCATGCTGTGGCGGATAAGTGTGGACATCAGAAGTAGTTGTGTGTAGCTGTGGCTGATGGAAGAAGTGTACAGAGTCCAGACTCAAGAGTTAAGGGGAGCCAGGTGGAGGTTTTAGTCAGGGAATGGAGATTTTATCGTTTTATTCTGTGTTTTAGAGGCTAGAAATATGTCTTGGTGATAACAAAGAAAAGCTTCTGGAAGCTTCTTTAACATTTTTTTCCAGTGGTTAAAAAGTCAGCAATTTTGAATCTGTAAGGAACTATGAATAATGCTTTCAGCCAGAACATTAGAGCTGCCTCTGGATGGGACTGGGATTTATTAAATAACAGCATCCTATGACTCAACACCAAATACCCAGCCTTATTAGATGCAGCCATCTACTCAGGAAAGACCAGAATCCCACCACGCAGGCCTCTTTTCCATTTACTCTGCTTCTAGGCAGCCCTGATGATTCCACAGACCTGGCAAACATGCAAGCAGCCAGAAAGTGGACAGAGCCTTTGCTTCCCATCCTGGAAGAATTGCACAGAGAAAGAAGTAGAGCCCAAGGGAGTTTTTCAGCTGCGAAAGCAGCTGACATCTCATTCTACGAGTGTTAGAGACCCAGAGACCCACAGCACTAGTGTTGTCCCCAGACCAAGAAGCTGAAAGTTCTTGCTCAGATCAGGACCTTGTGTCAAATGGCAAATTGAAGACGTAGCTGAAAGCAGAGTCATAGCCCTAAATGAACGTGTTCATGGCAGACAGCCACCCAGGCCACAATCAGGATGGCTGGTGGCAACAATGGGCCAAATGGGCACATCTAGAGTGGGGCAGTAGTGGACTGAGTGATCCCTGGTCCCCACAAGGGGAATAATCAGAAACAACTACATGACTCTGTCTCACACACACACACGTGGTGGGATTCTGGTCTTTCCTGAGTAGATGGCTGCATCTAATAAGGCTGGGTATTTGGTGTTGAGTCATAGGATGCTGTTATTTAATAAATCCCACACACACGTGTGTATGCATGTGTGTGTATGTGTGTTCAGGCCAGAGTATGTAATTAGGTCTGAGAACACACTAGTGGCTGTTTCCATCAGCCCAATTCTGACAGAAATAGATGACATGCTCAGATTAGAATAATTCAGAAAGCTTAAAAACAGGACTGTTGACCAGGATGTTAGTAGAGTTTACAGAAACCACAAGGGGAAGAATAGTATAATACCTTAAGAAAGTGGAGTTACCAATTCTTGGCTGAAGAAGCAAGAGGAAGGAGCAGTTATAGCAACTCAGAGGCAGAGAGGATGCCCTGCAGAGGATCTAGTATCAGAGCTGAGACCTGTGGATGAAGGATGCAGCCCCTCTGGCCATCCTGCAGGGAAAGAGCTGAGGAATGCATGCCCTTCCCCTGCCCCTGCCAGTGCTCCATATCTGCCCCAACCACAGGATAAGGGGCTTGGGGTGTGACCCATACAGCCTCTCTGGTCAAGAGCAAAGTGGACAAGGGCAAAGAAAAGATGCTGGGGAGCAAAGAGAAGATAGCACAGAAAGGGAGAACTTTTCCTCTCTAGTGCATACTGTGAACCCCCAAAATTTAAGACAGGTCTTAATTAATTAAGAAAGTTTGGCCAGGCGTAGTGGCTCACACCTATAATCCCAGCACTTTGGGAGGCCAAGGCGGGTGGATCACCTGAGGTCAGGATTTCGAGACCAGCCTGACCAACATGGAGAAACCCCGTCTTACTAAAAATATAAAATTAGCCAGACGTGGTGGCTTATGCTTGTAATCGCAGTTACTTGGGAGGCTGAGGCAGGAGAATCACTTTAACCTGGGAGGCAGAGGCTGTGGTGAGTCGAGATCATGCGCCATTGCACTCTAGCCTGGGCAACAAGAGCAAAACTCCACCTCAAATTTAAAAAAAAAAAAAAAAGGAAAGAAAATTTATTTTGCCAAGGTTGAGGATGCTCACGCCCATGACACAGCCTCAGGGGGTCCTGATGACATGTGCCCAAGGTGGTCAGAGCACAGTTTGGTTTTATATATTTTAGGGAGACATGAGACATCAATCAATATATCGAAGAGGAGCATTGGTTCAGTCCAAAAGGCAGGATCACTGGAAGCAAAAGCAGGACAACTCAAAGAGGGGAGGGCGCTTCAAGGTCACAGGTAGGTGAGAGAAAAAGGGTTGCATTCTTTTGAGTTTCTGATTAGCCTTTCCAAAGGAGACAGTCAGATATTCATTTATCTCAGTGAACAGAGAGATGACTTTGAATAGAATGGGAAGCAGGTTTCCCTAAGCAGTTCCCAGATTGAATTTTCCCTTTAGCTTAGTGATTTTGGGGCCCCAAGATATTTTTCTTTCACCATACAAAGGGAAGCAAAGGAGGGGGCTAGTATTGAGAGCTTACTCCTAAATTCTAAATATCCTGAGATTAATTTTACATAATTCCTGGCAATTTCATTCCTATTTTGTGCCAGACACTTTTAGACACTTTACACATTTTATTTCTTTTAATCTTCACAAACATCCTACGATATAAATATTAGTATTGGCACATTACAAATGAGGAAACAAACTCAGAGATGCCAGGAAAACAAGTAGGAAAAAAATGCGTGTAAGCCTGAAGCTACTGGACTCCACGGTCTGTCAGCTGTTCTTTTCCAGTGCCAGTCTGTTCTAGGCCACCACTGGAAAAGAATAGAACCAATTAGTGTCCAAAGTGGATATTAGCAGTAGGTTCTGTGTGGCCTCTTTTAATCAAATGAAGACCATGAACTCTCTATCCAGATGCAGGGAAGTGACCTGGCTCCAGCCAGCTAGTTTTCATCAGCAGTTCTGGTTGGAGAGGGTGGCCAGCAGTTAATAGTTGTAAATGGTTGAGTAGCTGGGAGACTGGTGGTGATATTTTTGGATGCATCACTCTCAGAGCAAACCTTTCTAATCTACTTTCTAGGCATAAGAGAGTTTCATGCTGCCTTCATTTTTAGGAAATTGAACATGTTGCCATGTCATGAGTTAAATCAGGTTTAGCCTAAAGCTGCCTCCTTACATATCTCAAGTTTGTCCTAAACATTTCTCCATATATAGTGAACTGTAACCAAATTAGTTGTGTAAACAGACTATAACCTATTCCTGTACCAATTACTGAGTTTTGACCAAAGGTGGCCAACTGTTCAAACCGTGTTCACATAAGGCAAACAAACACTGAGCTGTAACCAATGCAGATGTTTTTGTACCTTGCATTCTTTTTTTCAATATGTCACTTTCCTTTCTCTGTCTCTAAATCTCCTCTGACCGTGCAGCAGCACCTGAGTTGCTCTGAACCTACTCTGGTTTGAAGGCTGCCCAATTCACCAATCATTCCTTGCTCAATTGAACTTCTGTTCAATTTAATTGGTCTGTTTTTCTTTTAACATATGAGATCCCCTCACATGTTGGTCTACTTTTTACTGAGTTTACCCTGAACAATGAGCATGGAAATGATTGAAAGCTGGACTGCTCTCGTGGGTCATGCTAATTCAACGAATGTTTATTGAACATCACTATGTGCTAGACACTGTTATAGATCCCAGAAATTCAGTGGTTTAAGAACAGAAAAGGTCACTACCCACACAGATGTTAGAGTCTAGCTATTAAACATGTGGGAAAAAAACTTCAAATATAAGTAATAATAGACAGTAAACAGTATGAAATGATAGGGTGTAACTGGAAGGCAAGGGGGCAACTTTACACAGATGATAATGAAAGATCTCTGCGAAAAAGTCATGTTTAAGCTCAGATCTGGGCAAGGCACAGTGGCTCACACCTGTAATCCCAGCACTTTGGGAGGCCGAGATGGGCGGACCACCTGAGGTCAGGAGTCAAGACCAGTCTGGCCAAAATGGCAAAACCCCGTCTCTAAAAAAAATCCAAAAATTAGCTAGGCATCGTGGCGCACACCTGTAATCCCAGCTACTTGGAAGGCTGAGGCAGGAGAATCACTTGAACCCGGGAGGTGGTCGTTGCAGTGAGCCGAGATCGTGCCATTGCACTCCAGCCTGGGCAACAAGAGCAAAACTCTATCTCAAAAAAATGATAAATAAATAAATAAACTCAGATCTGTAGGATAGTCAGAGCCAGTCATGCATGGTACTGACAGGGCATCCTGGCCAGTGGGGTCAGAAAGCAGTGGGCTAGAAGGAGAACCATGTGAGATGATCATGGAGATGTAGGGTCTAGGTCACGTGGGATCCCAGAGGCCTTTTTGTTCTGTTAATGGAAATCCTTGAAGATTTTAAGTGAGGAAACATGATATACTTAATATTTTTATAAGATCACTTATGCTGCTATGTGAGAAGTGGGATGAAGAATTAACAACCAAACAAGGGAGAACCTTTGAAAAGCTATCTTTGTTGTCTATGTGAAAAGCATTTTGTATCACAGCCATGGTCATGTACATTGGGTGAAAATGAGGGATCTGAGTGCATTCTGGAGGTAAAAATCTCAGGAATTTTGATTGGGTTGAATGGGGTGATACAAAGGAAGAAAGCAAGAATTACATTTAGGTGTTTTGCCTGAAAACCTGTGTGAATGGTGGTGATATTAACTGAGAAGAGGGAAACAGGTTTGAAACTACAAGAATTCCATTTTGTAAATATTGAGTTTGCAATTGATTTTTGGGCATCCAAATAGAGTTGTCAAGTTATGTAGATAGTATACTAGTCTGGAGTGCAAGTGAAGGCTGGAGAAACACATTTGGGAGCTGTTTCATTTTATATGATGTAGAAAGCATGAGACTGAATGCGATTCTATAAAGAGAGAGGATAGACAGAGGGCAAAATGGACCCATAGCTAAGTTCCGAGGTTCTCCAGTGCTTGAAGCCTAAAGACAGGGGATGCATGATCGTCATTAAGCTACATTCTCACAGCTTCAAATTCACCCTCTGATATTCTACTTTGTGATGCTGGAGCTAAAACCCTAGAAATAAAATGTCATCTTCGCTAGCTGTTTCCTTTCAGGTTCTGCCAATAGAAGGCACAAGAAGAAAACTGTAAAGGTGGAGGGAGGAGGAGGACTCTCTACTGAAATACCTAATGTGGTTCCTGTGTTCCATGACTGATGTAGGGAGCCAGCAAAGTGTCCTGAAATGAAAGAGAAACAGAAAAACAAGTAAATGTGGCTTAGAAGCAAAAATAAGTTGGATATATTAATTTGCATTACTCCAGTAACCATTTTATTATCTATACATATCTCATAACATCATGTTGTATACTTTAAATACACACAATAACTTTCATTTTAAAAAGAAAATGTCTCAGGAAATTAAATTAATGTGATTACGAGGAGAATTTTGGCTCAGAGGTCAGAAAAGATGAGAAAACAAGCAATCTATTGACTTTAACTAAATGTGGACTGTTGAAGGTCTTTACTATAGATATTTAATGGGTTTGTTTTCTAAGTAAAGGCAGGAACATTACACTCTGACTCATTCTACCTGCCTTAAAAATTGGCATAACATGTTTTGCATTAGCTTTGGAACAGCTTTTTTTAAAACAAAACAAAACCTAGAAACATAACTGACTGAGTCATTTATTTCAATACTTTACGTTCAAATGTGTTTTATATTTAAATAATTACACATATGTAAGAGATAAAACCTAGCAATTAGATACCCATGAACTCACCACCTGATTTAAGAAATAGAACTTTTTGTATATGAAAATCTGCAATTATATCCTTCTCTCTCCCACCTACAGGTAACTCACATTCCTAATTTTTGTATTTACCACACCTTTGCTTTTCTGCATAGTTTTAATATATGTGCATATCCTAATATTTTATTTACTCTTATTTGTTTTGTTTTTAATTTACAAAAGTTATATTGTTGCAAATGGGTTCTTCTGAAGCTTCTTTTTTCTGGAGATACATCTATGTAATATATTTCTTTTTTGCTGTCATAATATTTCTTTGTATAATCATAACATATTTTCATTTTCCTCTGAATTGATATTCATTTACAATTTCCTGATATTACAAGTAACACAGCTGTGAAGGATCCTCGTGCCTGGCTCCTCTTGCATGTGCACAAGGTGCTCCCATGTTGTAAGAAATGCTCAGGGGATAGGGAAAGGCTAGTCTTCAGTTTCACTAGACAATACTAAATTTTTATTGCTTCTCAGCCTTTTGGCTAAGATCAAGTAATAATGCCAAAGTTTTTTCCAAAGTGGTTTTACCAAATCAACCTCCCTTCCACAGTGTGTAAGAATTAGCATTGGTCCACATTCTTACCAGTTATTTGCATCATTTGACATTAACTTTTGCCATTCAGGAAGATATAAATTATATTATATTGTATTTAATACGTATTTCCTGGATACTACTGAGTTTGGATATATTTTTATATTTTATTGGCTATTTGCATTTCCTTTTCTGTAATCTATTTGTATCTTTTGTTGATTATTTCACCCTATGGAATTATTTGTCTACATTATATTGAGTTTGGGGAGTTCTTTGAATGTTCTGATACTAATATTTAGTTCGTTATATCTATGGAAAATAATTTCCTCTAGTTTATAACTTGTCTTTTCTTCCTCTTTATGGTCTTCTTAATCTTATTGCAGTCAAGTTAATCAAGTTTACAGCTTGTGTTTTTTATGTCTTGATTAAAAATTTTTTCTCTAACTCAAATTCATAATGTTCTCATATTTCTTATTAGAAGTTTTTCAAACACTTCCTGTCTGATTAAAGTATTTAATTCCCTAGAATTTATTGCTGTGAATTGTATAATTAATGAATCTAATTTTATTTGCCATGTAGACAATCAACTATCTCAACACAATTGTTTTAAATAGGTATCTTTTTTATTATTTTCGATTCAGGGGTTACATATGCAGGTTTGTTACAGGGTGTATTTTGTGATACTGAGGTTTCTGCCTCTATTGATCTTGTCACACAAATAGTGAACATAGTACACAAAAGGACATTTATCTAGCTTTGCCCCCTTCCGTCCCTGTACCCTCTATTAGTCTCAAGTGTCTGCTTTTTCCCTTCTTTATGACCATGGGTGTCCAATGTTTAGTTCCCACTTTTAAGTGAGAACCTGAAATATTTGGTTTTCTAGGTTTTTGTTTATTTGCTTTGAATCACGGCCCCCAGCTGCATTCATATTGCTTCAAAGGACATGATTCTTTTTTTTTTTTTTTTTTTTATGGCTGTGTGGTATTCCATGGTGTATATGTACCACATATCTTTATCCAGTTTACCGTTGATGGGCACCTAGGTTGATTGCTTGTCTTTTTTTGTTGTTTTTTTTTTTTTTTTTTTTTTTGAAACGGAGTCTCACTCTGCCGCCCAGGCTGGAGTGCAGTGGCACAATCTCGGCTCACTGCAAGCTCCACCTCGCGGGTTCACCCATTCTCCTTCCTCAGCCTCCCCAGTAGCTGGGACTACAGGCACCCGCCACCGCACCCGGCTAATTTTTTGTATTTTTAGTAGAGACAGGGTTTCTCTGTGGTCTCGATCTCCTGACCTCGTGATCTGCCTGCCTCAGCCTCCCAAAGTGCTGGAATTACAGTCGTGAGCCACTGCGCCCGGCCTGCATGTCTTTGATGTTGTGAATAGAGCTGAATTGAACATAGGAGTGGATGTGTCTGTGTCTTTTTGGTAGCATAATAAATTTTCCTTTGGGTATATATCCAGTAATGAAATTGCTGAGTCACAGGGTAGTTCTATTTTTAGTTCTTTGAGAAATTTCCAAACTTTTTTCCACAGAGGCTGAACTAATTTACATTCTCAACAACAGTGTGTAAGCATTCCCTTTCCTTTACAGCCTCACTAGCATCTGTTATTTTTTTATTTTTTTATAATAACCATTCTGACTCGCGTGAAATGATATCTCACTGTGGCTTTGATTTGCATTTCTCTGCTGATTAGTGATCATGAGCATGTTTTCATTTGCTTGTTTGTTGCTTGTATGTCTTCTTTTGAGAAGTACCTGTTTATGTCTTCCCCCACTTTTTAAGGGGTTATTTGGAGTTTTTTATTGTTGATTTGTTCAAGTTTCTTTTAGATTCTGGATATTAGTCCCTTGTTGGATGCATAATTTGCAAATATTATCTCCCATTCTATAGGTTTTCCATTTATTCCATTGATAGTTTCTTTTGCTGGGCAGAAGCTCTTTAGTTTAATTAGGTCCCACTTGTCCATTTTTGTTTTTGTTGCATTTTTTTTAGGACTTATTCATAAATTCTTTCTTTAGGCCAGTGTCCAGAAGAATATTTTCTGGGAGTCCTTCTAGGATTCTTACAGTTCGGTCATTTAAGTCTTTAATCCATCTTGCGTTAATTTTTACATATGGTGAGAGAGGAGGGGCCAGTCTCATTCTTCTGCATATGGCTACCCAGTTTTTCAGCACCATTTATTGAATAGAGAGGTCTTTCCCCATTGTTTATTTTTGTCAATTTTGTCAAAGATCAGTTGGTTGTAGTTGTGAGGCTTTATGTCTGGGTTCTCTATTCTGTTCCATTGTTCTGTGTGTGTATTGTTGTACCATGACCATGCTCTTTTGGTTTCTGTAGCCTTGTAGTATAGTTTGAAATTAAGTAATATGATGCCTCTGGCTCTGTTCTTTTTGCTTGTGATTACTTTGGCTATTCAGGCTCATTTTTGGTTTTATATAATTTTAGAATTGTTTTTTCTAATTCTGAGAAAAATGATGTTGGAAGTTTGATAGGGACAGTGTTGACTCTGTAGATTACTTTGGGCAATATGGACATTATAACTATATTGATTCTTCCAATTCATGAGCATGAAAGGTTTTTCCATTTGTTTGTGTTATCTCTTATTTCTTTCAGCAGTGTTTTGTAGATCTCCTTGTAGAGATCTTTTACCTCCTTGGTTAGATGTATTCCTAGGTATTTTATTTTTTGTGTGAACATTGTAAATGGGATTGCCTTCTCAATTTGGCCCTCAGTTTGAATTTTATTGATATATAGAAATACTACTGATTTATGTAAATTGATCTTGTATCCTGAGACTTTACTGAAGACTTTTATCAGGTCTAGGAGTATTTTGGCAGAATCTTTAGGGTTTTCTATGTATACAATCATATCATCATCAAAGACAGATAATTCGACTTCCTCTTTTCTAATTTGGATGGCTTTTATTTTTTTCTTTTATCTGATTGCTCTGGCTGGGACTTCCAGTACTATGTGGAATAGGAGTGGTGAGAATGAGCATCCTTGTCTTTTTCCACTTCTCAAGGGAAATGCTTCCAGCTTTTGCCCATTCAGTATGATGTTGGCTGTGGGTTTGTCATAAGGGCTGTTATTATTTTGAGGTATGTTCCTTCAATGCCTACTTAGTTGAGGGTTTTTGCCACGAAGGGATGTTGGATGTCATCAAATGCTTTTTCTGTGTGTAATGAGATGATCATATGGTTTTTGCTTTCAGTTCTGTTTATGATGAATCACATTTATTAATTTGAATATGATGAACTAACCTTGTTTTCCAGGAATAAGGACAACTTGCTTGTGGTGAATTAACATTTTAATGTGCTGCTAGATTCAATTTGCTGGTACTTTGTCGAGGATTTTTTTTTTTCTTTTTTCTTTTTTGAGACGGAGTCTTTTTCTGTCCCCAGGCTGGAGTGCAGTGGTGCAATCTCAGCTCACTGCAACCTCTGCCTCCCAGGTTGAAGAGATTCTCCTGCCCCAGCCTCCTGAGTAGCTGGGACTACAGGCATGCACCACCATGCCCAGCTAATTTTTTGTATTTTTAGTAGAGACAAGGTTTCACTATGTTGGCCAGGAAGGTCTGGATTTCTTGACCTCAGGTGATCTACCCCCCTCAGCCTCCCAAAGTGCTGGGATTACAGGTGTGTGCCACCACGCCCAGCAAGGATTTTTTTACATCTATGTTCATCAGGGATATTGGTCTGTAGTGTTTTGGTTTTGTTGTCTTTGCCAGATTTTGGTAGCAAGATGATACTGGTTTTCAGTAGGATTGGTACCAGCTCTTCTTTGTATGTCTGGTAGAATTAAGCCATGAATCCATCTGGTCCAGGGCTTTTTTTGGTCGGTAAGTTTTTATTACTGATTCATTTGCAGAGTTCATTATTTGTTCACAATTTCAATTTCTTCTTAATTTAATCTTGGGAGGTTGTATGTTTCTAGAAATGTATTCATTTTTCCCTAGATTTTCTAGTTTGTGTGCATGGAGGTGTTTGTAACAGTCTCCGTGGGATGAGCTGTAAATTGTCACTTTTGTCCTTTCTAATTGTAGTCATTTGGATCTTGTCTCTTTTTTTTTGTTAATCTAGCCATCAGTGGTTTGTGTGTGCTTTCAAAGAATCAACCTTTTGTTTTATTGCTCTTTTGTATATTTTTTGTCTCAATTTTGTTTAGTTCTGCTCTGATTTTAGTTAATTCTTTTGTGGGCTTCTATATTAATTTCTTCTTGTTTTTCTAGTTCTTCTATGTGTGATGTTAGGTTGTTATTTTGAGATCTTTCTATCTTCTTGATGTAGATATTTAGCACTATAAACTCTCTTTTGAATACTGCTTTTGTCATTTCTCAGAGGTTTTTGTATGATGTGTCTCTCATAGAGACCTTTTACCTCCTTGGTTAGATGTACTCATTTCAAAGAATGTTTTGCTTTCTGCCTTAATTTTGTTGTCTATCCAAAACTAATTCAAGAGCAAGTTGGTTAGTTTCCATGTAACTGTGTGATTTTGAAGTTCCTATTGGTATTGATTCCTATTTTTACTCCACCGTGGTCTGAGAATATGCTTGATATGATTTCTTCTTTTTAATCTATTGAGGCTTGCTTTATAACTAAGTATGTGGTCAATCTTAGAGCATGTTCTGTGTGCAAATGAGAATAATGTATATTCTGTGGTTGTTGGGCGAAGTGTTCTGTAGATGTCCATTAGGTCCAATTGGTCAAGTGTCAAATTTAAATCCAGAATTTTTTTTGTTAATTTTCTGCCTCGATGATCTGTCTAATACTGTCACTGGGGTGTTGAAGACCACACTATTATTGTTTGGCTCTCTAAATCTTTTTCCTAAGTCAATAAATAATTGTTTTTTGAACCTGGGTGCTCCTATGTTGGATGCAGATATATTCAGGATAGTTAAATTTTTCACTGAATTGAACTCTTTATTATGTAATAATGCCCTTCTATGGGAGCACTCTCCCACAGCAGTGTTTTGCTGTTGTTGGTTTAAGTTCCGTTTTGTGTTACAAGAGTAGTGACCTCTGCTCTTTTTTATTTTTCATTTGTGTGATAGATTTTTTTTCCCATCCATTTACTTTGAGTCTATTTGGCTCATTACATGTAAGATAGGCCTCTTGAAGACAGTAGTAAGATTAAGTATTTTTAATCCAATTTGCCACTCTATATTTTTTAAATGTAGTGTGTATGCCATTTGTATTCAAGGTTAATACTAACATGTGAAGTTTTGTACCTGTTGTAGTGTTGTTAGGTAGTAGCTTTGTGGTCTTAATTGTGTAGTTGCTTTATAAGGCATGTGGACTATATGCTTACATGTGCTTGTGTGGTATCATTCTTTTGCTTCCATGTTAGGACTCCTTTAAGCACCTTTTTTCAGGCCAGTTTGGTGGTGACAAATTCCTTTAGCAATCGCTTGTCTAGGAAAGATTTTATTTCTCTTTCATTTATGAAGCTTATTTTGATGAGAAATGAAATAATTGGTTGACATTTATTTTATTTAAGAATGCTAAAAATGTGCCCTAAATCTTTTCTCACTTGTAAAGTTTCTGCTGAGAAGTCTGCTGTTAGTCTGATGGGTTTTCCTTTATAGGTAATATAGCCCTTTTCTCCAGCCACCTTAAAGATTTTTCCCTTTGCATTGACTTTGGATAGTCTGATGATTATGTGCCTTGGGGATGCATCTTGTATAGTATCTTACAGGAGTTCTTTTGATTTCTTATGTCTGCATGCAACCTCTCTAGCAAAACTGGGGAAATTTTCCTGGATTATATCTTCAAATATGTTTTCCAAGTTGTTGAATTTATCTTCTTCTCTCTGGAATGACAATAAGTGGTATATTTGATCACTTTACATTATCCCATATTTCTCAAGGGCTTTGTTAATTCTTTTGTTTCTTTTATCTTTATTCTTGACTGACTGGGTTGATACAAAGGACTGGTCTCAGAGCTCTGAAATTCTTTCTTCTGCTTTCTCTAGTCTGTTGTATTTTGAAGTTCCTATAGTAAATTTTTCAATTCCAGAAGTTCTGTTTGATTCTTTCTTAATATAACTATGTCATCTTTCAAATCCTGGATTATTTTTCTGTTTTGTTTGTGTTGGATTTCAGCTTTCTCTTGGATCTCATTAGGTTTCCTTGCCTCCCATATTCTGAGTTATATATCTGTCATTTCAAACATTTCGTTTTGATTAGGATCCATTTCTGGGAAGCTATTGTGTTCCTTTGGAGGTGACAAAACACTCTGGCTTTTTGTATTTTCAGAGTTCTTGCACTGGTCCCTTCTTATCTGAGGGAGCTGACATTTCTTTTTTTAATTTGCTATAATTTGGACTTTTTATTTTTTTAATCCTTTTTTCTCTTGAGGGTATGACTGTGGTGTATGTTGTATATGATTGATAGGCTTCATTTCTGAGCATTCTCAGAGGCCCACGGCTCTGTATGGGTTCCTTGGTTTCATATAGTTTACTATGTTGGCTTTCTCAGACATTGCTTGGTGTAGGAATATATTTTTGCTTGATGGTGTAATACAGGCTGCAGTCCAGTGGATGAGACTTAAGAGTAAGAGCCAGTTGGAGACTTACTCTGCATGTATTCACCCTCAGTGCAGATGGGGGTGTGTTGCAGGAAGTCAGGGACCTCGAACAGAGGGACCAGCTGAAGCCATGGCAGAAAAACATAAATTGTGTAGATTTCATGGACATTTATTAGTTTCCCAAATTAATACTTTTATAATTTCTTTGCCTGTCTTTACTGCAGTCTCTGAACATAAATTGTGAAGATTTCATGGACACTTATCACTTCTCCAATCAATACCTTTGTGATTTCCTATGCCTGTCTTTAATCTCTTAATCCCGTCATCTTCTTCATAAGCTGAGGAGGATGAATGTCGCCTCAGGACTCTGTGAGGATTGTGTCAACTGCCCAAATTGTTTGTAGAGCATGTGTGTTTGAACAATATGAAATCTGGGCATCTTTTAAAAAAGAACAGGATAACAGCGATGTTCAGGGAACAAGAGAGGTGGCTTTGAACTGACCGCCGGTGAGCCAGACAGAACAGAGCTATATTTCTCCTCTTTCAAAAGCAAATAGGAGAAATATCACTGAATTCATTTTCTCAGCAAGGAACATCCCTGAGAAAGAGAATGCGCCCTGAGGGTATGCCTATGAACGGCCCCCTCAAGGTGTGCCATCTGTTATGGTCAAAGCCGAAGGGATGAAATAAGCCCTGGTCTCCTGTAGTGCTCCCAGGCTTATTAGGATGAGGAAAATTCCCACCTAATAAATTTTGGTCAGACATGTTGTCTGCTCTCAAACCCTCTTTCCTGATAAGATGTTATCAATAACAATGCCTGCCCAAAACTTCATTAGCAATTTTAATTTTGCCCCATCCGGTGGTGGTCCTGTGATCTTGGCCCTGTGATCTTGCCCTGTCTCCATTTGCTTTGTGATATTTTATTACCTTGTGAAGCATGTGATCTCTGTGACCCACACCCTATTCGTGCACTCCCTCCCCTTTTGAAAATCGCTAATAAAAACTTGCTGGTTTTACGCTCGGGGAACATCATGGATCCTGCTGACATGTGATGTCTCCTCCGGACACCCAGCTTTAAATTTCTCTCTCTTGTGCTCTTTCCCTTTATTTCTCAAACCAGCCGAGACACTTAGGAAATAGAAAAGAACCCACGTTAAACATCTGGAGTGGGTTCTCCCGATAGGGGTGCTAAGGGAGAAGTCAAATATCACCCTGCCCCAGCACAACTGGTCTTAACGGAGGTGGAGCAACTGGAAAAGTCCAATAAGTGCCTCTTTCAGCTCACACTCCTAGAACTCTAATGAGAAGAGCTGCTGCCACATCCACAACAGTGCACTTACCAGGAGGGCTGGGGTCAACAGATGACCCCCACTCCAAGTCTGTTCCTGGCCTTTGGTTTTGCACCCTTTAGCAGCTGGTGCTGTGCTCTTGTTTCCTTGGGCTTTGGTGGGTTGTGTTCCCCCCAACTCTTAGGGGCAGTCCTCACAAGGATTGGATCTCAAGGTAAATGGGATCTGCCTCCCTCCCTCTCCCCAGAGCTGGTGGAGCACTCTCCCACAAATGATCAAGGGAGCGGATTGGAGTGCCCAGCAATGACACATGCAGACCAGTTCCATGTGGCAAAGCTGTCCCTGACTCCAAGTCACACCATCCAGGAGAATCATCGCTTTATCTCCCATAACTCTCCTCCCATTCCAGTCTTGAAACAGGGAAGAGCCGAATTCCATACCTACTGCTGGGGCACTCTCCACACTCGCCACTCACTCATTTCTGACTATGGGGGTCCTTCCCCTGCTACAGAGCAAGCACTCTAATCTCTGGCCAAAGACTAAAATGTCTGCAGTGGCCACCATTGCCAAACATTGACTGTATGATCCCAGATTAAAAATGGCGTCCTTCTCTCAGTCCATGTTTGGGAAAATGCCTGCAGATTTTCTGGGATCTTTCCCTCGCTGTGTCTTTCAGCCCTTCCCCATGCTAATTCCTGGGTTTGGGAGAAACAGAGTGTTCTCCCTTGGCCTGGGTTACACCAATCCCTAGTGAAATGTGAGAGCCACACAGGGAGAGTGGCTACGCCTCTCATGTACTGAGGCTTCACGCACTTTGTCAGTGAAACACCATGTAGTGGCTGCTTTGCCCACCTTCACTTCATGAGGTTTGATATGTCCTTCACTATCCTGGTGAAATTTCCATTTTCCTTCCTGAATTAAGTGTCATAGAGTTGATCTTTACATGCTGTTTTGCTATTTCCAAGTGGCTGAGGCACACTGAAAGCTACTTATATTGCTTCTGATTTTAAAGGAAACAGTTCTAGATTTTTATAACTGAATAACTTATATGTAGTCAGTTATTGATAGATATCCTTTATGAGATTCAGGAGCTTCCTTCTATTACTAGTTTGCTAGGGATTTTATTACTGACTACATGTGAATAGCATGGATAGATTCTCTGTATCTATTGATGTGTTTTGCTCCTTTAGTCCTTAATGCGGTAAAATACAGTAACAGGTGCTCTAATGTTAAACTCTCCATGCTTTCTTGGATAATTCATATCAGACATGACACATTATCTTTTTATATACTAAGAATTTATTTGAAAAATTTTTCAGACTTTGCTCCCAATTCATGAGTGGGATTGGCCTATAATTTTGTTTCTGGTACTGTCCTCACATGGCTTTGTTATTATTCTTATAAAATAAGATTATATTCTCTAGTGGAATATGTATACCCTTAGAATTGTCTGTTACTTGAGTATTTGGTAGAATTCAAAGGCAAAACTGTCAGTCTTTTGTTGTTGTTGCCATTGTTTTTGTTTTTGTATTTTCAGTGCAGATATTTTTTAGTCTCTGGTTTAATTTTGTTAATTTTTTTTTCCTTTTTGACTCAACTTTAATTGTACCTTCTAGTAATTGTGCTTCCTTTTTCAAGTTTATAAAGTGCCATTGTGTGACCTTATTAATTTTTAATCTCTATTATATATTTTGGCATTCCCTCCTTTTTTTATTCTTAATATTGATTTTATTTCTTCTTTATTCAATCTTTCTGAATATTTTCAAGTGAGTTTTTAAAAACTATGCATTATATGTCTTTTTTTTTGTCTGTAGTTTGATTTCACTTTCAAATTTCTTAAGTTGAAGTCTTAGTTTACAGATTTTCAAATTTTCTTTTTTCCTAATATGAGCGTTTAAACTTCCATGTTTCTCTTGAATTACTGCTTCTCTGCATTTTACAAACTTCAATGATTATTGGTTTCATTTTTACACTCTAAACATTTTCTAATATTTATTATAATTTTATCTTTGACCTATGTCAAAGTGTGTGTATTAGAAGTGTGTATTTTTAATTTCTAAACACGTGGGACTTTTTCAGTAAAAAAAAAAGTTTTATTGTTGAAATCTAATATAATTGCATTATTGATAGGAAATATGATCTGTGTACTGATCATTCTTTTACATTTGTTGAGGTCTGATTAATACCCCATTATATGGACAATTTTGGTAATTATTAATGTGTGTTTGAAAAAATGCATAGTTTCCCATTACTGAGTGCACAGTTCTGTTTCTCCATTAGATTGAACTTGTTAATTGGGCTATTTGAATCTTCTGTATTCTTGCTATCTTTGCCTCTTTGTCATCTGTTTGACCTTGTACCACCAGTTTATACAACTCTAGGGGAAATGTTTACACAGAGCTTTGTTCTCAACTGGCTGTGCATCAAAATCACCCATGTAATTTTTATTTTCATTTGTTTACTTATTTATTTTTTAGAGACAAGGTCTCACTTTGTTGCCCAGGCTGGAGTGCAATGACACAATCATAGTTCACTGTAACTTCGAACTCCTGGGCTCAAGCAATCTTCCTGCCTCAGACTCCTGAGTACCTGGGATGTAGGTGTGTGCCATCATGCCCAGACAACCCCCATAAAGTTTTTAAAATGCAAATACCTGTTACCTACCCCCATGCTGATTCACTATCTCTGAGGTGAGGCCTAGAAAACTGCATTTGTAAAGGCTCCATATGATTATAATGAACAATCAAGATCAAGAAGCCCTATTTTGGGTCTGGTGTGGTGGGTTATGCCTGTAATCCTAGTACTTTGGTAGGCTGAGGTGGACATATCACTTGAGCTCAGGAGTTTGATATCAGGCAAAACTCTGTCTCTACAAAAAAAAATACAAAAATTAGCTGGGTGTGGTGGTGTGTGCCTGAAGTCCCAGCTCCTCAGGAAGCTGAGACAGAAGAATCACTTGAGCCTGGGAGGCGGAGGTTGCAGTGAGGCGAGATCACGCCATTGCACTCCAGCCTGGGTGATGGGAGTAAAACCTGACAAAAAAAATAAAAAATAAAAAGCCCTAGTTTTTTGTTAGATTACTCTTGATTATACTCCCACTGATGTCTTGCAAAATAAATTCTCCTATACATTAAGAGCCAGCCCTCTCTTAAATCTGTGCAATAAACAAGATCATTAAATACTTCAAGACAGCTATGGGCAAATGTGATTTGTGACCCTTCGCAACCTCCTAAGAATACCAGCGAAGGGAAATCTAGTCTAGAACAATCACAGCATACAATACCTAGGCCTGGGTCTTCCGAAGAGTAGCAGGAGAGTCTCTCCAGTTACGGTACCTTATTACTCTTGTTAGACATTTATAGAGAAACACAGGACACTAGTTTGCCAGGGGATATCAGAAAAGATTCTTTAATAAATACTCAGGAAGGGAGTTGAGCATAAGTAATCTGGTGTGGTACAAGGGCCTGCAGCAATGAAATCACCTGAGAGCTTGTTAGAAATACAGAATCTCAGGCCCCACCCTAGACTTCTGAACAAAAATCTGCTTTTTAACAAGATCCCCAGATAATTTGTATGTATATTCAAGTTTGAGACACATTTTAAAAATGCAGACAGATTCATGTTTCTAACAAGCTCCCCGATGATGCCAATTCTTCTAGTAGAAGGACAAGCTTTATATAGTAGGGTTTATATTACAAGAAGTTACACAGAGGGAGGAAATCCTTAAAACCATTCAGGGATGCCCATTTCCTATTACCAGCACCAAAAAAAATGCTATGTGGGTTTCGAATGTTTATGAAACCCAAAAAGCACATCCTCCCACAAATTTAACATAATATGGAAGGGTACAGAATGTTGTCTTTGTCAACCAATAGAGAGATTCAAACACCCAAGGGAAGAATGTCGAAAACAATTAGAATCTCTCACCTTCTTTGTTGATTTCTCTACACAAGACAGTCTGCTCCTGCCTGTATGCCTCAAATTCACAAATTCTCCTCTGCAAATTTTCATGTGCAGGCTGCAGCTTTCTGCCCTCTGTGCTTTTCATTGCTGTCATTGGACTGTCTGTTATCTTAAGCAGCCACAGCTGGGGAAGGAATCCACGGAGAACATATTTTCCTATTGAAATGAGCAACATGTTTTCAGTTTGGATTTTTACAACTGAGCAGCTTGCACACAGCCTACACTCACATCCCCGCCTGGTTGATCCTAGGTCTGCCCATTTGAGCTGCATTTCTGAAAGTCAAGCTGGTTTAAGGTCAAGCAAAGCAGAGGCTGGACCTTCCTTGGGGCAGGTTCAATTCTCATGGTCCTCACTGGCCTTTTGCTGAAGTACTCCCTATCACTCTTGGTAAACGTGAAGCTTATCTCTCAGAGTGTTTTCAGGACGAGCTCTGTGATGATATTCCTGGAGTTTTGAATATTTTTTAAAAAATATTAAAGCTCTGATAGCTTGGAGAACAGTGTATCTGGACATAAAGGCTTTGACTATCACTTTCTTTCCTCGTGTTTCTTGAACACATTGTTTCTCTTCATTCTTGCTTTGCCGGTTGCTGGAAAGCATTCTGATGCCAACATGATTCTCTTTCCTTTCTTGACTGTATGATCTTTTTTTGCCGGAGGCCCAGAAGGTATTTTTTTATCCTTATCTTTAAATTGTAAAAATTTCACAAGGATATACCTCAGAGTTGAACATTACTGGTTAATTTTCCAAACATATAGGGTAAAATATTGATATACAGATACAGATCTCTTTCATTTACAGACTTTCTAAATTACAGTTGTAAATATTAGTTTCATTTCATATTTTGACTTTCTGCTTCAGAGATTCCAATAATAGGTATTTTGGATCTTCTTTGCCTAGCTTCCATTTGTATTTTCTTCTGATCTTTTTAACCTCTATCTTAATTGTATTTATTTCTTTTTATTCTGTTTTATTATTTCACTTCATTATCCTATGGAAACATATTATTTATTCTTCATTTCTTAGACTGTCCTTTTCTTACAAATTCTGTCCTGAATTTGATCAGTTCTTATTTTACTTCTTTTTCTTTTAACATTTTTTGAGTCATTTTTCTTCTAGGATTTTAATTTTAACTCAAAGTTTTAAATTTTGAAGCAAGAGCCTCTTTAATACCTGCAAATTATTGTTTAATAGTATTGAATTTTTGTTAGAGTATCATGTTACAGTTTTTTTCTGTTTCATTTTTGTTTTAGAGAAATGTTTTATTATCATTTATTTAATGATATTGCATCTCACTTTCTATTTTCTATTTATGCTTGTGTGACTTTCTTTCTTCTGCCATTTTATTACCTTTTAAAATGTCTCCTATTTTTATAGATCAGCAATTGATCCCCTTCTAGATGGGAAGAATAAAAACCTTTAGAGAGGCTACTAGGTTTCCTAGTTCAAGAGCATCCTTCTCTCTTGGTACAGAGAGAATTTCTTTGGGCATAAAATCATGAATGGAGAAAGCTAAAATGTCTTCTGATTCATCAATTCTCTCTCTGTCTTTTTTTTTTTATATAGAATTGTGAATTCCCTCTACCTGCTTCCTTCTTCATTTACCACCAACCCACCCAGAGATGCCTCTCTCTAGCTACCTCCTCTTCCGCAGAACAGAGTCTTCCAGGATTACATCTTTGGTTCTGCACATTTTCAAGTCTGTTTATTTAAATTATTTAGTAACCAGTGCTCCAACTTACGAAGACTCTGCCCTGTTTTACATTCTCTCACTCATGGTGAAATCCTCTTTCTGGAAATAATGCTATCAGTGTCCATTGCCACTGTGACCTGCTGCACTCGACTCTTCCCTTTTGATTTTCTGCCTGATTGTCCACACTGAGCTGGGCTCCAGAACAAGCTCTACTATGGTTGTTTATTCTCCCATTTGCATGTAATTCTCAATCTGAATTGTGCTTCTAAATAATGCATGGGTAAAAAAAAGATCGAAATGGGCAATTGGTAGTTTAAAACTGAATGATGGTGAAAACACAACATATCAAATTACAACCATGATGGAAAACAGCATGGAAGTGCCTAAAGAAATCAAAAATAGAACTGCCATATGACCCAGCAATCCTTCTTCTGGGTTTATATCAAAAGGAAATGAAATCCTCCCATGTCATAAAGATATCTGGACTCCTGTGTTCATTGCAGCATTATTCACAATAGCCAAGATGTGGAAATAGCCTAAATGTCTGTTGAGGAATTAATGGATAAAGAAACTGAAACTCTAATAGACATATATATAAGGAATGAGGCCTTACCATTTGCCACATCATAGGTAAGCGTGGATGACATTATACTAAGTGAAATAGTGAAATAAGCTGCACAAAGAAAGAAAAATATTGTATGATCTCATTTATATGTGGGATCTTTAAAAAAATGTTCAAATATATGGAAATAAAGAACAAAACAGTGGTTACCGGGGTGGAGAGGGAAGGAGGTTTGAAGGAAATGGGGAGATGGAGGTCAGAAGATACAAAGTAACAGATACGTAGGATGAACAAGTCTCCAGGTCTAATGTACAGCATGAGGACTATGGGTAATAAAATTATACTGTATTTGAGATTCATGCTAAATGAGTGGATTTAACTGTTCTTGACACAAAAACAAAAAATAATGGGAATTACGTAGATGACAGATGTGTTAATTTGTTTCAACAGTAACCAATTTACTATCTATATGTATACCATAATGTCATGTGGTATATCTTGAATATACAGAGTAAAATTTATATTTAAAAGCAATTTGTCATGAAACACTGATATTTTAAACTAAGAAAGTTCTCAATTCAAAGATCACAGCTTCTATCTTTTTTTAAAAAAGAACAAATTAAAAACAAAAAAATCAAAGTAAGGAAATCATAAAAACTAGAGTTAAATAAGTGAAATAACTGAAGAACAACAGAGAAAAAAACTAGTGAGCATAGTACCCAATAGACAGTTTTTCAACTCACATTCCTCTCCCTCTCTGCTGTCTGACAATCCCCAGTGTCTGTCATTCCTACCTTTAGGTCTATGTGTGCTGAATGTTTAGCTCCCAGTTATAAGTGAGAACATGCAGTATTTGGCTTTCTGTTCTGGTATTAGTTCACTTAGGATTATGTCCCTCAGCTCTATCCATGTTGCTGCAAAGGACATGATTTCATTCTTTTTTATGACTGCATAGTATTTCATGGTGTACGTTGGGCACTATGTTCACTACCTGGGTCCAGTATTCCCGTGTAGCAACCCTACACATGTATTTCCTGCATCTAAGATAAAAGCTGAAATTTAAAAAATTAAAGAACAAATAATATAACTCAAGCTTTCACCTTAGCAAATGACAAAAATAAGAGCACACTAAACTCAAGGCAAGTAGAAGAAAAAAAAAGACTAAAAGCTTCTTTGAAAAAGTCAGTAAAATTAATAATCTTCTAGCTAGACTGGCCCGAAGAGGAAAAAGGAAGAAGACATAAATTACCAATTTTAGAAAACAGGAAGATACATCACTATATGTTTTAAAGGGGTAATAAATATTTTGACAAGTTATTGCCAATGAATCCAATGACTTAGATACAAGAGAGAAATTCCTGGAAAGACACTAGCTGCCAAAACTCACTCAAGAAGAAATAGATCATTTTAAAATTCCTATTTTAAAAAAAAAATCAATTTGTAGGAATTTTTTTAAACATTCACACACACACCAAAAAAAAAAAAAAAAAAAAAAAAAAAAAAACCCAAGCACTAATGATTTCATGAATTTTATCAAATCTTCAAGGATGAAATCATGAAAATTTTGCACAAACCCTTCCAGAAAATTGAAGGAAAGAGAGTACTTCCTAGCACATTCTATGAGGTCAGTAATACTCTGATACCAGATACCAGATAGAGACATTATAAGAAAAACAAAAGTTGAACACCAATATCTTCAATAAATTTATATATAAAACAACAAAAATTCAAGTAAAGCAAATACAATAATGCACAAACAGGAAAATGTGTTATGACCAAGTGAGGCTTATCAGAGGAATCCAAGGTCTATTCATATTTAATATCAATTAATGTAATTCACTATAATAACAGACTTATAAAAATTATCTCAACAGATGCAGAAAGGGCATTTGACAAGAATCAGCATTCATCCCTGATAAAAACCCTGTGCCTAGTAGGATAGAAATGTTTTAAATAGGACAATGAAGTGTATTAAAAACCTACAGGTAATATCATACTTAATGCTGAAAGACTGAAAACTTATCTAAAATTAAAAGCAAGGTAAAGATGTTCACTCTGACCACTGTTTTTCAAAATAGTGCTGAAATTTCCAGCCAGTACAATAAGACAGGAAAAGGAAATAAAAGGCACCCAAATTAGAAAGGAAAAATTAAAATTATGTCTCTCTGCAAATCTCATCTATTTAACATTATTCAGGAGGCTCTAGCTAGTGCAATAGGTCAAGAAAAAGAAATTAAATGTGTCTTGATTATAAAATAAGTAAAAATGTCTTATTTGCAAGCGACATTATGATTTATGTAGAAAATTCTTTGGAGTCTACACAAAAGCTTCTGGAACTAATAAAGGAGATACAAAATATTGCAGATTAAAAAATTACATTGCAAAAATCAATGATATTTCTATATACCAGCAACAAACATTTGGAAATTGAAACAAAATATGGCATCACTTACAATTACATCAAAAATATAACATTCTTACGGATAAATCTGGCAAAATACATGTAAACTCTGTGCACTGAAAACTACAAAATTTGATTGGAAAAATGTAAAAATTTAAATAGTGGAGATAAAAAAACTGCCTTGGAATGGAATATTCCATATCTTTTATTTATTTATTTATTTTTGAAACAGGGCCTCACTCTGTCACCCAACCTGAAGTGCAGTGGCACAGTAACTGCTCACTGCTGTCTCAACCTCCTGGCTCAAGCAATTCATCCACCTCAGCCTCCTGAGTAGCTGGGACTATAGGTGGGCACCACCAGACTCAGCTACATTTTTTAATGTTTTCATAGAGACAGGATTTTGCCACAATGCCCAAGGTGGTCTCAAACTCCTGAGCTCAAGTGATTCACCTGCTTCATCAATATTTTTAAGATTTCAATTAGTGTTAAACAAATCTATACATTTGCTGTGTTCCAAACCAAAATCTCAGTAACCATTTACAAGTATAAATTGAAAACCTGTTGCTAAAATGTATATGAAAATGCAAAGGACATAGAATAGCAACCCCCCAAAAAACTGTAGGAAAGAGTTAGACAAGTAGACTAACAAAATATAATAGTGAGCCTATTTTTATATATATATATATATATATATATATATATATATATATGATTTCTTAGATTCAACAAAAACGCACAATCCAAAATAGAAAAACACATTAAATTTGATTTCATCAAAATTAAGAATTTCTGATCTTCAGAGAATACTGTTAACATAATAAAAGGACAAATTACACTGACTGGGAGAAAAAAACTTGCAATCACATAAAGAACCTCCTGCATAATATTGAATTGACAAATTCTGCAGGTAGACACCTGAAAAAGAACATGTAACCAAAATATACAAACTTTAATGCAGTGAAAAGGAAAGATTTCTTTAAATCTTTAAAATATAAGACATACAAACAAGATTTCACTACACACCTATTAGAAAGTCTAAGATTAAAAACCTGACCATAACAACTGTTATCAAGGATGTGGAGCAATTGGAACTCTCATTCACTTCTGAATGTAAAATGTGAAACACTTTGTACAATGGTTTGGCAGTTTCATTAAAAAATTAAACATATATCTACCATTCTGTTTCGAGGTATAATAATTTCCCAAGAGAAATTAAAGCATATGTACATAGAAAGACTTGTATATTAGTGTAAATAGTAGCTTTGTTTGTGGTAGTCAACAACTGGAAACAACACAAATATCCATCCACAGCATAAAAGAATTGCTGCTCACACTTATTCCAAAATTGACCACATAATTGGAAGTAAAGCACTCCTCAGCAAATGTACAAGAACAAAAATTATAACAAACTGTCTCTCAGACCACAGTGCAATCAAACTAGAACTCAGGACTAAGAAACTCACTCAAAACCGCTCAACTACATGGAAACTGAATAACCTGCTCCTGAATGACTACTGGGTACATAACGAAATGAAGGCAGAAATAAAGATGTTCTTTGAAACCAATGAGAACAAAGATACAACATACCAGAATCTCTGGGACACATATAAAGCAGTGTGTAGAGGGAAATTTATAGCACTAAATGCCCACAAGAGAAAGCTGGAAAGATCTAAAATTGACACTCTGACATCACAATTAAAAGAACTAGAGAAGCAAGAACAAACACATTCAAAAGCTAGCAGAAGGCAAGAAATAACTAAGATCAGAGCAGAACTAAAGGAGGTAGAGACACAAAAAAAACCCTCCAAAAAATCAATGAATCCAGGTGTTGGGAAAAGATCAACAAAATTGATAGACTGCTACCAAGACTAATAAAGAAGAAAAGAGAGAAGATTCAAATAGACGCAACAAAAAACAATAAAGGGGATATCACCACCGACCCCACAGAAATACAAACTACCATCAGAGAATACTATAAACACCTCTACGCAAATAAACTCGAAAATCTAGAAGAAATGGATAATTTCCTGGACACTTACACTCTTCCAAGACTAAACCAGGAAGAAGCTGAATTCCTGAATAGACCAATAGTAGGCTCTGAAATTGAGGCAATAATTAATAGCCTACCAACGAAAAAAAGTCCAGGACCAGATGGATTCACAGCTGAATTCTACCAGAGGTACAAAGAAGAGCTGGTACCATTCCTTCTGAAATTATTCCAATCAATAGAAAAAGAGGGAATCCTCCCTAACTCATTTTATGAGGCCAATGTCATCCTGATACCAAGCCTGGCAGAGACACAACAAAAAAAGAGAATTTTAGACCAATATCCCTGATGAACATCGATGCAAAAATCCTCAATAAAATGCTGGCAAACCGGATCCAGCAGCACATCAAAAACTTATCCACCATGATCAAGATGGCTTCATCCCTGGGATGCAAGGCTGGTTCAACATATGCAAATCAATAAATGTAATCCAGCATATAAACAGAACCAAAGACAAAAACCACGTGATTATCTCAATAGATGCAGAAAAGGCCTTTGACAAAATTCAACAGTCCTTCATGCTAAAAACGCTCAATAAATTCGGTATTGATGGAACGTATCTCAAAATAATAAGAGCTATTTATGACAAACCCACAGCCAATATCATACTGAATGGGCAAAAACTGGAAAAATTCCCTTTGAAAACTGTCACAAGACAGGGATGCCCTCTCTCACCACTCCTATTCAACATAGTGTTGGAAGTTCTGGCTAGGGCAATCAGGCAAGAGAAAGAAATCAAGGGTATTCAGTTAGGAAAAGAAGAAGTCAAATTGTCCCTGTTTGCAGATGACATGATTGTATATTTAGAAAACCCCATTGTCTCAGCCCAAAATCTCCTTAAGCTGATAAGCAACTTCAGCAAAGTCTCAGGATACAAAATTAATGTGCAAAAATCACAAGCATTCTTATACACCAGTAACAGACAAACAGAGAGCCAAATCAGGAATGAACTTCCATTCACAATTGCTTCAAAGAGAATGAAATACCTAGGAATCCAACCTACTAGGGATGTAAAGGACCTCTTCAAGGAGAACTACAAACCACTGCTCGGTGAAATAAAAGAGGACACAAACAAATGGAAGAACATACCATGCTCATGGATAGGAAGAATCAATATCGTGAAAATGGCCATACTGCCCAAGGTAATTTATAGATTCAATGCCATCCCCATCAAGCTACCAATGAGTTTCTTCACAGAATTGGAAAAAACTGCTTTAAAGTTCATATGGAACCAAAAAAGAGCCTGCATTGCCAAGACAATCCTAAGTCAAAAGAACAAAGCTGGAGGCATCACGCTACCTGACTTCAAACTATACTACAAGGTTACAGTAACCAAAACAGCATGGTACTGGTACCAAAACAGAGATATAGACCAATGGAACAGAACAGAGTCCTCAGAAATAATACCACACATCTACAGCCATCTGATCTTTGACAAACCTCAGAAAAACAAGAAATGGGGAAAGGATTCCCTATTTAATAAATGGTGCTGGGAAAATTGGCTAGCCATAAGTAGAAAGCTGAAACTGGATCCTTTCCTTACTCCTTATACGAAAATTAATTCAAGATGGATTAAAGACTTAAATGTTAGACCTAAAACCATAAAAACCCTAGAAGAAAACCTAGGTAATACCATTCAGGACATAGGCATGGGCAAGGACTTCATGTCTAAAACATCAAAAGCAATGGCAACAAAAGCCAAAATTGACAAATGGGATCTAATTAAACTAAAGAGCTTCTGTACAGCAAAAGAAACTACCATCAGAGTGAACCGGCAACCTATAGAACGGGAGAAAATTTTTGCAATCTACTCATCTGACAAAGGGCTAATATCCACAACCTACAAAGAACTCAAATAAATTTCCAAGAAAAAAACAAACAACCCCATCAAAAAGTGGGCAAAGGATATGAACAGACAGTTCTCAAAAGAAGACATTCATACAGCCATCAGACACATGAAAAAATGCTCATCATCACTGGCCATCAGAGAAATGCAAATCAAAACCACAATGAGATACCATCTCACACCAGTTAGAATGGCAATCATTAAAAAGTCAGGAAACAACAGTGCTGGAGAGGATGTGGAGAAACAGAAACACTTTTACACTGTTGGTGGGGTTGTAAACTAGTTCAACCATTATGGAAAACAGTATGGCGATTCCTCAAGGATCTAGAACTAGAAGTACCATATGACCCAGCCATCCCATTACTGCGTATATACCCAAACGATTATAAATCATGCTGCTATAAAGACACATGCACACGTATGTTTATTGCGGCACTATTCACAATAGCAAAGACTTGGAATCAACCCAAATGTCCATCAGTGACAGACTGGATTAAGAAAATGTGGCACATATACACCATGGAATGCTATGCAGCCATAAAAAAGGATGAGTTTGTGTCCTTTGTAGGGACATGGATGCAGCTGGAAACCATCATTCTCAGCAAGCTATCACATGAACAGAAAACCAAACACCACATGTTCTCATTCATAAGTGGGAACTGAACAATGAGATCACTTGGACTCGGGAAGGGGAACATCATACACCGGGGCCTATCATGGGAAGGGGGTAGGGGGGAGGGATTGCATTGGGAGTTATACCTGATGTAAATGACGAGTTGATGGGTGCATCACGCCAACATGGCACAAGTATACATATGTAGCAAACCTGCACGTTATCCACATGTACCCTAGAACTTAAAGTATAATAATAAAAAAAAAAGAATTGTTGTATGTCCATATGATGGAATTCTACTCAACAATAAAAATGGGTGAAAAGACTACTAATATACTACACAATGACACAGATGTATCTCAAAATAATTATGGTTAGTGAAAGAACCCAGATAAAAAACAGTGCATACTATATCATTCCATTTATATGAAATTCCAGAAAATGCAGAGTAATTTACAGTAGCAGGAAGTAGTAGTTCAGTACTTGCCTGGGGATAGGGAGTTGGAAAGGCAGAGGATGAAACGACAAACAGGCAGAAGGCAATCTTTAGGTTTGATGGATATGTTCATTATCCTGATTGCAAAATGGTTTCTGGATGGTTTCATAGATATATACTTACATGCACTTACCAATTTGTATACTTTTTATATGTGTAGTTTATTATAAATCAAGTATACTTCAATAAAGCTGTTAAAAAGTTTGAAAATGAAATACCACTCATGATGATATTGTAAATGTAAATAATAGAGGGAATTTAAGTCACAATATAACTATCTGCTGGGAAAAGGCAATCTGCACCTACAGTGATTTAGTCAAAGTGGCTAATAAGTAAAATATGACTAGAAAATACAAAGACAAACATCTGAAATTTGGATTTATTGAACCAAGCACTATTAATTCCTAGAGCTTAGTGTGTTATTCTGCCTCTGGAAACAGATTTTGAATTTGTGGACAGAGAACACACATACATAAACTCATATACCTATATAAATCCCTAACTTCCATGCCAAAGGATATAAATCTTAACAGAAGCATAGTAGTGGCCCCAGGTCAGAAACAGGCACAGCCTGTCACTGTGGGATCTTGAAAAAAAATTTATAAATTTCATGATTTCCTGCTTCGTGAACCCTGTTAAGCAAGAATTGCAATTGCAAAGGCACAACCTCTTTATCAAGGGTAGAAAGTAGAGTTAGCAGCAGCAGTCCCTAGCACTTTCCGTTCTCCAGCTCCCCAGGGATCCAGAAATACCATCCTATGGCTATGAGGAAACTTCGTCTAATAGCGGCACAAAGTCATTAATGTTTTAGGTTCGTTTTCGAGGAAGGTACAATGTCTTATTTGAAAAAATAATAATAATGCTTAATGTCCCAAAATTAGTCAAGTAAAACTCTTAGGAGATCACAAGTAAAGAGACATTTTTCAAGACTGTATATTATATAAAGACAAAAGATACAAACAATACAATTTATTGATAAGACTCTTGAAATTAACACGGGATTAATGACTCATATGCTCACAGAAAATCAGAACAGGCTTTGGGTAAATTTTCTGTAACAAATAAAATCACACAATATCAATCACTATCATGTGTGCATGAAAGAGGAAATGCCTCACACTATTGGATGAAACTGACAACTTTCAAAAGATGAATGGGTTCTAGGTATGTGTGTGTAATACTTATAATGGAAAAATGCTTGATAAATATTTGTGTTCTTTCAGAAGAGATAGTTGTTTTATTAAATGATTCTTTTTATGAAAAAAATATAGATAGAAAAAATATCTTTGGCATAGCATTGTGAAATTTGAAAGTACAAATCTTCTGTTCCTTAAGAAAATTAGAAAATAGTATAATAAAATCACCTCTCTTTGATCAAGAAAAGTATTTTTAAATATATTGAATTTTCCTTCTAAGGAGAGAAACAGTGTCTGTAATAGGAAAATTGTAAAGAGTCTGAAGTACTTTGTTTGTTCAAGCCCTATGTTATAAATTACTTTTCTTTGCTGATAAGGAAAGCTAAGAATTCAGAATATTCATGATCCAGGAAGCTAACCAAAAACCTGCCCATGAACTAATCAGGTTGAGACAAATATGTAAAACTAAAATGTGATTCTGTTCAATCATAAGTGACAAATTCCCTAAGTTGTGTTTTCCTGTCATTCAATATAAAGAGATAAGTATTTTCTTGTCAATTTTACTAATTAATACAGTTACATCTACAATGCAATCTTTATCTTTCAGTCTTGAGAGAATTGTTAGGAATCACAAAAATGTCTTCAGAGGAAAAGCAGAGCGTGAGTTCAGGAAGGGCCTGTTCTATTTATCTCTCCTTTCATTTGTATTGCAAAACCATCGCCAAGTATTTTTCTGTCTTCCTTTACTCCAAAAAGATACAAAGAGCTAGAGCAGATTCTAGTTTAGAGAATGGCCATCAGAATCAATAATCTTCCTGTTGCCAGAAAGTCAAAAACAATTAAGGGCATTCCTGACAGTATTAAAACCTAAGTATATTACAAAAATATTGCTTAGTGTTTGAAATTCCCAATGGAGCACCCCCGAAGTGTGCAAAGTCATGTGAGAATTTGCTCTTAAATACCAGTACAGTCTCACTTTGTTTTATTCTTAGAGAAGAGAAGAGTTGGGGTTGATGTTGTTTCCTGATCTTGATTCATTTTAAAGAAATTATGAATCTGATGCTTGCAAGCACTGGGGTGCATGCCCTGTTGGTGTTCCACATGAAGGAATGGGCAGATACAAGATTCTCTTTTCCAGGGAAAAAGATGCCACACAAGTCTTTGAAATGAAGGATGTGACAAAGTGGCTTTTCCATGGCCCTGATAATGCCAGAGAAGAGGAGTGCTAGGACTTCAGGTGGCTCACTCAACTGGCACATCTCAGTGATAGTTATCTCAAATTGTCTGAACCTAGCATGTCACGGCTGAAATAGCTTATGTTAGTTAAACGTGGAGAATGAAATTTCCAGGAATTCCTAAGATAACCAAAATGTGGTATAAGTCATTCACTAAGGGTCTGATTATCCCTCAAATATTTGAATGCCTTTTTTCCTAAGGTAGGGGAAGAGAATGAGCGATGTCATTTTTGTAAATTACATGGAAATTTTCTGCAGTAGAATATAACAGAATATATTCCAGGGCTGAGCAAAAACAAGTGGGTTAGGAATCCATTGACCAATTCCTTCTAAACTGGAACTCTGAATTTTCCAGTATTTGAAAATAATACACTTTTCATGAAGGCACATATTATGAATGCACTTATTATGAAGGCACAGACGTTCTGGATTCAACAAATATGCTGAGGGCCCACCATTTTCTAAATCCTTCTCAATGCACTTATGACACAACAGTGAATGAAACTAATAAAAATCCCTACCCACGTGGACTTTGCATTCTACTGTGAGAAGGGGAGAGGGGGATCAAAAGGAGACAAACAATAAGCACAGTAAATAAGTGAAGAAATAGTAAGTTAGAAAGTGACAATTTCTATGGTTTAAAAAAAAAACAATAAAAATCAAACAAGGTACCAGCAATCAAGGATGTCTGCCAAAGAAGGGTGGTGGGGAGGGTGGATGCAGGTTGCAATTTAAAATAGGGTGATCTGAGCAGGGCACATTAAGAAGGTGACCTCTGAGTAAAGACAAGAAGGAGGTAAGGGAGGTAAATGTGCACATAACAGAGGGAAAGCAGAGGATACGACCAATGCAAAGACAAGTAGGAGCCTGTCTGAGGGCTTCAGGGGCCAGGGACGTGGAGTGGAACCACTGAGCCTGAAGGCTTCAGGTCTGAGAGGTCACTAAGACTGGATCATCTAGTCCCTCATAAGGACACTGGTTTTAAATGAGAATGAAATAGTGTCATTGCAAGGTTTTTAAAGGGCGGCATGACTGGTTTAGGTATTATTATAGGATCAACAGGTTTGTATGCCTGCTATGCAGTAACAGATCAATTACGCTGAGACAGCAGGATTTACAGGAGAGAGAGGGTTTAATGATTGCAGGGTACTGAGCAAGGAGACGGGAGGAGACCCTCAAATCCATCTCCCCAAGAAGTTCTGGGCTGGGTTTTAAGGGGATCGTGGAAGGTGACAGGCTGGGAAATTGGGGTTATTAATTCGTCACAGCAAGGGGGTTGAAATTATCAGGACATGGAAACTGCATTCTTAGGTGAGTCAGCTCCTCGTGAGGTCCTGGAGACCAGCTGAGTCAGTAGTTTCATCAGTATGCAGGACCTGGAGGAATAGCTCAAAGATAATGTTTTATAACATTCAAATTGTTACCCATAGAACAGTTAAGAAGGAACTATAATCTAGGATCTATGTGATTCCAGGACAGGAGGCACCAAGCAACCATGAGGAAGCAGGTCAGGGCACAGGTTGACCTAGTGATTAATGCTGAGTGTGCTGCAAGTTGAGTTTAGTTTCATCTCTCCCACTCTCTTCTTCCCTGACTAATTTTATAAAGTTTATAGGGACAGTTTCAGTATTATATGAATAATTTTGGCTGTAGGATTGAAATTCTGTAGGAGGGACAGAGCAAGAGGCAATTAGGAAGTTATTGGCATAATCCATGCCAGAGATGTTGATAACTCACCAAGGGTGATATCAGAAGAGGTGGTGAAAAGTGTCCATCTTTGAATATATTCCAAATGTAGAGCCAACAGCATTTCCCGACAGACTGGATGTGCTGTGTGAGAGAAAAAGAGGAATCAACACGGCTTCATGGCTTCTTTCCCTGAGCAACTGGAAAATCAGATTTGCCATCAACTGTGACGTGAAAGGTTGCAGAAGGAGCATGTGAAAAGGAGTTCCATGTGAGCCTGTTGAGTTTGAGATGCCACTGTGGGATGCTGAGTAGGCTGCAGGCTCAGTGAGTCTGCAGTTCGGGACAGAGGCCTCAGCTAGAAATGGACATTCGAGTGTTGTGAGGATATAGATGCCCTTTAATGCCAAGGGACTGAATAGAGGGGTGAGTGTCAACAGGGAGGACAGAATCAAGTACTGAGCTCAGGGGCATTCCAGCATTAAAAGGTCAGGAGAGAATAAGGAACCAGTAAGGGAGAATGGGGAGAGTAACTATTGAGGTAAGAAAAAAAAAAAAAAACCTCAAGGTATTTGGTGTCCCAGAAACCAAGTGAAGTAAATATATGAAAGAGGATAGAGTGATCACTGCAATGAAACCATGCCCCAACCCCTACTTCTTTGAACAGGATACTAACAGTATATATAACCCATATCGGTCCTTGTTTCAGGAAACAGAGCCCTGACTCACTAGACCTAACCAGTAGCAGGGGCCATGTCTGCAAGAACAAATCATGTAGTTCAAGATATTCCCATTTGTAGAACATCAAATATCAGCCTGGCCTAGAGTTACATTCGTTTGAATACTAAGTACAAGGTATTGGAACACCTTCCATGCAATAGAATCCAATGCTGGGCACCTGTTTAGACAGAGATATCCCACAAAAAGTTCACGTCTGTAATTTCAGCCTTGACTCTCTCCCTTTCCCCACTGTGACTCCCTCCCTTTCCCCACATGCCACTAAGTCCCGACATGTCTCATATCAAATTCCCTCAAGTTATGGTACCAAATGCACAGGGGTTGTCTTATCTCTTAATCCTTTCACCAATCCCAGAGTCTTAATGAGTGTTTCGTCAAATTGGAATGAATGACTGGTAGTTCGATTATCATTTTTCTCTCTACCGCTATAACAAATGGAAAAATAAATTGTACAGGAGGAATCCGGAATTTATCTATGATCCCGCATGGATAAAGTAAATTCTGCACTTCTATACTGGCCCGTGCTCAGTGAACTTTCTTATATAGAGGCAAGCAATTGAGGAGAAGCAGAAATGCCCCCAAAGCAGGCCAGCATCCCACTTTGGTGTAAGGTCATTCAGCACCACTGGCTCCTTGACAACAAAGAGTATCAGTTTCATCTGGAAACCTAAAGGGAGGCAGCCATGTCTCTGAGATTGATGTCCTTCACACATTCTGAATGACACTTCTGCTGAGTCACCACATAGCCATGATGGAGCCACATCAAAGCCATGCTCCTTAACAGCTTGGAAGGTTGACTCACTCTCAATCCAAAAACTTACTTTCATTTTTCTGGAGACAGCACAACGGTACCTGGAGTGCAGCACATTTCAAAAATATCAGCCTCAGTCATCTAAGAGAAGCATTTCTGGTCTGTGATTTAGGGACAGTTTGTAAATATCATTTGCATGCAACAGAAAGAATTCCCTTCGTTTCATCCCTAACAAAACTCAATGAAGAAGATCAGTGTTAGGAAAATTGTTGGTCAGAGGATATGGTTGAATTCTAATTTAGTAAAATGTATATGATCCCTGAGTTCTAGCAAAGGCAAAAAGGAAGACAAGGCCATAGTAAAGAAAAATGTCACTTGTGTTTCTCTCCACTAATAGGATCATATAAAAATGAAATAGAGAATAAAAACACTGTGAGGTTGATGGATTATGATAAGAATTGAGTTGAAAAAAATAAATGCTTTAAGTCATCCAATTCTCTAAATAACATTGGAAACCAAGGAGTCAAATGTGTTTAAGCTTATCTGCACCAAATCTGGAAATTGTTGGCAAGATTACTAACTGCAATTTCACGATGACATGATGGGGTCCCAAAAGCAATTCTGAAGACAGCTGGTCTCCTTGCAGAGATAACAGATTCAGACATAATCCAGGTTCCTTCAAAGGGTCAATTCAGAGGTCACAGCCAAGATCAAGTTTGTAATTATTGTAATTTCACCTTCTGCAGCAGAGAGCATCAAGTCAGATGAGGCATTGCCTAAAGAGGAGCAATTTTCTCTATAAAATTATTGTCATGAATAGATCTTATAGGTAAGGTGACCAAGCCTTATTCTTTTTGTAGTTCTAATTTTGTGCTACCATATCAAGTAGTAAATCACAAAATTTAACAGTGTAAGCTATAACCATGTTGCCAGCTTTGCAACTTTGCAGTCCTACAAATACCAACTGAAAGACCCATTCATGGCAACATATCTCTTCTTTTCACTCAAGAATATTTAGGGGAGCATGTTAGTGAGTGCACTGCCTGGGCAACTCTTGCTGCTGGTTTGAGAAAGAGGTGTTCAAACTCTTGCCAATGATGAGTAGAAGCAGAGCAAATGTTCTAGTCCTCGTGTGTCCTTGTGGTTAGGCTGGGAGACTATAGCACAATTCTTGCTAACAAGGGTCTCCCTTGTCCATCCAGAAAGCAGGTATTTGCTATGGTCCTGAAGGCAAAATGGGAGGCTTTGCACCTGGAAAATCAAAAAGAAGACATGTGATCAATTAGTTCAGCTGTCTTATATTATAGGTGGTAAAACTGAAAGCCAGGCAGTACAAATGACTTTCCCAAGATCAGACAGTTAATTAGTGGCTCGGCCCCATGTTAAGTCTTACATTCTGACCATTGTTCAAAACTTCCCACTTGAATACATATGATGTGTATAATCATTCTGCCAACCACCATTTGCAGTGTGTGATAACAGAGGAAAGAGCTGTGTGGGGACAGATATCTGACTAGGACTTGATGTTTCTTGTTTTTACTGTGCTAATTACCACAATTACTGTAACTGTACCCAGAAGGGGTTTCTCAGAATAATCTTTATCCAGGGCCACAAAATATACATACTTTGGGAATCTATAATTACTGCCCCCCCAATTCAATCAGTGAGGCCGAGCAATGTCTGTGTCTTTCCATATTAATATTGTTAGTTTCTTTGCCACAAGTAGAGATGTGATAATTAGCAGATGCAATCAGATTCAAACCATAAAATGCAATTTTCAAATATTGCTGAAAACCAAATGTAGTAAAGTTTGCTACATTCTTATGAGCCAAACTTAACTGGAGAAGTAACAACACTCTGGTTTCTGCTGACCTACTTACGATTTGACATTTAAAAGGAAAGTAAAAAGAGTAGGATGCCCTGAGCTCAGAAGTCAAGGAGACACCAGTCTTTGATTCTCAATGTGGGGAACTGGATTTTCAGTTGTCATTTGACTGCCTAATGGGTTGGGCAAAGACAGACTTGATTGGAATGGGTTTTCGGCTCTTTGTATGTGCCTGACATTGTTCATGACCACCAGGGCCTCTGTTCCCAGTCTAGTTTGAAAAAGTGTTCCCATCTCATGGTCAGTCATATCCATGATACAAGATATATATGTCTCTTCTGCAAAATACAACTCAAAAAGGACATATTTAGGTAAAAATAAACAAATACATAAATGCATACCTATCTACATACATATATTCAATTGAAAGCAAATAGTAATAGCCACTCTTGGAACCAGTTTCTCTTTGGAGTGTGGTTTCTGCGTTGACTATTGATTTGTGTTCTTGGGAAGAGTCAGATCCCAGCAGCTGGCCTCAGATGGCAAGTCAGTCTAAGGAAAAAAACATCATGATTCCTTACTCTTCAGCATGTGACATTTGAAGAGAGTGATGTCTAATGAAGGTTTCTTTCCTAAGCTGCCCCAATAAAAGAAAAGTGCCTAACAGCCAGTCAGTGTAGCTGCACAATTCCAAAGAACTCTCTGGGATCTAGTTTGAGAGGCAACAACATGAAGGGGCCAGTAGGACCACCCACCCCCACTGTGATGTAAATAAGGGCCGGAAGACTGAAGCGCCTCTTGAACTGCCTGAATGAACCACCATCAGTGACTCTCCTAATTGTGTTTCTGCTAACCACTGGAGAGCCTCACTTTTCTCCTTTAATGTGGAGAAAGAGGGGGAAAAAAATCTGCCCTGTCAAAGCCACACAAGGGAATTCTCTTAAAATAAACAGCTAAACTTAACCGCAGGCTTTTCTTTCCATGGAAATATTTTAAATGTATATAATGTTAGATGGCAGCTAAAAAAATGACAAGTGTCTGTTTTCATTAAACTCCCCAAGAGTATGGATCTAATTGACAGCATTTCTGAGGCCCTGAGGAGCTTCCAGCTTGGAGGTTTCCATGGCAACATGTCCCCACTGCTAGAGCTCTATTGCTCGCAGTCATCATTTACAGGGACCCACATTTTAGACACTCCTTTAAGTTATCCAGGAATTTCACTATCCCAAAGGGTCATAACAAATTCAATTTTCCAAGCAGGTAAAATTTCCCATTTTGGGGGCTAAACTTCCACTTCGAATTTCTAAGAAATCTTTATTCAATTTATGATTGAACAAAGATCAATTTGATATATTGATTTATGCATTTCTTTCTGTCAGTCTGGCTCTGTAGCATACTTATCGTACACTTTAAGGCTGTAGGTCTTAAACTTCATTGTTATCTTTCATATTCTTCCGAAGGAGTAACATTGCACCAGAATCTGTCCCCCTGGGAAGTAATGCTTGCCATGCCTGGTAATCTCAGTCACAACAAACTCCAGGATCACCAGTCCCCAGGTAAGGTAGGGAGAGGCTAGAGGCAGGACTTCCACCTGAGTGCCTGGTCCCTGGGCTGATAGGGTTGGCATTCCAGCCCACTCTCCATTCACATGCCAGTCTGAGGGGCTGTGTCAGCCAAGAACAGTGCCCTTTTCTAATGCAGAGGGGAGGTGTGCAGACCTGACAGTATGTAACACACTCAGCGAACTTTATTTCATTTAGTCCTCAGAGCCTGATGACAGAGTTCTTATTAATCCTAAATTATATTGAGCAAAACCAAGGTTAAGTACTACACTCAGGGCCACACAACTTGTAAATGGCAAAGTCAGGATTTCAAATGAAGCAGGCAGACTCCCATACTCTGAGTTCTCCCCACTGCACTGGGCAATAGAGAAAAATATGCAGACTGTGAATGCCCTGACCTTCTCAAAGCGGAAGGCCTGCCGGACACAGAAAAAGTGGGCTCTGCTCTTAAAGCCATCCAATTAGAAGATTTTTTTCTCACAGATTGCTACCTGCATAGGGCTCATTGGCATTTAAAAGTCAATTATCCCTTATATGTGTATGGTGCCACCTTCTGGGCTGTGGCACACACAGGAGCTTCAGATTTCTCCAGTAAGAAGTGACAGCCACCCTGGTGGTTATTTGTACACAATGCTCTGTGTTCAAACGAGATGGCTTGGAAATGCTAATAGATTCTTATCAGTTAATTGAATCGGCCACTGCTCATTTACCTGGGCACCTCTGATGGGGTCTACAAACAGCCCTTCACAATCAAGATCTTCCCGAAATCACAGGGAGTACTGGAAGGCTTCCCTCTCACTTGCCCAACCACAGTGGGAACGGAAAGTTCAGGTCTCATATTCCTATGTGGGAAAACAAACAAATAAACAAATATTTGTCAAGCATAGGGCAAGTGCAAGTTTAGGATTTGCTCAGTTTCATTCTGTTAATTGAAAATTTTTCTCACAAGGGCTTTGTATTCATTATTTTAGTGAAGGAGGATTTTTAAACATTAGAGAAATATGTAAGTGTGAATTCAGTGACTCAGTGAATTGGGGACATTCACCAGTAAGTAACTGGTCCTCCAAAATGAGGATGTGTAATCCTATGGCCAAAAGGCTGCTAATCACTGTGAGTGACAGTTCAGCCCCTCTCCTTGTAATTCACACATAACAGACAGTGATAAGGTTAAAGACAAAAGGGCTGTAGATACAGAGGTCAGTATTGAGTGCTTTGATATGACAGCTCAAATATAGCAGAGGAAAATTTTTCCTAAAAAATTTTTAAAAATGAACAAGCCAGAAGATTATTTCCCCCTCTCTCCTGGGAACATGGGCTTTGTCCAGACAATCTTCCAAAAATTCTATCTCCCCCACTTCTCCCAGGCAACTAAATAAGCTAGTCAAGAACATACTACAAGGTATGCTATCTCCAGTTGGAAATCCCAGACATCAAACTACAGCCAAAGAGGGGAAAGTATGGAACGAGAAAGTACTTGCAGACTTAAAGTAGGAAAGCAAATATAATTCTCTCATTATTCATTCTTTCAACAAATATTTATTTGGTTTTTACTCTGTGCCAGACACTGGCAAAAGAGTAATAAACTAAATATTTCCATGGGACATACATACTGGTAAGGAAGACATAGTAAAGCAGAAAATCTTTGTGTCAGATGCTCATATGGGTTCATGGGAAATAAAACAAGGTAATGAGCAAAGGGTTTTCCTTTTACATAGGGAGGCCTCAAAGTCCTGCTTGATGAGGTGGTATTTGACCAGAGGCTTGAAGTGAGGAAGCTGGCCGTCACGCTATGCAAGGGAGAGTGAAACTGCAGAAGACAGAGCTCATGCAAAGGCCCTGAGGTGCTCTCATGCCTGGCATCATTTGAGTCAAGCAAGGGGGCCAAGGTCTGAGAGGAGTGATCTACTATGTTGACTGGGATCCCTACGAGGCAGACATTGAGAATGAGATTATGGCGCCAGCAATTTATTTAGAGAGTATTCTCAGGCCAATACATATAAAGAGAAAGGGGAAGAAACAGGACTGAACAAAAGAAGTTGGTCCATGATATAATTTCAACAGAGGACTCAGCTCCTCAAGGAGCTCTCAAATTAGGATGGTTCTTCAGGGTTGTCCTGATTTTCGGCAAGGAGGCTGGGCTCCATGCCCATTCATCCACCGGTTGTGGGATATATCTGCCCCTGGAAATGGGCACAGCCTTGGAAGAAGCAGCTTTCTCCATCCGTAGGCAATTTCCACAGGGGCCTGACAGCCACAGGAAGTAATAATTTCAGCCCTGAAGTGGGATTTGGGCCACACATCACAGCATCCACTATACCAAGGGGGGACATGTTGACAGGGAAAGAAAGAAATACATCGGGTACCAGATTATTTCAAAACCCGGGATAGAGCTGGGCATATCATGTGTAGTCATTGGAGAGTTTGAAGAGACATATTTTCAAAGGATTGTTCTAGCTGTTGGTTTGAGACTAGACTGCATGGATGGAAAGTAGGGGTGGAAGGTTAAGAATAATGACATCATTGTCACAGAGCTTAAAGGAAATAAAAATTGCAAAAAGAGAATAAATTTTCAATAAGGGCAGCAAAGTCACCACAGTATGCCAGGTGTCACTGGGGAGCCCCTGTCAGTGGCACACAAATATGGAAAGAGAACGCTGACAGCAGACATAGACAGAGAAGACACAAGCACAAGACTCAGCCATTCACATCTGGAAAGACAAAAAAAAAAAAAAAGAAGAAGAAAATTCTTTGATGCTGATGAATCAGAGTTTCAAACAAACTTCTTAGGATGTTTGGGGCAAGAAAAATCAAAAGGATTCGAGTGTTTCAGAGTTCTCGCAAGAGCTTACAAGGTAGATCATGGTGGTGTTTAAGAAAGGTGAAATTTATCAGAGAGCTGATAAGAGAGAATGGAACATCCTTATGATTTAGCAGTGGTTCTCAGACTTGGGATGTCTGATGTCACAACTACCTGGGGAACTTAATACAAAACAGAGAGGCCCAGGTGCATTAACATAGAATAGGTCCTGGGCTTTGTATATTTACTGAGTTTTCCTGGTGATGCTGACACCAGCCAGAGTTAGAGAATGGCTGACTCCGAGAGTGCCGCAAAGTGCACCAGGACCCAACAGACTCCCCTGCCTGGGAAAGACCAATCCAAGTGTGCCATCCTCCTTTTGCTCCCATTCAAAATTGGTGTGCATTAATGCCCAGATATTACATGCAGCATTTCTGCCCTCTACCTGAAGGTGGATCATTAATTATTTACAAGATCCAAAACCAAACTGGTGATCCCCTTGGTGAAAGGAGCAGATGAGAAGTGAGTTGCCAAGACTTGGCAGCAGAGTCTCTGTTGACATAACCCAGGGACCCAGGGATTACACTCAGGGAAGGGATGGGAAAGCATATGTTCCAAAGTTTTTAAACAATTTCTTGGGGCAAAAAGTTAAATGAAATGAAATGAAATTAGATGGACCACACATGCCCTCCAATCATAAAACTATTTTGAGGGCATGAAGTGAAAATTTCTCCTTATTCTTTGATAGAAAAGTAAAACTCAAGCAATCATGATTCCTAAGCAGACAGGCTTGCAGCGGATTATACAAGATTTCCTCACATCCTACAATTACAACAACTTCAAAGAACTAGAATGTGGGCAACAGCCCACTCATCCTAGCCATTCCTATGAAAAAGTAACACTCCTACCTGCTGGTGCCATGGGTCTCAGGCTGCATAAATACATTTTCCTGATAGGTTTCCAGTAATAGGAATATACCTTGTTTTTTTAATGGACAAAGGTGGACGTGTATTAGTCAGGGTTCTCTAGAGAAACAGAACCAATAAGATGTCTATGTGGTAAGCCGGCAGATACACAAAGATTCAACAAACTGTAAACCAAAAATATTCAGGAAAAAAAACAATAAAAATAACAGTAAAATAATACATATAGAAAACAATGGAGTATAACAACTATTTATATAGCATTTACAGTGTATTAAGTATTATAGGTAATTGAAGATTATTTAAAGCATACAGGAAAATGCGTGTAGGTTATATGAAAACACTACACACTTTTTTTGTTTTTGAGATGGAGTCTCGCTCTGTCACCCAGGCTGGAGTGCAGTGGCCCCATCTTGGCTTACTGCAACCTCCGCCTCCCAGGTTCAAGCGATTCTCCTGCCTCAGCCTCCCAAGTAGCTGGGACTATAGGCATGTGCCACCATGCCCAGTTAAGTTTTTGTACTTTTCGTAGAGATGGGGTTTCACCGTGTTAGCCAGGATGGTCTTGATCTGCTGACCTCATGATTCACCCACCTTGGTCTCCCAAAGTGCTGGGATTACAGGTGTGAGCCACCGCTCCTAGTCACACCATTTTATATAAGGGACTTGAGCATCACAGATCTTGTCATCAGAGGGGGATCCTGGAACCAATCCTGCGTAGATACCAAGGATGACTCCGAGTGTGTGTGCGCACGTGTGTGTGTGTAAAAAGAGGTTTGTTGTTAGGAATTGGCTCACATGATTATGGAGGCTAAGTCCCATAATCTGCTTTCTGCTAGCTGGAGACCCAGGAAAGCCCATGGTGTAGTGTGAAGGACTGAGAGCGGGAAAGTTGATGGTCTGACAGTAGAAATTTCAATGTGAAGCTTAAGGCCTAAGAACCAGGAGCACTGAGAGCGGAAGATGGTTGTTCCAGCTCAAGCATCAAAACTTCCTCTACCTTTTCGTCCTAATCAGGCCCTCAATAGATTGGATCATGCCAATCTGTCAATGGGGGCCATTTGCTTTTCTCTGTCCACCAATTCAAATGCTGATCTCTTCCAGAAACACCCTCACATACCCCTAGAAATAATGTTTAACCAGATATCTGGATACCCATTGGCCCATTCAAATTGACACATAAACCATAAAATAAACCATCACAGAGGGGCCACAAAAGTTTATAACTGACCTAGTTTAATTTCCAGAAAACCTAAAGGGGAAAAATTTTGACTCAATGGCTACACTGTGGAATCAAACTAGCATTGGTAAGTAAAGCTTGCAGAGAAGAAAGTGTTCACATTAACCTCAGAAATATGTCAACCAATTATCCAGAAGGCTAAGGGCTGAATTAAAGCAATGTTGCCTTGGAGACTATTTTGATAAACAGGTAAAGAAACTGTCCAGTACAGAACAAAATCAAGATGAGCATAAACAGAAGACAATGGTTTTTGCCAAGAGGTATAACTATACTAATTTTAAAACAAAAATATCATGCAAGAGGCCGGGTGTGGTGGCTCATGCCTGTAATCCCAGCACTTTGGGAGGCCGAAGCAGCCAGATAACAAGGTCAGGAGATCAAGACCACCCTGGCTAACACAGTGAAACTCCATCTCTACTAAAAATACAAAAAATGAACAGGGCGTGGTGGTGGGTGCCTATAGTCCCAGCTACTTGGGAGGCTGAGGCAGGAGAATGGTGTGAACCCGGGATGCAGAGGTTGCAGTGAGCTGAGATCACACCACTGCACTCCAGCCTGGGTGACAGAGTAAGACTCTGTCTCAAAAAAAAAAAAAATACAAGAAAAAAAATTCAACAATTAAATCAAGTTAAATGAGCAAAGAATGGGAAAGAAACAGGAATTACAGAGATAAGCTAAAAAGCAAGAACTTCTCATATTTCTCATATTCAATAAAGGGGAGTATAAAATTATTGTGTTTTAATCACACCTGGGTGATTATATAAGAATGTTCATTAATGTGAAATAATCACTTTACCTGTTAAAAACAAGAATATGATATTCCAACCTTTACTATGAATTCTTTAAAAAGTGCCACACAACAGGAGACAGACTAGAAGAAAGAAAAAAAGTTAAATAAATGTGAGATGGCTTGTGGGATGAATAATTTATACCATGTGTAGAAAGAAGGAGCTGTCTAGGTAGGAGGAGGTTGTGCTCCGTAAAGAAGACATCCGAACAAATGCACAACACAAAGAAAATAATAAAGACAGCAGCAGTGGATGGTGGAACCCAGCACGAAATGCAATACCTCTGTAGAGACTCCTGCCCACTTACAGGTGGCACCTCCACCACTCCAAATACCCAAGCTCCTTCAGCGTGCCCAAAGGAACTTTACTATGAGCACATATAGACTGGTTTAACAAAACACTTCCCATGGATCATCTACCCACTCCTCACTGTAAACTTTCAAGCAAGGTCACATGTTGGTTAGTATAGAAATTGGGACTCTAACCCAGCCGGTCTTATGATAAAGCCACACTTTTAAATTTCATCCTATACTGCATAGTATAGGGCAGAAAAAAAATAGAGTAACTGAATTAAAATAATTTTTTAAATAGCAAAACTTATGGGATCCTGGTACAGCAAACCTTATTTGTGAAATTAGACCATTAGATGATTCCATACAATTTTTAAAAAATCAAAAATGATGATTCTAAGCATTCCACTTAAAAAATCTTGGGAAAAAAGGGAAAAATAACACAGAATAATAACATAAACAAAAGTAAACGTAAACAAAAAGCAAGAAAAGAAAATACAATGGTTTGCAATCTGCTCTGTGCTGCTCAGCCTTGGAACCCTAAGGTCTCTTTGGGGTTTTCTTCAATATAGGAACCTAACTGCCAAAAAAGGGACAGTGGGAGCTGCCTGGGTTTTCGGCATAAAGGTCTGACAGTCACCGGGTGGAGAGCTGGATGCTGGCGAGGATGCGGGACTCTGCCAATCCCAGAGTCTATACAGAGGAACAGCTGGAGACATGAGTAGCAGGCAATCATTTTTCTCAGTTCTAACAAAATGTAGAGAAATAAAGACCCCAAATCAGATTTTCAGTCAAGTTGTAGGCAGCGGGAAGCTTTTACTGGGATTTATAAAAAAATTATCTACTCTGGAAAGGCAGGGACAACAGGCATTAGGTGAAACTTTCAGGATTATCACCCCAAACCACAGTGGTTCTGGTACATAAGTTGCTGCTTCAGGAATCCACAACCATGTTGCCTCTGACCACGCTCCCACCACAAAGTGGGTGCCCCAGAGCCTGCCTGCCCTCCCAGATGGCCAGCATCTAACTGGTAGAATCTAAGTCATACACTTGCACTCCAGCAGCAGGGAAGGCTGGGACGGCAGGGGTTTGGTGGTGGTGGCGTCAGCGGTGGTGGTTTCAGACTCTTGTGTTGGAAATGCAGGATTTACAAAACAGGTAATTGTCAAAGAGTGAAGGGAGTACAAAAGATTTAGAGCATCATGAATAACCAACATCAATGTTTGTGGCTGTGGGCAAGTTGCCTCAGTCTCCTCTCCCATAAAAAGAAGTATGGAATCATAATTTCTTTTAGGTGATGTGAGAATAAATTTTAAAAATGTATGCACATCACAGAGGCTGGCACATAATCCCCCACTAAGTGTCAATTCACAAAGATACCTATCTAAATATGTAGGTAAGACTGTTTGCCACATCCTAAATATGTCCCCATCACAAAGACACTGAATTTGAAAATGTGGATTCATATCCCCAGCGTAGGACCAAATAATTACCAAAATATTTGCAACATGTCTGGCTCAAAAATCAAAATATCCAACTAGTGGCTCAAGAAAACACCCAAAGTAAAGTGAGAAGCCAAATATCTTATCCTTTGAAGAGCAAGAAGATAGTGCGCTGAGAAGACGTTCCATTGTTAGCTAATGTCTGGTAAAGCCACCAGAACCAGCACCATGACAACAATGACAAAGATCCAAGCAGTCAGCCTGTGCTCAGACTGCCTGTGTCTTCCAAGCACACAGACACATTTTTAACATTATTACATTGCTGTGGCACACCAGTCATATGGGGTGGGCATTATGGTTCCTCCTTTGACAGATAAAAAGAGAACCACTAAACAGAGGCTTATCACATTTAAGGATCACCCAAATGAATCCGTTTGAGTCATGCTGCGGTCAACCTTCTCCCAAGCCTCATGCCTTCTCCTATGCCCAAAGCCTTCCAGTCCTGGGCTTCTGGCCAAGCCCATGCCTTTCTGTAGTTGGACTGTCCCTACCTTCACCTTGTTCACGTTCTACCCGTGACTTGGCAGGGCCTGTGTGCCAGACCGCTCCTTCAGCTCCCACTTCTTCAAAACCCCGCTGTCATTATTCATTTTTTTTGTTTTTCATTGTTGGTGTGAGCATGATACAGTGAGCCTGTCCCTTCCTCGAAGTTGATCTCAGTCATTCTTCTTTTCTGAGTTCTGTCAGGGCTCCACCTTTGGCCTGGACCCAGGGAGGGACACCCATAGCTGCGAGCTGACAATTAAAAAAAAAAAAAAAAAAAAGGATGGATTAAAACATAAAAGGAGTAAAGTCCTCAGGTGTCCTCCCGATTCCAGAGTATCTGCATGTAAAACAGTTAAATACACTGATGGAACCTGTTGGTGCAGTTCCAGGTTCAATCACTCCCCTATCAGGCGAATGTTCAGTGCTTATTCTCCTTGTGATTTCCAGCTCATTAGGGCTGCTGTGATAGCAGTCTGTGCTTCAGATCATTAGCTACTTGCTCTTTAAATGGAATCTGTTAGCTAAATATAACCAGGAGCCTTTGGTAGTTTGCACTAATTGTGCTGAGTTGCTTTGTTAAGGTAAATAACAGAAGAAACTATCAGTGTATAAATATGAAAGCCATAATTTTCCTGCTTGCCCCAGACAGTAAGTGCTTTGGGCATTGTTTAACGGCCTTATTCAGCTGACAGATAAATGGGATGATTGATCGGGGGTCCTGCTCCAATGAGAAGCCCACAGCTGGGCAGCATTCAATCGCACCCTCCACTCCTGCTGAGCAATGAGGACCTGGGCTTCCTCAGTGCACGCATTTCAAGTTGGGAAGGCAGGCACGTGCTTCTCCTGGTTGAGGTCATGCAGTAGGAGACTGGTCCGACTGTCACAGCTCTACCCTGTGTTGGAACAGCCCAGACCCCATAGAAAAGGAAAGGGACATATTCCCTCAGCTCTCAGCTCTTCTGTGAAGGGAAACAATTGAAGAACTGCCAGGGTGGGAGAGCTCTCTCTTAGCTGGACCAGTGGTTTTCCAACCTCTTTTGAGCCATAGAATCATGGCGTGTCATGAAGTCATAAATGAAAGAACAAAATGTAAAGAGACAGACTGCATAGAGTGAGGTGTGGGTGCCACATCAATCTACAGGTCTTCTCTGCTTTGTCACTGAGTAGACTCCACAGGGCAACCAGTTTAAAAACAGCATTTCATCCAATAGTTTGTGTGAAAAGAGGCAAGTTGATTCAAGCTTTTCCCAAATCTACACAGAGGTCAAAAACTAGTGATACTACACAGCCCATCAAATATTTTGTTGGCCAGTTTATTTCACTGGCCTCATATTTCAAACATAAACAGTGTCTCAGAAAGCAGTGTATTAGGTTGGTGCACAAGTGACTGAGGTTTTTGCCATTCCCTCAATTACTTGTGCACCAGCCTAATAATTAGCTGGTTTATGTTCAGTCACAATGCAATCAGCTTAATCTTGTATTACTGATTTGCCTTGTACCTGTTTAGATAAATTACATTTTCTGTCTGTCCCTGAACCCTGTGAGAATAAGAACAGTCCCTCTATCTCTCTCAGAGCCTCCTCTCCATCCAACTTACAAAACTCTCTCTTGATTTCTGGAACCTCTATATTTCTTGTGAACTCACCCTGCTTCAGTTTGGCCCACAATTGCCAAATAACTCCTCTTTTCCAAATCTGCCATAGATATAAGTATGTAAGATATACTAAGGCACTGTTAGGATTTTTTTTTTTTTTAAGATGGAGTCCCGCTCTGTCGCCCAGGCTGGAGTGCAGTGGCATGATCTCCTCTCACTGCAACCTCCACCTCCTGGGTTCAAGTGATTCTCCCATGTCAGCCTCCCAAGTAGTAGGGATTACAGGTGTGTGCCACTATGCCCAGCTAATTTTTTATATTTTTAGTAGAGACTGAGTTTCACCATGTTGGCCAGGTTGGTCTCGAACTTCTGACCTCAAGTGGTCTGCCCACCTCAGCCTCCCAAAATGCTGGGATTACAGGCATGAGCCACCGTGCCCAGCCCACTGTGAGGATTTGAAGAGTGGTTTTACACGGGCAGAAAGATGAGTGAAAAAGCCACATCTTATGTCCCACCAGACACCAACATTGTACCTAGTTCTAAAGCAGATTGTGGGCCTTCCCGAGCACTTCATTCTCAGTAGATGATACCAACAAATTAAAATTACTGTTGTTTTTTTTTTACGAGACTTAACATGGTTTGTCATTATGTTAAAAAAAAAATTGTGTATCTTTTAGAGATGCATACCAAAGAAAATAGGGGTGAAGTGATATGATATCTGGAATTTACTTTAAAATATTCAGCCACGGAAAAATGGAGATAGATTAAGAAAATGTGGGCAAATCTTGGTGATGGATAGGGAGGGGTTCTTTTTTAATTCTTTAATTTCTTTTTAAATTTAAATTTTAAAATCTTCCTTCAACTGCTACATGTGTATACATCAACAATTCTTGGAAAGGTTAATCTCACTTTTAGAGGTGAAATGATCTGAAATGCACGTGGACAAAATACTTCGTGAAATGCTTGTGAACATTTGCGCATCTGAAAACTCAGATGGTTTTAAGGTGGATTTCAGACCACGCAATCAGTCTGTGATGAAGAAACCAATGTGATAAAGTGGCATCTCCCTAAAGTTCTTCTGCACAACATCAGGCTAGTGACAAGCTCCAAGCAAGATACGGTCCCAGTGTCATGTACACTTAAGAAACAGCTACACACATGGGGTCCCTGCTCAGCAAGTCAGCATGTACATTAGCACTTTAAAGTCTCTGTTGAATCCTACAAGGAAAAAAAGGAAAACATCCTATTATCTTATCCTGTTAGATTGGAAGAATAGGGAGAGATCCAAGCATGAGAAAGGGAAGAGAATTGACATCAATCCATCCTGAAGGGTCTCCTATATATTACCAGACATTGTGCTAAGTGACTTTCCCGATATCTACAATAGGTCCTCATATTATGCAGTCTTACAGTACTCTGTACTTCCCCAACTGTAACATGCATACTCCACTGTGGCTCCTGGTTCAATAATTTATCTTTCCTGTCATACTGTGAGTTCTGCATGGGAAAGTCTGTATCATCACTTACTCATCTCTGATACCTAACACCTGTATCTCTTTCACTTAATAAGACTCTTAGCAAATTGTGTATAAATATTTGTCATGTAAATAGATGTGCTAGCTCATTTAATCATCAGAGCAGCCATAAGAGTTGTAATTCACCCTATTTTACATATTAGGACATGAGACAAATGGAAAGAATATAATTTTTCCCACTTTTTAAAACTAAAAAGTGGCACACTTGGCATTCAAAATTAATTTTGTTGACTCAAAGTTCTTGCATATCCTCAGTAATGAAGTTTGTGAAGTAAAAATTGCAGCAATTCTAAAGAATAGAGTTTAGAAAGGGAAATATAAGAAATTTACAGTGGAAAAACTTGCAGACACTATCCTATCCAAAATAGGACATGTTGACATCATGTAATATCCTCTGATATGATGTGATGAGAAGGACAGGTCGCCTCTGTGGTTTTCTTCCTCCAGATCCACACTTCACTCTAATCACGAGAAAACATCAGACAAACCTAAACTGATATATATTCTACAAAACACCTGACAAGTATTCTTCAAGATAATCAAAGTCATAAAAGCAAAAGACTGAGAAGCTCCTAGGAATTGCATAGACTAAGGAGACATAACAATTGAATACAATGCAGTATCCTGGATGGATCATAGAGCAGAGAAAGAATGTTTAGTGGGAAAACTGGGGAATCTGAAAAAAGTTTAAGTTTAGTTAACAATATTGCACCAATGTAAACTTCTTAATTTTAATAATTGTACCATGTTTTTGTAAGATTTTAACATTAGGGAAAGCTAAGTGAAGGGTATTATATTAGTTCCCTATTAGTGCTATAGCAAATTAACACAAATTGCTTAAACAATAAAAATGCACCTTACAGTTCTGGAGACCAGGAAATATCACTGGGCTAAAATCAAGATGTTGGCAGGTGTCTTAGACCACTTTGTGCTGGTATAACAATATCCCTGAGGCTGAATAATTTATGGAGAACAGATTGCTTTCTTAGAGTTCTGGAGGCTGGGAAATCCAAAGTTGAGGAGCCCATATCCAAGATCGAGGGCCTTCTTGCTGCATCATCCCACAGTGAAAGGCAGAAGGGTAAGAGAGCAACAGCGGGAAAGAGAGAGAGGGAGGGGGTCAGAGTCATCCTTTTATCAGGAACCCTCTCCCACAGTAACAGCATTAATCCATTCATGAGGGTAGAGCCCTCATGACCTAATCACCTCATAAAGGTCCCACCTCTCAACATGGTTGCATTTGGGATTAAGCTTCCAACATATGAACTTTGGGGGACACATTCAAACCATCGTATTACATCCCCGGCTCCCAAAATTTATCAAGATACATTTATTCCATCCCAATAACCGCAAAGTCTTAACTCATTTCAGCACCAACTCAAAACTCTGAAGTCCAGAGTCTCATCTAAATCAGATATGGATGAAACTCAGGTGAGATTCATCCTGAGACAAATTCCTCTCCAGATGTGAGCTTGTGAAATTAACAAGTTATGTGCTTCCAAAATTCCAATGGTGGGACTGGAATAGGACAGACATTCTCATTCCCAAAGCGAGAAATAGGCAAGAAGAAAGGGGTAACTGGTCCTAAGTGAGTCCAAAACCCAACAAAGAAAACAACATTAAGTCCTAAAGCTGGAGGATAATATCCTTTGACTCTATGTCCCACTTTCTGGACACACTGGGGCAGGGCAAGACTCTCAAGGTTTCAGGCTTCACCCCAATGTCTTTGCTCACAGGTTAAAGTCACAGGATGAAGTCGCACGCCTGCAGCGTTCCCAGGCTAAAGTTGCATGCTTTTTAATTCTTTACATGACCAGACTAAGGGTTTTCCAAATCTTTTCATTCTGCTTCCATTTTAATTATACATTCTATCTTTAAATCATTTTTCTCTTCCCTCGTTTTACTATTAACAGCCAGAAGACGTCATGCAGAACTTTGAAGGCTTTGCTACTGAGATATTTCTTCTGAATGATATGCTAGATTATTTATCTTAAATTTTGCCTTTCATAAAGTCTTAGGAGATGGACACAACTCCAAGTTCTTTGCAACTTGATAACAATGATGATCTTTTCTCTAGTTTCCAATGCCGTATCCACAGGTACACAGGAACTCTCTATATCATCTTTGCAACTTTTCTATAAATCTAGAATTATTTTGAAATACAATGTTAAAAATAAGATATTAATAACTGTATGTTAACCTATAATAGACACACATTGCATTAAAATCACAAATCCGTAGATTCTCAAAGTTGAAGGAGAACTTAAAGACCTTACTCTTATTGATCAAATTTTAGAGGACTTTATGAGTTATAATCTGTGACATACTAGATAAGTTTGTCTGAAAATGATACCTGGAGATCGTTTTGACAAATGCTTGACATTGAGCTGGCTAAGACCAAGATCCCCTCCAGCACACCAGTGGTAGGTGCTTGGTCTGAATCCCATTGTCTATCTCTTCTCAGGACTAAGACCTACAGTTTTCCACAGGCTCCCAGTGTCTCCAACACTCCCCTAAACAAATGGTATCTAACCTCAGATTTTGTGACACTAGTACCCAAACATCTTGTTCCTGTAGTAACAAGGCTACTATCAAAGCTCATTATAAGTGTTAGCAACAAGAAGGTGGTGACTCTGTTGAAGCTTCCCCTGCAGCCAAGGTGTAACCTGAATGCTGTGGGCAGTGGGTCTGGCTGCAGGAGGCAGAGATTAGGGACAAAGAACCTTGTATTGCTGATCTTTATCTTATAACCTTCTCTAGTAATCTCTTTTTCTTAACTAATACCTTATGACCTTGTAACATTTACTCTCACCCACTTCATCCCATAAACATCATGAGAAAGACACTATGGACAAAAGTTATATTTGTTCACTACCTAAATCATGCATTCATTTGCTAACAATGAAGAAAAAAATGACTCAGTAGTTATATTTATGTTTCTTTTAGACTCAAGCACCAGCATTTGAAGACTATCGCTTGCTGAAGGATTTAAAAAGGGCACTTGGGGGTGTCCTGCAATCTAGGATGAATTAAGCTCCAATGAAAATGACAGATTCAGGAAATTCATTGTAACCTTTCTTGCCGAAGGGTGTTCTTTTTATGAACTGTACCTGGACAAAAATGAACTGAATGTTTTCTTGGCAAAATGCTGGGACTGGATAAATGGCTTTGCTGTGAAGAATAAGTAAATAGAGAGAAAAAGGCAAGGAGGGAGGTGAGGTAGGGGAGGGGGCATAGAGGCCTACGCAGACTTTGTAAATCATAAGAGAATTCAAGAAAAAGCAACTCTGTAGAAATAATACTCTATGAGAAGGAAAAGCATTTACATTATCTGGTGTATGTTCCCAATAGAACCCCAAATACATGGTTTTTAAGAAATGATCACAAGTTTCCATAAAGAGAAGCATGGGAATTTACCTTTTTCACAAGAGATTTGTTAGTATAATGAAACAGGAAGAATAATTTTTGGGTCATTGAAGGCAATTTCTTAATGCCCCAAAAATTATTTTTAAAATTTCAAGAATATAGACACTAGCTAAAAATTGGATTGACAGAGAAATCAAAGCAGTAAAAATAGTTCAAAACAACAGAGATGAACAAAATTTGTTCTAAGATGACCCAGGGGAAGCTCAAAGCTCAAGATTAAACAAAAACACACATACACACACACACACACACACATACATACACACAGCCAGAGTAGGCCAAGGTGCCATCGAGATAACTGATTTAAAACATGGATCTTGCCCAGCTGCAGAGACCATTCTCTCCCAATAAACCCTTAAAACAACAGAGCCTCTGGAAGCAGAGGACTTTGACCTCAGGCCAAAACCAAAGAAGAACTATCTTTAAAAGGGTAGTTTGGCGATGCACTCCAACCTAGAGACAGAGCAAGACTCTGTCTCAAAAAAAAAAAAAAAAGGTAGTTTATGTGCTGGAGACACCTCCTAATACAAGGGTGGTATATTAGAAAAAGAAGGTGAGCAGAGGGAACCCACCCCAGTGCTCTTCAGGAGACTTTGAGAAGAGAGAGAAAAAAAGGAAAAGCCTCAGAACAGCTACACTGAAGGAAGTTCACCTCCCAAGCAAAGCCCATTTTACTATTTTGGCAGTTAAGGGAGTGTGTCCAGCCTGCCAGCCTGCTCTACTCCCACAGACCCAACAAGGTAGCCAGCCTATGCAACGGCCTCTCCTGCTTGTCCAGAAGCCGTGGTCGGTGCTTCCATTTAAAAAACAAACAAACCAAAAAAAAAAGATGATTGTTGGAAAAACAGATCCGCCTTTTCTCATAAATAGTAACAACTGGACTGTGTGGTAATACAAATTAAGGAGGTAAGGAAGACAAGGGAATATTCGTTTCAGGGAGGTGGTAAGATTTGGGGAAATAGGTGGAGGAAATCCAAATTCTATTTTAGACACTTTAATGTGGATATGAGACAACACCAAATATCAACTGTGGAGAAAATGCAACCGTTTCAAGCTCTTCTCTCGAAATCAAAATCTCTCAGATTAAGCTGCAAACCAAATATAGATATATGCTGCTTTTATAAGACACAGCCAACACCAAATGACACCAAAACATTAAAATAAAAAGGTTGCTCAAAGTTATAGCAGCTGTCCACAAATAAAAGTAATCCAGGGGTAGTCATTTTAGTAACAAAGCAGAATCCAAGGCAAAATGCATTAAGTAGAGAGAAAGTTACTTTACGTAGATAAAAAGTACAGCCCATAATGAAGACCTAACAATCATGATCCTTTGGAAATGAATTACATAGCATCAAAGTGCAGGGCAGAAACCATTTAGCACGCAAGAGAAAACTGACATCAATTACTACAGTAGAAGGCTCTTAGTGCTATGAATTATCAAAGACAGATTATGTAGGCCAAAAATAAATGAAGAAGAAAGTCAATAAACAAGCAAACAAATAAATAAGAACATGGAGATTTTAAACAATATAATGAATATGTGCAGAACATTTTTATGGCATGCACTTTGGACATTAATCTTAACCCAGCTCCTTCTCTGTTCTCTTATCCTGTTTACACCCTACCCTCTTCCTCTTTCACTTCTAGTTTTCTCACTTAACTTTTTTTGCTTCACTTACTTAACTAGAGCATGTAGATAGGTATTCAAGTCACCGCACATCCCTTTAGAATAATGGAGCGTATAAATAAATAATCAAATAAGTCAGAAAAAAATGTCCTGAGGTTATACAGGAAGTCGTTCTCACTGCAGGAGGTGTGAGCTGCAGACCCCTAGGAGCGCCTTTGTCCTTGCTGGAGGCAGAGCCTGGAGCCTTTGGGTGATAGTTTTAGAACTTGTCTGTGACCCCATTATTTCTATTCGAGAGGCACAGCCTGCCTTGGCCACTGATGGAGCTTCACAGCTCATCAGCCTTTGACTCTGGCATGAAGGTGGAGTAGTTGGTTAATATTTTAGAATTTATTTCCTTTTTTCCTCCTATTTTTAAATTTTGTATGTATTTTATAAGAATTCCGGACAGTTCTTCCCAATCTAACGTCTTCACAAATGAGACCTGGGAAGGTTTATTTGGGGAGTTTTGAAGTGACACAACTGGAAAATTTGAGGGAACAGTTCACAAGGCCACCCTCACTTCTGACACCAGTTGCTAGTTGGAGGGGTTCTCAAAACGACTCTTAGGTTTGAAAATTTACCAGAACTTAGAGAACTCACTGAAAGTTGCTATAGTCATAGTTATGGTTTATTACAGAAAAAGGACACAGACTATATCAGCCAAGGGATGAGGCACATAGGAGAGAGTCCAGGGAAAGTTCCAAACCCAGAACTTCCAGTTGTCCTCCACCTGAAGTGCCAGGATGCTGTTACTCTTCGAGCAATCTGGTGCAGCAATACTCATGGAGTGTCATCAACCAGTGTCATCAAATGCTCACCTGTGCTCCAGGGTTCAGGGTTTCTACTGGGCCTCCATCATGCAGACTTGATGATTTATCGCCTACATAGTTGATCTCAGCCTCCAGTCCCCCTCCGGAGATTGACTGATACTGCGTGACCCAAAGCCCTCACACATCACATTGTTGGTCTTTCTAACATGGTCAGTTCCCACCCTAAATCATATTGTTAGACTCTCTGGCATAACCCAAGGCCCCCAGGTAAACAAAGAAACTCCTATCAGTCATAAAATTCCAAGGGCTTGGAGTTCACCTCCCAGAAACCAATGACAAATGCCAGGCTTCTTTTTGGGTAAAGTTAAATTCTTTACTACAGCGGTGCTGGGCCTTAGGCTCATTATAGAGAGGTGAAAGAGATCAGAGTCAGATGGTAATGAAGTGAATATTAATATAACTAGTTGCTTACTAAGCTCTTCTGGATGTCAGGCACTGTGCTACATCCTGAACTATCACACTAAGGAATTCAACCCCCAGTGGAACAGGTATAGATGGGAACCAGGAGGCCATGTGGTCAGTGTATGAGTGTGCTGAAAATTGACTCCTCCTTCTGTTGCCTCCAATTTTAAGGAAGGCAGACTGAAAGTGATGAAAAGCATAGGTCGGCCTTAAAATTCCACTACAGGTCACTTTGGGAAGCTGCTACTAGAATGAAAATCCACAAAGGCAAGTAGTTTAATCTGTTTTGTTCATCACTGTATCTTCAGCACTGAGTAGTTGAATAAATGAAATCGCTACAATAAACCTCATTCCCTAGTATTAACAACAGTAGAAAATACATCCACCTCGTAGGGATGTTGTAAGGATTAAAAAGCTGATGCAATAAGGCCACTGGTTCCTAGTAAGTGCTCAGTAAATGTAGCAATTACTGTCAGTGCCATTTATCATTATCATCATCATTATTATTATTATTCTCAAGCTCAGCAGGACAGCAGGTTTAGACACTGACAGAAGCCCCATTCAGAAATGAATCGTGTATCTGATTAGACTGGGTCCATCTTCGTGCCCCTCAGGGCATGCCCTTGAAAGTTTCAGCAGGGCCCTGGCAAGGTGCTCCAGGAATGCAGAGGACAAATCACCCCCTACACAGCACAGACTTTGTTCCTCTTTTGTAAACTGTGCTTCATGCAACTCCTATTTGTTTTCTCTTTCATTCATTTCTGTTAACACCTTAATGCTTCCTCTCATTTTACCTTGATTTATCTTGTTGTTCTTCTTTGAATTTTAGATGCATAATAAGTTTATTGTTAGCTTCACTTTTAAAATAATGTAGATGTTGGAGGCTATAAAATTTCCTCAAAATATAGCCTTAGAAATCTACCCCAGGTTTCATCATGATATGTTATCATTGCTTTCTAGCTTAACTGCATATTTTATTTCCCATCTGCTACTGTGATTGACTGGATTAATTTGGATTCCTGGTATAAAATGTAAGTCTTATGAAATCTAAATATCTGAAATTAAGTTTAAGAAAAATGGGGCTTGCAACATTCAGAAGCACAGCCTCTGGGTTTGAAGTCTGAAAAGCCTATGTAACAAGGTTCGCAAATACTTTGTGTGGGTCCCTCCTCTAGTCCCTTTCTTTGACAGCACAGACACCAGGCTCAGCCGCTCTTTCTAGAGAGCCCCTGTATTACGCACGGCCTTCCCCACCACGGGCATTCAGGGACGTCTCAGCTCACGGTGGTGCATCTGTTAGTATTCGCAGTTTACCACTGGCTGTGAGAGCCAGAGAGATGCCAGAGAGCCACCCTGCTAAACCTGAAGAGCATTCTTATCCTGTGACTTTGCCACTGTAAGTTTTCATTTTTGAAGTGCGAGAATGTTAAAACTTTATTGTTATTTATTTTTTTAAAAAATGTTTAGGAGAGATTCCACTGATCTACCTTCTCTATGATGATATTTCATTTCTGGGTTCATTGTAAAACAAGTTATTTCCTTTTTCTGCAAGCCTTAACTGTGCACCATACCAACCCTAGGTGGGCACTGACTGACTGTATTGGAGGAAAGCATTGTAGGTACAAGGCCACTCAGGAATCAGGCCCCGTGAAATCGGCACAGCTCATCTTGGCAAGATCTTCTAATTTCCAAAGCGTGGAGACCTAGGAGTGGAACTATGAAATGATTCCATCATTGCCTCACACTGAGAATATCCCTCACCTCCACAGCTCCCCTGTTTACTCACTGTGTGAGCTTGAGTAAGTCATTTAACTTCTCCAGATCCCAGTCACCTCATCTGTGAACTAGAGAAAATACTAATCCCACTGAATTGCTGGAACAATCAAGTGGGAAAATGGATGTAAACACTCAGCACAGTATATGGCGTATAGTAAGTAATAAACACGAACTTTTATTGTTGTTGTTATTGTGTTGGTGATGGCTAGACTCAGATGAGGTTTCTAGACTCTTCAGTGCTTTCTCAGATACTGAGTATTGGGAACAGTCCTGATAAACAATGTACTAGAAAAAAATGGGAAGCCTTAGGTGTGCCTGCCAGGAAAAGTAAAGGAAAAACAAAGGCACCCTATATTTCTCTCTCTAAATATATACATATTATGCATATATAACATTATACATATTATATATAAAATTCACAATAACATACATAATTATAATATAATTAAACATGTATTAATATATAAGATATAAAAGCTAACATATATATAATACAACTAAAAATTAATATATTATGAATATAGATGTAAATATAAATATGTTATGTATTGATCCTTTCCTTGGCCTGATCTCTTTGGGGTCCCAGAACTTAAGGCATCCAATGTTGCTACTGTGGCTTTTACTTTATATCTATGTGATTATCTGACTGTGCAACTAAGGATAATTTCTGTGTTTTCTGTGTTCTTTAAGCTGGTATCATGTGTAAGGCTCTGGCAGGCTGAGAGTTAATGTAGATGACATCTGTTCACCTTGTGTCTGTTCTTACGGGCACCAAGCTCTGTTTCTGACCATCAGATCCCACATTTCTGTGGGTGATAGGCGAGGGTCCCTGCTGCAGCACCAGGTCCCTGCCAGACAAGGCTGCTTCTGTAAGCTGGTGACTCACAAACACACTCCGTTCCCAAGTGTATTTTGACCTCAGAATGTACTTGAAGAATGTTTTATTCATTTGCCAACATAAAAATCAGATTTCACAAAATTAGTAAAGCTTGTTGTTGTGATTGTGGTGGTGGTGATTATTTAACGTAAAATACAAAATTTAAGAAAAAAGGTTTGGGTGTATAAATGTATATGACCCTTTCAGAAAACAACTTGGTTACACACACATACGCACACACACACACAGATTTTCCTCTTGTTATATCAAGAATACTTAGTGAAAGTCAACAAAGTTATGATTATGTAAGATGAATAAATCTAGAGATCTGATGTACACCATGAGGAATATAGTTAATAATACAATATTGTATACTGGAAATTTGCTACAAGAGTAGATTCAGGTGCTCTCACTACAAGCACACACACACAGACACACACAAGGTAACCATGGAAGAAAATAGATATATTAATTAGCTTGAATATAGTGATCATTTCACTATGCATATGTACTGTGTGTGTGTATATATATATATATGTTCAGTATGTATATATGTTATATGCCATATAAAACATCATGTTGTACACCTTAAATACATAGAATTTTCATTAAGAAGAAGAGAAAGAAAGGAGGAAAGAAAGAAAAGAGTAAAGAAAGGAAAGAAAAAGAAAGAAAGAAAGAGAGAGAGGAAGGAGGGAGGGAGAGGGAGGGGGAGGGAGAAGGGGAGGAGAAAGGAAGGGAGAAAAGAGAGAAAGAAGGAAACAAAGAGAAAGACAGGGAAGGAAGGAAGGGAGGGAGGGAGGGAGGGAAGGGAAGGGAGGAAGGGAGGAAGGGAGGAAGAGAAGGAAGGGAGGAAGAGAAGAAGGGAGGAAAGGAGAAAGGGAGGAAAGGAGGAAGGGAGGAAGGAGAGAAAAGGGAAAGAAAAGAAAGAGTAGTAAGTATATTTACATACTTAAACACAGTAATTGTACTTTTAGCACTCCATCTTCAGGAAATATTTTTAAATACAACAAAGTATTTATTTGCAGAGATATTTATTTTACTCTTATTTATATATGAACATGAATGTTGAAAATCCCTAAATGTTCAACAATAAGATAATTACTAAGTAATTTACATTATTCCCATCTGCTGGACTATTATGTAGCCATTAAAGTTGTTCATAAAGAATTCATAATAACACGTAATGTGAAATAAAATGCAGGTTAAAAAAAATCACAATTAGAGCCAGCACAGTGGCTCACGCCTGTAATCCCAACACTTTGGGAGACCGAGATGAGTGGATCACAAGGTCAGGAGATCGAGACCAGCCTGGCTAACACGGTGAAACCCTGTCTCTACTAAAAATACAAAAAAATTAGCCCAGCGTAGTGGCACACGCTTGTAGTCCCAGCTTCTCGGGAGGCTGTGGCAGGAGAATTGCTTGAATCCAGCAGGCAGAGGTTGCAGAGAACCAAGATCATGCTACTGCACCTGCACTCTAGCCTGGGCGACAGAACAAGACTCTGTCTCAAAAAAAAACAAAAAACAAAACAAAAACAAAGAAAAAATCATAATTAGGAAAAAGTAGGCAGAGCAAAAAAACTGAAAAAAAAATGGCTCAAATGTTATTATTGCTGTCTTTGTATAGTAAGATTATGAATAAAATTTCTCCTCTTTTTCTAAATTTTACAAAATACTTTTTAAAAATAGCTTTAGTTTTAAAAAGAAAGAGAGAAAAGTGTAAGAACTGAAGAAGAAAAGATGAGAAAAGGAAGAAAAAGGGGAGGACATTTACTTTCTCCTCTCTCCTCTTCTTGACCCTTCAATGATCTCTGCCCAGAGACTTATCCCGAGCAAGGTAATTATGCCTTGTTGGATTATTTCCTGCCACCAAGAGTGTTCCCTCCACATCTAGCTTCTAAGCTCTTAGCATCTGGACAGGTAAAACAGCGTTTTACTGCCCACTAGCCCCAGTGTTGAATACTCAATAAATGTTAGACTAAATGACACTGGCCCCATCCAAATCCTTTCTTTCCAAGGAGATCTTTTGTTTCAGTCTCCATCATACATCCCTGTTGCAAAAAAGGATCAAAATTTCTCTCTGCTTCTTATGCTTCAGTCTTATTCAACCAAGAACTCCAATATTTAGTCTCTTAAATGGCCCAGTGTCTGAAGACTGCAAACCTATCCAATCCATTGGAGCATACTATCAAAACTACAAGCTATGGTTTGAGGAGGTTGAATGTAAACTCTTAGAAATTCAAAGAATGGAGCAATTCACTGTATTTCACAGTTGACTCCACTGCTCTCCCACAAGATAAATTTACGTTCCTTCTCTGCAAATCTGATAGTTATCACACATTCGCCTCTGCTCCCCAAGTCAAAGGCTTCCCTTGGACTGCTCACATTTCTGCAAATTGGTGTCTATTTGTAGCAATTTGGTTTATTATCACTGGTTCAGGGACGATTTAGAGCAGACCTTGGCAAGCTCTTATGATAACAATCTGCCCCGTTGTGCTCCTTATGGAAGACACCTGCTTTGCCAGGAAGATGCATTAGCTGTGGGTGACTGAGTAAGAACACAATTAAGCTGTCAAAGTTTCCACTGGACCCTGCTGGGCCTGGGCACAGTAAATCTCAGTCAGGCCTACCCATCTTGATTGTTGGCCACAGTGCCTATTCAGTCAGAGGGCTCTAGTGCCTTCCTTCTGCATTTGGTATCATAAAATGTCAATGACCTACGATATAGTTCACTTAGGAAAAAAACCAGGGCTTGAGAGTCCTACTGATAGTCTCTAGGTTGGTTATTTTGCCCCCATCCTTTCCAGAATTATTCTAACCCAAGAGAACCCTGGAGTCATCCTGTAGCCAAAACAGTTCCCAGAAGGCCCAACACTGCCAGAACAGAATGGTTTTCATGAGGATCTAGCCTTGCTTCAAACTGGGTCTTTATCTATTGATGGTCAAAATGATAAATAGAAATGTTCCTATATCTCCTCAGTAGAGGATGACTGTCCCTGGAGGTAGAGGAGGTCACATGTGAGATTTCATATACCGATAAATTATGTTTCTCTATTCACTAGGCCAGCCCTTCCCACCAAGACCCATTGCAATTATAATTATACAGAACTTTAGATTAAAAGTCAGGGGACAGCTGTGGTCCTTGGTTTCATCCTCTCTCACCAGTGCCAAACTCCCCAACTACTGCAACTACTCTGTCCCTGGCCTATCAGCCCTCTTTCAGATATTATGAGGTTTGATGGAAACAGCACAAGCTTTGAACCTGTACCTGGCTGGCCACAAATTTGGTTCTGACTCTTTTCTTTTCTTTTTGTTTCTTTTTTGAGATGGAGTTTCACTCTTGTTGCCCAGGCTGGAGTGCAATGTCATGATCTCGGCTCACCACAACCTCTGCCTCCCGGGTTCAAGCGATTCTCCTGCCTCAGCCTCCCGAGTAGCTGGGATTACAGACATGTGACACTATGCCCAGCTAATTTTGTGTTTTTAGTAGAGATGGGGTTTCTCCATGTTGGTCAGGCTGGTCTCCAACTCCCAACCTCAGGTGATCTGTGCGCCTCAGCCTCCCGAAGTGCTGGGATTACAGGCATGAGCCAAGCACCCAGCCGGTTCTGACTCTTACAAGATAGCTGCAAGACCCTGGGCAACTTACTTAATCCCTGTGAGTATCAGGTACCACCTTATACCTTGTAATGTGGGTTAAAAAATATTATATCCATGAAGTACCTGGTAACGTCTCAATAGATCCTAATTCCCTCCTTCAACCTCTACCCAGTCATTTACAAAGTTCATTCAGGCCTCCAGCATCATCTCCTCAAAAGAGGCTTCGCTGACCACCCACTCTAAAGCACCTCCCAATACAGTCACTCATGAGGACATCACTTTTCAGATTTTATCTACCCACTCATCTACTTGATCACTTGTTTTTTTTCCTTGCCAATTTCTTTTTTTCTTTTTTTCCTTTTTTTTCTTTTTTTTTTTTTTTGAGACCAAGTCTCACTCTGTCGCCCAGGCTGGAGTGCAGTGGTGCGATCTCGGCTCACTGCAACCTCTGCCTCCCAGGTTCATGCCATTCTCCTGCCTCAGCCTCCTGAGTAGCTGGGACTATGGAAGGCCACCATGCCCGGCTAATTTTTTATATTTTTAGTAGAGATGGGGTTTCACTGTGTTAGCCAGGATGGTCTCAATCTCCTGACCTTGTGATCTGCCTGCCTCGGCCTCCCAAAGTGCTGGAATTACAGGCATGAGCCACCATGCCCGGCCTCTTCCTTGTCAATTTCTACGAGCTTTGTGAGGGCAGGGAGCTTGTCTGTTCTTGCTGACCACTATCTGCAGTGCCTAAAGCAGTTCCTGAGACACCACAGGAACTCAGAAACATTTGTCAGATGAATAGATTTTTAGCACAGGCTCTAGCTGAGAGGACCCCACCGTGTGGAAAAGGCAGCACTGACTTGGCTTTGCTGGGGGTCAAGGGCTTCAGGAAGGAATCACAGGCAGATCATGACCTTCTGGCTCCACAGGTGGCTCAAAGCACAGAGGGAAAAGCTTTTTAGCATTGAACTCACTTCATGTGTCTCCACAATCTCTCAGGTCTCTGGTGGGCAGCTGAGCAAGCCAGAAGCTTCCATCAGGGCAGATGATGCTGGGCATCCTTCCCCTGTGGGTTCCTCATAGGACACACCCTGGACTTCCCTGGAGAAGCCCAGAAGTGACATGGAAGAACAGGACGAATCCTTCTCAGAAGGCAAGGTGAAAAACGGAAAGAACCAATTACATGTTTTCCCAGCGACAGAGACCGAAAGCACAAGTCTTGGGCATGTGCCATGAAACACCTTCTGTCTAGCTGGGAGCCAGATTTGGCCTCAGTAATCCACTTCTGCTTAGTATTTCTTTGCTGAAAAGAAAAAAAAATCCTATCTCTGGTACAAGTAAAGTTTTTTTGTTCCTTAGAGAAAGCTACAACAAATACATTGACTACTTAAACCTCATTAGTAATCTAGCTAAATATAAATTCAGATAAAGTGCCATTTCCCTTATAAAATTAGAATGATTAAAATAATTCTCCATGTGGATTAAGGTGAAGTAAAATAGCATACTCATAGATTCCATTAAGAGAATAAATTACTATAAAAATTTTGGAAAGAAATTTGGAATCTTAGAGAAATATTTACATTAGGTCTGCCACTTATGGTTGCACAGTTGTGTTTTGTGCAACTCCAAGAGGCACCATTCACCTTCCAAGAATTGTAAGCATAATTATGGAGGCAATTTTCCTGTAGATGGCAGTCAAGTGTCTAGTGGAAAAGGCGCCTCTTTCTAATTTGCACAGTTGCCTTATCAGCTACTGGCAAAGGTGATTTACATACATGAACACAGTAGCTACATTTCCATGAAATATACACTGAGCAAAAAAATCCCCAATGTGGGAAATGTTTTATTTACAAAGATGTTCATCACAGCATTTTTCAAAAAGTGCAAACAACCTAAATGTCCAACAGTGAGGAAATGATTCAATCAAGTGTGCTAAACACAATTGATATTTATGAACTGCTTATAATGATATGGGGAAAAGCTTCTGCTGTGTTATCATTATAATTTTATACTTAGGGATACAAAATTGTGTATACAGCATGATTACTACTAAGTAAATCAAACAAAAAAATTTAAAAGCTATTCATAATAAAATTGCAGGATGATAATAAGCCAAAATATTAGCAGTAGTTATTTTGGGGTATAGAATTACTAATGCTATTTTTGCCTCTCTAATTTACTATATTTTCCAAATATTTTAATAAGCATGTGTTCATTTTATATTGAAATCTCCACCAATAAATTTTTAGAAGTAGAGAATAGTTAGAAATGAGAAGCAGAACTAAAACCTTTTAAAATTCCGTTGCTGAGACATGAAATCATTGAAACACCTGATGTGGTATTTCAGTATTTGTGGAAGATGTTTCAGTATCTCCGCCAAAAATTTTTTTACACCACCTGCTCCAGAAATTCTCATCAAGAGCAGGAGCCAGGGGCATGGAAAGCTCTAAAGAAGGAAAGAGAAGGATCTCTCTCGCCAAGAATATAAGAGTCTTATTGTTGCCTACGAAATGCCTCATTATCTCCAGACCCACAAACATCTCAAGGGACAATCTTTGACAGGGTAGAAAGGCCTCCTGCCAGTCAACATGGGACAGTTATGTTATGAATATTCCTAAATATCTCCATTTCATGTCTATAAGGGATAGCAATCATGAATTTATCACTAGTTTCTTTGAAATCATTAGTCTTCATATGCCCTCTGTCTCTACTTTTACTACTCCTGACAGACAGTAAGATATTAGTTACTTGGAGCTAAAATGATTTATTATGTTTTCCTAGGGCTCTATTCCCAGTGAGAAGGGTGACTTTGAGGAGGCTTAAAGGTTGGGAGAGAGGCTTCTTGGCAAGATGTCCAGCTACAGGCAGTCAGAAAGGGAGCATCTGCCACCCAGGGAGGAGGATGTTGGGAAGACTGGTGCACTCCGAGCAGATCTTTGAAAGGAAGACATTGACAGTGGACCAAGGGAGGACACAGACACTGGTCTGAAGTGGGAGGAAGCTAGGAACCCTGCACAGGTCTACCATGAGCCAGGACTCATTCCTGGCCCTCCACCACTCCTGGGGAAGAGGTGAGTTGAACAGGTAAAGAGTGACCTGCTCTAGCCATGGACCTCTGGAATCCTGGCAACAGGAGACCCCATGACCCCCATGCACACTTGAGCTGGCATGGAGAGCTGCTTAGAGACGTGGTAGGGGCAGGAATCCAGCCTGTGTAGAGCCCAAAGAACTTGGTGTGGGAATGTCAACAGTGGAGCATGGCCAAGGACACTCATTCCCAAAAACTCTCTATCCTCCCCTAGGAGGCTTTAGCCTTAGGGGAACTGTTGGGCCTGAACTGAGCATGGCAGCCTTACTGCTGAGATGGGGCCAGTCTGATCTGGGGCTCTCCTATCTGCCAACCTCTCCCAGGGCCCCAGCCTGACCATGCCCACTTGCAGTGGAGCCTCAGTGCCCAACTGGAGTGACTCCTGGAGGCCTACATACCAGCCAACTGCACCTGGCTGTCAGAGAACTCCAACAGAACAGCCCCTGTCAATGCACACCAGCCCACCTATACCATCCCCCCATTGCACCTGCCCCCATGCTATTTTGCTGACACACACTTGCCTATAGCAACCCCTAGCACCACAGCCCCACCACTTCGCTGGTGAACACATGCTTGCTTGGATCTCGCCTCTACTTCCCCACTGGTGCACATGTGCAAGTGTACTCCACTGCACCATTGTTGCTGGCATAAGCATGCCTCCCTCCCTTTGCCGCCTTTACCATCATGAATGTGCACATGGAGGCCAATTACCCTGCACCCCACCCCACGCCACCACTGCTGCCAGTGCAAACACATGCACAGAGGCCAGCACCCTACACTTGCCAGCACCGTGCCCCTGCGCCAACACCATAACTGGTGCAAACAAGCACATGAACGCCAGCAGCCCTGTCTCCTGCCCTGCACCGTGCACTCCCACTGCCACTGGTGTGATGGATGCATGGAGGCTGGCAGCCTCACACTTACCAGCACCCCACCCCAACCAACAAGCTTGCTCCTCCATGCTGCTCCTGCTGCTGCTGCTGCTGGCACCTGGGCATGAACATGGATCCTGCTGCGATTACCCTGATGAAGAACTTTGGCTGGCACCACCCATCAGGGTGTTGTGTTCAATGGTCCAGGAGCACACCAGCCTCTCCAATGTAGCAGACACCTAACTTCCAGGGACCAGAGAACAAAGCCAGGGCCTGATACCAGCCCCCCAGAGTTATAGCATGGATCCCAGGAGCGCTGAGTTGAGAAACTCCAGGGGCCAGAGAATAAAGTCAGGGACAGATACCAGCCCCCTAGAATTATAGCATACATCCCAGAGGGGCTGAGCTGAGCCTTGAGTCCCTAAAATCTTCAATAAATGAACCCAGTTCACTGAACCCACTTTGTACCACAATCAAACCCCCAACAACATCAAAGAAGATAAAGGAGAAAAACCCATTCAAAGGACAGCAACTTTATGGACTGAAAGAACATAAGCCCACATAGATAAGAAAGAGCCACTACAATAACTCTGGCAACTCAAAAAGCCAGAGTCTCTTCTTACTTCCAAACAACCACACTAGTTCCCCAACAAAGTTCTTAACCAGGCTGAAATGGCAATAATAGAATTCAGAATATAGATAGGAATGAAGATCATTGAGATTCAGGAGAAAGTTGAAACCCAATCAAAGGATTCTAAGGAATACAAGAAAACAATACAGGAGATGAAAGATGAAATGGCCGTTTTAAGAAAGAACCATACTGAACTGATAAAGCTGAAAAACTCACTTTAAGAATATAAGAATACAATCACAAATATTAACATCAAAATTGACCAAACTGAGGAAAAATACTCAGACCTCAAAGACTAATCCTCTGAAATAGCTGAATTACACAAAAATGCAGCAAAAGTAGTTAAGAAGAATAAACAAAACCTTCAAAAAATATAAGACGATGTAAAGAGACCAAGTGTATGACTTATTGGTGTCCCTAAAAGAGAGGGAGAGAAAGCAAGCAACTTGCCCATTAGGAACCAGGCTGCATAGCAGGAGGTAAGTGGCAGACAAGTGAGCATTAACACCTAAGTTCCACCTTCTGTCAGATCAGTCATGGCTTAAGCTTATCAGAAGCATGAACCCTATTGTGAACTGCACATGCAAGGAATCTAGGTTGCACACTCCTTACGGGAATCTAGCTAATGCATGATGATCTGAGGTGGAACAGTTTAATCCCAAAGCTATCCACCAACTCCTATCCATGGAAAAATTGTCTTCCACAAAACCAGTCCCTGGTGCCAAGGTTGGGGACAACTGAGCTAGAGAACCAAGAGCAAACCAACACTAAAACTAGCAGAAAACAAGAAATAACCAAAATCAGAGCTGAACTGAAGGTAATTGAGATGTGAAAAATCATACAAAAGATCAATGAATCCACAAGTTAGTTTTTTGAAAGGATAAATTAGATAGACCACTAGCTAGACTAATGTTTTTAAAAAGTGAGACGATCCAAATAAACAAACAGAAATGACAAAGGGGATGTTACCACTAATTCCACAGAAACACAAAAAATCCTCAGAGACTATTACGAATACCTCTATGCAGACAAACTGGGAAACCTAGAAGAAATGGATAAATTACTGGAAACATACGATCTCCCAAGACTGAACCAGGAAGAAATTGATACCATAAAGAGACCAATAATGAGTTCCAAAATTGAATCTGTAATAAAAAGCCTACCAACCAGAAAAAACTCAGGACCAGACAAACTCACAGCCAAATTCTACCAGATGTATAAAGAAGAGCTGGTACCAGTCCTACTGAAACTATTCCAAAATATTGAGGAGGAAGGACTACTCCCTAACTTATTCTATGAGGCCAGCATTATTCTGATACCAAAACCTGGCAGAAACACAACAAAAAAAGAAAACTTCAGACCAATATCCTTGATGAACATACACACAGAAATCCTCAACAAAATCTAGCAAACCAAATCCAGTAGCATATCAAAAAGTTAATCCACCATGATCAAGTAGGCTTTATACCTGCGATGCAAGGTTGATTCAACATACATAAATCAATAAATGTGATTTATTACATAAAACTAAAAACAAAAACCACATTATTATCTCAATAGATTGTAGAAAAGGCTTTTGATAGAATTCAACATCCCTTCATGTTAAAAACCCTCAGAAAACTTGGCAGTGAAGGAACATACCTCAAAATAAGAAAAGCCATCTATGACAAACCTACAGTCAACATCATACTGAATGGGCAAAAGTTGGAAGCATTCCTGTTGAAAATCAGAACAAAACAAGGATGCCTTCTCTCATCACTCCTATTCATCACAGTACTGAAAGTCCTAGCCAGAGCAATCAGGCAAGAGAAAGAAATAAAGTGATCTAAATAGAAAAATAAGACGTTAAACTATTTTTGCAGATAATATAATTATATACCTAAAAAACCCCAAAGTCTCCTCCCAAAAGCTTCTTTATCTTATAAACAACTTCAGCAAAGTTTCAGGATACAAAAATAAATTTAAAAATCGGTAGCATTCCTATATACCAACAACATCCAAGCTGAGAGCCAAATCAAGAATGAAATTCCATTCACCATTACCACAGAAAAATAAAATAGCTACGAATATAGCTAACAAGGGTGGTGAAAGATCTCTACAATGAGAATTACAAAACACTGCTCAAAAAAATCAGAGATGACACAAGCAAATGGAAAAACATTCCATGCTGATGGATAGGAAAAATTAACATTGGTAAAATGGCCATACTGTCCAAATCAATTTACAGATTCAGTGATATTCCTATCAAACTACCAATGACATTCTTCAGAGAATTAGAAAAAACTATTTTAAAATTCATATGGAACCAAAAAAGAGCCCCAATAGCCAAGACAATTCTAAGCAAAAAGAATAAAGTCAAGCACACTAAGCATAATCAAGCTAAGCATGATTATCTATTGAGATGATCATGGAGTTTTTGTTTTCAGCTAAGAAGAATAAATCCTAAGCAAAAAGAATAAGTAAAAAGAATAAAGAGTAAAGAGGCATCATGTTACCCAACTTTAAACTATACTACAAGGCCACAGTAATCAAAGTAGTATAGTACTAGTACAAAAACAGACACATAGAGGAATGGAACAGAATGGAGAGCCCACAGATAATGCTGCACACCTACAACCATCTGATCATTGACAAAATTGATAAGAAGAAGCAATGGGGAAAGGACTCCCTATTGAATAAATGGTGCCAGAATAACTGAATAGCCATTGCAGAAGGCTGAAGCTAGACTCCCTTCCTTACACCAAATACAAAAAATCAATTCAAGATGGATTAAAGACTTAAAAAAAGTCCTAAAACTATAAAAATCCTCAAAGACAACCTACGAGATACCATTCTGGGCACAGGACCTGGCAAAGATTTCATGAAAAAGATGCCAAAAGCAATTGCACAAAACAAAAATAAACAAGTGGGACCAAATTAAACTAAGGAGCTTCTGCACTGCAAAATAAAATATCAACAGATTAAACAGACAGGCGAAAATATTTGCAAACTATGCATCTGACAAAGGTGTAATATCTAGAATCTATAAGAAACTTAAACCAGTTAACAAGCAAAAATACCAACCAACAACTCGACTAAAAAGTGGGCAAAGAACATGAACAGACACTTCTCAAAAGAAGACATACACATAGCCAACAAGCACATGAAAAAATGCTCAACCTCACTAATCATTAGAGAAATGCAAATCAAAGCCATGAGTAGATAATCATCTCATACCAGTCAGAATAGCTATTATTAAAAAGTCAAAAAACAACAGATGCTGGCGAGGTTGTGGAGAAAAGGGAATGCTTATACCTGCTAGTGGGAATGTAAATTAATTCTATCATTGTGGAAAGCAGTTTCGTGATTTCTCAAAGAATTTAAAATAGAATTACCACTCAATCCAGCAATCCCATTTTGGGGTATATGCCCAAAGGAATATAAATCATTCTACCATAAAGACACCTGTACGTTTATGTTCATCACAGAGCTATTCACAATAGCAACGACATAGAGTCAACCTAAATGCCCATCAACAATAGAATGGATAATGAAAATGTGGTACATAAACACCACTGAATACAACACAACCATAAAAATGAATGAGATCATGCCCATTTCAGCAATAAGGATGGAGTTGGAGGCCATTATCTTAAGCAAATAACACAGGAACAGGAATCCAAATATCTCACCTATTAGTGGGAGCTGAACATTGAGTATATATATGGACACAAAAACAGTAATCCAAATACCTCACCTATAAGTGGGAGTTGAACATTGAGTATATAGGGACACAAAAAAGGGAACAACAGACCTACTTGAAGGTTAAGGGTGGGGAAAGGGTTAGGATGAAAAACTGTCTATCAGGTACCATGCTTATTACATGGATGATGAAATAATCTGAACACCAAGTCCCCGTGATTGTCAACTTACCTGTATAACGAATCTGCTTACATACCCCTGAAACAGCCTTTGCAAAATTGTGACTGAGACAGTGAAAGAGATCTAATTTAACCGACTCTATTTTGCTTCTAACCTCCAAGCTGTCTTTGTTCATTCCTGGGCGTAGGCTGAACTAACTTTGGGAGAAACTTACTTTGTAGTTTATGGTTTAAACAAAGACGGTAACAGCCCTTTCCCAAAGCAGACCTTCTTGCCTGGAGACTAGACTAACATTAGATATAGGATTCGAAATTACGGTTTAGGAGTCATGAAGCTGGAGGTTACAAGATGCTGACCCACCCTAAACTGCTCCAAAGATCAGTGCTTGAGGTGTTTTGCAGACCCTGCACTTGATGGATCAGCTGGCACCACCTACATGGATAAACTGGCTCATCTGATCTTGTGGCCCCTACCCAGGAACTGACTCAGTGCAAGAAGACAGCTTCGACTCCTATGATTTCACCCCTGACCAATTACACTCCTGGCTTACTGGCTTCCCCCAACCCCGCCACCCCCACCTATCAAGTTGTCCTTAAAAACTTGGCTCCACAAATGCTCCAGGAGACTGACTTGAGTAATAAGAAAACTCTAGTCTCCCGCATGGCCAGCTCTGCGTGAATTACTGTTTCTCTTTTGCAGTTTCCCTGTCTTGATTAATCGACTCTGTGTAGGCAGCAGGCAAGGTGGACCCCTTGGGCTGTTACAAATTTGTGGCTACCTGGCCATGGTTTGGTGACCCCCCCCTTCAGCAATGGATCCAGAAGCCAGCCCAAGTGGCTGGCTGCCTAGTTCTCTTGGACCGGGGGCTTACTCTGGTACTCTCTCTACTGGCCGGGCGCTGCTGATCCAACGTGCATGGATTTACTTGCAATGGAGAAATAGTCATGGGGAGATGTCCCTTAACTATAACCCTATCACAGGGTGTCTGTCTGTAGCCCCATTATGGGGTTGGTGAGTATCTTAGGCGCTGCCAACACCTCCTTCCTTCTCCCTACTGATTCTGTAGCCCTAGTGTGGTGTCTATAGCCCCATTGCAGGGTGTCTGTTTGTAGCTCCACCATGGAGTGTCTGTGTCTGCAACCCCACTGCAGGGTGTCTGTTCGGCTCCTGGGCAGTCTTGGTTGGTTCTTTCTAACTAGTAGGAAGAGTCTTGGTTTGGGAGAATTATCCTCAATCAGGAAGATTTTGAGGAGGTTTCTTAGATGGAGAATAGTTTGGAAGGGATACTCTTGGAGTTCTTGGTTAGGGATCTGATTTGGAGGGCCTTCTGTCCGTCACGTCTTTGTGTGTGTTTGTATATGTGGAAGGTATCTCAGAAGGGGTTGCTAATGGAAGTCCAGCCGACCTAACTCAGAAAACCCTCCTTATTTGTCTGGTTACATTCGGGGAGCCCTAAAGAAAGCTCAACAGGCCTGTCTCTCGGGGTGACTCTGCTTATTCGCCTCGCCCAGAGACTCCATTGTTAATTACCATTCAGAGGCCATCCCTCCCCACCTGGAGTTGATCGTAAACAGGGACCAACAGGAAAAAGTTTGAGCTTTACCAGGTTGATATTGGGTCCTGAACGAGGTGACTAATATTTGTTTTGTTATGTGTATTTTGCTGGGATGAAAAATGTTAACTCAGTTCCCCATGCAGCCCATTGGGCAGCATCTTGCAAATTAAGCATCTTGCCTATGGTTCCATAAAACAGGAAAGGGTGATTTTCTCTTGTAAAGTGGCTTGAACCCCACAGCTATGATGCAGTGAGCAGGGTCATTAGAAGCCACTCTGGAGAAAGAGAGCTACAGAGAAAGAGAGCCCGGAAACCTGGCATGACCGCAAAAGGGGTAGGAAATTCTTACTAGACAAGTTTCTGGTCTTTCTCTCTCTCTTTCTCTGTCTGGGTAACCTGTAAATGTCACTATTTGTCTCTCTGCAAGGGTTTGATTAATAGAAAAAATATTTGTAAGACTAGTCTTAAACAGTAGCAAATCTAGTATACTTTGTGCTAGGAATTTGTCTTTCTGTGTTCTGTAATTAAAAAAAGGAGTGTCACAGAATAGAACGTGGGTTTAGGACCCCTATAAGCCTGCTTTTCAAGCCAGCCCAGCGGTTGGTCAGTTACAAACTTTGCTGTGAGTCCCTGAAACCAATACTGGATGAAATTTCTCTGTCTTGTTTTGTGTCCTTAAGAGCTTAACCCCGTGACCATGTGGGGATACTTTCTCTTGGTTTCTGGCATCTGGAAGACAGGAATTTGGGAATTCATGTCATAGTTAGCCCTAAAATTGTTCTTAAGTAGTTAAAAGCCTTTGCAAGCTTGAAATTGGCTTCTCTAGGCTCCTTCTTGGGAGAACAATAAAAATTGCTCATTGCTGTAACTCAGTAGCTAAGGCTTTGCCTTTTGACAATGGTGTCCTGGGTTCTAGTCTTGGCTTCCAGAATGATTCCTTTCTGTTTTTTTATTTGTGTAACTTTGCCATTTATTAAGGTTTCCTCTGCTGGACCCCCTCGACATGGACAGCTTCTGATTTCCCGTCTTGAATTTTCCTTTCTCTAAACTACCCTGGGGGAGATTCTAAATCTTGTAAAAAAAGAAACTGCTTACCATCTCTTTGAGACACCTATGTGTCCATGGCTAAGTTATAACCTTAGTTAAAACTTATTAATTTCATGTGGGAAGTTACCTGTGGTAAAATTCAAAAGCCAAATATATTGGCCACTTGGCGTAGCTAAAGTCAGGTAATAAAAGATTTAAAAGGATTTTTTTAAAGACAGCTATGGTTAAAAGTCAGCTAAATTAAAAGTGGATAAATAAGCTATAGATATATTTAAAAGACTTTTACGTTTTTCGCTTCTTGGATCTTGTTTTTTCTGGAAAAAGTTATTTTCTTCTCAGTCAACTGAATTATTTTTCTCCATTTTTTTGTCTTGCCAATCTTAATGCACACATGAGAGGCCCTAAGGTGACTTCCGGTAGCATGGGTCTCCTTGGAAAAAACAGGAAGCACCACAGACTTTGTTTTAGAAAAAAAGCTCTGTTTTCCTCATGAAAGCCTAAGAATTAAAAGCAGACAGATCCCTCTCAAAATCAAAGGCTGTCTTCTGTTTTGTACTGTGTTATCTGACGGTTTTGAATTTTAGGAGTATCAAAAATTACCTCTCATTATAAGAGAGCTTTGGTGTGTAACAACCAGCGTAAAGTATACTTTAGGAGGTGGTTAACAGTAGCTATGGAGAAATACTTGACTCTTTGCACACTTGGATCAAAGAAGCGTGCTCTTGGCCACCTGGAAGGTATAGAAACATCCCCACCCCAAATGAGGGATGAGAACCTCATGGGAGATGGTCTAATTACAAAATGGGCTGACGGGCTTTAAGCTGCCTTGCAATAAAATGCACACCTGGTAAAAGCACTGCACTGTCTTCTCCTGAAGTATTTCCCTCCTTTTGAGGATCCAGGATCCAGTACAAAATGGCATCCTTAATTTTGGGGCTCTGTCTTTGCCTTCAGTTGTGATTAGGCAAAAATTCATGCTTTACTGGCCCTGTTCCTCCAAGGCTTCCACCCTGAGCCAGTAGTCCAATTAAGAAACTGGCAAACGAAAAATCATACAAGCACTAAATCTTCTGTCTGTATTTATATGTGTTGTGTGTGTATAATGTTTATGTATTAAAAAGCTCTGATTAATAGGCTTTAAAAGTGCTTAAATTAAATATTTTGTCAAAAAATTGAAACTTTAATGCCTTTTTGTTCACATGAGTTTAGAAATCTTTTGGAAATAAAGACAGTTTTAAAGATTATTAATAAAAAGTCTTGAAAATAAAGACATTTGGTCTAAATTAAGGTCAGATATCAGATTTGCTAAGTGCTTTAAGGTCAAACTGTTTCCTTAACTTTTGAAAATTGTTCAGTTTACCTACTTTGAAGCATTGAACTATAGATAAGGCCTGGGGACATGTGGAAAGCCATGCCTCTAGCTATGCCGAAAAAAGCCAGACTTTATCTTCACTTCTATCTGATGTCCTAGCTCCCACCCTTACTATATAATTAAAATCGCTTACTTATCAGGTTTTTCACTAAAAATAAAAGTTGTTAAGGGTTAACATTATAACATGAAATTAAGGTTACTAAAGAAACAGTTTTACATACAGGGTGTATAGGGAATATGTTTTTAGTAAAAGATTATAAAAAGGCATAGGAATATGGTTTTTGTTGAAGGGAATGTAATTTTGTCTAATACAGAGGGTTTTAAGACTGTATTAAACTAAAAAAGTAATAGGACAAAACTGAAAGTTTAAGCAAAGTAAAAAGAATTTATAAAGGGTTAATCTTGAAAAAATAACTGTGGGTAAAAAGTTGGCTAAGATTAAAAAAAAAATTAGCTTTTTCCATAGGTTAAAGCATTAAAATCATACTGATATGGGGCCAGAATCTGGGCCCCTATGTCTGAATAACAGGGTTTTCTTAAAAAACTGATCTGCTATTTGATGGAAAACTGTAAAGCATTCTAAAAAGTTGATGAAAATGTTACGTTATGGTCAAACTAATTAAAACTGGATGAAGATATAAAATTTTATTTTAAAAAACTAGCTTTAACATTAAAGATGCACTAACGCCAGCATGAAATTTGATTTTCTCTTTTGAAGACAATTTGTATGTAATATTAAATAATAAAAGATTTTTGTTTTCTCCTTTGGGTAAATGGCAGGGGAAAAAGGAAGGAGAAAAAAGAGACAATTTCAGTTAGCCTCATGTTATCTGAATTGGGTCTTATTTGGAAAGCTAAGTCTCCCCTATCAGAGTAAAGGTTTTTCTTTTTAAGATTTTGAAATTATCATTTTGGCCAAATGAATGACTTATGGCGACCTGAGATTCTATTTTGTGATATCCAATATTTTAAACCTTTGATATTTGACAAACTTTCCAAAATCAAATTATAAATCATGTCTCTTTCTAGACTAATTTTTTAAATATTAGGTCTTCTAAAGTCCAAAAATAACATTTGGCTTATTTTGTATAAAAATCATGCAGGAAACATTGTCAAATATTAAATGGTGTTTAGCAACCTTTGGGCTATATTTGCATAAATGTATTATTGGCATATATTGCAAAATTTTGTCAAACTCCTATAATTCTAATATGACTTAGTATATGTTGTCAGTAATAATTATAATTATGTTAAATGGTTGTGTGCCACAGAGGTAACAAATTTCCTTGTCAATCCTGTCCTTAACTGTGGCTGCCCTAAAGTGTTTTTGTCATCCAAAGACAATTGTCTCATTTTGGTCCTCTTAAAAAATGGTTTTATAATCAGCTATAAAATTTAACAGGTGCTCTTAAATGCAAGTTTCTGATTAATAACTCTGGAGATTGTGACATTTGAAAACTTTCAAATAAAAAAATGAATGGTGTTTGGTTTTCTTTAAACTATATTTGTATAAATATGATATTAGTATATGTTCTAAAACTTATGGGAAACTCCAATAATTCTAATATACGTTAGTGTACTTTGTCAATAATTATAATTGTTGTGTAAAATTGTTATATGCCACAAAATTAAACAAAATTACTAGTCAATTGTAGCTTTAATAGTGGCTATAGACTTTTGTCTTCCACAGATAATTTGTCTTGCTTTGGTCCTTTTCAAAAGGCATCTTATAATCATATATAAAACTCTGAATGCAAGTCTCAAATAACTTTAAAAATTGTGCTATTGAAATAAAGGAAAAAGAAAAACTTCTAGGACTCTCATGGAGAGCTAATGTGTTAAACATTGCTAATCCTTTTGTTTTCAGAGTCAAGATAACTTACTTCTTCAAAGCTATTTGCAACTTTTAACAAGTGAGTAAAATACACTCCTGTGAAAAATTTTGAAGCATATTTTTTCCCTCTACTTAATTTCTCTAGAATTTGGAACCCATTTGTGAGTATTCCCAATTTATGGCAGTATACTTAACTGCATAAGTGCAATAACAATCTGTTTTCTTTTGTAACAGGACACCATTGAAAACATTGGTCATTTTACCAAGGCTTTGACTGAAATGGCATGCATCCTTTAAAGAATCAAAGTTGACTTATAAAGCTAATTAAAGCCCATTGGGAAATCTGGCCTCATACCTTGTCCATACAGAATCTCTGTACAATGTTCCTGACCTGTGGTAAGCAAAAAATGTCACTTTCTAACAGGCCCAGGAACCCCAAGTTATCTTGGGACCTCAAAAGAAGAAGACTTTGCTCAACTCATAGGTATTTAAGGATACAAATCCATGGCTGGGCTGGGCTTTTAAAAAGTCTTATCTAAAATTTTTCACAGAATGGAGTTCCATCAAAGCCAGTTTAAAAAGCTTAAGTTGCAATTCCCCTGTCTTGATGACTCAGCTCTGTCTAGGCAACAGGCAAGGTGAACCCCTTGGGCAGTTACACCCCGAACCTAAAATAAAAGTTTTTCTTAAAAAGGTTGGGAGAATTTTCTTATGGTTCAACACTAACAACTGTACACTTCAGGCTTTGGCCTATGCATTCTTTAATTGGTCCTGGCCCAGCCAAATAGAATATGTAGGTACAGCCTATGCTACTCATAAGCACGATGACATCTTACCTAAATCCAGCATCTAGCATGTTGTGGGCCAATCCAGTTTATTATTCCCGTAATCTCTATTACATTTCCTCAATCTAGCCTCTGGCTTGGTTCAGACCTCTGTTTGGATCAGAGCTCTACCCTGGATCCTACCCACTCAATTATTCTAAGTGGTGTCTGGACACTGTTCTGATTTTCCCACATGTTTGCTGAGGCTTGACTTCAAACAGTATAAAGCATTTCAAGCCACAAAACCAACTGGTGTCAGCCTTGAGGTCACTCCTGGAAGGTTGCTATGGCCATGCCTCTTCCACTAGATTATTGGTGCATTTTTTGGCAAATATTTTTGAGTATCTGTAAGATTACAAACATTTGCTAGGCTCTGAATTTCATGGTGACTTTCCTCAGCAAAGTCAAACCCCTTGTCCTCATCTTATCCTCATGGAATTTAGCTTCTAATTGGATAGGCAAATAACTAACACATCTAGCAAATAAATAAAGAATTACAGATTTGAATAAATACTATGAAGGAAATAATAAGGATGATGAAATTCAGTAGAATAAACTACATAAGAACTGAAGGATGGGAATGGGTCAGTCATGCCAATTGTGCTAATTTAGAGCTTTTCTAAATGAGCTTGAGTTTCTCACACATTATAAACACAAGTTTGAACTTCACAGATTGCTTCTCCTGACCTTGGCCATGCCTGTTCCTGGCTTCTCCCTTCTCCAGTGGATCTCCTTTGATTTCACCATATGCCATATTGCTTAGCCTATAAAAATTATGAGTATTATGAGAACAGTTATAAGGAAGTGACCAAAGAATTGAAGACAGTCATGCAGATGGGAAATCTCCTACTCCCTGAACAATGGTTCTCAGAGTTTAGTAAGAATCATGTGAGAGACATATGATTCAACTCTACTCCCAACGTTTCTGATTCAATATTTCTGGATAAAGCTCAGGAATCTGAATTTTTAGCATACAATCCCAAGTGATGTTGTCATAGGTGGTCCTCGAACTGCATGTTGAATAACAGTGCTCTAAAAACAGAAAAAATAATTTTAATGTTCAATACTTGGTAAATTATTAGTGTTAAAGTGCTTTGGGAGTCAGATAAATCCAACTCAAATCTTGGCTCTGCATACAATAACCTCAGCCTCAGGTTTTTCATTTGTTTTAAAAAAAGAAAAGAAAAGAAAAGAAAAGAAAAGAAAGAAACCTGCCCCATTGTGAAGATAAAATGACATAATGTTTTATTGTTAAGATAAAATGAGATAATGTTTTATTGTTAAGACAAAATGAGACAATGTTTATAGGCATTTACCCAGGGCCTGACACATGTTAAGTATGCAAGAAATGGGTGTATGATTATAATCATGATGATGATGATGTTTACGATGGTGATGGTGATGATGCTGGAGATGATGATGATGATGATGGTCATGATGATGTTGTTGATATGCAGGAGGAATGTATAAACCTACATTTGGTTCCAAACAAGTATTGTTCCTTCTGAATGTATTGCATTTTTCCCAGAAGAGGTACAGTTCTTCTGAAGTTTGCAATCTGGGGACAAGATAGACATAAATAAAAGAAACAAGAAAGAACAGAAAACAAAGATTTGGGCATTAAGTCTAGTGCACAAATGACTCCAAATGTTGCCCAAGAAGACAAATTGGTCAAAGCTGGATAGAGGCATTACACTGGTTATCTGTTGTTTTGTCTGCCAGGCATTAAGTATCTCCTATCTCCTTTTTTCTTTTCTTTTCTTTTCTTTTTTTCTTTTCTTTTTTTTTTTTTTTTTTTTTATCGGTGGAGTCTCACTCTGTTGCCCAGGCTGGAGTACAATGGCGTGATCTCGGTTCACTCCAAGTTCCACCTCCCAGGTTCATGCCATTCTCCTGCCTCAGCCTCCCGAGTAGCTGGGACTACAGGCACTTGCCACTACGCCCAGCTAATGTTTTTGTATGTTTTTAGTAGAGACGGGATTTCATCATTTTAGCCAGGATGGTCTCTATCTCCTGACCTTGTGATCCGCCCACCTAGGCCTCCCAAAGCGCTGGGATTACAGACATGAGTCACCGTACCAGTCCAGTATCTTCTTTTTTAGTGTAAGAAGCTTCATTTTCCTTTGAAAATTCTTCCTCTCCCACATTCTTTTCTACATGTTTTAATGGCACTGAGCCCACTCTCAGACCAAAGTGAGGGTCTTCAAGTCAGGCCTGACGCATCTGAGTCAAAGGCCAGGGCTGGCCAGGAAACCGAAACCAAAGGTTTTCTAGATCAAGCTCCAGCACTCTTGATGATATTTTAGGAAAACAGAATTTCTGCTGTCTGTGAGTGGATTAGATTATGATAAACCTTCCTGGGTAGGGGGACGAGTATAGAAGCAGAAAGATGGAAAAAGAAAACGTAGCTCGTTTTCAGCATTTATTTCCTGATGATATTTTGATGTTTTGATTCTATTTTCATCTAAGTTAACTCTATCCCTTGACTTCCCACATGGAAAAACTACTAAATTCCACTCCCTATTTGTTTTAACGTAAACTGGTCTAAGGAGCATCTATTTTACTTAAAACTAAAGTATTCCTGCCAAGTATCGAAATTGTAAAGGAGAATAAAGACAACTGAGGATAGAATGGATAAGAATGTCAAGAGCCCGCATGTTGCAGATCATATATACAGTTATGCATCGCTTAATGACAGGAAAAATCCTGAGGAATGCATCGTTAGGTGATTTAGTTGTGCAAACATCATAGAATGTACTTACATAAACCTAGATGGTACAGCCTCCTACACACCGAGGCTATATAGTATGGCCTATTACTCCTAGGCTACACACCTACACAGCATGTTTCTGCAATGAATACTGTGGGCAATTGTAATACAGTGGTAAAAATTTGTGTACCTAAACAAACATAGAAAAAATACAGTAAAAATATGGTATAAATGATAAAAAGTGGTACACTTGTATAGGGCACTTACCATGAATGGAGCTTGTAGGACAAGATGTTGTTCTGGGTGAGTCAGTGAATGAGTGGTGAGTGAATGTGAAGGGCTAGGACATTACTGTACATTATTGTACACTTTAAAAACACTGTACACTAGGGCTACTCTACATTTATTTGGAAAAAAAATTCTTTAATAATAAATCAATCCTACTTTAAATTTTTTGTTTATAAACTTTAACTTTTAACTCTTTTGTAATAACACTTAGCTTAAAACACACAATGTACAGCTATACAAAAAATATTTTTTCTTTATATGCTTATTCTATAAGCTTTTTCCTATTTTTCTTTTTTTTTTTTTTTTTTACTTTTTAACATTTTATGTTAAAAACTAAGACATAAACACACAGATTTGCCTAGGCCCACACAGGGTCAGGATCATCAATATCACTGTTATCACCTCCACATCCTATCCTGCTTGAAGATCTTCAGGGGCAATTACATGCATGAAGCTGTCATCTCCTATGATCTGGAATACCTCCTGAAGGACCTGCCTGAGGCTGAATCACAATTAACTTCCTTTTTTATAAGTAGAAGGAATACACCCTAGAATAATGATTAAAGGTATAATATAGTAAATACATAAACCAGAACATAGCCATTTATTATCATTACCAATTATTGTGCACTGTACATAATTGTACTCTCTTTTTTTGTGCTCTACTTTTATATGACTTGTAGTGCAGTATATTTGTCAACACCAGCATCACCACAAGCATGTGAGTAATGCCTTGCACCATGTGGCTAAGGCATCACTAGATGATAGGAATTTTTCAACTCCATTATAATCTTATTGGACCACTATTGTCTATAAAGTCCGTCATTGACCAAAGCATCATTTTGTGGACACTGTCTATGGATGAAATTCAAACCTAGTTGACTGGGCTTCAACACTCACACTTTGACACTTGCTCAGACAATTACACCCTATGGGCATTAGAGGAGGTTGGTCAATGGGCTGGAGTGATGAGGAATTGTGCCATGAACAGGGATGTGATAAATGGGTAGGGTTTGGATGGGCAAGTAGTGCTGGGGTGGACAATGTAAGTGACATATCACAGGGTTAGAAATGGAACAGTGGACTTGCACTTTTTGAAAGAGAGGCTCAGCTGGACACTGAGTTAGAACAGGTTTCCGTTCATACTTTAATTCAATACAAATTTGGAAGGCTTTTAAGAACTCATTAGATGTCTCTCTTTAGGAATTACAAAACAGTCTTTAACAATACTTCAACCTATCAGAGATCAGGTATATTCTAGCGAAGAAGAAGAAATACTTAGGCCTTAAACAGGCATAGAGTTGATATATTCATTTATTCAATATAACTTAATGAAAGTCTACTAGATCAGAGCTTTGCTTTTTCTAATAGAACAGAATAAAGAATTTTAAATGATTTTAAAGGATTAATGTCAAAAAGGAAAATTGGCAGTGTAGTGACAAATAAGAAATTAGTGTAGTTCTGCTGCAGTAAATATCTCAGCCTTTTATTTGTACCTGTGTCAAGGCCCATTACCTCCAATTCAGCTCATTCCCCAACCCATGCCCACCTCAACACTGGCCAAGACAGATCAACAAAGGAAATCCCATAAGAAGAGATAAGCCAACACTCCGGCATGTCTGTTCTGGTGCTGACTCAGCCAGAGAGACAAGTTATTCTTGCTTACGTCTAACCTAAATCCTATTCTTTGCAGTTTAAGCTGTAGCTCATCTCTTTAACCTTGTGCTCCTGGATTCAACAAAATGACCATTGTATCTGACCAGAATAACTACAGACCCCACTACAACTTTCACTCAGTGTTGCTGAAGATGTAAGCACATGCATGTACATGAACCTCCATGAAAGGTGGGCTAGGAGTACCAAACATTGGGAGCAGCCCTTGTGAGAACAGTGGAGGTTCCTGCCCAGGCTGTGGTGTCACCTACCAGTGAATGGGCCATCAGGAGGGGCCTTGTGATGGCTTCTGCCAAGATGGGAAGCACCGTGAGAGCCTCTCCCATCTGCTTCAGTACCCCTGTTCTACCTGGCATGAAGCAACAGGCTGATAATTGCTTCAGTCTGGAGGGAATGGGAATTCAATATGCACAATTCCAATTTAGGGTACCATAGCAAGACTTAGGGTCAATGGACCAGTTGCAGCCAAACACAAAGAAAGGGGACAGGCACTTTATCTGTTTGTGATTGTCACTGTGCATAGGGCAGCCTTACCTTCCTCTGGCCAGGTCAGAGTGCTTGAGATGCATGAACCAGGAATTGCAATCTGTGTTAATAGCTCCTCTGTGCCTTCCCACTTTTCTTCTGCATGTCACCAACTAAGACGATTTTGACTGCTTTACTTTAGCTAATGGATATCATTAGGACAGCAAGTATGTGAACATGCTTTCACAAAACTCCATAAATTGCCTACCATTCAAGCTATTGATATCTTGTTTTGAGGGCCATTTGCTCCTCCATCAATTGAGAATAATGACACAAAATTCGAGGTATGCTTTTCCGTGTCCAGGGAGAGGGAGCAGTGTATAATGAAGAAGAGCTGAAATACTTGTTAATTGCCTTTTCTGCACCAGACATCTGCCAGATGCTTTATATTAATTACTACACATAATCCTCACAAAGATATCTGTGAAATAGGATTAATTATTTCTATTTGCAGATGAGAAAACTGTGGCTGAAAGATCTAATGTTGCTCGCTCAAGATCACAGGGCTAATAAAAAGAATATTCTGCCTGGGTGTGGTGGCTCATGCCTGTAATCCCAGGGCTTGGGAGGCTGAGGCAGGCAGATCATGTGAAGTCAGGAGTTCGAGACCTGCCTGGCAAACATGGTGAAACCCCATCTCTGCTAAAAATACAAAAAAAAAAAAAAATTAGCTGGGTGTGGTCACAGGTGCCTGCAATCCCAGCTACTCGGGAGGCTGAGGCAAGAGAATCACTTGAACCTGGGAGGCAGAGGTTGCAGTGAGCCAAGATCACACCACTGCACTCCAGCCTGGGTAACAAAGTGAAACTCCATCTCAAAAAAGAGAGAGAGAGAGAGAAAATATTCACCCCTCAAATCCAGAAGCCTTTTACCTACATACATATGTACATGCACACACACACACATTTGCACTCATGAACAAATGCAGGCACCCACTTAAATGTATACACAGAAATACAAACAGAAGTCTATATCACTTCATCTATATACACAAGTTAGTGTATACATTCTCTCCAAAATGACCAATGGGAACATGGAAGACTCAAGTTCTTCATCTCTCCAAGTATTCATGTTAGTAAGCAGTTCCAGTTAATTTACTCAATACCAGAAATACAAGTTAAGAGTGGACAAAGCAGCCCCTCCATCTACACAGTCCTGGACTCTTGGCTGGCTGAGTTGGCAATTCGCACAGGGGCTCCAAGGAGCCCTTGAACGTCTGCCTGCTTGAAGGCCGAGACTAGATCAATAGCCAATCAGAGACTTTTTCCAGGGCTCTGTGTTCGTCATTCTCCAATATCCTGTAACCCAATTCCTGTCCTTAGGGAGAGTATGCTTAAATTCTGAGTGTGGATGCTGAGTTAAGGTCAGGATACTGAGGTTGAACAAAAGAATAGCATTTCAGAGATGCTATCTCACACCAGTCAGAAAGCTATTATTAAAAACAGATGCTGGTGAAGCCACAGAGAAAAGGGAATGCTTACACACTGTTGGTGGAGATGTAAACTAGCTCAGCCACTGCGAAAAGCAGTTTGGAGATTTTTCAAAGGACTTAAAACAGAACTAACATTCGACTCAGCAATCCCATTACTGTGTATATACCAAAAAGAAAATAAACCATTCTACCAAAAAGACACATGCACACACATGTTCAGCGCAGCACTATTCACAGTAGCAAACATATTAAATCAACCTACGTGCCTGTAAATGGTGAACTGGATAAAGAAAATGTGGTACATATGCATCATGGAATACTCTACAGCCATAGAAAAGAACAAAATAATGTCCTTTGCAGCAACAAGGATGTAGCTGGAGTCCATTATTCTAAGTGAATTAACACAGGAACAGAAAACCAAATACTGCATGTTCTCACTTATTAGCAGGAGCTAAGTGTTGGGTACTATGAACACAAAGATGGCAGCAGTAGACACTGGGGGCTACTAAAAGGGGAGGGAGGAAGCAAAGATGGAAAAACTACTAGGTTCTAAGCTCACTACTTGGGTGACAGGATCAATCATTCGAATGTCAGCATTACACAATATACCCATCTAACAAATCTGCACACGTACCCCTGAATCTCAAAAGTTGAAATTATCAGCAATTAAAACAAAAACAAAAACAAACAAAAAAAAAAAACAGCATTTCAACCCTTAGGCACCTTTAGCCCTTTAGCCCTGGCATGAAGTGAAAACTCAGTAGATGTTGTTGACTAACTGACTGATCGGCTAACCAACAAGGAAAACCAGAAGATCCAGCGACAATTCCACTTCTGTGAATGGAGACATTTTATACACATTAAGCTTGTTACCGATCAGAAGAAAACTTTTACAACCGATTTATCCTTAAACACATCATTTTCCGTAAGGATGGGGAAGAAGCCCCAGCTCAGCAGCCTGGTTGGCTCTTCCACTTCCCAAATGACACAGGCATCCTTGAGCTAGATTCCCCCTAGTAAATAAATTCCACCAGCCCACGCAGGCACCACTCCCAAGAAGCAGGCTGCAAACATGAGTCTCTTCCAGAGGTAAGGCTGTAATCTGTGCACCATGTACTGCTCCTATCTTCCTCATCCTGAGACTGCTGACTCCCTCTCTGCCACGTCATTGCCAGCTCTTTACATTTGGCTACCTTTCCCATTTCCTTTAGGCTTTGGGGATTTGGCTTTCTATTCAGATCAGACTCCGGTTTGATATAATTTAAAGCATCTGTTGAGAAACTTCTAATTCAGCCCTGACCCCTCAAAATCTCACTGAAAAAGGCTCTTTTTCTGTTCCTGACCAGAATAACATATTCATGTCCTCTGAATATGTTAGGGGCTGAGTCCACAACCCCTCCTCCCCACTACACACACACAAACATTGAGAAAGGGCAGGAGGCAGGAGTCTTCCCAACATCCCACTTGCAAAGGGAACACATGCTCATCCATTCTCCGGCAGTCATTCTTCATTGTGATGCCTCCAATCTAAATGTCAGTACAATTTGCCCTTATAAAAATACAGCTCCCTCCCCTTCCTCCACCAGGGATTGCATCTGTAACCACGGTAACAAAATCCAGGTGCAGCAGTACAACCACCGTTTCTATGAGGATGGAGAGCGCCAAGAGGGGAAAGGAAAAAAACAGTGCTGCAGTGTTCACATGCAGCCTGGGGTCTGTCCAGGGACCATGTCTTAGTTCTGCTCAGAAAAGGCTGCACTCACATCTCTTCTATAAGGCAAAATGAGCCCTTACCAGCAATAACACTCTTCTACCTATTCTTGTACCTATTCAAAGCCTCTGCTCCATACAGTCAGTTTAGCTAAAAGAAATGGTCACTTTCAGGAACAAAATTGTTAAAGCTATAGGTCGAAATGCCTAAAGCCAAGGCAATCCTTGTTTTTTGTTTGTTTGTTTGTTTGTTTGTTTTGAGCTTTTTTTTCCAACTGAGTTACTTCTCTCTCTCTCACACACACACACACACACACATACACACACACGCACATGAAAGCAGAAGGGAAGGAAAAGAAGGAGAAATACTAAGAAGCTCTCATTCTTCGAACATCAGACACAGTGCTAGTACTTTACAAATAATATATTTAATAATTGCATCAGCCACCCTCCAGTGTATATGTGCCAGTATATGCATCTATGTATAGGTGTTCGTGCTTACATGGCTAGTGTACACGCATATGTACACACATAGAAGTTTAATAACTTGCCTAAATTTCAGCAACTTTTAGAGCTAGGTATGCTCAGGGTTTAGGGATCCAATGACTTCTTTTTATTATATCACGTTGTACACAAGCAGAATCTCAAGGATTTCCCAAAGGCAATACATACGTACATGCATACATAAATTTCAATGCAATTTGGCTGGCATACAAGACACACCACAACCTGAGAAGAACAAACAAGAAGGTACCTTAGTTGAGTCTCTCCGATGAGCTGGAGGCCATGCCAGGTGCTCAGCCAACTTGGGCCCTATGTGGTCTGTGTGCCCAAACACAGTCGTCCGCTTCCTGCAGGCACACAGGGAACTCCCTATTTGTTAGAAGTCGTAGGTACCTTTAAAGGGGTAGGAGCATCTTCTTTAGCACAGAGCATAAATAAAAGCAACCTGAAGTAAGGTATCGGGAAGGACCCTGCCAATTGAACCAAGGTGCACTCCCAGAAAGAATCATTTGCTTTGACTTGGGGGATCTCCTGATTTCTACTTTGGCAACTACCCGATTTATCTTTGACACAGTGATACCTGTTATTCCCACTTAGTTTTTAATTTTCAGCCCCACCTGGACTACACTGACCACCCTGACCTCAACAAGTTCAATTTCTACCTTTATTATTGACCTATAATTGAGACTCCACTCAGCAGACATTGATACCTAATCAGTCCTGCATTTGGACAATCCCTCCTAGATTGACTCGGTCATGCCCAGAGCTCAGCTGCTGCTTCCTTGTCTGCCTGCTGTCATCTGATTCATCATGACACTTCAGTAACAGGATGTTAAATGGGAACTTTTCTTTTGATTTAGCAGTTTAGCTAAGACTCTCAAGTTGAGAGGAATGAGGGGAAGAAATGTCCCCAACAATTAAAGCCAAGCAAAGAGCCGCTATGGGAGCTCCCAGAATTGAAAAACTGTAGAGTTTTTAAAAATTTAACTTATTTCATTTTGAGATAATTGTAGACTCTCACGCAGTTGTAAGAAATAATACACATCAACAATAATAGTCAGAGACATCAATACTTCCACTTTTAGTAATGGATAGAACAACTATACAGAAAATTAACAAGAAAAAAGAAGACTTGAATAGTACTATAAACCAATTAGACCTGACAGACACCTGCAGAGTCCTTTATCCAATATTAGCAGAATACACATTCTACTCAAGTACGCATGAGACAATCTCAAGGATAGATTCTATGTTAGGTGATAAAACAAGTCTCAATAAATTTAAAGTATTAAAACTATACAAAATATATTCTCCAAACACAATGGAAAAGTCAGAAAAGTTAGAAATTCACACACAATTCCATTTCAGAAATTTAAAAATACACAGAAACCTCATGAAACACCCTTAACTACCCAGTGGGTCAAAAAAGAAATCTAATGGAAAATTGGAAAATATTTTAAGGTAAATGAGAATGAAAATGTGACATACCAAAACTCATGAGATTCAGCAAAAGTGGTACTCAGAGGAAATTGTATAGCTGTAAATGCATATATTTAAAAAAAAGAAACTTAAATCAATTAACTAAACTTTTACTTAAGTAATCAGAAAAGCAAACTAAATGTAAAGCAAGCAGAAGGAAGGAGAAATACAGATTGAAGCTCAAATAAATAAAACAGAATAGAAGAGCATTATAGAAAGCCAGTGAAATAAAAATTGGTTTCTTAAAAAGGTTACCAATATTGACAAATGTTTAACTAGAACAACAAGAAAAGAGAAGGAAAAAATGTCAAATTGCTAAGAATCAGAAATGAAAAGAGGATAAATCATTAGCAACCTTCTAGAAATAAAAATATTTTAAGGAAATACTATGAAAAATTTCGTGCCAATGAATTAGAACCTAGATAAAATAGATTTTAAAAAGTCTCATGAAGAAAAGCACAAGAATGCCACATGGCTTCATTTATGACTTCTTTCAAACATTTAGAAGATAATTAAACTTAATCCTTTACAAACTGTTCCAAAAAAATAAATGAAGAAACAGAACTCTCCATCTTACTCCACTTACTACTTGGATGCCAAAACTAGGCAAACACATTATGAGTAAAGAAAATTTCAAATGAATATCTCTCATGTATATAGATGCAAAAATCCTTAACAAACACTACCAAATTGAATATAGCAGTATACTAAAAAGATTCTACACCATGACCCACTAGGATTTATCTAGGAATGCAATGTTGGTTAACACATAAAAATCAAACAATGTAATACATAATGTTAATAGAATAAGGGAAAAAATCACGAATTCTCTCTATAGACATAGAAAAGGCATTTGACAAAACTTTCTTCCCTTTATGATAAAAAAAAATTCAAAAAACTAGGAATAGAATGGAAATTCAATCTGAAAAAGGGCATACAATAGTTCCCCCTTATCCATGAAAGATAAGTTCCAAGACCAGCAGTGGAGACCTGTGGATAATACTGAACCCTACATATACACTATGTATTTTCCTGCTCATACATACCTATGATAAAGTTTAATTCATAAATTAGGCACAGTAAGAGATTAACAGCCATAACTAAGAATAAAATAGAACAATTATAACAATTTACTGTAATAAAAAACTACGTGAGTAGGGTCTCTCTTTCTTTCTCAAAATGTTTTACAGTATATAATATCTTAAGACCACGGTTGACCATAGGTAACTGAAATTTTGCAAAGTGAAACCATACAAAGTGAAATCACAAATAAGGGAAGACTACTCTATATGAAAAACCCATAGTTAACATCATACATAAATGTAAACAACTGAAAGCTTTGCTCCTAAGATCAAAAATAAGAAAAATATTTTTGCTGTTATCATTTCTATTCAACGTTTTATTGGCAGTTGCAGGCAGAGCAATTGGGTAAAAGAAAGAAATGACAGGCATCCAGTTTGGAAAAGAAGTAAAATTTCTATTCTCATATGGCATGATCTTACATACAGAAACTCCTAAGAAATTCACAAAAAAACTACTAGAATTAATGAATACATTCAGCAAGGTTGCAAGATAAAAGATCGATATACAAAATCAACTGTGTTTCTATACACTAACAATGAACAATTCAAAAATAAAATTAAGGAAACAATTTCATGGCCGGGCAGGGTGGCTCATGCCTGTAATCCCAGGACTTTGGGAGGCTGAGGTGAGCAGATCACGAGGTCAGGAGATGGAGACCATCCTGGCTAACATGGTGAAACCCCGTCTCTACTAAAAATAGAAAAAATTAGCCGAGTGTGGTGGTGGGCACCTGTAGTCCCAGCTACTCGGGAGGCTGAGGCAGGAGAATGGCGTGAACCCGGGAGGTGGAGCTTGCAGTGAGCCGAGATCGTGCCACTGCACTCCAGCCTGGGTGAATAGAGCGAGACTCCGTCTCAAAAAAAAAAAAAGAAAGAAAGAAAAAGAAAAGGAAACAATATCATTTCCAATAGTATACAAATAAAGTGTGTACAAGTAAGTTTATCAAAAGAAGTGAAAAACTTGAAATCTAAAACCCATAAAATGTAATTATAAAAATTAAAGACCTGTATAAATGAAAAACAGCCTGCGTTCATGCATTGGAAGACTTCATATTTTTAATATGGCAACTCCCCAAATTATTCTACAGATTCCATTTATTCCTATCAAAATTCTAGCTGCCTGTTTCTTTTGCTGGGAAGAAGGTTTTTAATTTAATTAAGTCTCATTTGTCTATTTTTGTTTTTGTTGCACTTGCTTTTGAGGTCTTAGTTATAAAATCTTTGCCTAGGCCAGAAGAACTTTTCCTAGGTTTTCTTCTAGTATTTTAAAAATTTTCAGTCTTATGTTTAAGTCTTTAATCTATCTTTACTTAATTTTTTATATGGTGAGAGATAGGGATCCAGTTTTATTCTGCATATGGCAATCCAATTTTCCCAGGACCATTTTATTGAATATATATATATACACACACACACATACACATACATACATATACACACACACATATATACACACATATGTATATATACACACACACACATACATATATATAATGAAATACTACTCAGCCATAAAAAAAGTGAAATCATGTCTTTTACAACAATAGATAGAACTGGAGGCTACAATCTTAAGTGAAATAACACAGAAATGGAAAGTCACATACCACATGTTCTTTCTTATAAGTGGAAGCTAAATAAAGTGTATACATGGACATAGATTGTGGAATAATAGTCACTGGAGACTCAGAAGGGTGTGAGAGTAGAAGGTGGGTGAAAGACAATAAATTAAATAGGTATAATATACACTATTCAGGTGATGGTTACACTAAAAGCCCAAATTTCACCATGATGCAACATATCCATATAATAAAACTGCTCTTGTACTCTCTATATTTATTTAAAAAAACAAACAAACAAACAAATTTCTAGTTGCCCTTATTCCAGAAATTGACATACTTATTCTAAAATTTATATGAAAATATATGAAACCCAGAATAGCAAAACAATCTCTAAAATGAAGGACAAAGTTGGAATCCTTGCATTTCCCAATAGCAAAAGTCACTACAAAGCTACAGTAGTAAAGACCATGTGGTGCTAGCATAAGAATGGACATATACATCAATGGAAAAGAATTGAGAGTCCATAAAAAAACCCCATACATTTATGGGCAATTGATTTTCATCAAGTGTTCCATAACAATTCAATAGGGAAAGAATGGTCTTTGCAAAAGATGGAGCTAGGATAACTGGATATCCACTTGCAAAAAATAAAGATGGATCTTCCTTTTTGCCATGTACAATAATTAATTCAAATGGATCAAATACCTAAATTTAAAAGTTAAAACTATAAAACTCTTAGAAGAAAACATAGGAGTACATATTCATGACCTTGATCTAGACAACAGTTTCTCAGATATGACACCAAAAGCACAAGCAACTAAAGAAAAAAATAGACAATAGAAAAAAATTTATTGGATATCATCAAAATTATTAACTTTTGTGCATTAAAAGACACATTGTTAAGAAAATTAAAAGCCCACAGAATGGGAGCGATTAGTTGCAAATATATCTGATAAGGGTCTAGGTATAGGTCTAGTATCCAGAATATATGAAGAACACAACTTGACAATTAAAAAAAATTTTTTTAAATGGGCAAAAAATTTGAACAAGACATTTCCCCACAGAAGATATACAAATGGCCAGTAAGCACATGAAAAGACACTTGGTATCATTAATCATTAGGGAAGGCCGGGCACAGTGACTCATGCCTGTAATCCCAGCACTTTGGGAGGCCAAGGCGGGTGGATCATGAGGTCAAGAGATGCTACCCAACATAGTGAAACCCAGTCTCTACTAAAAATACAAAATATTAGCTGGGCATGGTGGCACGTGTGTGTAGTCCCAGCTACTTGGGAAGCCGAGGCAGGAAAATTGCTTGAACCCAGGAGGCAGAGGTTGCAGTGAGATTGTGCCACTGCACACCAGCCTGGTGACAGAGTGAGACTCCGTCTCAAAAAAAAAAAAAGAGTCATTAGGGAAATGAGGAAATGACAATTAAAACCATAGTGAGATAGATACCACTTCAAACCCACTGGAATAGTTATAATCAAAAGGACAGGCATTAAGAAGTGTTGGCAATGATGCGGGTGAATTAGAATCCTCGTCCATTGCTGGAAGGAATGTAAACTGATGCAACCACTTTAGAAAATACTTTGGTAGTTCCCAAAAAAGTTAAACATGGAGTTACCTTATAACCCAGCACTTCCATTCTTAGGTATATATCCAAGAGAAATAAAAACACACTTTCACAAAAACTTGTACATGAATTTCACAACAGTATCATTCATAATAGTCAAAAGGTAGAAACAACTCAAATATCCACTAACTGATGTATGGCTAAACAAATGTATCTCCTTGTAATTGTGTATTACTCATCTAGAAAACACTGATACATACTACCAGGATAAACCTTAAAAACGTTATGCTGAATCAAAGAAGCCAGACACAAAAGGTCATATATTATACAATAGTGTTTATGTGAAATGTTCAAAATAGGCAAATACGTGTTGAATTAAAGTATATTAATGGACTCCAGGGGCTGGAGGTAGTAGTGAATAGGGAGTAACTGCTAATCGGTATGAGGTTTATTTTTGCAATGATGAAAATATTCTAGAATTAGACAGTGGTGATGGTTTCACAACCTTATAAATGAACTAAAAACTACTGAATAGTCCATTTAAAAAAATGAATTTTGTGGTAAGTGAATTTTATCTCAATTCTTTAAAAAGAATACGTAACCCCAATCTAATCAGAAGGAAACATTAGATTAATGCAAAATGAGAAACGTTTTATTTTTTAGAAGAAAGGGAAAGTATCCTTCAAAAATGTCAGTGTCATAAAATTATATGGAAATATTCTAGATTAAAGGATGATAAAGAGGCATAACAAGTAAATGCAATACCTGAGCCTAGACCAGAGCTTGTACTCAGGAGGAAAATACTTTAAAGGACATTATTAAATCAACTTCTAACTTAAAATATAAAATGATATATTAGATTTAAAATTAAATAATTATATCAATGTAATTTTTATAAGTTCATAACTGTGTTGTAGTTTTATAAGAGAATATGCTTATTCTTAGAAAATAGACGCTGAAGTATTCAAGAGGAAACAAAGACAGAAATAGACTTCTTTATCTATCTATATAGTGACAGCATGCAAATGATAAAGTACATGGTGTAAAAAGTTAACAATAGGTGAATCTGAGTAAAGAGTATACAGGTGTTCCATTCCTATAGTATATAGTATGCAGGTGTCCTATTACACAGGTGTAGTACTTTTATCCTAGCAATCTTTTTTTTAAGGAACAGTACAAAGAGATCCAAATCTATACTTCCACGAAAAGGAAGTTACCATCTTATTCTCTAGTTAGACAGTACTTTCTAGGCTGCAGAAACATAGCAGTCTCACCTGATCAAACCTGGAAAATTCTTGGAAGAACTTAACATGTATCCCCTAAAGTGTGGGTTGCAACGAGATAGTCTGTGGACTCTGACCTGGACAGGTCTGAATCAGCCACAAGGGTTGAACAAGGAGAGAGGAAAACAGGGGGTCAGCTATGTCTCCCCCAATGACAGGAAAGAATGCGAAATTCCCAAGAGGCATGTGAATGCTCTGACAAGTGCAAATAAAGTAAAATCTCAAGTCACATTTTTTTTTTTTTTAATTCTTCAGCTAAAAGAGCGGAAGAGGTGATTTATTTTAGGGTTGTTACACTCGGCCACAAATAAACACAGAAATAGTCCAGAATGTCACAAGTCCAGGGCAGAGGACCAACATGGGCAGTTTTGTTTATGAGCAAGGTGGGTCTCAGAGGTGATCGGCGATCAGAGGGCGATGAAGTTCTAGATCCATTGAGACAAGCTCTAGACAGTAGCATGCAGTCCCACAACTTGTACCAGCATCCCCAGCGCCTGGCATTCCATGTTTCTGCTCCTGTGGCCTCCACGATGCAACAAGTTAGCGGTTTACTTGGACCTCTGCCTCATCTTTCTTCTTTTGTGCTTCAGCCTGCACATTTGCTTCTTCCTCCACTTGGCTCTCATGGCGCAGAGGTTTCCAGAAAAAAGGCGCTAACGCCGAGAGTTCAAGTCACTTTTAAAGCATCCTAAACAAGGTGGTGTCCTGCCAAGATGCAAGATCCCAGAATTGTTTTGCCTCACAGGGACGGAAAAGAGTCACAAAGGAATGAGTTACAATAGATGTCCTCATATGGGAGTCTCCAAAGAACCCACAAAATTATGTTTCAGAAAAAATGTTCTGTACTCAGGTTGTAGAATGCCACCTAAGTAAAACCAAGCCGACTTGTTTTTGTTTGAATTAATGACCACTAGCCTCAAGGGGCCACTAGGACTGCTGCAATTCTGCAACCACAATTCCCTAGTTCTTTCCCTTCCCTCCTCTGCTCCTTCACATCTTCTCCCTGCTCTTTCAACCTCCAGCCTCTGGTTTACCTTCAGAAGATAGTCTGTATGGCTATGCCAAGCTCTGTGCAGATGTCCTCCTGTTCCTAGATTACTCCAATAATCCCTCAACTGGCCTCTCCACTTCTGACCTTGACATGTCCATGACTTCACCCCATCTTGTCCTCACTACTTCTCTGCCTCAATGTTCACACCTTGTGTCCTTTGAATATGAGGTCTACTCTGCTTGGGTTTTCTTCCCCATATTTCTCTATGACCCACTCACTTACTTCCCTTAGATCTTTTCCCAAATGTCACTTAACCAGAATGTCCTTCATTGACCACTGTATATAAAATGGCAAACCTCCTTCTCAGAAATCCCTGTTCCTCTTTTCTGCTTTACTTTCCCCCACACCTCCTATTGTCTTAAGATTCAATATATTTTTAGTAATACATTTTGCCTCACTCTGCTTGAAAAAAGTTCCATGAAGCAGGACGTTATCACCTGGGTTTATATCCAGAACTCTGAGCAGTACCTGACGTAAATTTAAAACACAATGAATGTTTGTTGAATGAGGGAATGGCTGCCTCCTCCAAGCCGGAATCCAGCAGGATGCAGAGGGAGTCAGACTACTGCGGAGGAGGTAGGACAATGCTTGTGCAGAGTGAAGGAGCAGAACCAGCCCAGCCCCAGCTCTGATCCACGAGCAGAGCCAGGCCTGAGCAGGTGAGGAGGAGAGGATTTCCTCTGTGTCTGGGAAGGAAGCTTTAATTTAAATATATCTCAACTTGCTAATACCTGAAGACATGACTATTCTAGTATCTAAAACAGACCAGAAATGCTGTGAGACCATCCCTAGATTCAGTCCTGTGGTGGGGAAGGAAGAGCAAACAGAATGGAATTGAATGCAGTGAGAGAGAATAATAAAGCAATTTTCTGGTCTCCCTGCCTAATTAAGTCTGTTTAATAAACCCTTAAATGAGATGCCCTTCATCACTGGTGGCACAAACGGCTGTGCGGAGGAAAGTGGTATAGCCAAATTGGGGTATGTGCAAGTCCTCGCTAGAATGAGAAGATCCCTTTTCTTCACAGGGTTGACAGCATCTTGCTCTGTGTGAAATAAAGGGGTGTGTGTGAACTGAGCCCATGGGGACAGGTGCCTGCCCTCATCCTGCCATCCAAGGCAAAGCTGGGATTTGCCAACAAAGCCTTGGGTCTGCCTTGAGCCTCCAAGAGGTACAGGCAGTTTCCTGGGTTGTGATTAAAGTATAATGGCCTTTAAGGTGCCCCAGAAAGGAATGGCTTTATTCAGCTAATGACACAAAAGAAGCATTCCCCAAACATCCGGGAAGAAAGAATAGCACAAGGAAAGGGTATGTAGCGTGCACAGAAACACCCAAGTGGTGTAGCCTAACACTGAAAGGAGAGCAGTGTTAGGAGCTGCGGTGAGACAAGTAAGAAGAGTTTAAGCTGAACCACACCTTTTGGGATCTGAATTGTTTTAAACAAACATGTACTGCATATATTCCCCCATAGCTCCAATGAGCACACCCTTTATAACTTCACCCAAGTCCCTGAAGAGCCTGTGCAGCAGGATAGCTGCTGTCAGAGACTGCACAAAGCCCCTGGAAAGCTTTCTCCATGTTGATCTTAATTAGTTATTATAGACCATGTGGAGTGAACAATCTACATGATTCCCTTGCAACTTTAAGTTGCAGTATTTTTGTTGAGTATTGTACTTTTGAAATCTCCTCAGTGACAGGACCAAACTTTACATCCGCACATGTACATCAGGCACCTCTATAAACTCTATACTCACAACATAGTTCAAAGAAAGCGATCCACAATTATGTAATACAGGATTCATATACTTAATAGCACTGATAACATGCCAGGCAGTATTCTAAGAGCATTATAGATATTAAATAATTTAATTTTTATAATAACTCTTAGAACAGAGTAGTTAACTAACTTGCCCAAGGCTAAACAGCTAGTAAGTGGAAGAATGGGTTTGAATTCTCAGCATTCTGGCTTCTGAGGGTATATCCTCTAAGAATAATTAAGCCCAAGATACAGAGGCAAAACTCTGATTGTGTATCTCTTTCTTTTTCCTTCTGAATTACCTTCCTCTGAAGGTGATGCATGTCCAACTCACTTCCAAGCTTGCAGCAACATTGGGCTTTCTTTAATCCTCTTTCACAAACCAGGCCTTGTTTGCTTACCTTCATTCATTCCTTCTCTGCAAGACGTCTGCCACTCCCTTCTACTCAAAGTCAATACAATGCCTTCTCTTCACACTGTATCCTTACTCAAGGCTCTTGGATACTTAATACTATATGTAATGACTTATTGAAGTTCTGAACAAAAAAGCTAGAGTTAGACCGGGTAAAGATGCAGCCTGGATCTTATAACTAGATTCCTGGGATCCTTGGAGGGCCAAGCACTGAATAACAATTGCTAATATTTTTAGGTTTTGAGTATACACAAGACAGTCCATTGTGCTGAGATTCTAAGGACATTTGTTTGTCTCAGCATTAACAGTATCACCCATTTGATAAGGCAGACACCTGTGGTCAGTGTCCAGGCTGTTATGACTCCATCATCAGACGATGTGCTGGCCTCCACAGAGGCATGGTTCTGGCATTGCCATTTCAAAAACCAGGACTGCTGACTCACTAGACTGCAGCAGTTACTTGTGAATAACATCCCACTAAAGCCAAAAAAGGAGAGCTTATATGTTCATTCTCTCTACAGCAAGAGCCCTGTGAAAATTAATGAAGACTGAAATGGTCCACAAAAGTATAAGCAAAGCATATTAAAAACAATGGAAATCAATGCCCTAAACTCTAACATGTCAAGCAAAGGGGTACTTGGTAGCTTTCAATCTGTCTCCTAGACCCTTGTATTCAGCACTTGGCAAGTGAGTAAATCATCCTCACTTGAGAGTTCAATTAGTGACCTTCAGAGGGGATCCTGAGAGCCAAGTCACTCTATGTTTGCCCTGTTGTCAACACAAATAAAATTTACAGTAAGAATCAAGAAAGAGTGATGTGTTTATGGCATAGATTGTGGTGATGATTTCACTGGTATATACTTATCTTCAAACTTTATTTTGTCATCAAGTTGTGTTTACATATGTACAGCTTTTTGTATGTCAGTTATTCCTCAATAAAATGTTTTTTAAATAAGAGATTATTTGACAAAAGAAAAAAGGTCTGGGATAGGCTCCAATGTAAGCATCAAGGTGATTCCAACACAATGCATCTGTCTGACATGCCAGTGCAGCCAGTCTAAAAGGGGATGGACCACTTTTTCCCTAGCAGAAATACCAATATTGACATGCCTGAACGGGAGAAGAAATTTCCCCAACTCTTAACATAAGGAAAGAAAAGAAAAAGATAGAAGGAGGAGAGAGGAAATAAAGGAAGATGAGAGTAAAGACAAGGAAGAGGCAAGAGGAAGAGAAAATAGATTTTTATTATTGATTAGGTCAAAATATAATTCTAAACCATCAAAATATGAGAATTCCCCTTCCTTATTTCTCTTTACTCATCCCATTGATCATCTTTCTTCTCTCTTTTTAACAAGGATGCTTTTTGTTATTAATTTCTCTCCTTTACTTTCTTTTGGGCTAAGGGTACCATGACCTGAATAATTTCCCATTGAAAGACCATTAGACTCTTATTTCCAGTCCAACATGCAAGAGCTTGGAAGTCGTCACTCCCCTCTTTGCAAGAAGAAAAACAGAAAAATCAACAAATCTTTGGTCAGTTGAGGGAACAGGGCAAATTGCTTTCCCCAAATCTGGATACAGGTGAATACAGAAAATTGGAGCTTATTAGGGGCAGAAACCACATGTGGAGCCTGTGGGTAGGAGCACTTAAAGGGTAATTGACTAATTTATTGAGGCTCAGTATGGAGTAAGTTGAGAGATAAAATCCTATCAAATTATCAATGTCTTTTTATACAGAATTAGAAAATAATAATCCTAAAG